>NC_052031.1:45557849-46182849 GCF_015832195.1 Motacilla alba alba
CAAAAGCTAAAATCCACTTTACAAATAAAGCACAGTGTTCTCTTGGTCATGACCCCAAAGCCCAAGAGGACATCTGAACAACCGGCGTTGCAGCCTATTGAGAGCATTCCGACAGACTCTCTAGACCTGGTCCCCATCCATCACCTCTGTGTAAACATCTTTCTGATGTGCCGGCACTACAAAACATCTACCACATGAAATGAGTATCATTCTGTAATTTGGATACAAGTAACATCTTTCAGCATACAAACAGCAATAATTTTTGTGAAACAGGGAAGCATGAGCCAAGGTGGGTCTTTCAAATAAAGTCTGGAATTATAGTACCACTAATATCTGTTTCAGGCAAGAGTTTCATTATTCAGTGTTTGGAGAAGGGTGAACTTTCAAAATGTAATGCTACAAGGGAACTTTACAGATATTCATGTTAATGGATCAATCATACCTCATCAACTGGTACTTGCAGAGTCTTTTGCCCAGCGGTGAGAGGTCAAATATTAGCTCAGAGAATCACAGAATGGACAAAGTTGGAAGGGATGGGTCATTTGATCCAACCTTCCTGCTCAAATAGGGTAATTCTGGATCACATTGCACAGGATTGTGTCCAGATGGTTCTTGAGTATCTCCAGTGAGGAAGACCCCACAACCTCTCTGGGCAATCTGCTCCAGTGCCCAGTCACCTGCATAGTAAAGAAGTTCTTTCTCAGGTGGACCTTCTGTGCATCAGTGTCTGCCCATTGCTTCTTGTCCTTTTGCTTGGCACCACTGAGAAGAGCCCGATTCCATCCTCTTGACACCCTCCCAAATATAGTTGCAGACAATGATGAGGTCCACTTTCAGTCATCCTTTCTTGAGGCTGAACAGACCCAGCTCCTTCAGCCTTTCTTCATAAATGAGGCATTCCACTCACCTCATTATCTTTGCAGCCCTCCACTGGACCCACTCCAGGTCTTCCACGCCTCTCTTGTACAGAGGAGCCCAGCACTAGCCACAGCACTCCGAGGCCTCACCAGGGCTGAGTAGAGAGGTAGGATCACCTCCCTCAACCTGCTGGCAATGCTGAAGAGCTGCAGAGCACTCTGGAGCATTGCCCATGCCTCACAGCTCTGTGCCATCAGTGAATTTGCTGAGGAAGCATCTGCCCCCTTCCCCAAGTCACTGAGAAATAAAAAAGCAATGCTGGGCGCAGTATGGAGCCTTGAGAGACACCACTAGTGACAGGCCTCCCACTAGACCCTGTGCCACTATCATAACCCTCTGGGATCTGCTGTTCAGTCTGTTCTCAATCCACCTTGCTGTCTACTCATCCAGTCCACAATTCCTGAGTTTGCCTATGAAGACATTGTGAGAAACGGTGCCAAAAGACTTGCTGAAGTTAAGGTAGGCAATATCCACTGCTCTCCACTCATTCATCCAGGTAATTGTTTCATTTTAGAAGGCAGTCTGGTTGGTCAGGCATGATTTACCTTTAGTGAATTCATGCTGACTATTTCTGATCACATTTCTGCCATCCATGTGGACAGAAAAGGCCTCCAGAATGAGCTGCTCCACTGTCTTTCCAGGGATTGAGGTGAGGCTGACTGGCCAGTAGCTCCCTGTGCCCTACCTCTCACCCTTTTTGAAAATCAAGACTCCCTTCCAGCCTGTAACAGACACACCCCATAATGTCACCTTCACTAGTTTGCCCTAGTTTTTATCCTGACCTATAAGCTCTTGACTTGCTCATCATCCACCCCAAGAGCTCGATACATTCTAGGTGCTGCTTCACACAGAGAGCAACTCCACCACCGTGCCTTCCTTGTCTGTCGCTCCTGAGAAGCCCTGGCATGAGAACACTGCAGTCACACAAGGATCATTCCCACCATGCCTCCATAACCACAACGACGTCAAAGCCCTGGGACTGCCTGTGGATCTGTAGCTCATCCTGTTTGTTCTTCATTCTGCATGCCTTGGTGTACGGCACTTTATACAAGTATTTGATCATCTCAGGATCCCAGCAGGGGTGGGGGCTGCAAAATGACGTGCCACAGTCATGCCTTGTGGTTATGTCTTTGGCTGCTGATGCTTGCTTGACTTTAGAATTTAGGGACTAAAACCTGTAATTTATCATTTTTATGCTGAGTTTTATGGCCAGCGCAGGCATATTTTGACTTATCAGAGTATATGTCTATTAAAACCCCTTCAGTGGCTGATTTACCAACATTAAAATGGCTGATTATAGGCTTATACAACTGGGGAAGAAGAACCTTGCCAGATGGCAGGGGCTAAACACTTTTTATGAGATACAAAGTGCACTTTGATTACAGCTCAAACTACAGCTTCATTTAGGTTGTCAGACCTATGTTCTGTGTTCAGCCTGCTGTGCCAAAAAAAAAATAGACTTGTCCCACTAGCTTAAGCCAATGCAAAAAAACATCCTGTAGAAGTAATGTCTGCTCCCACCTCCTTCTCTTCTTGATGCATGAAGGTATTAATGATCTTCCATGCTTCCCAAAGTCATCACTCATCATGACTGCTCATCTATTCAGGGCAACCCATTCCTGTGAATTGCACTGTTAATCACCGATGTTCCCACCTGCTCTTTAACATGATGTTGAGATAATGTTTTGAAATCTGTTTTGAAATAATTTGAAAATATTGCTAGCTGGGGGCAAAAAAATGAAGGAATTGGTGGAGTTTCATTGTAACTTCAGGAATTTTGCTCTGTAGATATATCAACAATCATTGTGAAAAGATTCCTTAATGTGTCAATATCTGTTCAGAATGTTACGTAATTGCTCTTAAAGGCATTCCTCAAGAGACAACAGTGTCCTAACATCCCAGTTTCTAATGAAAGGTGGAGAAATGCCTGAAAAAGTTGAAACTTGGCAAAATTTTAAAGTAAATAATCCTGCTGGATATTCCCTAAATAAATTTTTGCTGAGTAACAAAAATTACTAAAAAGTAGTCTCATAATGAGACCTTATCACAAAGTGTCTATTTATGACTATCACCTTATTAATAGCTTAAAAAATATGTAAACAGACTTTTGTGACCAGAAGAGATACCCTTTACTTAATAATTTTTGGGTGTCACATAGTAAGTGGAAAGAGAAAAAACTACCTTTAATACCTTTACTAATGGTAGTAAGTCGAAATGTATTTTGCCTGATCCCCTACAAAAATGCAAAAAAGACACCAGCTATCTAGGTATGCAGTACCTGCCAGTATAGCTTAGAGAAAAAAATAAAATAATAATCTCTCTGGGGTGCAAAGAGCGATTAATCATATAGTAATCTTGAGATTTCTCCTTTTTGATCCTATTCATTATCCATTGTCAAGTGAATTGTTCTTTCTAATTTTCCCAACAGTAATTATCATTCAGTTTATTATAATAATTTCCTTTTTTGTTGTTCATGTTCACATTTAACTCAGGTTTCTCTTAACTGCTTCCAACTGTCTATGTATTTCATCAAACCCTTTTCCTTTTTTGGTCATTTAGTTAATTCTTTCAAGCTCCTATTCTCCCACCAGACAACTGTATCAGCTCCCACTGCAAACTTCCCCACAGCCCTGCCAGCTCTCATCAAACCATTTTGCAAGCATCAGCTCTACAGACTTACAAATAATTTTGCCTTTGAGTACACATAGTCTTTAACCAACACCACTGACAATTTGTTACAAATATAGAAGCTGGAATGGCAGCCATGAATTACATTTCACGTAGTCCACTCCAGAGTCATCAAACAGCAGTATTAACAGCTTGATATTAACAGCTTGTGTCAGCTATGAAGGATTTCAGATCCAAAAAGAAAGAGCAGGCTCTGTATGATGCTCCAAATTCCTTGTCTTATCTAGATGCAGAAAATATGAATGTGTATGCATGACTCAAAGGAGTTCACTCTTTCTTGCTATTCAAAAAAACCAATATCCCCATCAGTGCAGAAATACTACCATCATATATTCCCACACTACACAACTAACAACGCTGAGGTTTAAACGGATGCAATACTAAACTGTACCAGACTTATTAGGCAGGTATTACTCAGGACAGTCAGCACAACATGAAGCTTGCTCTTGCTTCCGTACAGTACTCCCTGCTCCAACATCCTACTTTTCCAATATCTGCTTTTGCACCCTTGACCACTTAACATAATTTCTCCTCAAAGGTGGGGACATGGTACCTGACAGTTGTCTTACAGTGTGGATGTACAATGCCTGAAAGATATTCTGCACAGCCTGCAGTGTCCCTCCTTCTCCCTCACAACTGCTGGAACAGATCATAGCTTCTCCATGATCTTAGTGCACTGAGATCAGACTGGTTGGGCAGTAGGAGTGAGAGAGAGAAAAACATCCTGCCTATGGCCCTTGAATCCTTGGTGACTCCCTGTCCAAAGACTGAAAAAACTGTGATAACTTAAGGCTACCATGATCCATTTCTGTTACCACCTTTATCAAGATAGCATCAAATTATACAGTTCATTACTAATCCAATGATGTTCTAGAGATGTTCTTCTTAGATACTAATGCTTATCTACTGAGCTGTGCTCCATGAGACATTTTCCACAATTATATATAATATCAGAATATCTTGCTACAAGTTGTAAGCATTAAAAAAAGGGCATGGAAATAGGATTAATACTTTAATATTAAGAAATACTTTTATAAGAATTTTTCTTCTTTTATAAGAAACAGAGTCAATGCTTGAACAATGGAATATATGGAGATTTTACTAAGGATATTTTGTTGGATTCCATGTTGATTCCTCCTGCCACTTTTCCTGTCTTTTGAAATATTTATTGCTTATCTTTACATCTATTTTTACTGTCCACTCTTATTTCCCAGACGTTCAGTGTGCCACCGTTCTTACAGGTTCTGGAACAACAGCAAAAGTAAAGCTATCTGGGCAGTGCTCCTGTTAACAGCACCTTCCCTTTGGACAGTGATAAAGGAAGGCTCTCATTAGAGTCACAACATTGGTACCACGCAATCAAGTGCACCTTTAAAAGTCTGAGGTGGCTTATCTCACCCAAGAGAAAAAAACATAAACCCCACTGTGTACTCGACAGCATTTATTCTCATTTCCCTGCTTATCAGTTGTTTGGGTGTGGTTTTTTTTTTTGTTTGTTTTGTTTGGTTTTGGTTTGGTTTGGTTTGGTTTTTTTTTTTTCTCTTTTTTTTTTTTTTTTCTGGTGAAATCCTGCACCCCTGAAAGAAAGATTTCTCCCACAAAAAGAAAACAAAAAAAAAAAAAATGCTTTCATGGTCATGTCTTTCTTTCTAATGAACAAATTTTTAGAAGCTTGGAGTACTTTTGAACTTTGTTCCTTTTCTTGCCCCTACAATTAGACAATAGTGATTTACAATTTCTTTTCTTGCTGGTCCAGTCTCTATGCAATAATGGCTTTCAAACTAAATTTCAAAATTTTACTGTTTTTTATTAGTGCAAGGAAGACTAAAATGTAACCTTGAAATGTGAATCCATCAAAGTTATTCCCACCTCAAATAAAAGCAAATGAAAGATCATTCAGAGTACTTGTAAAATAATTTCAGAAACAATTTTGGAGTCATCTGGGAAAAATGGCACAAAACTATCTAAAAATACCAATTTTTACCCTGATGGAGACTGCACTGAAATGAAATACTTTTCCTTTTAAAATGATTTTAAATTTTTACCATAACTAAATCGACTATTTCTGAATCTTATTTGAAGAGAAATGGAGGGAAAAACAGGAAGGAATAACATTAACAGTGCAACTGAGTAGAAGAATTCCTAAGATTAGAAAAGGAAATGTGCACCATCTGGAAGACAAATTTCTAAACTTAGGCTATTAGGTTATATGGTTCATGATTAAAATCTGGCAAAAGCCTTCTTTTCTCTGGCAGAACAGACAGTATCTTGACTCTTAAATAATATTCATGATACTGCTTCAGAGCAGGGAACATTAGTTTCTAGGGATATGAAGTTCTGTATCCCCTGGGAAGAGGCCAATCTCTTGTTTGAGTTGAATACATTTCACAGATGAAGGGGAAGAAGAAGATCTTGCCTATTTACCATGGATGCTATCAGTTGGGAAAGCAGTTTGGCAGAGCTCCATACAGTGGGCTAGCAAATACCAGTAATAGTTTTATTTCTTTGGTTGAAAGGACACAACTGTTTGAATCAGTCCCAGTAACTATTTGAGTTTTTAATTTATCAATATTCATATTCCAAACTAGAGCAATTAAAAGATGGCTTTAAATGTATTAAAATATATCTAAATTTAGAACTATTTTTTTAGCTGTGCATCTGTTCCTTATTAATGAAATTATGCAAGACCATCTTGAAAAGTCTGGGTATCAGAAGGGATTTAGGACACCTGAGAAATCATTTTGCCAGGCACTACACCAGAATTTCTTCTGTGCAAGGAAAAAAGGAGACTAAAATGAAAAACAGGTAATACCACTCAGAATAATGTATGAAGAAAGAAGATCTTTTATAATTGCTTAACTTCACACTTTTACCAGAGAAGAAACCTTTTCAATTATGATGAGACAGCACAACTCAGCACAGAGTTGTCACATCAGCGACTCGCAGCATCGCAGTCACACCAGGGAGGGGATTTGCCTTGTCCAACACACACAAATTCTGGGCAGAACAAATTAAAGCAAGCAGAGTGCAATAAAGCAGCTACATTGCTTCTTACTAGGTAAGTTGCCACTGTCTCCTGCAGATACCCTACAGGTTAGGGCTACACAGAGCTGTCTTCCTCAGGGACTTCAGCTCCCTCTAAGGCTATGTTCTGTGTTTAGCCATTACCTTGATAATTCAAGAAACAGTGTATTTTATTGAATTTTGGAATACTGACATACTCTTCTAATTTTTTTTAATTTTATAGATGTTTTTGCAATATCAATGCCAATTATTTTCTTCTAGTCCTCTAAATTCTCAGTTCACAAATTAAAATTATCCAAGATAAGATAGTCTTGCTATGTTCTACATTCTCACCCTCAGATTCTAAACAAGTTACTCACAATGGCAGTATTTTCAGTTAAATGAATACCTTGTCCTTCCTAATCAGTCTCCATGTACACAATAGAAAATAAGCATAAAGTGGATAAAAAAAAGGTGCATGTGGGATAATTTATTCACCTTAGAGATATTTGGACAATATGTCTTTTAGTACTTAATTATTTTATTAGGTTTCTCAGAGGCTGTGGAATATTCAGGGTCACTTGCTTTTACAAGGAGAACAAGCAGACCAGAATCCCCTCAGGTCAGGAACTATCAAAAATGAAAAATCTTTTTCTAAAACTGATGTGAAAAAAGATAAACCACGACAAATGCAGCAGCATGGTAGTGTAAAGTCTCAGCATGCAGGCTGCACACAGGAATTTTCAAGATCATGTATCTGATTGTGAATCACGGGAATTAGTTCCATGAATTATAAGAGAAGGTTGGATAGATTAGGGAGCATAACTGTTACGTAAAATTTGTTGAAAATAATTTAGGAAGATTGGTGTCTGGTGGTCTGTTAAAAACGTCAGCAATGCCTTCTTCAGGCAGAGTGCAGAAGCTTTTCCCTTTTGAGAAGGAATGCAGGTTTCTGATTTACTGCAGACCAGCTGGGTGCAGGAGGCACCTTCCCCTAAAAGATGGCAGAAAGCCATTTTTTACTCTAGGTCTTGGGCAGCTGATTTAGCAGGGAAGGGAAAAGAATGAAGGTAAAATGAGCTAAAACAGCTAGGAAAGTAGCTTCTAGTATTTGAATGCAGAAATACACGTACTGCAGCTGTGGCATTACAGAGGCAATTAAATGGGTGTTCCATAATCTTAGCTTGACTCACAAGCCGAATGGGATGTACCATTTTAAAATTCTGCCTTCATGTTCTACATATGTGAATAAGTGCTGTATAATAATGTTCTAGCTCCAGATTAGTGGAGACAACATGACTAAGCGTGCTATTTTAATCACCTTTGCAACGATGATTACTGTAAGACGCTTCTGAGAATCTTTAATCTAAGACTAGTCATTCATCTCCATTTCTTTCTTGCCACAATCCACCCAGATGCTGTCTAACGTGACCTTTCTGCTCCTATTACACTGAGCTGTTTGCCAGAAGATTATTTTTTATCCTCATGCTATTTCATAACAAATATGCCTTATTGCTGTCTTCATATAGACTGAAAAATAGTGGTTATCTCAATGCCTATGATAATCTGTTTAAAGAAGTACAGTGAAAGAGATTGCACAGGAAATTCTTTTATTTAATTCTGCTTCTTCCATCTGCACTACCTTTGTTTTTAAAAAGGGAGAAGAGAAGCAGATGCAGGATGTTTTTGTGGAAGAACAGGAATTTTGGATAAAACTGCTCTATTTACTAAAGGACTGTCACTGGGATACTATCACTGCAAAGCAACTCACTGCAGAAATAACCTTTATATTCCATTTGTGCTACCAAATTTGTATACTGATAAATAACAGCGATCCTTAGCTAGTCTCTCAGGATGTGAAGCTCATACAGGAAAAAAAAATTGCAAAACCTGCATTCATTTGATTCTACTTTTTGCTACATCTTTATTATTCATATAATAAAATAATGCTGATCCCAAACTGGTGATCTCAGAGGGCCTTAGGTAAGCCAGCAACATCTTTTTATGAGAATTATGTTAAAGGGGCTTACCCAAAATTCAAATGGAGGGCTGTGTGTTATCCTCTGTTCTTTACAGAAAGTGCAGAAGAAGTGATGGACCAAAACTTCCTATATATCTGAGAGCTCCCATTCTGCTATGCTCCAACAGATGGCAAGGCTTCCAGGAATTTCTAGGGATTTCCTGCTGGGATCCTATGCAAGGTATGGTTGTCCCTCTGCGTGAAAAAAAGGCAGAAGAACAAGCCATCATAAAGCATAAGGAATATCCTTGTGTTTATTTTGCTAAATGAATTTACGTAATTTAAGAAAGAGAAAGCTATAATTACCATTTTTGACTGCTAGATAGTGTTGCTGGTTTTTTAAGCACATCTCTATAAAGGGCAAAATATAAAAGTTCATCTTGTTCTAAAGATAGCATTTGTTGTCAGAGCATTACCTGTTTTAAGTGGTGGGATAGCTCTGGAAAAATAACATGCATTTAATTGTGTCTATTAGATATTCAAGATAATAATTTATTTACTGGCAACAGCTTCACAGAGTTTTGTTTTGGTTGTCAGATGGAGCATCTGCTAAATACTTGAAATAAAAGCTAGGAAATTAAGATATACAAGTAGGAGAGAAATAATAGTCTGTGAAAACTCTGGCCAAACTCTGCTCTCAGATCTCTTTTTGTAGTTCCAGAATAAGTCTTCCAATAATAGTTACTTTCTGAAACAAGAAGACTGAAGGCAGTACTTGCTACATGTTTGGAAGCACAGTGTTTATTTCCACCTGAGACTACACAGGTGAACAAAAATGAAGGTTAAATACCAGCTTCAATAAATCTGACTGATATTATTTAAGACACTACATTACTAATTGTCTTGCTGGTAGCAGTAGCTCTAAAAATGCTACTTGAAAATAGTGGCAAGAGATTATTGGCAATTAAGACATATAAATGAATGTTTCTGATGTAGCAAACGTACAGAATCTTAGATTATGCTGAATGAACTCTGTAGCACACTTAGAGCTTGCTGTAAAATATATGTAACTTCTTCTCTTTAGACTAGCATATGCTTGATTTTAGTTACCATAGAGCAGGAAGAGTCATAGTGGAAATGACAGACAATTTAAAATTCTTACATGTTTGAAGTCTACAGTGGATTTAAGAATATTCTGAATTTTGAATTAGTCCCACTGAAGTATTTTAAAATAAATTTAGTTAGTTATGGTCAAAGTACATGACACTAAATGTCATTATGACTCTAATAGTGTCTGCGGCATGTATCTATACTAACGAACACATTCTTATGAACAACTTCCTTTTTAAATTACACTAACCACTACAAAACTGGGGAGTAAGTAATCAATAGATTTTGTTCATTTCTGTTTCTTCCACAAATTATGAGAGATAAAGGGTAGGCCAATAAAATTTTAACAAAGTATTTCATTCCATTATGGAGTGTGTGAATTAGGTGACAGGGCCAAAAGTAACCAGCTTAATTCCATGATGTATCAGCTGCCTTGGGGTGTTAGTGCCTTAGAGTTTAAATTTTTAATCACTACATATATACATTTTAATCACTACATATATACATACATATCTACATTTAATCACAGAAATATGCTTCTGATTTAGTTATAGGATTTAGAGTAACAGATATATATATATATATATATATATATATATATATATATATATATATATCCTAAACCTGTCCTAGAGTCAAGTATTAGTTTAAGGGCTAGTTCCTTGAAGTAGTATCAGATTAGGAAACCTGTGAATGCAAAAATGAGTATACAGTTGCATCCAGATATTTTGGGCTGGTATTCAGTGCTGACGATATGAACTTGGACACTAAGGGATACTAAATGCCTTTCTTTAACTACAGCAGACAATACCTCAGAATTGCAAATGAGCCTTTCTCCCCTCCCTCCTCCCCCAGTTTGCAAGATCAAAATATTCCCATGACAAAGTTACTTCAAAAAAAGTATGTCAAAGCATATTTGAAATGGCCCGTTCATGAGGTATATATCTACATGAGTGGAATTTCCAGAAATACTTACTTGGAAAAACGCTGCCTCTACTGTGGCTGTGTTTAGACTCATTTTGAGGCTAGTTTTTGTAGCCCATTCAGGCAAATGAGTCAAATAGCAGAACAGTTAACAAAAAAGAGAGTAAGAACACAGAAAATTTTGAACTTTGAAAAGTGACTAGTCATAAAAATTTGTAAGTTTCTTTTAACCAGTCTTGGAGCACAACAATACTATATGACTCACATATCCAATCAAAGCTCTTTAACACAGCTTAGATGTTGAATTTAAAGTATTTGCGAAGAATATAAACACTAAAGCTTACTCAGAGTAATTTTCTAATGAGTACATTTGAGAAAATTATAACATGTTCATGACAAAATCACATGAGAAACAGAGCTAAAACTAATTAAATCAACTATTTCCCAGGAATTATTTGAAACTTCTAGTTTCACCAATATCAGATAACAAACTTGTGAAATAAGAGTAATAATGCTTTAAAGCAAGAACATTACCAGTCCCTTCCAACTCACCATATTCTGTGTTTCTGTGACAGTTAGCCAACATTCACACCCTTGCTCATGATGATATTATTTACATTTGTTTTTAGCTATGACAGAATACAATCAGGCATTTTTACTTAGTTTCTCATTTTTATTACACTTGTTTTTGAAAGAGCTCAGTATTGTTACAGCTGCTGGAAGCATGCTAGATGACTTATAGTACAGACAGAAGAAAATTAATTTTATGCCAATGAGTTTATTCTAAGATTTTTTTTTTTTACTTTAGCTTTCTGGCAATTTCTTATCAAAAACCCCAAACAGATTGATTACTTGCATATAATCAATATATACTATATATTTGGGTAAATATAGGGTCACAGACTTCTATGCAAACAGATAATGAAACAGCAAAATGGAAACTTCGTTTGTTCAATTTGATACTGTGCATAAAAATTACTTACAACCCCTAAAACTGTTAATTTAGCAGGAAACCTTAAATCATAAGACTAAATGGATATGCGACATCAACCCAACAGCATGGCTTTAGACCAATAGCCAATGAATGATCTGCAGAGCTCACTTAACCCCCACTAAAATGATTTCCTACTGCTGTGTAGTTGCTAAAAACAAAGAAAACAACCTGAGTGAGAAAAGCAACCTTCAGATTGGAGATATGCTAATATTTCCCTAATCAATAACAAATTAGTAATGTGATGGTGCTTTGAGAAGGAGCTGGGAATTCCCCCAGAAGAAATCTATTCAAGATGTGCTCCACAGGAAAGAGGAAAGTTGTTTGGAAAGTCAGGATTTCAATTTGAACTTTGGGGATAATAGCCCACAGTAGGGCTTTTGAATGGTTTCTTTCTCTAACCAAGAAACTGTGAGGAGGAGACTGCTCTCCCTCAAGTCCACAAATCACAAACAGTTGCAAAGTGGAACACCTGAATCAGTAGCTAAATAAAATAAAACAGATTTATTTGAGTAATTTTTTGCTACACCTTCTGCAGTTTTAAAATTCACATTTGTATTTGAAGTAGAGGGCTTTGAGGATGGCCTGAGAGATACAGTAATGCAGGAAGAATAGGAGACATGATATCAGGTATCTCATACAGGTGGAACCTTTTTGAATGAAAAGGTAGACAGAGAGAGCAGTGCAATGCACTGCAAAGATGATGATTTATTAATGCACTAAATTATTAAAATGGAAGTTAGTTTTTGTGAAATGTGAAAACCAATTACTTCTATAAATTCAGCGTTGTTCTGTAATTCATTCTCAAAATTCAACAATGGACATAAACAGTAACATGAAAAGCTGCCAATAGGTTACTTCTTCCCTCTTCCTTCTCCAATAGAAGACAGGAGGATAATATGAAGAGCAATAAGTCTATAGAAATAAAGAAATGGTTTCAGAGGAAAACTAGTCTTTGCTCACTAGCAGCAAAACTGTGATTCCCCCTTGGTGCTTTGTAACAGTCCTGACATTACTCAGACAAAAAGAGTGAACCTGTGCTTACCTTTCCTATAGTCATAGCAGAATGAGGTTTCCAAGAATTGAAGGCTCAGGATATCTTGGAAGACCTACTTTTATCCCCTGAACAAAGGCCAGCCACACTACGCTGGATAGGTGGTAGACAGGCAGGCATATGCCACTTCAGACTGGCATACCATCAGAAAAGCCCAGTGTGGACACAAACCGAGGTATCACTCTCTAAGAAGCAAAAGTAAATAAAATGCAGTATCTTTAATGTCTTAAGATACAGATACCCATGTTTGTATGACAGCAGGAAGGAACGGAATAGTTTGAGGCTTGTATTTTTATTTCTAAGTTTTATAGGAGCTTGGAGGGATTTGCCTTCTGGAGGGTACAGATACCTCCAGAAGGTTCTCAGAGCTTTTTAGTCTCAAAAAGCAGAAGCAGGATACTCATGGAATATCACATGTTGCAGAAAAAATAGACTGTTATTCGTGTTTAAAGAAAATATTTTTCCACATTTCCTTTTTTTCTTTTTCCTATCAATTTTACAGGGGATAAAAGTTTTCTGCTTCTCTGCTACTTCAGATTTAATAGACAATGCACTTGACCAAGGACACTGTCAATTTGGCTAAATGTTTTCATTTCTTAAAAAAAAAAAGTGATCTTAGGAGATTATTTTCTCTCTCTCTTACTTTTTTCTGCAGTATTTTTTTTTTCTTGTTGCTACTGATCCCCTTTTTTTCAGTACTGTTTTGATACGCTGAGGATACAAACTCTGTGGAAAGTCAAAGGGGTTCACATCCTATTTTTGTTTACTCTTTTCCCCCTTCTTATTCTCCTGGGCTTTTGCAGTTCAGGCTATCTTCATGATTCCTTGCATAAAAGGAGGAAGATGTTGCCTCAGTCTTCTGTTCTTCTGAAACCTCAGTTGCTATGCAGCTGGGCTCTCTCCTGGCCTCTGTTGTTGTATGACCATATGCAATGTCTTCTCACTTGAAAAAAAAAAAAGAAGAATGGTATGAGCAGGTTAGTAGTGCTATTGTGTATTCCATTTCTCATCAAATTTTAGACATGCAACATGTAAAAGATTGGCATTGAAGCCACTAATTCAGATCCTCTGGGGATCTCAATCTTAGTATTGATAAATCACCTTTATGGAAATGCTCCTACTTAGAGGATCAAATCAGGGTACAGCTGCAGATAATGCAAACCTGCATGTTTGATCCTAATCCAGAAGGTCCTGTTTGCACTGGTTAGCATCAATTACAGATTTGAAAGACCTCTTGGCCTCACAAGCTTATGCTATCAGTATTAGTAAATTCAGTAGAAAAAGGCAAACTTAATAAACCAGCATGGGGAGAAAATCTTGATAATGTGAGGTAGCCACCTAAGTATTTACAGATTGAAAACTAAACAGGCAGCTCTTTCAGTGCCATCATCTAAGTATGTTGATCAATTCATTACTAGTAGATAGACCACAAATATCAAAGTAGGCTACTTACTTTCTAGTAAATTGATTTAATGTTTGCTATTTCTTCTTTGGAATACTCACATTCTGCAAGGCATTTATCTTTTACAGTAACAATGAGATATCATCTTTATTCTGGGAGCTAGCATAGCTCTTACATCACAAGTGAATACTAAAAACCATCAGATTCTTAAAGCGAAATACAAAACTAGGAAATGATTTATAAATATTGTGATTGACATATGCAATCATAGAGAGAGACATTAATGAAACAACACATCAAGTCCTGGATGCTGTCTGCTAAAATTATAAATTATTACATCAATTCCCACAAAAACACACCCCTTTAAAAGCTGTGACATTAAAAAGCAAAATACCTTGTTCTGGTGGCTTCACTTTTTGACAGCTCTCAGTTTCACTTATAGTAAGATCTCCTGCAGGTCCAGAGAGGCGCTCTCACTTCCAGGGGTGCTCTTTCTCTTGATCACCATTTTGAATGCTTTCTGTAATACCTGCCCTCCCCTCATGATACAGGAGATTGCTCTTTGGTGCTGTTCAATAACATGGTAGGCTCTGCAAATGCAAAAAACTTCACAATCTATTCCAAATCATTTAGGAAGAAGTAGATGTATCAGCCTACCACAGAGTTTCTTTTGCTTTCCAAACTTAGAAAGACATGGCTTAGCATTTGGTCCCATCACTCCTTGTTGCTGTGACCAACATCTGAATGATGCCTGGAATGCTTGCAATAATAAAGATGAGATGATCCTCCAAGATGTAAGAGCCACTGCAACTCCTGTTTGGTTGTGGGTTTCAGAAAAAAACAGCTTGTATAGTAATTGCTGACATGTAAATAGGTCTAGTGGTCAAAAACAACCAACACCTCCTAGAAATACTGATAATACACGTTGCAGAACCCATCTAAGTAATCAGAACTAATTCATTAAGTTCATTCATCAAGAGGTAAGCATTTGCCTCCTCCTGGCTCAGGAAGAACTTTTGCTGAAAACCAGCCAGATGCAAGAAAAGTCATATCCTCCTGGGACCACTGCTATAGCATAGGAGAGGGAATTGGGTCAGAGTCTGAACAAAAGCTGAAGTCTGGGACTGCAGCTTCATATTTTTCTGGTGTTTTCCTCTAAGTTCTTCTGGGAAAATAGTCCTTTTTGTGCAGTAGGGAGAGAAAGAATTATAGTTCTCATAAAAACAAATACAGGCTGCTGCAAATCTAATTCACCCATTGCACCCAAGAGTAAAAGATCAGTGATCTGGATTTGATTAGCTACTGTATATACATATATATATATATATTCAAATTATTTTATATATATATATATATATTCAAATTATTTTTCTTTAAATTCCTATAGAATGGGACTTGTGCTGTGGGCCAGGGCATTTTTTATGGTACACACAAAACCGGATTACTTGGCTAGGTTGCTCACAAGTCGCCTTTATCTCATAATAAAATGGCAGTGAGACTGCATGAAAGAGAATAAGGTATAACCTGGTCTTTTCCTTCCATTTCAGGCACCAGGTTCTGCCAGTTCTCCAACAGAAGGGCTTTCATCAATTTATAATGCAAGGCAAGAAAAGAAAAGCAGCAACCCACTGAACAAGACTAAATCACAACATGCCTTTGAATCAATGAGCAATGCCCATTAGCAAGCCTGAAGCCTGCAGAGAAAAACTGCTAATTCCAGCAAGGATAGTTGTTTGTGGCTAAACTGCTCAGTGGAATGGAGCCAGGGAGTGAACCCAGGCACCATACTGCTGATCATACATGTTAATGAACTGATAGCCTTCACCCTGGGATGACAAATTAGCACTTTGTGGCATAGTTCTCAGGACAGCCTGCTCCAGGGACCATTCTCACTGGCTAGTTCAGACATCATCACCTGTTTTTTGGAGGTAAGGCTGAGATTTTTGATGAATAGATGTAAATCAGCTCATGCCATTTAATTTCAGAGCCCACTAACAGTCCTCAACCATGTTCAGTTTGTAATCTAACAGCCTCTCTGCAACTACTCTCAAAAAAATCCTTCTTTAAATAGTTTCTAACTTTACCAGAAGGTATCTTAACCTAACTAAGTCCATCAGCAGAGAATGGCCTTGGTGGCTTTCTAAAACCTATACACTGTGTCTTCATACACAGATTTAACTGCTTTTCTTTAATCCCTAAAAAACTCATATGCTCTGCTATTTTGTCAGTGTTCTTACTGCAGTTAAAAATAGAAAAGAAGAAAATTCAAGTTTTGAAGTTGTAAATACTACATGATAACTGAAAGTGTCAATCAGAGGATTTCCACAAACCAGTTAGCAGCATGAAAGTTGCAGAAATATCAAACAGTACTACATTTCTTGGAGTCTGTATCCATTTTAACATTTAGGAGTTTCTCCACAACTATGAGATATACAACCTTTACCTGAGTGGAAGTATTTTGCTTCAGAAATAAGATAAGCGGCTTTCAAATCTTTTTAGGTGAAACTTCTGCCTTCTCAATTACCCCCAAAAACCAAACTTAACCTCAAAAAGCATACAGACTCTGACTCCTCTGGCTTTTACTTGCTTCTCTTAATGGGTAAGAACATCGCTTTGCTCAACTTATATGATGTATTTGATGTAGTAGAAACAATAAGCTACTGGATCACTTCAAGAATGACAAGAAACATTCTAAAATTCTTCCTGCTCCACCTTTCAAGTCAGCCCAGAGGATCACCGCACCACTCAGATTTAGTGACTCATAAAAGTCAGAAGTTTTCTGGCATATTACTCAACATGCAGTCACTGCTATGATGAGAACATTGCTCTCATCCCCAACCACTGCAGAAGAGATCACTATCCAGACGAAAAGAGGAAATTTTCCAATAGAACAGAGCTCAGTAACATGAAATCTGGATATTAGCACAATTTTATTCCCCATCATACAGTCACCCATTGAACAGTAGAGGTGAAAAGCACAAATTCAGAATAAAACAACAGTTTAGCATGTGATAATTAGCCACAGGGAGTACCTATTTCTTTCCACTGACCTTGGAGAATGCCTACAAAGTAGCAGGGATACTAATAATGCTTATTTTAAAGAATAGAATTAGCAAATAATCTCTCTACACTTTTGTGAACTTAATTATAACAATAACTACTATATTTCTTTGTTAATAATAAGTATAGCATTTCATCCAACATAACTCATTTTCTTGCATTTGCAGCTGAAAAAGAACTAAATGGTAAGAATGTGCTATTTTGCGGAAAGTGTCAACTTTCTACCAGCCTTCATAGTCTGATCAACCTAATTTTTAGAAACCCATGAAATTTTACAGAAGTAGAGCTAAAACAACCCAAACAATAACAAAATCATCAAGTTTCATATTCAACTTCTTTAAAAGAGCTGGATTGTCATACACAAAGCAACGAAAAGCCAAAGTCATATCCTAGAAATAATTATTGAGTAGAAACATTTAAAATGTTCCTGTATCTTATATCTTGAGGAGCTTCTCCAAAGGCAAGCTGCTACATCTATGCAGTAGTGATCCTCAGTAGAGGTGTCCCTGTAATACCCAGGTTTTGACATAAAGGATAAGGAAGAACAGAAGCTTGCATGGAGACCTTGTAACAACCTTCCAGTACCTGAACAGGGCCTAAAGGGAAGCTGGAGAGCAACTCTTCATCAGGAATAAGGAGTAATAGGTACAAATTGAAAGAGAGGAAATTTAAATTAGATATTAGGAAGAAATTATTGTGAGGGTGGTGAGACACAGGAGCAGGTTACCCAGGGAGGTTGTAGATACCCCAACCCTGGCCATGGTCAAGGCAGGTTAGATAAGCCCTTGATCAGCTTGGTCTAGTGGAAGGTGTCCCTGCCCATGGCAGCAGGGGTTGAGACTAGATGATCTTTAAGGTCCATTCCTACCCCTTAACATTCTGTGATTCTATGATATAAGCAAGTAGTCTACTACATCCAAATCTCTGAACATGTTGAAAGATCTAAACAATCTCAAATTCCAATAAAAAGGTAGTGATATATTGTAAACTACATAAACAGCAAGGATGTTACATTCTGGACAATTTTAACAACTGAAGGAAGGAGTCATAGGCTCATGCCATTGCCATGTTGCATTCAGCTACTCTACACTTCTGGTGAGGCCCAGAGTACATCCCCTCTGCTGTCCGTGGCCTCATGGAGGCCCCCAGACACCGCCATGGGGAAGCTCTGCACAACAACCCTGGGCCATGTCTGACCCCAGCCCCCACACACCCTGCCTGATCATGACACCCCTTGTGGGCCGATATCCCAGCACAGCCTGTTCCCTTCCCTAGAAGGTGCCCAATCCCTGGGGCTGCCCCGGTCCCCTGCAGATTCCCTGTTCCTGGCTGGGGTGGTGGGATGAGGCTCGGCTGCCAGGCCCTGCCCTGCTGCCCTGGGGAGCCCCCAGTCTTGCGGGACCCTTTGCTTCTGGACCCTTCCTAAATCTTGTTCCTCTGTCTATTCTCAAAATCCATTCCTTTCCAGCAGCAATGGTAAAACATTACTTTCAGTGTTCTGCAAAGCAACTCCATCAAGCAGACGACGGAGCTCTGTGACACGTGTTACACATCCGCTTAGCTCAGCTTGGAAATACTACGGCTTTAAATACCAACACTCGAGACTTCCGTCGGCATCTTACAGAAAAGTTGAGTCATTCCTGGCTCAGACACTGCCAGTCAGAGGGAAGAGGCTGTGGGCAGGAGGGTGCTGTGTGCCCACACCGCCCCACCTGCCAGGCACAGCTGAGTGCCGAAGCGCTGCGGCACAGTCAGTGCAGCACCAGGCTCCCCCTGTGCCATCCCTGCCCCACCGGGAGACACACAAAGATTCCCAGCAGAAGCAAGTCACAGGTTGAGACGTACAGAAGCACCTAGGGAACAGCTGCCCAGATGTGTGGCCTCAGCCTGTGCTGATGTACCCAGGTAGCACAGCTACTAACAACACCACACTTGTGGTACCACAGGTTTCAACAGCTATTCCCTCAGATAAAATTTGAGATGGAACAATTCATTTGTAAAGGATAAACCGGGTAAGCCAGGATGTATGAGACCTCTGAAATCACACTGTCACACTGCAGTGCAGGCAAACAGAGCCACCCTGGTGATGTAGGACAGCTGGAAGGCTGTGTTTTCCTTGGTTTTTACCTGATCAAATGAAACTAAAATTTAAATCACTCATAATAAAATATAGATAAGCTAATTTTTCTTCTAGAGTGGACAGACAAACTGATTATGAGTCAGAAACTCACTGTGCCAAACACTGTGAAGATAATATGGTGATCCCTCCTCTGAGGAGTTTGCAAAGTTAAAGTAGTTATGTCTGCAGAGTGAGCAATGGAAGAAGTAGCAGGCTTTAATTTACAGCTGATGTCTAAATTAGAAAGCAATCAAAAAACCTGGGTATCACAGAATGTGAGAGAGCTGACAAGTAGAGGAAAATTGTTGGAAACAAGATAATAATGGAAGATATATAACACCAAGTGCCTAGATTATTCTCACCCATACTTTGTATCAACTCTTAGAGCAATTTTTCAAAATTATGTATAGTAATAAAGTAAAACACAAGTAATAAGGGCAGGCTGCCAAATAGTACTTAGAATACAAATCAAAGGAGTATGCTCGAGTACACATTAAAATTTAAACTTTTCATCTGCTACTTGTATGACAGTATTGTGAGAAAGACAGAAATGGAAAACTTTTGTCCCTAATTAAAACTCCCCGTTGAGATGCAAGTTGTTAGAATTTCATACAAAGAGTTGTTACAGCAAGACAGTAATGAAGATGGGTTTTGGTAACTAAGACAAAGAGGACAGGGAGTTGAAGATAGACATTTGTCACTGCAGATAAGGGAATATTTTTAAACTGGTTTAATGCATGTACATACTTTATGATACCAGGGTAAAAATCATGCTGAGGGCACAAATTCTCCTGCCTTTTCCAGAATACTAGTACAATGAAATGAGCAGAAAAAGAGAGGAAGAAGCAAAAAAAAAAAAAAAATCTTCATTTTTTCAAGCACCTCTTCAGTACTTGTAGGTACAAGCCAAAAGTATATGTGGGTCCTTTTAAATGTGCGCTCTAGTGCCTGGACACATTTCCTGAACACTGTTTAATTTACTAATATAGACATAACTATGGAATTCATTGCTCTGAAGTCACAATTAATTTGGTAATATACTATAAGCCAGAGAGGTTATGTCTCCTGCTTGCTTATTACTGCAGCAAGTACAAATCCACCAGCAATAACAGACACACAGAATTAAAGAGGTAGTATCCTGGGGGGTCCACATGGAAATGAATACAATAACGGCTTGGAAAAATATGTCTGAAATCAGAATTCTAATCAAAATAGTTCTTCCAAGTTTTCTGTCTCTAGTACTTTCCAAATTGTCTTGGTGTGTCAAGAACCATCAGGGCAATCTGTAATCTGCCAGGCAAGTCTGTGACATTTCATACGTTCTCCTGAGAAACATCATACCATAAGAGGTTACTCTAGAAGTGAAGCTCACAATGACAAGAAATATTTAGGACATAATAGAAATAGTCTTTTGAAATACAGAGAGAAAAGAAAAATACTTGCAGGCTTCTCAGTTCAAGGTCAATTCTGGCAATGCACATTATGAACCTTATGAAAAAGCTTTTCATGCCAAAATGACCGATCCCTGCATTTTTTATTTTGAGCAGTAAGACAAGTTTGAAATGTCCAAATATTGGCAGAAGATTATTTTGTTTTCATATAACAATGTAAATTTTGTAGCTCATTAGTAATGGAATTCTCCAAGTATTACTCTTCCTTTGTTTAAGGTAGGGCTTGTGGGCAGAACTGAGGCAGAGGAGTGTTGTCGCAGCACCAGTATTGTTGCTATTGCACTGCTTAGAAACAAAAGTTAAAAATAATGCTCCTTGTTAGTTCTTCACACTCACAAATGCCTTAGTATTGGTTACTATGATAGTTCCTGATTATGTCTAGCAACAGTAGTCAAAAGAATTGAAAAGCAAACCTCTACCAATTGTTAACAAATGAGATTCTGGGGTTTAATCATAAAGACTGAGTAGTTTTTTTGTAGTTGAAAGTTATGTCTGCTTCCACTTCACTAAGAAATTCTGGCAGAAATAAATTTTGCAAATTCACATATTTCTGCATCCAGTACTGGCTATTGCATGCTTAATTTCATTTGAGTACAAAGAATTTCTGAATTGCAACATCTAGTTCTAGTTGGTCTTACGTTTTTCTAGAATAACAGAGGTCACAAGGGTGTTTCAACACATGAATCACAATCAATTGCACATTGATCTTCTATTTACCTGGTATTTTTAGGCAAGCTTCCCAGAGCTTAGAAGGCATTTACATCACACCTTTGTAATACTTCTGATAGGGAGGGTTGGCTACAACAAGATGAAAGAATGGGTTTGAGCTTTAGAAAAAGTGTACCACTTTTTTTTTTGATTATAGAAAGATGGAGCTTTCTATCTCTGCCAGCCAAATAATTGCTTTTTAAAACATGCCATAGCACTTTTCAGACTGGTTTATGCTTTTTGATGAATTTTTTGGATGTTGCAGTCTTTTGAGATAATTGTATGCAGGGAAGTACCTCTACTTCTAGTCTTGTTCAATGACTGCAGTAGATCTCCATTCTACACCAAGCAAGAAAAGAAGTAAGAAGGTTATTCTGGCAAAGTGGGGCACCAATCCAGTTCCCTGAATAGGTTGTGTGGCATAGCATTAGATGAAAATAGCTGATGAGTAGATGCTCTGCACCTTTATATTTAACAGAAAATGCACAGCCTTATTTAAAAAGCTCTCTTAACAGTGAGCTAAAGAAAAAGAAAACAGATACCAGATTAATAATTTTCAGTAGTACATGATATAAGCTCTCATTTCTGTCCTGATGGGAGTCTGTGTTGCACTGTGGACCTCTGGGGGTCTAACAATCATTTCTAGTGTCTCAATAGGACTATTGTCAATAGGTTTATATTTGCTGCATATAAACCCACATGCCCATCAGAAATAAGACCACATATAGTGAATGAGTTTAAAAAACATAAGAATTGGTTTTCTGGTGTGCAGACTGGGAATTTATCATATCTGTTATGCTTTATTTTCTATATTATTCTCTGAAATATTCCAAAACTCATTCACTAGCATATTAGGAAAACACAAACACAGCTGAAACAAACTAAGGCCTGTAGTTTGTGGAAATATTTGTAGTATTTACCTAGCATTAATAACATGAACCTTGTTTGCAAAAATAACCAACTGTGTAACACCAGAAATGGCAAGAAAAAAAAAAGACAGAACAACATTTTGTAGAACCAGCAACCCACTCTAAACCTTTTAAAAAGGGTATGATTTGTAGTAATGGAAACCACCTTTTACTAGACCACACTGACACATCTGGGAGATACAGGTGTCTGGGCAATAAGGCCTTCGGGTCTCAAACAGCAACTGCAGCCTTTAAAGAAAGAATACAAGTTGAGAATATACAAGCTGCATGCCTGAAGTTGCATATCTCAGGCCATCTGAGAGAAAAAGTTGGTAAGTATAAAGTGATTTTAATAAAAATATGAGTGGCTGCACCAGGCCACAGCAGAGCTCTAGAGATGTGTTTAAATCAACATCCTCATTTCAGCAATGACCCATACAAAAAGAAAGTTGCTCACATTCCGTTGGAACATTCCACTTTGGATATAAAAATGTTTCAAATGTAATAAATTTACCAATTTAAAATTCTACTTAGACTGATACTACTTCCCAGAAAAAATGTAATTTGAAGTCCTTTGTGATTACAGTACAAGTTTAAATATTCCAGGTAATTTTGAGGGCTGAAATAAAACATGGCTCCAGCAGTTTAGATAAATACTATCAGTAAGATAAATACTAACTACTCAGCAATGGAATTACACATTATTAAAGTCTCATACCTTGGTCTTATTTAACCACGGGTATTTTATCTTTAATCAATAAATATAATATTAGTGCTAAAATCCAAAATACAACTATATGTTTGGATTCTGACATAATAAGAAGAGTTAAGAAAACAATCAAGAAAAAAAAAAAAGTAAGGGCATGGAATTACTGTGCACTGACATTCTCGATTCCTCTCAGAAGAGCACCAGATCCACCTAGTGGAAATTTTCTTTATTACAATGACTCTAAAATGCCATCTTGTAAGCAGTATCACAATTTATGCTGCTTGGTGGGAAAGCTAATACGTGTTATTGTCACTGAATCACACAATTTAGGGCTGGGGAGATTTTTGCTAGGTTTCTTCCTGTCATGCAGGTCTATTATTTTGCCTTTCACCTATCTTAAATTTATGAAAGGATGATGTTTACACTGTTCATTTAGAGAGAGAGAGAGAGACAGAGTTTTCTAATTTTTTATCTGTCATTAATTTTTTTTTTTCCTAAGTAAATTAAATGTGCCCTTTTTTTGTGTAATCTTATTTCTTTAAGCAATTGGCTACATTACTCTGACAACTATCTGGTTTTAAACTTCAAACCTATAAAGTTCTGTCATGTTCCTTCTGTACTCCACAGCAGTATTGGTAACAGTATTAAATTCTGTTACTGATACAATTTAGACTCTCTGGTGAACATTTTCTTTTTTCTCATAATTCCCTAAATCACATATTTGTATCTTTCTGGTGATATGTGCAAAACTGTACTTAGAGGATGCACAGAAATATCAAGGACACTTTAAAATATGTTTTGATAACATGTCTTTTTACAACTGTAAGACCATATTCAAACCATTTTGTACTTCAAATTAATCTCAGGAATATGGGCAGGAGTTGGTGATTCTGCATGTGTGACTGTTTTCAGCACATAGGACAGCATAATCAGATTTCATTCCTTCTTTGCCACATACACACTTATTTTCTAAAGAGAACACTAGAAAAAATGTATATAAAGTTTTCTAGCCCTCAAATGCAAAGCAGATGTATTAGCTGAACCCACAAGACATGCTGAGCTATACTTTCAGCAACTGCTTGGTTTGACCGCTGAACCAATATTTATGATCTTGCTGTGAAGTTCACAAATTATCATAATCTACAAAATTTCTCCTTAGAAAGTGCAAATGGTTCAAATCTGTAGGCAGGGCTGTAAAGAGCACAGCCCTTATAAAATCAGGTCTATGCTATTTGAATGGGATTTATCTTGCCTGAATAAAAAACCACAGGTCCTGGATAAAATGCAGAAATTTAAAACAGAAATTGGAAAATCTGTTTCACATGGGATTATTCTGGATCTTTTCAGTACATTGACTTGTCAGAAAAAATGAGGTTATTTACTTTGTTCTTTTGATTCATAACTAGGAGCGTGGATTTAAAAAGACATGGTGAAAATTGTTCTCTTTTGTGGTACAAATGCCATAGAAGTACAAGAGACATAGTTGCAGGACTGAAAAAACCAGACATATGATACATGATGTTCCTAAGGAGTAGGCAGCATTCATCAGTCTGGTACATCCAGTGGCTGTTAATGCTAAAACGTGTTGGTATATGATGGTGTGCTACAATTACTTTCTCAGAACATAGTGAGAATTTCAAGCACATTTCCTCAAGTAAGAAACAGGTTTCTAGGGGAAACAGGTTTCATCTCAGGAGTTTTGATACTGGGACTATTTTAAAATTATTATTTTTCCTGTACATCACAATTTAAAGTCAATAATTTCTATTGTATTTTCTCAAGTAAAAATCCAAGTAGAGATTCAGAGCAATATTCATTTTATGGCACATAAAATGTCCACAATAGAGATCTCAGGACTCATGTAAAGGTCCCTGTAATTAACAGAGAAAAATAGGCACCTTTAAGGCATGACTCATTTGATATAATTTAGGCATTTGCTTTAGGACTAGATGAATCACATGAGTGAAATGGCTGCATATCTTCAATGATTACAGCAAGAAGCTAGACATGTATCTCCTATGACTGAGTTATAAATATGAATTTCACTAATATAGTTGGAAATTGAAATTTTATCCTTCAATTGTTCCTCCTTTTGCTAAAGCAGAACACAATTTAGCATGTTCAATACAGGTCAAAGAAAACATTATTGATTTCATTCCAATTTCAAGTGATCAGCTAGGTACATGAAAAAACTTTCAAGATGATTTAAAAAAATATTTAGATATTTTAAAATTACATAGATTTTAAAATGCAATTCATTTTTAATTTTTTTGTAATAAATTCCAACATTTTCCTTTTATAACTGTGACAAATTTATGAAAAAGAGTGTCTGCTTCTTTTAGCCAATATTTTTTAGTAAAAATAAAATAATCTGGACAGTTACCAGTATATCCATGATTGCATACTGTAGGACCAATCATCATAAGGAACTTAAAAATTAACACATGCATAGGGAAAACAGTTCTTTCTAATAATGCTATGTCTTTCTCCACTTCCACCCGCTTCATCAGTGGAATATGCAAAAGAATTAATATAGTGGGCACATGAAAGACACAGTTATGAATTTTGCCCAACATTGCCATGTATCATAATATAGTATTAGTGCCCTATATAGTTACAGGCCTAATTCATTATAGTTGCCCTACATAATAATTTAGTAAAGTTGTGCTGTAAACCCTTTTGAACTTCATTTTGGTAATGGCTGGTCAGAAGATGCACTCTAAAACATCAATAATGTAACCAAGGGTTCTTCTGCTTATCCATGAAGAGAGAAACTGGTTGAGTTAAAGCTCTCCAAGAATACTGTTAGCCTTGTTTTTTATTGCTCATGCTGTAATACCACATGAAGACTGGCAAAAGAGAAGTCTTAAAAAATAAAAGCCAGGGGAGGGAGGCCATAAGTAAATTAAACATAACACAAGAAGCAGATCAGGATAAGTATACATTGAATTATACCACCCTGCTAAATGATTGTATATTTTTTTTTTTATTACTGCTTTGTATATAGCTTCACACATCAACTGAACAACTCATGTTATCCTACCACCAGAGACACTTAAGTGCACACATTTGAAACATTCCCAAGAGCCTCATCGCAAAGCAATGCACTGACCAGAATGCTGGGTTCCTAAAGTATCAATAAGTCTCATGAGGAGATACAGTAGAATTCCAAGTTTTCAGCTGCTGGCAAGACAGCTTTGGTGAAAACATCGAAGGTGTAAGACCTCCAGATATACCCCAGAATATCCATTGCACTGACTGGTGTTTGCTCTTTCTGTACCAGGACTACTCACTCTTGGCATGTCAGCTAAACTGGATTAGGAACTCAGGTGGGAAACTCACAGTGAGAGCAAATGAAGTTTTGAAATGTTTTAATGGGAAACTACCCTTGGGATAAAAAAGATGAGGCAGAAAACAAAATGAACAATGAAAATAATTGATTTCCCACCATATTTTTCAAAGCCAAGTGTCAGTTAACTACTAAAATAAATAAAACATGCTACTACTTATTATTATTTTACTAGTTGTGGGTAAAAACTAACTGTGGATATTGTCACTAGCACTCATCTCTTACAATTCAATAAGAGATTTGTTATAAAGAAATAGTTCTGTTGAGAGATACTTGGGAAAGGTTTTGGGATTTTGTTCCTTATTTTAGTTTGGTTAAATTTTTTAATTTTTTTTTTTTTTTACTTGCAACACATTAGGAGGACATGATGAAGACTAAGTCCAAATACAGGATTTCACATGTTCAGAATTATGTGTGTTGTGATTCTGATGGCAGTTTTCTGCTTATCAGTAAACACATTTCTGACCCTCCTATTCATTTACACTTACCTTGACATTCTCCCATCAGAAAATTTATATTTCAGAACATCTGAGTCTATTTAGTGTCTTGATAATTGCTACATGTAATGTCAAACAAAACAGATGAGTTTCAGGACCAAATAAAATTCTTCATTTTCCTATTAATTGGTCTGTGTCTAATTATCAGCAGTATCTCCCTTGATTCCTTGTAGAAAACTGCAGTAGCTAATTCAATACTTACACAGAAAAAAATACTTAGGTTAACACAAACAAATGGGATGCTAAAATGCTGACGCTTATGGAAATATAACAAATTGTCAGCAATAAACACAAAATCTCAGCCATTTTGCTTAACAGCACCTCCTGCAAAACAGCGAGGGGGTTTTATCCTTGACACATTGGAATAATCTGTGTTAAATTCCTGGGGAAATGCAAAGAAGATAGCAGATTGCTTCTCTGCCTTATCTGAATTCAGTGTCCATTAGAAATCTCATGATGATAAGTTGAAGTATACATCAAAATCCACAGGAAAATATTTTGCCAAGAACCTCAGCTTAAATGAAATATCTCCAAAGAATCTTTTATAAACTTATAAATTCTTTCTCACATCACGGCATTCTTGACACAAATCTCCTTACCTGAAACACTACCCAATGTGGTTTTTTTTTTCTATAATCTATGACATGTGGTCATCTTTCACATTCTCCATAAATCATAATTTTCATATCCATAGTATTGTTTATTATAACACCATAAAAACACAATTTCTGATCATATTTTAGAGAGTGTTCTAGGAGCTTGCTGTCAATCCTTGAGGGTGAATCTCTGATGCAAAGGGTCAGCAAGCTGATTTGACTAAAGAAAAACAGAAAACCTAATTGTGACAGCAACTTTGAATATTTGAAACTCTCTATATATCTGTGTAGTCATTTGCTTCCATTCTAAATAGACATAAAATAAGGACTGTAATCTTTTTTATATGATACTTTTAGATACTCTGTGTTTGTTTCTTCAAAATGCATTTCTAGTCATTCTTGCTAAGCCCATTAGCTTCTAATGGCACTTGTTCCTGACTCTTGAAATCTCATCCTTGCATATATCTCATTTACTATTAACTCTCCTCAGTTCTCAGCTTCCTCTTGCCCATGCTTCAGTTCTAGCCAATTTCCAAAGCCAGCCACTCCATATGATTAGAGGCATATTAGACTTTTGTCATTTTTTTTCTCTCACATTGTCACATCTTATGCTTCTGTTCCCAGAGAGACACAAATTATGAAAAAAAAAAAGAGTTCACAGGTCAGAGCAGATAACCTAAAATAATGAACTTTTTTTGGTGGATGTCATGCACTAGTGCTACTGTATACTTTGCTATCAAAAGCATGTGAGAAGAATTATTTCTGCTTGCAAATTGTTGCTCAGCTTCAACTAAAGAAGCAGCATAGATCTATCACTTCTCTTTAATAATGTAAATTTATGAACTAGCCTGGTGTTTTGCCATCCATCCTCCTCAGCTATGGCTTTGATACTTATCTGTTGCTTATATAAATCTTACATAAATTTAACTTATAAAGCAGGAAGCACAAAATACTTTGCATTTGGTTATGCTCACTGAAAACACAGTAGAACCATATTGTGTGTGGGAACACAAATGTTTTAAATACTTAGCTCTGCATAATTCTTCTTCTTGTGCTTTATGTGTGCACATGAGTGCATATGTATTTCTTTGTGGTTCACTGGAAGGGACAGTATTTTATAGAAAGTCATTATGACTGCCTTTTCTGTTTTCAAGTAGATCATGCATGTAGAACAGGAAAAAATCCTTAGATGATAGAGACTGAAAGACAGTCATTAGGAGCTCATCTGCAACCACTGAATAGAATTATTATTGAATCTATTACTTTAAAGGGTTGCATGAAGTCCAGACCCTGAGAAAATCAAGATGGCCAGGTGCTTGGTTGATGCCTCAAGACTGATAAAAAATTGGAAAACTCATATATGTCCCTCCTTTACTGATGAATGTGTTCATACAACCTGATTAGCTCAGACAGGTTCTGATCCCGGCTTTAATATGTGAAGAAAAGAATAACTAAGGTCTAACGATATTTTTTCCAGTAGCTTCTGTCATTAGTTCATCTGAATCAGGCACTTAGCTCATAGATTGAAAAAGCACAAATAAAGCATTCTAATGGATTTTGAAACTGATTTTCTGTTTTGAACCCCCAAAAAATTGAAAGCTTTCTAATTTCCTATTAACAGACTCACAGACTTGCAACAGCTATGCTGTAATTCATTATCTAATA
Organism: Motacilla alba alba; assembly: GCF_015832195.1. Lineage (NCBI taxonomy): Eukaryota > Metazoa > Chordata > Aves > Passeriformes > Motacillidae > Motacilla > Motacilla alba. The sequence continues at coordinate 45,586,962 of NC_052031.1, forward strand.
ACATTTTGAATATCATTGCACAAAAAAACCACCAAGTTTAACAGCATTTTCTCAAATTTTTTTTCATATTATTGGAATGCATTCAAATTCATACACATACCGCTTTTGGATGAATAGAGCATTTTCAAGATCTCTACACGGTACAAAGAACAATCTTAAAAATAAACAATGAGTAAGAAAGTACAATCTGAGGCAGGAATCTAAATCAGGAGTTAAATGTACATAACCTTGAAAGGTCTTGATCATTATGAAAGGGATTGCAAGTACTTGCCAATAACTATTTCAAGGATGTAAACATTTGGGCTGCCAGTGTGTTATTTACATCTATAGAAAATTTATAACTGGAGAAAGTGGTATTTAATTTTGAAATAATACAGACTGAATATGACAGGTTTTTTGGCACCAACAGCTATTAGAATTGTGAATTGCCCTTTATGGAAAGTGACTGAAACCTTACTCCTTTGAAAGTTAAAAACAGTGAAAGACAAAAATCCTTGAAGATGACTTCAAGGACTCAAGCCCTGCTGGCTGTAGGCTGCAACAGAACCTTTTACAGTTGAGTAAATGCTTTTTTTCATCTCAGCTTACTGTTTTGAAAAAAAATTACCTTACTTCTATTAATAATCTTGGTATAATACTTTCCAGTCTTTTTTGAAATCTAGGGCTGTATCTGTATGATACAAATGCAGTGGACTGCAGAGATATCTAAAGTAGCTCTAAATAGTATGAAACAGGAGAATCAAGCAAAAGACCCAGGGTAAGGCTGCTGTCCTAATTCTGGAACATTAATCACACTGATAGGTCTATATGGCACAGCACTGCATTGACTCTCACACCTGAGAATGTTAAAAAAATCTGTTATAGAGGGAAAATATTTCTAAAGCATTTCTGCTCTTCAATATCTTTATAGGTAAAATGACTGCCATTCAGTCCTCTCTACCTTCAGCTATTGAAATCAGTTGCAAACAGAAGACAAATCACGCTAGTTAAGATCTGATACACTTGGGAATTTTAACTGGAAATATCAATCCCATGCAATATCCTATAGAGCAATGCAGAAGCAGAAAAAAATAGATTTAAGAAGATTTCAAAGAATTATTTTTCCTTTGTACACTACTAAACACAGTATTCTTTGAAAAGCACCAAAATGGTACTGCAGTCCTTAAAAAAATTATGTAATAAAATCTACAGCTTTATTTCTTTGAAAAAAGGGAATATTTCTTTATGACTTTTATCACTGCAAATTGCTTCAAAATAAAAGCAGAAGTATTAGTTTGCAATATTAACACAATTATGTTCTTGTTTGCTTTTATGTGTCATCACCTTCAAGTATTTTGTATTGACCTTCAATCAACACAATCTGTTTTAAAATGCCTTAAGCTAAAACTATGAGAGGTAGTTTTTGTGGGCAGAAAATGCAAGCATTTGAAACAAACAATTTATTTCAGCTCAAGTATCACAAATACTGTCTACGAAATAAAATACCCATAATGAAATTGTTTACAGCACTTATCTTTTACTACAATCAACAATTCTCGTTGTAATGAGGGATGCTATCCTAAGCCTGCACATTTCACAGGTCAAATTAAAAATAGGATCTCTATAAAATTTCTAAATTAATATCAGCTTGATCTGAAAAAGGACATTATTTTAAAATGGAAATCCAATTCCCTTGCTGCCTCATCAACACTTAAAAGGTTAAGCTGGTAAAATATAATCCTTTATTCAGGCCTCTTCTAAGCTACTGAAGGCAGAACAAGTTGTTGCCTAGGAAAACAAAATATTTAGTGACTGTACTTTATCTGTTTTTGTAGAGAACTTGTGGGCTGGCAGAAGAAGTTATTTTCTAGGGGTTTTAAAGGAAATAAGAAGTCTATTGTACTCCCTGGAAAGGAGATCACATTCTGAAACTTGAAATATGAACCTTCTGATAGAACACCAAGATTTTAGACAGGAAATCAAATGATAAGGCAATTTATTTGTTCCCTGAATGGAGAGAGATTTTGTTAGGATACTTCAGAGACAGTACTCTCTCTGGCAATAGATAGAGTGGGTTGCTTTATAATGTAAGATAATTTTTTAAATAAATCAATCATTTGTGCTACCTTGTGTGTCACAGGACAAGAAAATGATCCTGCAGATGGAACACAATAGGTGCTAAAATTGCTCAGCTTTGATTATTAGTACTAAAAATGACTGCCAATCACTACCTGATTATAATTTGTTTTGAAGAGAGCGTGGGGGAAGAGAAGGAAAGAAATAAAAGAGAAAAAGAGGGGGGGAAGATCTGATTTTAAAAATTGCAAAGCAAATGTTTGCCTCAGAAAGGAGGGAAAAGCAATTGCTATCTGCAAATTTCAATGGCTAGATTTACAAATCAAACATGGTGGTTTTAATATCATTTTTAAATCACAAAACAATATTTTTATTATTGTCATAATGTAAGGAAATAATAGAATCAAGAAAATTACTTCAAAGTAAGATCATGTCTTCTATTTAAATAACCTGTAGTACAAAATGACGCCAGGTGGATTAGAAAATAATCATTATGCTACTGAAAGAATAAATGTCATGACATTGTTCACAGTGCAACTGTTTCCTTCCTTTCTTCCTTTCCTTTCCTCCTTCCTCCCTCCCTCCTCCCACTGCTCTGAAGTCTAAGCACTGCCATGATCCAAAGTGGGAGTGGGAAGAAGTAAACACAAGATGTTTAAAGGAATTGCCATGGTTTATGTCATCTCAAGCTCTTTTGCAAGTAACAGTATAGAGGAAAGAGAATGATGTATTTAAAAAGTATTTTCTTCAGAGTGAGGAACAGATGGAAGCTTGCACATCAAATCACTCCAAGGCTGTAAGATCACTACCTATGCAAAACATTGCATGCCAAAACTGTACAGGAGACTTAAACACATCATGAAGTTAAAATACTGGCACATGGATTTGTTGAGGATACAGAGCTTCCAATGAGATTTCTAGAGACAGCCACTGCAATACTACAACATAACAACACTTTCTCAATTATAAGTAACATCCACAGTAATTTAGGAACTGAATGATGTAGATATTATCAGCATCCAAAACTGAAAGAGTCTGACTGCAGAAAGAATAATCTTCAAATGCAAGATTCAAAGGAACAAATTTTGTACATGATTGCAATTGGTACATGTTTAATTATTGCAAAATAAACAGATATGCATTATTGAAACTACTTTGAGACCTCTGTGGGTGCCCTGGATAAAGGAAATCTACATAAATCCAGTATAAGGAAAAAAATGCTATTTGTATAATATTGCATGGCTTTTTTTTGTACATTTAATGAACCTACTGATCCAGTGTCAAAGGTAAATAGAGTAATTTAGAGTGTTATCCTTGGTATTTGAAACCATAGTAGTTACCAGATATGAATGTAATCCAATTTACAGCATTGTCCTACTAATGCAGGAGCAACTGAACAAATCCATATACATCTTACCTCATGAAGAAGTAATTCATCATGATGAAAGCTATTCAGTTCCATACTCATCTTCAGAGTTTTTGGTATGAAAAACAGGAACAACTTTTCTTTTGTCAAAAGAATGCTTAATATTTGGTCCTATATAATTAATTATATTAATTATTCTAATTAATATAATTACGATAGCTTTCTAAATTAAGCCAAAGAATTTGAATGAATATTGAAATTGTCCTTCCTATTTCCTCAAACAAACCAAGGTTGTCCATGACCCATTTCAAAGCTGTAGATTTTTAATATAAAACTCACCATAAATGTACTAAAAAACATTTTCCTGAATGTATTCATGCATCTGATACATAGGTTACTACTCTGATAATGAGTGAGAAGACCCAAAGTTCAGTCTGCCTGGCAGAGAATTTTAAAGATTCACATTAAAATTTCAAAGGCTAGAAATATCGGTTCCTTAGTAAAAGAGGAACTCTTACTAAAAGAGTTCATTTGTTTTTGCAAGACGTCAGACATTCTCAAGAATTTTATGCTACCTAGAAACTTTGAAACAGAAAACACTTGGTTTTGTACCACTACATCAATACCATTGCATCTAAAGAAGTATTGGCTCACACAAATTAACTTCAAGAACTTAATTAAAACCCTAGTAATATGCTTCCAAATGTTTATAAAAAGTGAACAAAGAAAAGGTCATACAGACAACTTTCTACACTCCTCAACTCTAGAAAATATTTTTAATAACAAAATACTTAATAACATAAGATCCCACACCTACTGCTAGTGCAGCCTCTCATGGTCTTGAAAGCTCTTCTGACCAACAAAATTGTTGGTGCCATTTAGAAAGCAGCTATGGGAAGAGCTATGGACATCATCAATCAGCAGTGTCTCTGGGAGAACAGAATGGACTGTGGCTCTAAACACTCTTTTCAGTGATTTGAAATCTAGCAGGAGGCTCTGAAGCAGAGAGAAAAAGGAACAGGAATTGTAATTCTGGAGTTGCGATGTCCCAGAGTACATTCTGTTCCTCTCCCAAAACTGTCTCTGCAGAGCAGCACACTCAAGAAATTAAATAACAACAAAAGAAGAAGAGTCACAGAGTAATTTTTCAAACAGAATTGGAAGGACAGCCCTCCTAAGAAATGACATCTTTTCATGCTAGATAGCATGGGAAATACAGCTACCAATGAGCACTGTACAAAATCCATCCATTTGGTGTATACTACCCAAATGGTGGAGTTACTATCTGCTTTGCTGGAGTAGATGAAGAGGCTGCTAAGTGAGACACTAACCTGATCAAGGTATCTGAATGCAGTAAGTGCAGTATGTTTAAGTTCTTTAAGCACAGATTATACGTGGTATAGATATTGTAGGTGTATTAGTCAGCTAAGGCCTCATGAGAGCTCTGAGCATTAAGTTCAACAAGGAGGCTTCCATAACTTAGACCTACAGGCTCAAGCTAGATATGCATAAAAAAATTCTGACTTTGAAATTAGACATGTATCACTGCCACTCTGTGACTGCATTGGAGCTGTAAAGAGAAGGACCAGAAAGATACAGAACAAGGATTTCTGGATGTCTGAAATTACTAAATGATGCAAGACTCTTTGATTTGCAAATGAGACCATGGACAGGAGAAATGAGAGAAGTGTGTAAAATGAACCATAGCATAGAATAGATAAACAGAGAAGGAATTCAAAGATGAATTTGATGTGCTACTAGCAACAATGTGTAACTTTTCCTTTAAAAACTCTTTATCTGAGGACTAGAAAGTAACAAAATTGATGTCAGTTTTTGAGACTAGTTTCACAAAGATCCATGGTAATACCGGCCCCTACACCTATCCCAGGTGAAATAGTAGGAATTTTAAAATGCACACTAGTAATGCACACATGAATAAAGACAACCAAGAAGAGTTGAAGTGACTGCATGTAAGGATGCCTCACATCTCAGGAACCTACTGGTGTTCCTTGAAGCAGTCAAAATCACATAGTGAAAATTAACAATTTGCTTGATCTGCTTGTTTGCCTGAACTTCTAAAGCCTTTTGATGAAGCCACTCTTAAAACCCTTTTACAAAAAATACTCCAAAGGCTGTAAAACAGCAGTCATGACATTAAGCCATAAGAAGAGGTTCTTTCATGGAGAAATAGCTGTTTAAACCAGGAAACTGCAGGAGAAATCAGAGTTTTCAAGGTGGAAGAAGGTTTCTAGTGAATTCCTCAAGAGATCTGTGAATGAATCTCGGCAGCTCAATATATTTATTCATTCTATAGGTGAGAAGACTAGCAGTAAGAGCACAAAATTTGATGATGATAGGAACTTATTCAAGGTTAAAAAAATCAAGGACCAGTTGGGCCCATTTTCCAAAGTCCTTGAGCTCAGAATGCTATGCAAATAATTTATAATATGCTTGTTCATAATATACCTGCTACGTAGCCTTCCCTGGTCCTCTGTTTATAGTGATTTTTATAGACACCACAGTGGGTTACACAGACCTACTGATCTGCTTCACTATGGCTGCTGTTGGGCTCTTTCATTCGTACAGTAAAAACATCACGGGCTTCAATAATCATGTACCCACTTTAAATAAAACTAAAGAGTCACTTTTCCATGCAGTATATAATTAAATTAAATCGTGGGACTCATCAGCGATCTTGTGAAAGATCCAAAGTATTTAGCTATAAACTAATGGAAGGCAGTCCATTAGTAACTAATTTGTCTCTCTGATATTTTTTGCTCTGATCCTGAACAGCAGCCATTATATCCTAAGAGAAACCAGGAGTGCAATTTGGGAGAGATTTTCAAGGACACTTCCCAAAAAGTTCAAAATCTGGACAATAATTGAACCATAGCATAAAGATTAATTTTACAGAAGAAAAAGACTGAATCATCCCTGTGAAAGAAGTTTGTATGAGAAAAAAAGCTCAGAGGGCATGATGAACTAATTGAGAAGAAATGTAAGCCAGGCCACTTCCATGTAACCCTCCTCCCAGGAGTTCAACTATCTGTGATTCCAGACCTACTTTCAGTACAGCGCAGCTGTGCAACTGTTCTCAGTTTCCTTCTGAGAAAATTGCTAGGGCGTGAGAGGGAGCTCTGAGAGAGTGCACAGGCTGGAAGCATTTGAGATAAGAAAGGTAAAGTTGCAGACATAAGTAAGATTGTTGAGACAGGGAAAACTGGCACCTCAAGGATTCAAGGAACAACCCTCACATGAAGGGGCATAAAATCCTAACAAGAAAAAAGAAAGGGAAATCAGAAAATAGCAGCTCAGCACTACCACAGATCAGCCTGTTCCAGTGAGCCCCAGAGGCCAGCTCTCCCCTTACCTGAGTGATGACTACTTGCCCATTATACTGAGTGACTCATTAGGTGGGGGCTGATTTAATGTCTAGTTCATTAGTCCTACAAAGTATTGTGTTACACGACAAATAATCTGCTTTGTGCTTTTAAGGTGTTTGTATCTTGCCTGAAGAATCTCTATGGTAAAGTTCCCACAGGGGGAGGGTTACATAAGTAATCCAGAATAACAGACAAGGATAATATGATTAGTCATATAGAACAGCATTTATACTTCAAGGCACAGGTGCACAGGTGGGTTAGGGGATTATAGAACATGCTGGACTTTTTTTTCAGCAGATGATACGTATTTCAGAAAAGTTCCTCATGGCTACAGCATTGAGTAAATTATATCTGAATCAGGATACAGAATGTGATGTCTCTAATGAGCCAAGAAACCTGGGAGACAAAAGCAGAAGTGTTGGGAAAGCCTAATCTAGGAGAAGGTATTCTGAATACTTACAATCCCTGGATAAGGAAATTAGAACAACGCTTCCCAGAAAGCACATCACAGAAGGAAATGGAACTGGGAAAATTCTAAATTATCTAAATGAAAAATTAATTAATGAAACAAAATCTAAATTTCAAAGTCTCACTTGCTGAAGAAGGACTGAGAATGCTAGTGGGAGCTTACAAGAAACACAAGTGAATAACTTTTACAATTATTCTTCTGATTCAAATGCTTTTAGAAATTGCTGCTTGATTGTATTTAAAGAAACACATACTCTATGTACACATAAAAGTTTGAAAGAAACTAGCATGTAAGTCAGAGATGACATTACCTTGCCAGGATAATTTGAAATAAATTTTGGGAAGATGATTATTAAATTTGTTTTTTAATGCCAGAGAACTGGCTGGGGAGCTAGAAAAGCTGAGGGAAGATGCCCTTTCCCACCAGTGCCTCAGGACATTCTCTCGCTTGTGCTCTCCTCACAGTGGTTTTAAATGTGCTTACCTAGATGATAATTTACAAGAATAATAAAACTGTGTTGGAAATAAAGTAAGAACTGCTCTTTTTAGAAAGACAAGGAGACTCAAAGTTCTGATCATTCCAGTGTCCTATGGGAATAAAGGATAAATCACAAAGGATAACTTTAATCATAGAATCATTTAAGTTGGAAAAGACTTTGAAGTTAATTGAGTTCCACCATAAACCTAACGCTGTCAGGTCCCACTAAACCATATCTCTAAGTGCCACACCCATTTCACCTGTCTTTGAAATACCCCCAGGGATGGTAACTCAACCCTGGTGACCTCCCTGGGCAGCCTGTGCTAGTGCTTGACATCTCCTTCTTTTCAGTGAAGAATTTTTTCCTAATATTCAATATGAGCCTTGAGGCCGTTTCCTCTTATCCTATTGTTTGTTACTTGGGAGAAAAGACTGACCTGCACCTTGCCACAGCCTCCTTTCAGGTAGGTGTAGAGTGAAAAGGTCTCCACTGAGCCCCCTTTTCTCCAGGCTGAGCAACCCCAGCTCCCTCAGCCGCCCTTCATACAATGTGTGCTCCAGACCCTTCACCAACTTTGATGCCCTTTTGGGATACACTCCAGTGCCTCAACCTCCTTGTAGTGAGGGATCCAAACAGAAGATATTATCTCTAGCACCAAAACTGTTTCTACCCCTCCAGGACCCATGGCTGATTTCCCAATAGCTAAATGGAAAGAAGCACCAAATATGAATAAAAGAGATTCCTTGAAGCAAATTAGGTATGGCTTTCATATCAAATTCAGTGGCTGAAACTGTTTAAAAAGCTGAAATGAAGAAGTTATAATTTCTGTAGCCCTTGATATATTTTTATTGCATATTAGGCATAACTTTAATTTAAATTTATTGTTCCATCTACAACGTAAGCATACAGAGTCTCCAAACCAAGGGTACTCTGAATTATTTTTATAATTCTGAGTCTGTTTCTTTCTCTTGTTTTTCAAGTATCTGGATTTTGACCTACTCAAGAGAAGAGTCCTGTTCCTGAGTTAGTGGCTTTGACCTTTATGCACTCTTTTATGAAAAACTTTCTGCAATAAGCTTTTCTTTGCCATCAACTGAAGAAGTGAGACCTTTGAAATCAATTTCAGACAGCAGGCCTGCTGGTTAGAGCTAAGTATCTCGTTCTGACCGGCTGCACAATGCTTCAAACCAATTTCATGTCCATTTCTAAAAGATTCCCTTCAAATGAAAAAAAAACAGTAATAGTAAATACCTTTCTAAGTTACAGATTTTCTCAGTCAACATTATATTGTTACATTGAGGTCTCACTGACTGGGAGGAATCAAATATTGCAGGACTAAAACAGTAATTCTTATAAGGCTAAATTGTTTTATTAATGTTGCTCTTGAATAATATAATTTGAACCTATCAGGTGGAAAAATATTTATCTCTATTGATTCCTATATCTATAGAAGTACTTATACAACTACTAAACAGCTTCTTCCTGCAACTCATGGTAAGAGGGGGTGTTTTCCCAAGAAGTACAGGCCTTCAAATTGAACATGTTAAGCTTTAAAGTTAGAGGGACATAGGGGTTTGGTTTATACCAGTTTTACAGAAGTGTATTCCTGTTAACTTCAGTGCAGGTACTCCCATTTTCATCAGTCTAAGCATGTTTGGAATCAAACTACAAACCTTTAATGACATTTTAATGATCCACTTGGGGGAGCTAAAGGGTAATTTGTTTGCAAATTGATTGTGGCAAAAAGGGATGCAAAATTACAGAAAACAGTAAGAGCAGAATCTTCTACTTTTTTCAACTCAGTGCTGATTGATGACCTATATTAGCTGCTGAGGCAAAGTTCTTATTAAAATTCCAGTAATTTAGAGAAAAAAGAATCCCAGTTATAACTAGCTTAGCAGCAGATGTCCGTAATGCATCAATCATATCCTGACTTCAATTATGTACCTACAAGATAAATTAAATGAGACAAAACACACAAGGCAGAGTTTGGCCCTTACACTACATTTTTTTGCTAGTTAACATCAACTGTGACAGTAAGAAAAGAAATTCTAATATTCCATGGTTTTGTCTTCCAACTAATAGGAAATAACTCATTTTATGCTTTTCTTTCTTTTGTTTAGATGTTGGTCTCAGGCTACAGCCACCTGTGCCTTGTGCAGAAGTTACTGTGCTGCAGCAGGGCTTTGCACCATAGTTATATTCTTTATTTCTCCAGCCTGGGACACAGTGGGAACTGTTTCCTAGCATACAACTATGCCAGCTGCTTTATCTTATGTTTGATTGACTGTGGTTACTAGTAGCCCTTGGACTGATCTGGGACTCCAGCACTAATCAGAGGCAGAGACGCAGCATCTCCTATACCTGAAGGAAGAGCAGAGCCTTTTGTCTGTGAAGAATCAATAACATATGATATCAGGCTTCTCTCCATGTAGAAGTTGCCCTAAAAGTTAATATAAACTGACATTACAGTTGATTTCAGAAGTCACAGCAAATCTACAATCCTCAATCTTTTATAAGAGAAAACAACTCACTTTCAGACACATAACTCACATGAAAATTCCTCTGGCAGAGTTGTACTGTCAATGTCTTCACTGTAACATTAGCAACTTTACTATAACAAAACAAACTTCCTCTCATTCCAAACTACCCTTCAGAGCAGTCCACACTGAAGTTTAGGGTTGCCCATATGTGGGCATCTAATTAAACTGAGTCATATAAATGAAGTTTCAAGCAAAATTGATAATTAAATAAAAAACGATGTTATAACTTAGTAACTATAAGATTTCCTTATTTTACGTCTAACTCAGCTAGAGCAGTGTGCTTTGTAGCTACAAATTCACAAAATATATTTTAAAATGCCATTCTGCCTCCTGAAGGCAAACACAATCATGTTGATTGAATACCATCTAAAGACAATGGCAAAGTAAATGGAAGCAAAGGGTACAGCCAACCCAGGTACAGGCACGAAAGGTGTAGTCATTAAGAGCATTTGATGATGGTATTCGTGGTGCAAATTGCTTTTCTGCATTCGCCTTGATGTACAAGGACAAGTACTATATAATGTATTTGGGAGGTACTACTGCTATAAATTAATCAACTTACATTAATTAATTCAATCTCCCATATTTTTTTCACAAGGTCCATCGATGTATAGCCATTAATTAGAAAGGATTTGGTATAGTCACCCAGTTCAATGGAATCCAGCCATTCAGCTACAGAGGAGGGGTTGTAACCATCGTGACCAATCTGCTTCATCTGAAAAACAAGGATGAGCAAAAATTACTGGTGATACCCGTTAAACACCTTTCCAAACAGGAGTTACACATGTTATTTTCTTTGGGTCAGTTATCTTCTTCTCTCATCAACAGTCTTTTAATGGTTAGTACAACATGAAACAATTTCGTGTTTAAGCAGTAATAGAACTTAGTTTTCGATGCATCTTTTTCTTATGGAATCTTGCCTTTTACACCAGAGTGTACCAAGACTGGAAGTCAATTCTTTCTAGACACCACAGAATCCGTAAGTGGGGCAAGGCAAAACAGTAAAAGAGACATTAATATCCTTATTGCCCAAAAATGTCAGATTTTCACCTCAGATTTCATAGAATGGGAAGAAATTAGACAGAGAAATGGTTCTTTTGGTACCATACTGCAAATGAAATATATCCTCTTGGTTGTATTATTCCTAATTTATCTTTCCTACCAGGCTATATGTTATTTTGGAACAGCTGAACCTGCACTATATTCTTCCATCCTCAGGGAAGGTTTAAAAAAAGTCTCTTTCCTCTACCTGCTCACATTTTTCATGTCATGGAAATTTAACATGTTTTAGATTTCTCACTGTCTGTTAAGTTGCCTGAGATTGGACAACTGAATCAGATATCTTTGGAATGGAATTGACAGAATATCGTACACAGAAGTGCACCATTTGCATCTATATAGAAACACAGCCACCTAACGTTATAATTCTTGTTTTCATAAAAAACTAAGAAATACTACTGGCATCTAATTTTTCGGAATTTTGTTAGGCTCCCAGGAAGTAAAAGCTGCAATTTCTCTTTCTCAAATGCCTCTCAGTGACACAAATGAAGACTTCCAAGATAGCCATTAAAGCTATTAAAGATAAAATTTATAAAGCCTCTACCTGAGCAGTTTGTTATGCCACACTGTTATAATGAATTTTAAAGTAACCTACAATAGTGGCAAAAATAAAAGTAGAATGAGGTAAATAAATTATGAAATAGCCTCAATTTTCAACAGTATTCTGCACATATTGTCTTTCTATGGAAATATAACTATTGCTAACTTGATAATACACTGAACTGGTAAATTGTTAAGAAGCTTTATAGGATTAGAAATCATGGGTTTTGCATAGGTTCTCCTGACTGTAAAGGGGTGACTGCGAATAGTAAAAGCCAGTCTCTCATTTCTGCCTACTAATATACATTGCTACTTTATGAGAAACAATGGAAGTGTGACAGAAACATAATGCTTTGAGCTTAAACTCTCACATTCACGTTGCAGTGTGCCTGCATCACTCCTCTCTGGCATACTGATTTTAAAAAGGGTATGCTTAAACAGATACTTGTAAAGCAAGAACCTGATAAATGGAAGAAGAAAAATCTAGTATAGAGAAGACATGAAGACAGGGAACAGGCCCACAGGGAACACATGAATTTCAGAAAATATAAGTATTTTTGTTTCCTTTCTCTAACCAAGAAAATTGATGCACCATGAAAACAATTTTCAACCTATTCAGATAGGGCACATTATGCAAATTATTTCTCGTGTTTCTTACTATTTGATCTTTACATTTAATAGATTCTGATTTTAAAATTATTTTTGGGCATCCTGATTTGCGAAAACCCACACAGTCTGGTTCGTACTTTTGCTAACCCATCAGCCCCTATGAAAAGCAAACACAACATGGCAAGTTTCTGAATTCTCAATTCCCACTGGAGATCTCCATCAAAAGAATTGTTAAAATTGATATTCCTCTACTACAACAGAGTTGCAAAGGGCTGCAGGCAAGTAAACACAGGTGAACAATACAATAAACAAGAGGCTGAGAACAACTGAAATGGATGTGACAATTTCAGTGTTTGGATTTGGTGACAATAGACAAAACTGTTACTGGGTCACTCAAAAGCCTACATCAAAATACACTGGTCTGTTGTAGGGCAGCAGCTGATTCTGCCAGCACTTTCCCTCTCCCAGATTTAAGTCTGCTAATGTTCAAGGCCATGCTGTAGGTAGTGCAGCTGCTTAGCCTTGGATCAGATCTGTGTGAGGAAGAGCAGTGAGAAGTCTGGCCAGGGCTTTAGCCAGACCCCACCTTTTGCAGGAGCTGCATCTGAACTCAGGTCCATGTCCTGACACTTACCTGAGCTATGCTGAAGGTATGTCTGTGCCCAGACCACATTTGCTCATCCTCAACCACTGACTCACCCTCCAAGGTGACCTTGTCCTGTCCTCATCCCTGTGATTGTCCTGTTGGTTTGCCCTGGGATGTGGCTGCTCACAGTCATTGCCACTGTCCCTGCCCTACTCACCTTGTCCCAGTGCTCCCTGCCCACTGCTCCCTGAGAACCCAGCCCACCTGCCCTGGCAGGACAGTTGCTACTATCACAAAAAATTAATCTCAGAACTAGAAAATTTACTACTGGTTTCAGCACAAAAGCATTATTTTGTTTTATCATGAATAAAGAACCACTCTTTTATCTAAAACAGACTTTCTAAAATGCATCTAAAATGAAAATTAATAAAATTTCAGTATCTGTCCTCTTGTATGGAAAGTCTCTTACTGTTTTTTAATAATACCAACTTTATTAACTGTCATTCATAGTTACCTGAATGTTTTCCTTTCAAATACTTACTGACAGACATATTGGTCATCTAGATGTGACAGTATCATTAATAGTATCTACTTTTCATATAAAATATTATTGAGTTTTTAAATAAAACCACTTTGAAATATCTGTCTGGAAGTGCTGCCCTTTTACTTTGTCAGAGTTTCAGTTTAGTTGCATCTTACCCCAATCTTCATTAACAGGTCATGACTCTTAGACTGTATCTTTTCTTTTATACTGCACTATTATCTTGGACTCCTCTCACAGATAATTTAAAACCTGTAGGCTTCCTTGTTGATTGATATTTCTTGAAAGAAAAACACCTACCTACTGAGTGTATTTCCATGCATATTTCAATCATTTTGCACCAGCTACAACACAAGCACCAGTGGTGTCAAGCATCCAAGTAAGGTGCACACTGTTTGACTCAGATCAATGTAAAATTTCTGAGCTGCAGTCATGACAGTGTTTCAAATATTAACTGCTCATAAATAGGGGCACTATTGTTCTTCCACAGACACTACTACCAGTTCATTCAGCTGTGTAGAGAGCAATACCAATGTCAGCTTTTTCACTGCAGAAGATTTTCATGTGCTGACTGTGGAAAAGGCTAGGAATTGAAGCCCAAAGGTCTCAGAGAAAAATAAATGTTTAAGAAAATATGATTCAAAAAAGTATGGAAGAAGATAAGAACCATATGAGATTTCTCTCTCAGGTCCTAATGATATATCATCAGTATCACTTCCTTTGAAATAAATAGAAAGCAGAAGCCAGAAAGAGTTGTTTCTCACAACAAAATACCAATGTCAAGTAGTATCCTAATGGTTTGAGAAACCCCTCTCAAGTCTGCACAACAGACTTTTCAAAAAAGTATATCACTGCTGTGTTGATAGAGCATTTTACATTAGGATAAAAGGCGCTTGAGTTTTTTGTCTCTGAAAGGCGGCCAAATAAACACAAATAGAGCTCCAAAGTAATCACATATGCACTAGAAAAATCAAGGTATATTCAGTAGCATGGGCTGTAACCAATTTTCTCTGATCTTCACAGACAGATAGAGAATTAATACTATGTTCTCCAAAGGCAGTATCACTATCCGGTGGAGCTTAGTGTGTGTATCAAAATCAAGCTTTTTATGTGCTGTAAAAGGAGGATGAGATTACTTGACTTTCACTGCTTCTTAAATGGCGGCTATGATTACAGTGAATTTATGCTTGTGTTCATTTGGGAGAAAGATCTTTTTAGCAAGCATATAATGGTTTCTTTTACACTGCTGGCCCATTTAAGAGCTTTAAGCAGCATTTTTGGGAACTTATATGAAACTATCAGCTACCTAGGTAAGAAATTTTAGGTGATTGTCATGGGGGATATATCAGTTCTTTTTTGTTTCCTGTCTTTGTCAGCTGTCTGTTATGTACTTTACAAATGTGGTCAGTTGGAGTCATATTGTTGGAAGAGGAGATAATTCCTCCTCTGGAGCATTGAAAGAAAAGGCTCAGAAGAGTGACACTTCTGAAGCCCAGAGAGCCTGGCTGGAAAAGGGGCACCACATGGAGCTGGTGCCTGCAGTGCCCAGGCAGAAACTGAGTCTGCAGTCAGGGGCAGAGGGGCAGCTTTCACAGGGGACGGGCACAAATGATGAAGGACCTGAGAGGACTTTGCATGTGCTGCTGGTAGAAAGGCACTGAGTGAAACAGGGGCTGCCTGCAGAGAGACAGCAGGTGAGGAAGAACCGTATGTAAACTTTTTGGGTTTCTATTCCGTCTAGCCTGTCACATATTTTAAAAGTTAACTATTCAAGCTTGCGTTCTATTAATGTTAGACTTTTCTTTTCACTAATCAAATGTCTTCTGTCTTCTTGTGGAGCTTGCTAGAAAAAGACAGTACAGGCACATTCACTTCACAGCAGTGCCTGATTCAGGATCTTGCCTCAATGGAAGGTCCAGAATACCCCTGAGTTCAGTGTTTCCTACCTAAAGTTGTCAGAATTGCAGTAGCCATCCATTCTGTGTTTTTTTTCAGTTGGAATCTGTCTTCCAAATTTAAAGGAAAATAGATGCACACCTGGGGACTTTTGTGTTTGCTTTTTTTCTTTTTCCTGGAGAAATGTAAACAGTTCCGCATCCAGAAGAATGAAGAAACCTCCCAGTTCTTCATCAGATACAATATGCGGGACAAGGGAGTAACAGTTGTCATTCAGTGACAATGTATGCAACAGTTCAGACATATCCATTACATAAAATGTAATCTTAAGAAGATCTGAAGATGAAATTTGTGGACTAAGTGGAAGCTATGACTTTTGATCTCATGAGAAAGTTTAAGTCAGCTCCTTCAGGTTGTCATCCTACTCTTGTTAAAAAAGGGGATAGCGTTTCCTCTCATGTAGCATATTTCCGTGCCTGCTGACTATTCTCAGAGCAGCCAGTAGATATTGTGGAGCCGATCACAAATAAGAAAGTACAAAAGAAGCAGGAAGGTAAGTAAGACGTCCTGTATGGCAACAGTGGCAGGACCAGCAGCATGCTACTGTTATCTACATTATACAGATAAATGTCAGCATGTCATGTTTAGAGTGGCTCTCTGGTAGGCTCAGATAAGAAGGAAAATGTTTATGATACTTCTATCAGTGAGTTTCCAATCACATGCCTGGAGAGGACATTTGGTCTGTGGGACCAGTGTGAAGTTGGTCTGAAGTAAACACATGGAACTATAGCTTGAATGTATCTAACTGCTTCTACTGATTCTATTGTGCTGCATTACTTAAACAACATAGACTACCCATTTGTATTTCAGACTTGAAAAATTCATGTGTTGTATTGGATTCTAATTGACTTTTTCTGTCCTTGTGGTTAAAGGTCTTGCAAGTGGTGCAGTGAACATATGAATGCCCTCCCTTCAAACCAGGAAAGTAATTTCCAGAGGCATAAGAAGCAGGGAAAACAGTGTAAAAAGCATGTCCTTTGAATCCCATTTTTCATCTTCACTTCCAGCAGACCAGAAACAAGAAGTCACAGTCAGAATGGTCATCAACACTTTGCAGCATCTCCTAGTTTGGAAACTGTCTTAGGAATGGAAGTGCTAAATGGGAGGTAATTAAACACCAGGACTGAAAGCATCTTGCTGAGCTCTGGGGTATCTAAGCCAATAGCAATATAGCAACAGCAAAGATCACATGATGTGATCTTTCTCTTTTACATACACAGCATAGTTAATGAGCACATGCACAGTCATTCTGCTTTCCTAAATGCCAGACTCACTGTGCTTGCACAAGAGTGTTACATATGAGTAATAAGTCCAGCACTTTTGGAAGCAGAGCTTTATAACACCACTTGCAGACAGGATGTGCTCATAGCCTGCTCAATCCTACATCTTGTCTCATTCTGCAAAGCACCCGAGAAAAGAGGCTGGCTGCCTGCACACCACTGCTATTCCTAAACCTGCTTTGTGCTGAGACCTCCATGCAGGAAGGAACAAGCTGCTTTAAGAATAGCTCTGAAACCAGGAGAAAGCTGCTCTCAGTTAACATCTTTCTTCCATCTGTCAAATGAGAGCATGTGTTCCTATTATATGCTGGGAGAAGGAGCCATACACTGAGCATCCCACACAAAACCAATCCCCTTTCTTAGATAAATTCCGAGATAGCCTAGCATAATTGTCATTAAAAAAAAACAACAACTTTTTGAGGAACCCACTGAGAAGTCACTCGCACATAGGTTTGGGATGCTGAAATAGCTGGCCAATGCTCCTTAGGTTTCCCATGTAACCTAAGTGTGACTAAAATTTTATGCCATGACTGTTTTTACTTTCTTAGTCAATTAAGCATACACTGCATACAATTCTTTTCTCAGTATTATTTTTTCTCTCAAGGTATTTGCAGCTTCAGTATCTTTTTATATGTTATCTCCACTTCTCAACATATCTGAATTTCCTTTCAATAAAGCCTATAAAATCCTCCTCCAAAAATTTATTGATTTCATTTTTTCATACAAAAGTCTTAAATGCAATATTAAACTCTGCTATGAAATTTGCTTTAAGACTGATATAATATATAAAATACTTCCATTTCAAGAATTAATTTTGCAAATGATATTTTTACCAGACTGTCTTATACTTATATTATTAAAATAAGTCACAAAATGCTCTAATTAATATTAAGATGAAACTTGAGTAATTTAAATTGCATTGGTACAAGACAAGAATTAGAGCTACAAGCTTTAATCCAACAAAAATAAAGATTATCTCAGAAAGAAGCATTCTGTCTCAAAGGTTTCAACCTTACCTACCTACTGGCGAACATACTATTTTTCCCTCTTATGAAATGTTCTTCTCAAATACAGAATATAATGGGAAAACATTTTGAGAAATCTAGGTAAACATACCCTTTTATACCTGCATAAGAGACCACAATGATTAATTAATCTATATTTGGCCAAAATGTGGGTATTTTCCCCTACTTAGAACTACTTTAAGTTCCAGAGAATGGTTCCTAGGCTGCAGAGATGAAAATGTATCAGAACAACAAAAAGAGCTTTTAAAAAAGGTATTTTTAAACCTTGACTATAGATTTGTTGCTTGATTTTTACCCTCTTATGCAGTGCTGCCTGGGGCTTTAAGGAAGTGTTGTTTGACAGGTGTTTTTTAAAGCACTTCCACCTCAAAATAGGAGCTAAAAAGTATCTCAAGACAGGAAACATTATTAGTAAAACTAAAAATAACATCATCAGCAATGTAATTAAGTTAAAAATGCATGGAGTCATCGAGATTTAAATTAAATGAGGAACAGAAAAGAGGTACATACTCAAAACAAACAAACTAACAGAATTTTTATCTAATGAGATTCAAATTAGTGAGACTCCAATTACGGTTTGAGGTCTTAATATATTTAGATGGCATGCACTATTTTGAATGCAGGATGACAGAGCTGAACTTATCAACACACAAATAGACATACAGCAATGTTTAATGGTTTGTTGCAGGATGTGAAAGTGTTTTATTTATTTAGCAAGCTGTTGTGAATACAAGGGTGTGTTACATTAGATAAAACTTCCCATGATCCTAATTTTTGGGCTCTAGAACCTGCCTTCAAAAGAACTCAGTTTATATAGGAAATTATGTGTTTTTACTATGTAAGCTCTCTTACATCGCTGAGTCGTTTACATGGAGAAACATGATGCACAGCTTCAGCTTGCAACTGCATTTGATTTGGTGTAGCATCCTTGCAACAAAGACACGTTAAAAATGTGGTTCTTAGGGACTGGCTTTTTAGCTCAACAGGGAAGAAGCTAAAAATTATGTCACCATTATTCAGCACGTGCTTCAAGCCATCCTGTGTTACTTAACTATCTTTGGTCCAGAATTCTTCTGAGTTACTGCATAACCATCCTGTTCTCAACTGGTTTCAAGAGTACCTCTAGATCTCGATCCTATCTCACATCAAGCAGATGTTAAAAGGACTGAAGTTGTGGCTTTATAACAGAATCTGCTCTCAGCATTAGAAAACTCTCCAAAAGCAGAGCATATTAGCAATGTTTTCATAAACACCAGCCACTGAGTGCAGACAGCACTAACATGGTGATATATTAACAATAATTTTGAAGAATGTTAACAAAACCACATGAAAGCTGATCTCTCTAAGAAGCATGAGAAACAGTATAAAAATATCATCAGCTACGAGCTCAGCTAAAGATTATAAAATTTTTGTTTGAATTATAGTATTCCTGAAAATTTCATAAATTCATAGATAAAACTTTAATATTTTTTAATTCATCAAATGCTACTTTTAATACCCTACTTCTTGTACCATTTATCTCATTTGTCTAATACAGTACGTAGAAAATGATTCTTTTTAATGATCTTTGGTGTTTCTGTGTGCAGACTCACATATATGGATTGACTAACACCTCCAGATACACAAATTGCTTCACAACTTCTGATTTTCCCATGCAAAAGAAACTTTTGTGCTCTTTTACAAGTCATCCATCCAGGAAGCCTTGATGCATCAAAAAGCCTTTTCCAACCATTTCTGCTTCGCTATCTAAACTGAAAAATCCTTTAATAACTCTTGTCATTCTCCAGTATTATGAAACTTCAAGTGGAATAATCTCTATTTACCTCGATTACTTCCAAAATGCTGCTACCAGAACACTCATTGCACTTTACACTTGATTTTATTCCTGCCTTAGTATTTTGCACAAAGTATCAGCATCACATGTGACAGCCTTCTGAGCCCTACTGGTGTCTGCTATTCATCATTCATTGTCCTTTTAAAATTTTCCAAATTAAAATAGTAATTTTTCATGCTAGGTCCACTATTCATTGTTTGGAATGGTAGTAGAAGCCTCCAGTGATACATTCTGGTATGCAGAATATTCTATCACTGATTTTAAAATCTAGATTTTAAATTGGCTAGCACTAAAAATGACTGGGAAAATGTCTGCAAGTTTTTCTGTCCGCAGCTGAGAAGCAAAATTCATAGACATAGCAGAAAATTAAACAGCCTGCAGGAAGTCTCTGTATCCCACACAAAAGGCAGGTATTAGGAAAACAATCTTTCCTCCAATGCTTTTAAGGGGCAAAGTATTTCCAGGGCAACTCCTAAGTTAAGAAAGGCATTCTGGGATTCATGGATAGCCTTATTTACACATATGTATTGGCAGTCTATGAATAGGCTGAAAGGCCAAAGGAATTCAAATTCATTCTAAACAGCCACCATGTCAAATTACAGATTTTTCTTTCCTTTGCTGTGTCAACTACATCTGTGCAAAGGGAGTCCAATGCACTGATATTATTTTATGCCATATTTGCATGCGCAAAAAATGTGTCTACAAAACAAGTAGAGTTATGTCTATCTCCATTCAAAAAAGTGTTTTAAATAATGTGAATACTGCAGGGGTTAGTTCCCTCACATAATAACAGAAACTATACCTTTGGGAGAAGCTGGATTGCTTGGAGTATTCTCTGTCTGTGCCCAGAGTTAAGGATTCCTATTTCCAGGAGATCCTGGTCCTCCATCACGTTGCTTCCCTAAAAATGGGGAAAAAGGTGGAATAAAAATTAAAAATTTAACAGATGCCCTCAATACCCTGAAACAGGCCCTTCTGTCACATTTAAACAAGAACACTTCGCTTAACTTATAGCATCTGACAAGAATAATAAATTACTGATGATTGCATTCATTTTCACGATAACAAAATATGGTGGCAGGTGCTTGAACCCGTGGACTTTTGCTACACTGCTGGCAGCACTGCTGGTGGAGAAATTGTAGCTCTCACTCAAGCCAAATACCAGATATAATTGCTTTATCATCTGGAAAAAGGATATGACTACAAAATTGTTCAGAAACTCTCCATTTTTTCAATTCACCTCCTACCTCACCTATCTATTTATGATGTTCATTTTTCTCCAGATTGAAAAAAAACCAACACAGAATAAGATGAGGAGAGTGGATAAGGATAAAATTATTTAGTTCATTGATAGTAAAATGATGAAAAAGGGACTGGTGTCAACAAACTATCCAGTCCCCATCCCCCATTTAACTGTCCTAGTTCAATCCTAACTTTACTTCTCACTGCTTTTATCTTCCTGATCATGGTCAAATAGTTCCAAACATTCAAACAGCTGAAAAAGACCATCTGTTCAAATAATACACAAAGTAATTGCCCGGAAAAGTTCATGAAATAAACCTCCACAATTCAAGCATCTCTTCATAGGAGTTGCTAGCAGAAGGAGCTACACAAACAGGACAATACAACTCCTAAATTCAAGGAGTCTCACACCACCTAGTAAGTCCAGTATTTGAAGGTCAATGATCTAAAAAGCTGTCAGCGACTATTGAAGGAATCATTGGAGGCATGAGAGTGGCTCAAAGGGGAATTGAAGACAGGGATCAAGTCGGGATTTCTGGCAATCTTGTATTCTTTTTTGAGCTTATCATTTCAGAAAAAACCTCAGCTATTTAAAAATACATTTTGTTTTTAAAAAGTTTCTAACTATTACAGTTGAAAACAGAACCTGAAAAAACTGATGACCTCTCCTGATCTTTTAGCCATGTTGGAGTCTCATGACATTTATTGGCTAGAAGCAAGAATTTTTACTTGTACTCATTTAATTTGGTCACTGAATAAGCATTATGTGAGCAAATCCATGAAAACTTCATCTCTACCTTTCCTTTTGGCTTGCTGCTTCTGACTTAGCACAGCTCTTAAGGAGCGGCAAAATGAAAAACAAATAGGCACATAACAGAACACGCTTAAATGCTTTGCTGAGTCAGGGCTTAATAAAGGATATGACTTCTTTCTGAAAATACAATCTCCTGTCCCACAGCATGGATTTCTTTCAAAAATCACCCCAAAATATGGAAAACTTCACTCTGTTCAGCTGCTAAATCTTCACTCTTTTCAGATGGACTGAGTAGTTTACAGGCGTAACCTGAGGATTCTCAAGTGCTACTCCACAGAGTACCCTGCAAAATCTAGGCAATGTCTTTTTAAGGGAATCAAAGAAACTTTGCAAAACTATTATATTTTAAAGTATACTTTACAGTAAGTGGTATGGTTTAAGACTACAAATCTGCAAATCATACCCTGAAACAATCTGTGTGCAGCATTCAGAACAGGGCAGGCAGAAACCTGCTCTCCAGGAGAAGCTGTGCAAAGACGCTGGCTTAAGTAGAACACCCAATATAAAAGTGCCTGCAGCATTGGCTGTGCAACCAATGATAGTGATTAGGTGGGGGTAATACCCCCTTCATCTTCCTGGTAAACACATAAAAAATATTTCCTCTTTCTGCCTTTCTCTTTTAAGTAACCAGAAGGAGGCTGTAAATTTACAGAAAAAAACTCTTGAAAAAAGCCATCCATTTTGGGTTGGATTCTCCAGCAGCTGGAAACAGCTAGCATAAATGGATTTAAGGGAACTGAGCCAGCTGAGGATCCAGTCCAAAACAAAGGCTATACATTTCCATTCGTTTTAATAAATGCATCTATTTTGTTTGCAGCTACTGCTTTCATTTTGTTTAACAGTTTTTTAGATTTCACCTTCATTACTGCATGATGTTTACACACAATCACGGTGTACTCATCACTGTTTACTGGTGCCAGTAACCTTGGCATACAGCTTCAAATATTACAATGTTTAAAACTCAATTAAACTAACAGGCACAGGAAAAATATTTGCATGTAGTTGCTGTATTGCAGAGAAAGCATTATTTTATTAATTCTTTGCTACTGTTTTTTCCTTATATATCATTTACTGTACTTTTTTAAAGTACATCGAGGTCACAAAAGCAAATATTTAAAACTCAGGAAGCCTGAAACTCATGTTGCCTCCTCATTCCCAGTTTAATAAGGCAACAACCTTGTCTTTGAATGTGCTCAGGTTTGAGAGCTTTGCTGTGTTAACATTAAGTGTCAACAGTACCAGACACTTATCCCTCCTGTAAAACTGATTTTATTGTCTTCTGCCATGGAGCTAAAACAACTTTTCATCTTTCCACAAGAGCAAACCAGGGGAATTTAGATAATCAGTATAATCCACTACTGCTTAGCATAGAGGAATAAACTCATGGCAGTAGAAAGCTGCTGTTTGATTTGCAGAAATACCTGTAAAGAGAAAGAAACAGCCTATCCCTCACAGTCCTATCTCCCAAGTATCTGCTTACATTGCCCCCTTAATCCTATTCCCTGATTTTTTTTTTTACCTGATTGTTCCTCTCATGCTCTTCCAGTCTCTTTCCATAGGTTCCTACATTGAGAGTGAAGAAAACCTAGCTTCCTTCTGCTACAAGGGGAGAAATTCTCTCCCTGCTCTTAGCTTCCATCAGTTATAGGCTGGGCCAAATGTAACCTCAATTAACTTTAGAGATGACATGGTAAATGTAATTAAAATGAATATGAATGCAAGAATGTCTTGTCACATTATTTCCTCCTTAAAAATAGTTGTACTACATTAGTTGAAATATTCACCAAAAAGAAATTATCCTAGTATACACATAGAGAATTTGAGTCCAAAGATTTAACTTTTATATGCTTATGTGCAAAACAGGAAATTCAGGTGAGCAGTCACTACTGAGCTTATTACGCTTTCTGTAATGAAAACATAAGGGACATTGTGATACTGTAGTTTCTTAAGTCTATAGGAAAACTTAGTTGGAAGGAAAACTTCTTAGAGTTAAAGCCATAAAAACACAAGATGGCTCATACAAGGACAGATTCAGATCTCATTCACTTCAGCTTACAGTCTTGAAATTCCTGTCTTATTAATGCATAATAGTCTAATGAACTGGAAAGACCCTGCTTCTGAAGTTCCAGTTAGGAAAGAGCGTATCTGAAACCCTCCACCTGCCAGATTTGTGGTTCTGCACAACTCCCAGGATCATCATCTTTTTCCCTCGAAGTGCACAGAGGAAGCTCATCTCCTGAGCAAGAAGGCAGTAGTTTCACAGAACAGTTGGGCTCAAGAGTGAAGGAAAAACTGCATGTGGGAGACTGGAGGCATATGAAAAACAACATAATTTTAAAAACCCAGAAATTTTGCCAGATTCTGAGATAGTTCCTATAAATGAGTTCAGAACAAAATGCATAATGATACATTATGAGATAAAGATGTCACTGGCATTTATTTCGGTTGTTCAATACAAAATCACTTCTTGCATTCTCCACCTAAATACAGTAATTCCCAGAAATTCTGGATTAGACCTAAGCACCCACAAGCATTCTACCTTTTGCAGAAACAAAAGAACTCTGAAGATTTGTTCCATAAGATAATAAAATATTGAACAACATATTAGAATGGCAGGCATGACGGTATGTTTCACATTCCTCCTTTCGTACCTATGTTTTTAATCTTCCTTCATATAATTTTTGTCCTGAGAATGATCATGAAAAATTCTAATGTCTGTTTCTGTCACCTAAGTAAAATGGTACAGAAGCTTTAAAATAGTTGGCAGATGTATCACTAGACTTCTCTGAAAATTCAACCACTGAAGTTGGAAGAGATGAGCTGTGAGGAACAAAATGACTGAAAAAGAAAGAACAAATTAACTTTGAATTTAAAGTTTTCTTTCTCCCCTGCAAAGGAAAAAGACTTACATAAGAAATAGAAGATTTGGGCCCTTTTTGCTTTAGGTTGGCAATGTCAACTTAACCAGTTCTTTCGGTGTTCATCTGTGTCAGCAGAGGAGGAAAAGTAGTAAATCAGGTACCTAAAGCTGTGTAAGAGCTGCTGCTTTGACTCAACAGATTGAGTCAACGTCATTTGCTGTGCAGCCATTACTGAAACCAAGGTCGGCTGGAGACACCAAGTGCTACAAGGTAACAACAATTTCTGGTAATGTTTTATGTTTCTGATGTACTGGCAACTGGTTTGACAAAGAACAGGATTGGTGTGGGTAAGGGAAGGATGGCTTCTGAAGTAAGTACAGGGCTGATGGGGCAGCAAAGGTGCTTGCATCACTCCCAGTGTGCAGGGAGCACTTTACACTCTCCTTTGTCCCCTCCCAGTCATCCATGTAGTAATCTGCTGCATCATCAAAATAATGAGATCAGAAGAGACTCTGAGGAGCTGGTACAGGTGGCATCCAGCATGCAGCAGTGGGTCGTATCATGGTGTAAGTGTATGACAGACAAGGTCGCGTGGTGTTTGAAGTGCCTTGCCAATGTGTCTACCAAAGTGTGCTGCACTGAGCCTCACCCTGATGGACTGAGACCTGGCACTGCAGGAGCACAGCTGGGGCATTTCAGTGGAGCTGGGCAACAGGCCTCATACTTTGGCTTACAGAGCTGCTGGAAATATGGCCTGGCACAGAAAAGAAAATCTGCTGGGTTGTACACTTAGCCGGAGTATCCGAGAGTACAGTTATTCCTGTCATTCAGATAAGAGAGGTGGGAGCAGGGCAGGAGCAGATGGGCATGTTCTTCCATTACACATGGTTGGAGAGTGAAGTCAGAGAGAGAAAACTCAGATCAATAGCACCAAAAAGCTCTATTCTTTCTTACTTGCTGCGATCCCAGATGCATAAATGGCGAGGGAATAAGGACTGATATAAAGCACATTCTCAATAGCTCATTCAAACAAGCCTCCTCAGTTGGAATTGCTTTGTTTCTCACCCACCTAACCCTAATAACCTTCCAAACTGTATCCTCTTGAAATACTGGACATCTAAACTGTTATCTGGCTGGGAACAAATTAAAGACATCTCACAGTGTAATTAAAAACACACTGAATAACTTTTCTTTTTCATAAGCTATATCATAAGCCAAAAGGTTTTTTCAACACAACACAATTTTCCCACAAGATAAAAGAATTTATTTCTTAGAGACTTGCAAGAAAGGACTAGACAAATGTAGCTTTCAGTAATGAGCATTGCTTCTTATTAGTGCAAAAATTTCAGGCAATGTGTCACATATTTAATTTCCAAACAAGAACTGGCAAATGACCAGAATTTAGCAAGCTTCATTATAAGTGAAAAGGTTGCCTCTAACTAGTATTTCCACTGTTAACATGAAAACAAGATCTGTAAGAATGATTATGGAGTTAAATGCCCAACTTGTACTTTCAGGTCAGAAAGATTTCAGACTCCTTAAGATACTGCAGACACTATTTAATCTAAAAACCTGACAAGATTTTGTTAGAAAAATCCCCTGCCAGAAGCATGGAATTTTTTCTTGGAAGAAAGAGATAGATTAGAAAATATGTTCAGAAGAAAGGACCAAGCAGGTTGCAAAAGAATCATTTGATAACATTCTTCCAAAATTAATTTGCTTTAAAACTGCTTATACTCATTCTCAATCCTCACCTTGCTCTATTTCCAGTCTTTACATTTATGACTTTCTTAGCAATTAAAAAACCCACAAAACCAGAGAAAACTCAGAGTTTTCCACGTCAGTGTCATGTAGTCAGGAAGAAAAAACAAGCTACTACTGAAATGCTAACTAAAAAAAGCCATTTCACTCAAAGATAAAGGTGGGGTGATAGCACTTCTGTGTACAAATTTGCAACCTGCATAAAAAATGGTGATTTAAGCAGGGTCAGTTTAAAAAGGAGTCCCTACAGACCTGAGACCCATATGACTTAAGCTTTAAAGAGCTCTCTCTGGTTCACATTCAGCTCTTCCAGAAATGAACCTGAAGCAACCAGTGCCATCCAAAGCTTTTCAAATATTGACATTTACATGATCATACAGTCACAGACCTTTCACACAACAGGAATACTTAATTAAAGTGTAGTGGTAATTAAACAACACGGATAGCTGGGACAAAGATCTTTGTAGGAAGAATGTCTGCTATTTTTATCCCTCCTCCTTGTAGAACTGATTCATTACAACCAACACAATTGTCACACGCAAATTAGGTGCACAGATAAAGTGGCAATTGAAAAAATTACCTCTGATGTCACACTTGGCCCACTTAATTACTAATGCTGTGGACCCAACTCTGTCTACCTATTTAGTCACAACAATTCAATAATATAATTATTAATACTTACCTAAATTACATCTTAATGTCTTGAATGTATATTGTGAAGATAATTTAACTTCATTTGAGTAATGAAAATTCCAGAGAGTCTTTATTGTACCATTATTCAGATTGCTTGCTATAAATGCTGCTTAGCTTGGATGCTAAATTTCTCAAAGGACCCACTTTAAAAATCAATATTACTGTGA
This sequence comes from Motacilla alba alba, assembly GCF_015832195.1. Taxonomy (NCBI): domain Eukaryota; kingdom Metazoa; phylum Chordata; class Aves; order Passeriformes; family Motacillidae; genus Motacilla; species Motacilla alba. Next base: position 45,614,224 of record NC_052031.1, read on the forward strand.
GCTAATTAACAGACTTCTAAAGTATCAGAAAAATATTCCTTTCTCCAATATGTGTGTGAAGCTGTGGAGTGCTGGAAGGGGCAAAGACAATATTTTCAGACTTACCAAAAATGTTGAATACATACTCTGCATGTAACATGGAGTTTTAACCACCTAGCACTGTGGTATTGCAATAAATAAGGAGGTTATAATACAATAACAAATTTTGCAATAAAATTTGGTGGAGGTTGCTGCCCGCCAACATGCCTTCACTAAGAGCAAACTGAGCCTGACAAATTTGGAGGCCTTCTACAATGTGGTTACAGCACTGGTGGATAAGGGAGGGACAATTGATGTCCTCTACCTGGATTGTACAAAGCATTTGACATTGTCCCACACATTGTCCCAACATCCTTGTCTCTAAGCTGAGGAGGCATGGACTTGACAGATGTGCCTCTCAGTGGGTAAAGAATTAGCTGGATGGTTGCATTCAGAGTCGTGGTCAATGGCTCAATGTCCAAGTGGAGAGCAGGGATGAGTGGTATCCTCAGGGATTGGTGCTGGGACTGGCATTGTTTAAGACCTTTGTCAGCACCATGGACAGCAGGATTGAGTGTGCCCTCGGCAAGCTGGTCACCAACGGAGCTGATACAAAGGGATGCCACCCAGAGGGACCTTGACAGGCTGGGGACATGGGCTCATGTGAACGTCATGAAGTTCAACAAGGCCAAGGGCAAGGCCCTGAAGGTGGGTCAGGGAAATTCCAAGCACAAATACAGGCTGGGCAGAGAATGGATTGAGAGCAGCCCTGAGGAGAAGGGTTTGGTTGACATGACTGGGCAATGTGCACTCACAGCCCATAAAGTCAATCATATCCTGGGCTCATTCAAAAGAGTTGTGGCCATCAGGTCAAACGAGGTGATTCTGCCCTTCTACTCCACTGTTGTGAGATCCCACCTGGTGTGCTGTATCCAGCTCTGAAGCCCTCAGCAAAGAATGACATGGACTTATAGCCCAGAGGAAGGTAATGTATATGATCACAGGGCTGGAATACCTCTTCTATTAAACTAGGCTGAGAGAGATAGGGTTGTTCAGCCTGGAGAAACTACGTGACCTTTAAGGTCTCTTCCAACCCAACCTATTTTCTAATTCTGTAATTCTATGAAATATAAAAACTCAGTTCACCTCTCAAAAGTGTCCTACACAAGTATTTCCTTCCCCATATTTTTATCAACCATCATCATGTGTTTTAAAATGTGAGCCACCCAAATCACCCCAGAGAGCACAAAATGCAGAGTCAAAGATACTGAAATTCCAGGCAGGATCCATACCTCAAAAACAGGTTATTGCTGGAAGTGGCCTGTCAAATAACAGCAAGGAAAACATTCCCAACAAAATACGTAAGTTTTCACATATTTACACCCTAAAGTTATGACTAACATCTTCAAGCACTTGTTCACCTCCTGCCTGCATCTGAACCCTGCTCACACTGGTGGTTTGCCTGTGGGCTGCCTGGTGCTCAAGCTCCCAGTTCAGAGCAGACACAGCAGCTAGGAAACCCCGTCAATCCTTTGTGGGAGTCTAGAAAGTAGGTCCTCCTCTGAAATGTCATCAGGGCTTGATCTGGTAGGAAGTCTCAGAGCATGCCCAAGGCAGAAACAGGAGCACAACATGAACTGGCTGCTGCTCTTTCTTAAAATGTGTCAAAAGGAAGAAGAATGGCTTTACCTTTCTCATAGAACAGCCCACCTGTTAGAGGGTTCATGCAGAAAGTAGGAGATCAGATTTACCTGTCTTTCTCATACTCAAATTTCCTAAAAACAGAGGAAACTATGCAACAACTAATAGGAAGGGGAACTTTGGGGTTGAGGAGGACTTGGTCATTGGTCCTGCTGAAACTAAATTGCTGTGAGGTTTAGTCAGTTAGTCAGAAAGATTATTATTCTTTATACCAGTGACTGCTGGTTGTGGTAAATCAATCTTCTTGTGCTGTTTCTAGAAATGTCTCTGGTTTCTATCTAGTGACTGCCAAAAAAAAAGGCAGAAAAAAAGCTAAAAATTCATTACTTTCTTTCATCCAAGTATCCTAACTTCTTAGCTACCGGCTTATGCTTATATTTCAATTTGAAAGAACAATGAAGCAGCTGTCCTTATCCAAAGGGTTGATTCACATGTCAAGATCCAGGGAGCAGGACAGGAATTCTAGCCTCCAAACAGCATCTAATGCAGGGATGCAAGTGGAGGAAAAACTTTCAGATATAACTCCTGCTTTGAAGCATCTCACTGGCTTCCTCTGCTTAGCATTGCACACCCTTTTCCTCCTTGCCTTTCTCCTCCTGATAACTTGTTGCCTACTCAGTAGTAGACATCCTACTCCCAGGAACAGGAACTCTACAATCAAACATCATGATGCTCACAAATTGCTGCAACTCACTGTGTTTTTATCATGGTTTTGGAGGCCTCACTTGGCTGTTTTTTTCAGTGCACTGTGTGTTGAGAACTGGAAGCACCTCCTAACTGTCAGGTGCCCAAATCATTTTCAGGACCTAACTGCTAGTAACTGGAGGTTGTTAGGTTGACTGAAACTGCTGGTTTGTTTAATATTACTAAATATAATAAAATATGAAGCAGCTCCCAAGAATGAGAAATGCTGGAAAATGAATGGTGTTTTCTACACACCACTGGTTTGCTACGTTTAAATGTATTTCACAGTCCACCATGCTGCTTTTGATATGCAGCTGTGCAGTAAGGTTAAAAGGTAAGAGACATTGTGAGATAATAAGAAACTGGAATATGCTACCTTTTTGTAGCTAAAAATTAGAGTATTTCATTTGCCTGCCAAACATAGTTATTAGATTGAGAATAATTTTAACATATTCTTACACATTTTGTTTGCTAAGGCAAGCACAAAGCATAGAAGGACTGAATAAGGTTTTCTCATCTCCCACTGCACACAGATACCTTTTACATGTGATTTTTCTTATACAATCCTCTGTGATTTATTTCCACAGTGTGTACAGAGATATTACTAGCCAAATCCCTGAGGCCCAAGAGGTAAGCAGAGATGGTCTCCATTTTCTTCAAACCCCTTCTAAAAATAAGAGAACCTTTGATTAAGGGTTGACTTTTTTTTTTTTCCTTCCTTTGCTTGTTCTTGTAATTCATTTCACATGGGAAGTGGGTTGTGTTTTTCTTATCCCTTCCAACTCAGCAGCCAGGAGGCTGGCTTTGCGGGCCCACTCCCGTCACCACGGCAACCAGCGGATCGCTGCAATGCAATCCCATGCGCTTTGTGTCACTACACAGTGCTATTGTTCTCCAGTAACCAGTTGGGAGAGGCATGCCAATATTCCCAAGAAGAAGGACTGATTATCGTTCCACTGGTCATCCTGTGCATCACGCATATGCTGCTGCCGTCACCTTAGGATGTGCTTCACTTCCCAGGCAGTGGCTTCAGGAATGACTGGCTTGCTCCATGAAGCCTAAGTTCAGCACCAAGCAGACCCTGCTCCTCAGAAACTTTGCAGAGAATCTGAATTGATCCTGCAGTTCAGAAGCATCATAAGCATCATCACCGTATGACCACACTAGGTGAGATCAACGGTCTCCCTAACTCATTGGTTCAGTGTTTCTGCTGTTGGCCAAAACTGCCCAGAAAAGAAAAAAATAAATAATTCACCTTATGTATATATATTTTTTTTTCCACTCTCATATTTGGGCTAATTGCTATTTTAGAGTTAAGCACATGGGCATTTAGCTACACCAGAGACTGAGTGATACAGATATATCTATATATACCCAGCAGGAGGAAGACCTGATTTTCTTAAATAAAAATCTACCATTAATTTGAATGGATACATAAGATCCAGCAGCTCTTTAGCATTTTGAGGAAACTGATTTACCATGCCTTTTCTTGACTGCAGCAAAACATGCCTGCACTGCAAAGCTCCTTTTCTTTTCTTTTTTTTTTTTTTTTTTTTAATGTGTAGTAGAGATGACAGAAACACAGACTTATTTTACAAATTAAGTTAAGGAAGATCTATTCCACAAGAATAGAAGTAAAAACACACCCTTCGAAACTGTGTTATGACGGCAGACCCAAACTTGTAGAGAACATGGAAGAAAGGATATTTCAGAATCAACCTCCCATACTTGGCACTGGTGAAGTCACACCTCAAAGCCTGTGTCCAGTTCTGGGCTCTTCACTACAAGAAAGACACTGAGGTGCTGGAGGCAGTCCAGAGAAGGGCAGTGGAGCTGGGGAAAGGGCTGGAGCACAAGTCTGATGAAGAGCGGCTGAGGGAGCTGGGGGTGTTCAGCCTGGAGAAAAAGTTGCTCCAGGGGGACCTTCTTGCTCTCTACAAGCGCCTGAAAGGAGGCTGCAGCCAGGTGGGAGTCAGTCTCTTCTGTGTTACAAGCAATTGGACAAGAGGAAATGGTCTCAACTTGCACCAGAGGAGGTTTAGATCGTATATGAAGAAAAATTCCTTTATTGGAAGGGTTGTCAAGCATTGGAAAAGAGTGCCCAAGGAAGTGGTTGAGTCACGATCCCTGGAGATATTTAGAAGACACACGGATGTGGTACTTAGGAACATCATTTCACATTGGACTTGCAAGTGCTGGAGTAATGCTCGTACTTGATGATAAGAGATTTTTCCAAACTAAATTATTCTAGCAGAGTCATAATCACAGACTGTTTTGGGTCAGAAGGAAATCTTCAAACATCATCTAGTTCCTGTCATGGGCAGGGACAATTTTCATGTTGCTCAAAATCCCTTTCAACTTGATGAATGAGCCCAAAGAATGAGAGATACACATTCCATGTACGCTAACCTTATCTAAACAGAAAAGGCTCCATTTTGGAAAACAACTGGGTAGCCGCTGATACGTAAGAAGTGCACTCTAGAGTGATTCACTACATTTCTTTGTCTTTCTTTTTCAATTCCTCACAACATATTTCTAATATTGCACAGTATCATTTCATGTAGCACGGTCGAGCTATGCCACACATAATGCAGCAACTGTCACCCAGAACCTATAAAAAAACAACGGCTACCACTTTGTAGCTGTTGACTGGATCTCATATAAAATAATAACTACCACAGGCTTCAAAATAGCTTGCCCACAAATTTAAAGAATCTTGCCATTTAACAATAACATTCATAATTCCAAAACCTAAAAATAAACAAGCACATCCAAAAATTAAACAAATGCAAAATCAGATTTCTGGTTGTGTAAGCCAGATAGCAAATTGCCAATTTTCTGTTAGCTTTTTTCCTTCATGTCTGCTTCTTTTTTCCTGTGCAACTTATTCCCAGCCCACATATTTTAAGAAAAAGTTCTAATATTGTGACCTTTCCTTCTGTACACATTCTCTGCTTTATTTACACCTTTTCACTCTTTTGCAAATGTTCTTGTATTGTTTATCTCAGATGCAACACAAAAGCAGTAATTAGACTACAACAGTTCTGTGTTTTCTACTGATACCTGAGTAGTTAGATGCTACAAATACTCACACAAGACATCATTTTTACGCCAGCCCATAAATTAGTTGCATATCTAATGGCAGACATAATCTCTTATTAGCAGTGAATATAAGGAAAAAAAAAATCCACCCATCTGAAGAAGCTTGTTCAAAGAAATCAGCTGTGTAACTTGTGTTCAGCAGAAGCAAGTACTGGCTGTAAAACCTAAAGCCACATATTGGTCTCATACACATAGTCCAAGCACCTTGACATAGCCCTCTGAACTCTCCTGACTAGCAAACACTATTTGTCTTCAAGAGTCTTTTCTACAAAGGTAAGCTTCTTCTGCATTTTGTCCAAGGGGCTGATTATACTTCTCATGACATACTGCATTTTCTTAAAAATCTGAATAAACATGTTCAAAATTAATGAGGGGACAGGTTGATATACTCTTAGGATAATGTTAACTGTACACAGACTAATTCAGCTGCAAAACACTATTGAAGGATTCTGCAATGTTGCTACATAGCTGATTTTCAAGGTGTTGGGATATCTACTGTCAAAGTCCATTAATCTGGAACTCTAGTACCTCATTCCCTCAGTCACAAGGAAACCTTCCTGCAAGCCAGTTCACCTTTTCTGGCACCCCTCTTCCTGATGTTGTTGTGATGAGTGTTTCCACTAATCCCTTTCTATACAAGCATACTGCGTTTGACAAATAACTAGGAATCCTTTGCGGTCTCCTCCTATCCTAACTCAAGACAAGTGGTTTACTGACACTTTACACGTTGCTCCATGAGCTAGCTTTTTCTAATTTAATTTTTCTTTGCAGTAAAAAAACTGCTCCTAATAGTTTGGTGAACACTTGTCAGTTTCCCTTGTCCCTCACACCTCTGGTATTTGGTCCAAACAGACCAGGGCTATCAACAAATTGCACAATACAACAGTATGCTCCTGATCTGGTGAGACAAAATTGTGGGACACTGTGACTTCGCTTGATATAATTTCTAGATTTCAGTACACCTTCCTAAAAGGAACAGTCACTTCAATGAATAAAACAGACAAAACAGGAGTTACTAATCCCCACTACACATTACAGGAATGTCACGAAGCTACAAAATACCAGACTGCAGATTTTCCAACATTGGCTAACTACCCTTCGCCACAGGTTACATATCCCACATGGCACCAAACACACACTATAATTATATTTCTGAATAATCCAAGAACTCAGTACAAGAGGATGGATTGTACTTGGAAAATAAGGCAGCTGATATTTCTTCTTTTAGCCTTTATCATTCTCTGTGTGGGTCCATGTCTTATATATAGCTTCCCATTGAAGACCTCACCCGTAAGAATGACTCACTTTCTTCAGACTTTTTTTTAGACATTCATTGAATTAATATTAGACAGCTCCAAACAATGATTTAATGTATTTTATAAGACTCCATCAAAGCAAGGTGGCAATTTAATACCCATTATACAGATAAAGAATTAAAGTAGAAAAAAAATTAGGGCTAAAATAAAAAAAAAAATTACAATATATTAGTTCTCAATGCATAAATGCAGAGCTTGCTTTCTTCCATTTCAGTAAGTACTTAGTATCTATCTACATATGTATTCAAGGGACAACTGCAGTTACATTCAGTTTAGCTGTGAGCACTTGTACTTCAGCAAATCAAAATCTGCTCCTTCCCTTTGCCATGTTTGTTAAAGGATTTTGAGTGCAACAGTTTTATCAGACAAGTTTGTCACAATTTGTAGCTAGCTGTCCAGGAAAATAAGAAGCCTGAGTTATCCTGGAAAATGGAAAAATCTGAATAACACGGAACTACAAAGCATGCTGGAAAGCATGGCCAACTCTCTGCAAGAACTCATCTTAAGCCCAGACAAGGAAGTCGGTTTTCACTCGGCACCAACTCTGTTGGGTTTGAGGTGCGAGTGACAAGAACGCCACTGTGAAAACCATCCAGTTAAATGTCCTATTGCTTTTCAAATCAAGTAAAAATGTTTTAGGTCAGTAAAAGAACATAGATGTGAAGCAGACATCTTCTGTCCCCCTCTTTGTTTTCAGTCATTTCATCTCCTTTTTTCCTCTCCTTCCCATCTTCTCTTCCTCCCTTGCTCCCTTCCTTCTTTGATTTGGAGACCAAAGAAAAGAAATATGGTAATTTCTACTTCAGAAAGAGGAAATGGAGAAAAGGAGGACATGGGCAGCACAAGAAGAGTCCAGCCTGCAGGAATGGTGAGGAGAAAGGGATCTCAGAAACCAAATGAATTTTGGGGGAAAGAATGATATGTAGAGAACCTCAGAAATAAACAAAAAGGAAGAGTGGTACCCAGGCAGCTCCAGAGGAGACAAGATGAATGTTAAGAAACTGTTTCTGAGATGAGTTTGGTTTATGGAATAAAATGCATGACTTAAAGATTAAAATAATGATGAATTACATATAGGAAATTACATTCTCATACACTAAAAAAATATTCCCAATTATTTTTAAAAATTTATTAAATTAACTATTAAATACTTGTTTTGCTATTCTGCACTATTTTGAGTTTAAGTGCAACCCTTGCCACTGACTTAATTCAGAACTGAAGGTACTCAGTGAGATTCCTCAGGTAATCTGGCCATCTCTGACTCCTTCCTGAGAAAGTGTTCTTCCCAACTAAAGGTACTTAGAAATCTGGATGTCAAAAGTTAGACACAAGCAGATAATTATCCACAAGACAGCTTAAAATACACAGATATTTCTATCCCAGGATCCTCTCTTGATTTCCTATATGTAGGCCAGCAAAGTTATGTAATTTCCTTCAGCCAGATAAGGGAATAGAGAGGCATTTTCTCCAAATTCATAATTCAAATCAAAAGCTGACCTCAGAGAAGACCGTTAGATATATTGTCCTATGGATTCTCCATGGACCAGGCTGCTTCTGCAAGTTTTTTTCTGCAAGTCCTAGCAAGTTTTTTCTTTGTTCTCTTTTTCCCTGAGTCTCCATTTCTTATTTTTGAAGAATGAGGGAAATCAGAATGCTCTTTAAATAAACATATCTGTGAAGCAGAGTTAGGAGATACAGGGAAATTGACCATACAAGCAATGAGAGCAGAATTTTCTGACAAAAAAGGTTATTATTACTGAGAGTCATAGATTTGTTGATATGTTGTTCTTTGGTATAATATTCCACTCTTGCTACATAAAGTTATTTTTCTGAACAGAAAGTGAAGATCTACTATTTCTATAAGCAATAAAAAAAGTACTTAAAAATCAGAGTGTCAGGAAATAAAAAGCTCATGGACAGAACAGACACACTTCCAAATTCCAAGGGAGATGGAAAACAAAATAAAATAACTTGCATTGTCAATTTGTAATTCTTTTCTGGCAACAAGAGGGATGCCTAGGGAGCTCAGAGAAGCTAACAGGGCTATAATATTCACACTATATTTAAAAATGGATCAAGGCTAAAAACCAACTCAGTTGTGCAATCTTTTATCCTAATGCAGCATAGCAGCTAAGAACTGCTATTTCTTTTTAAACACCATCTTAATTCACTTTAAGAAGTGGCCTGTCTATGTGATTAAAAGGGGAGCTGTTTGGACAGAACAAACCTCAAAAAGTGAAAAAGCTGGGAAACAGTTCTGAATAGTTCTGAAGAACAGAAGCCATCAATCATTTCAGAAATTTAAGAGCTGTAACCAACTGCAACAAATAACATACTTTTTCTTAGTGTAAGACGTAAAATACCAGTGAATAATGTACAGATTTTTTTCCCCTTCTTTCTGCAAAGGGGGATAGTGCACTGAGGGGTCACTCTTTGCTAATTTTTTGCTGCTGAGTAGGCATTCAGAGAAAATACCATTTGAGATTTATACTGGAAGATTATTTGATAGGTATTTATCCAGTGTATTTTTATTCATGGTATTCTAGTTTTTAATGTTCATTCACTTCCATTTACAGTAACCTAACCCCCCCCACTTCTGTCACCTAGACAAATGCTTTGGCTTTTTAATGTCAAAACTTCCATCCATGTCTAGACTTTGGACCAAAAATTTTCAAATAATTATTATCTAATCAAAGACTTTCAACACAAGTCTAGAGCAGGTATGGCACATCCTGCAAATTTAACCCACTGTTGTTCCCATCAATAATGTTATTAAAGCATTCAATTAACAATAATTCAACAAAATACTGTGCAAGATATTACTCTTATCTACTCTTATTACTCTTATGCAGTAAGATAAGGTTTCAGTTAAAACATGAGGTTTCAGTTAAATCAAGAGTTGCATTTGCAACAAGTGCATGTGCCCTCAGTTTCATCAGTACCAGCCACACTATAGTAAATACAGTGTATTTATAATGTATAATCTGTATGGAGATTTTATCCCACATGCACAATAATTATGGTTTAATGGAAAAGATAAAGAATAGAACATGCTCCATAGTGAATAAAATGTTTGAAGTGTTTAATGTAGTGTTTTAAAGACTACAGAAGTAAATTATTTGAGGATTAAAGCAGCATTTGTAGTTATTGTTTTACTGAAAATCTATTTCAATCCAGATTGGGCTAAGAACAAGACCAGAGACCAGGTGTGAATTTCATGTGCAATCCTATACTTACAAGGAACAAAAGCTTTCTGTTAATTCAACCAATTATGCATATGTGGAACAAAATCATAGTTTTATTAACAGCAGCTTGCTTTGTCTACACTGGGCCTTTACCTTACTTTCAGCAGATTTAAGAATCTATTATTTTGTCCTATGTAAAGTCAAAACCATCAAACTTTCTTATAACTGAGCTTGTACTTTGATCCATGTGAAGCACAGGCAAAGTTTTTGGAGGTGACTTCTGATGCACAGTTCTCAGCTTCTGAAAAAATTGTGACAAAAGCGTTTCTAACTGAATATACTTATTTTCAATTGTCTAAAGTCATAACTTGAAGTACAATAATTTTATGTTTTCTAACTCTTTATAACCCAGTTTCTAAAATGCAAATGGATGCTTAGATATATAGGTTTTTCCTAATGTTCAAGATGAACAACAGTATGCAAATGTACATCACTTCTGAATGAGAAAAGAAGGCGGTTTAAGGGGTCTCATTATTGTTTTAAATGACTATTGGGCTAAGATCATAAAATTCAAGCAATGGAAAACTCAAGCAATTAGGAAAATAACAAAAGGTTTTATTTTAACTGATAGCTCTTTGAAGTATGTGCCTGTGCATATTCAAATCTCAGTACACTTAATGAGAAAGGAATTGTGAGGGGAAAAATTAGTAAAGAAACCTGTGATTGAAGACTCTATCATAAGGCTTGTGAATGTGTGGGGTGAACTGAGGTCACCTAGGTACTGTACCTCTCCAGTTCTTTACTTCTAAGCATGTGGAATATTTCATTGTAATGAATTACCTTTTTGTGTAAAATGTGTATGCACAAACGTGAGTGTATGTGTGAACAGACAGAATGGACAGCATGGTGATAAAGGCTACATGGGTGTCATGCCAAGGTTAAAACAGATGCTGGGGTGTTGATGCCATAAACAAGGCAAGAAATCCACCACTATGTGGGAAAACAAAAGATTTTCAAACTAAAGGACAGTAAATTTAGATACCCAGGAAATTTAGAAGCAGTCAGGCAAACCATACCAGGAATGGCTTGCATGCATGGCAATTGTGGTCCATCACTCCAAAACAGCTTTTAAAAGATAGCTGTAGTTTTACTAGCAAAATTAAGCTTGTCTCCTTTGTCTAAATTTTAGTGGCTTCTGACAGAAAAATATTTCTCATCACAATGATGCGGGGCACAATGTGTTGTACAGTACATCTGCTTCTTTACTGGTTCCCTTTAAATAGTTCAGCTCCCAACTGCTGAGTTGCTGAGTTACTTCATTTAGCTTTATTCTCTTCCCATTACATTCCACTGCAGCATTCCATATACTTCCCCATTTTCCCTCCACCAGAGTCAGTGCTAGTGACAGTAATTTTCTGTTACCAGTAACACCATCAAACATTTCCCCCTCGATTTAGGCAAAGGTTGTATGGTGAATGGTTGAAGACAAACAGCCCAGGAGATTGGAAATCTATCCTGAGGAAGAACCCTGTGATCTGACATACATTTTAGTACTATATCTATATTTTAGTTGTCCTCTAGTAATTTATTTGTTCTCCAGAAGTTCTCAGAAATGATTGCTAAATGATTTGGTATTTTCTTCAGCTTCTTAGAACTCTTTATTAAACATCACCTAACCTAGATGATTCAGATATTCTAAATATCTTTTGTCTGTTTGTAAAATTATTCTCATTCTTTCTCTTCCTCCAATTAGTCAGTGGTCTTCATTAACACTGTACTTGATTAATTATTATATTTTATCCTTAATGCAAAACTAAAATGAATTTTATCTGATTCCAGCAGTGGTTGTAGCTTTTTAAATAGTTTTTTAAGCTATAGCATATTGATAAAAATTCCTCTGAATGTATTCTACTCACACAGTTAGTGACATTGCATTTTCTCTCTTATTTCTTTTTTCCTTTTTGCATTTTGATTATTTGCCTGCTCTTTCACAATGCATTCTTTCTTTATCTTCTATTGTTTCTATTTTTTGATCAGCATTAATACTTGTTCATGTAACTACCCGAGCTTTTCTTACAGCATCCAGTCTTCCTTCAAAAAGAATAACACGCCCAAGAATCATGTTTATTTCCAGATATCTCTTTGTAGTCATTAATCTTTCCCTGAAAACTCCTTTTGAGTCCCACCATGCCATTGTCTGTAATCAAGACACTCTGTATTGCTCTGTCCTTCAACTTAGTCAGGAAAGTCTGTCATTGTTTGAAATTTATCTACTGTTCCAGATTCCATTTAATTGCCTCTTGTTGGACAATGTTGTTCCAAAACAGTAATACACACAACTGTATGCTATGTTGCTTTGAGAATATGGTTGTTTTTTTTTTTTAATTTAATTTTATTAAAAAGTATTCCTGTATGGAATAACCATAAATAAGCTGTAACTTCTTATTACATACAGGACATTAGCTTTAAAACTGTAAATAGAACTAAAAACTGATTGTCCTGTGAATCTTCAGCTTTCTTCTCTGTAGCATAAAACCTCTTGGATTTTTTGCCTTTCTTAAGCGTTAAATTTTCTGTTATTTTAAACAATGTTTATATCTTGTCAAGTTTTCCATAACTTTCATCAGTTATCAAGAACATAATCATACACATCACTCTATACACAAATATTTCTAATTCTTGAAGATTTACCGTTGTCCCTTTTGGTCAACATAATCAGCTGGAAGGTTTTGGCGTTAAATAAATACATAGCAAGAATGTTTTCCAGCATCACACCTGTTATTTTAAGAGTTACTAAAACATCATGCTTCATTCTGGTGATTAGAGTTTTAATTCATTTTATCAAACTAGCTTTCAGATGAAATACTTGTGACTAGTTTATCATAAAATTGCATTTAGGGCCAATAGCCAATTCCTCACATATGTAGTCTCAAAATAAAACTCATCAGTGTTTGTACATCAAAATGAGGCCACGCTCTGCACTAGGCAGGCTTTTAGCTTAAACACACTGTTTAACATTAACATTTAACATATTGTTAGAACAGATGGGACTAATTCCAGTCCTTGTGTGTCCTATTCACAGATATATACCATGAAATAGTGTAACAGTTAATGGTGACTGTACATGTGATGGCTTTCAACATCTGGATTTGGGCCTTTGTTCCTAGGGAGGGTATGACTGAGCCTGATACACTGCTGTGTACCTTGGACAAGCTCTTTCTTCTAAGACTGTGCTTAGCAACATAGCAAATACACACCAAGTGTCACTAACCTGAATGGCAGAGGTGAGTACAAAGACATTCCACTCAAGATACTGGCACCTGGATTGTTGACCAGGAGTGCAGCCCAAACTCCTGTCTCTCTGCCTGGTATGTACAGCCTTGCGTGGAACAACATTTAATTGAAGATGGCCAAATATTCCAGAACAACCAGAGAAACCTTCACCTGAAGTTTAACTCAGCAGAATGTAGCACACAGGCAGAAGGACCCATCCCCTGGTTATATCTTCAAGATACAATTGCTTAGACAGGTTTAGATGACTCTGACTCTCTCCCTCTGACTCTCAAAGGATCCACCATACCCAAGGATGCCTTAATGAAGCCAACAGTCTGTTTGGAGGTGTGTTCCTCATGAATCAACCATTCAAGTGAAATGACAGGACAAAAACTTTGTCTCCCTGTTGAGCAATCATTACTGCCAAAACTTTCATAAAGTCCTTTATCTAGTGCAGGATCAGCCCCCAGCTTGCAGTGCTGAGTTTTTCACACACACATTACATATGTAGATATAAAAACATGAAGCAGATTCCTCTAAACTCCCTTCCCACTGGAGAATGAGCACCAGCTCTCTATAGCTGCATGCACTCACACAAGATGATCCCAACTTGCCAGACACCCCAAGAGAATGACAGTGCAAGCTATTATTTACACATGCAATACTGGGTAGTACATTAATAAGCCCTTCTGTCTCTTGACTAGCTTGAGGAATACCACGACAGAAGCATTAACAGGAGCATGTGGAATGGGATTATTTGTTTAGACTCGCTGGTGTTGCAGGATGACAGGCACAATCTTCAACTCTGGCACCCACCTGAGCTCTAATTTGCAGTTTCTATAGTAAGAATTCCTACTAGGATGAAAAAGATCTTGAAGCCTCAGGGCTGGATGTTGTGAGGGAGGAGAAAAAGTTCTAATAAAAATAATTTGTGTTTTGTTTTTAGTGAACTATGTATGGATTCTAGCCTAAACTGAACGATCATAAATTTTGTGTATAAATTATAGCTTAGGAGATCTAGTACAAAACCATCAATAGAGCTTAGACAGTGGTTCAGCTGATCAGATGAATCTACTTTAATTTATCCTCAAATAACTGCCCTAATAGTTATTCAGCCACCCAGCTAAATTGCATTCTGTGCTCCATTGGCTTTAATGTCTGATTAGGTGCTTCACTTAGTCACCCACAGAAATGAATTTAGAGTCATCTGAGGCGCTGTAAATGTACATTGCCTGGAATCTGACTGAAACTCCAGAGAGGTATTGCTATTTTATAGATCCTGTACCGTAAACTCCAAGCCTACACAGATGTCTCAGACACCTCAATTTCAGTATGAGGGCAACTGAACTCAGTCCTAAACATCTACTGATGTGTAAATAGACATGTAATTGTCTATATCTGAACTTTAAATCTGCCTCATTCTCTTTGAGCTAAGGGAAAAGGTGGCCTGCTGGAGGACCTACAGGTGCAAAGGTTACTCAGGTGAAGGAGAGGAAGATTCAGAAGACACTGGAATTACACAGTCACTTTACTCATGCTAAAAAACCAATGCTACACTGATACTGAGAGGAGGTCCACATTCTTACTATTAAGTTCTGTAGGTCTGCCATGAAACTAAAAGCAACTCCTGGGTATGAGAGTGAGGCCCTAATAAGGACACTGAAACTTGTGGTTCCAGGAATATATTCTAAGATTTTATTGGATGTGTAGTAAATCTTAAACCACAGCTTATTCCAGCATTAGTGGAACTCTGCTAAAAGTATGGCTTGCTGTGCATCACTAACTTATCAACAGCCAGTTTTAAGGTTGCCTTAAACAGTTCTTAATTTCTGGGTAAACTACACACAGACAATGGTCCTCTAAATCTTCTTAGGGTCCAGATGAGGAATGAGTATCCCAATGAGTCCCAGCAGCAGCCATTATGGGCCTGGAGAGCTGATAGCCTGGATGCTGCAGAGGTTGACTTGCTTGTTAGGAGCTGGCATCTGGAAGTCACCAAAGTCACTACAGACTAGAACCCTTGTCTAAAATTGGCTTTTTTTTCATCAACAGCCACGTGGTTAAGAATGGTGTTGGTAGACTGATGGACTCTTTTTAGCTTTCATCTAATGCCTAAATCATCACTTTCTGCCCTTTTTAGCTTTCATTTAATGCCTAAATCATCACTTTCTGCCTTAGATATTTTCAGTGAAAAGATCTGGTGGTCCTGCACAAATGCAGGACTTGGACCTAATGTACATAGAGATTTTCTTTCAGGTGCACTTCATTCTAAGGAAATAAAATTGCTTCTGTCCTCTATACTTGATACAGAGTTTAAGATCCTCAAAAGAGATTAAAGACAAGAAGAACTACTGTGTACTCTAGAGGAGCAATTCCCAGGAATGACACCTGAGAGAAGAGAGTCTTCAGAAAAACTTCAGCTAATCAACCTCCAGAACTAGTGAAATAATGAAAGAAAAGAAACAAAGAGAGAAAGAGGCAGAGAGGAAGAGAGAAAGAAAAGCAAAAACTTAACTCAAAACTACATCCAAAGCACTCAGCTAAGGGGAATTGAGAAGGTCTAGCAGTGAGAAACCTGATAAATACTTTTGCAGGTAAGTTCACAGGATAAATACAAATACAGAAAATTATTAGAAGGTAAAGAAATGCATATGCAAGTAAGTGAAAACTCAAGACATTTATGTTCAGTTTCTAGACGTGTCACAAACTTGGTGTAATTTAAGATTTATTTCAGCTGCCAAAGCATCAGGAGCTCTACAGCTGTCCAAGGAGATCGGTGATATCCCACCTGACCCTGATAATCATGAAGGGCCTGGTTGTCTCTGGGCCTCAGTAATATCTGTCAACCTTGCCTAGATCTCCTGGATTCCCTGTGGAGTTTCAATTGGTACTAGACATCTACATTTAAGCAACTGACTTGATCTGTTAAACGTTATGTCAGAAGGCATTTTGAGAATTAGTGCCTTTTGTATCAAATGTATAAGAGTTTTAAATCCCGCCCTGCAGTGACACTATGTCTCAGTTTCCCAACAGTGGAAAAGAGAGAATTAAAAAAAAAAAAAACCACAAACCACTTATGCAATACTTAGAACATTAGGCAATGCAAGCCACATAAGTACTCGGAGCGGTAGAGACACATGTCTTTTAAAAGCAGCTATGAAAGCCTAGAGGGTAATGCAAATATTAACTGTTGATAGTGAAAAATATTTTAGAATGCCAAAGATATAACAAAATGCTTCATATTTTTCTGTTAGCTCACTTTGAAAGCTAGTCCCTGTTTCTGTCATAGTGTGTTTTATCAATCCTTTTAAGAGACATTTTTTTCATCAAACTGCACGAATAAGCGATAAAACTTCAGATTATCATAAATTATTAGGACAACCTACAAATAGATAGTCCTTATATACAGCCCTTAATCAGAACCAGTCCCCACTGGGCAATGATTTGATTGAACTGCTTTTATCTCTGTGAATCCAGAATGGAGTCTTTGATGAAGTTTCAAAGTTATAAAAATCTGCATGAGAGCTTTTAGTGACCTCACACATTTATATATTTACATCTGTTTCTCTGCAAGTCAACTTTTTTTTTTTTCCTCAGCGTACTAAGTGATGTAGGCCCGCAAGTCTGCATAAAATTATAGCTTGTCCCAGGGATATCCACTGCACCTATGCATCAAAAAGATGCATAAGTTTTGTTATTGTTTACATCTAATTCATATACTTTGATTTATGACTGATTTCTTTTCTTGCATTTTGGAATTGGTTTACCTGTGAAGTAGCCTTCACGTTAAGAAATGACACTATCATCTGCATCTTCAAATACAGAGTATCTGCACAAAGTCACTACAAATTTCTACATCTGAAGGACACTGCAGCCTATCACACAACAAATTATCAAAGTTAATGATGATTGCATATCCATACACATATTCAAGCACATGCGAACCAATACTTGGGACTGGATCTGCCTGGGGCCTACTAAAAATTATGGAAGTGTCATTCCTGTATGACCCTAACATTGGGTAGGAGCTGCATTTGCTATGTGCACAAACATGCCGTAAGTAGAAGTATTTCATGAAAAAACACTAATTTTTTAAATACTATGTTTTGATGCATTTTAAAAACATATATATTGATAAAGTACTGAAAAATATTTATATTGTAAAGTTAATAGGAGTCCAGCTGTTTCTTCATACAAAGTCCACACACTTCAGGTAAGATAAACAAATCTTCATAATTCTAACCACAGTCTAGTGAATTACTTTCCTAATGCCCAAGGGAGACTAAACACAAGGAGTTAATTTCCATGATCTAATGAATTATTAACCATGAAATCTTTTTACCAGAAAATCACCTTTTTATTAAAATGCTAATTTAATTAATAGAATTTTGCTGTTGAGAATAGTATATATAGGATATATTTGTTCTCAGATGTATGTTATTCCACAGACATTAATTATAACATTGTGATATTCCCTCTTCTGTTCTGACCAGCTAGTAAGACCTGTACTACTAAATCATACTTAATAGGAGTGTGATGGTTGTTGCTTAGGCAACAGAATGAATAAATGCAGGTCAGACTGTGCTTCCAGAAAAAACAAAAGCAGGAATATAGTACAGAATGAATAAGAAATACGTCTTAACTGATTTTTACTGCATTGAACTATTAGACTCCTTCAATGTAAAGCAGCTAACCTAACTGAAACATTTAAGTTAATAAGATTTTAAACTCTAGTTTAATATGCAAACCGCTGTAATAAAGGTAAAGCTGTTCTGTCCTATTAAGAAAGAATACAACATACTAAGTTTGGAATAATCTGAATTTTTCTCTTAGCATAGTAGGTGTTTCTCCTCTCATTTTCCTATATACTTTCTAAGTTTAAGTTTCCCTTTAATATTTTGGTTGGGATGAAAAAGAGCTTTTAAAACCCTTGTTTAAATTTTTCAAGAGAGGCTTTTCTTACATAATGCTGATGTATTCAAAGGAGTGATATAAAAAGAAATAGGTGGTTTATTCCCAATAAAATATAGAAAATATTTAATTTCTGGTACAGACAAAAACTAAAATATGCAAAAGCATGATGAACAGTGAAATAAATAAATTGGAAACTATAAAACTACTGAAATTATACATTTTTTAAATTACTACAAAATTTCACAGCTCTTTTATTGTTATTGGATTTATGAGTCCAATCTTCCATTTATCAATGCATGCTCCCTCAGCTAATATTATGTAATTATGTATTTCATCTGTAATATATCAGAAAAGGCTTAAAATTACCAGAAAACACTGGTTAACAGAGAAGTATGCAAGCAAAACTTAATCTGCCTGATCCGGTAGAAGTTTGACTCACATATTGCATAACAAAATGTTGTATGTAATTTGTATGTTTACATAAGCACAGTAATAAGAGATGCAGGAAAGTCATATAAATTCCCCAAGACCATGGTTCAGGCCCCTCCAGAGCCAGGGTATGACTAAAAAGCCCTCCAGGACAGTTTCTTTGACTTCTCTGGTGCTCATAATTTACCTGTGGTAGGTGCACCCCTCTGCATTTGTTATGCCACCTACAGCCTCTTGTGAACAGTTTCCTTTTTTAAACTCTTTAAGACTAAATGATCACCTACTTATGTAATGCTACAACATGTATAAGAATATGTAGTTACATTTTGGGAAACTGCAGCATGATACACTTTTTTTTCTTCCCTGTATTGCTGGGCAGACAGCACAGCTTTATTTTGAAGAATATTTAAAGGTATGGATGACAATGATTTTTTACTGATCTAAGCAAATGATCACACAGTAGCCATATAAAAACAGGAAGAAATGTCTACACTACTGTAATGTGGAAATGGCAGAGATATGTCTCCTAATTTTTCGATCAGTAGTCCAAAGGCATATAATAATGTTGGCAAAATAATATAAAGAGGAAGGACACAACTCATGTGATGATTTTACAGATATAATATTCATGCCATTTCACTTCTGTTTCTTATCTAGCAGATAGAAGTCAGGAAAAGTTAGAATTGTTCCAAGATATACATGGATATTTAAAATATATTTTGAAGATATTTTACAATATGTTTTAAGACCTGATACTTTTAAAGAAATGCAGTCGGGATTTTTGGAAGAGGCTCAAGTAGGAGGAATACTGAAGCAGGTAGAAAAGTGATTATATAACAGCTTTACAAGTAAGCTTCTCTCTTTACTGTCAATATTCATTTCAGTGGAAAGTTTGTGCATGACAGCTCTGTTACTTTACGCCACATGGTGATATTGTAAATCCTTACCTAACTAAAATTTCATTTCTTTCAAACATTCCTGATAAATGCCTAGTGTTAAAACATAAGAATGGAACAATTAATAGGAATGCATTACTTTTTCTCTCAGGGCATAAGTTTCAACAAGTGAATCCCAGAGCCTGATTATCTAAGATGCAAAAACATTTAACCGAGACATCCAGAATTACTTGCAGAGAGAGCCTACTTCATTAAATAATTTTCTGTTATTAAAATACCTCTCGAGGAAAGAATGGCATTGCATGTTTTTAAATTATCATTACAAGTTAATGATGAAATAAAAGTAAGAATGTGATGCACTGCAGAAAGGGGTGTTTGCAGCTTTTTCATACTATGAAAATTCTGCAGTGGATTAAAAGAACTGTGCATTTTTCTTCTTTAATCAGAGGATTGGTGAGGGAGAGAAAGAGCATTAATACTCAGTTTTTATTTTACCAAATTTCAGGCTAGACTCTTTTGTAATGTGTACAGTCTGGAAGTTTATAAAAAGGCAGTTTATATATTAATTCAGCTACACATAGGAAAGTGAAACACTAAACAGATCTTAGTGCAATGCAGAATAGCTCTAAGGTTTTTACGAGCACATACGAGACAGACAAAAAAGGCAGCTACAGTGTATATACACAGCTATGCACGGAAGATTTCTTACCATGAATTGCACATTGTCAAATCCATTAGCCAGCAAGTGGTTTTCATACTGAGGTAGCCCAATATTTTCCAACCATTGTCCCACTGTCTGGACAGGGCATCGGGGTCCTGTAGGAGGGTGAAGAGGGAGGCGTTTAAGCAACGAATAACCATCCACTGGATAATAGCGGTAGTCCTGGGCTGAGAGGTGGCATTGCCACATCGTGTTCCTGGAAAAGTTGGTATCAAACGAGCCCGCCAGCTTGACAGATTAATGTTTTCAGCAAACAGAAAAGTCAGAAGTAAAACATAGTTTTCAGGGCAGTATATAACGTAGGATCTGATCGCAGCTCTACATTTCTTGGTTATTAATCTTTACTACAGACCAGTACGTCATACAGTAGAGAAAAAAAAAAAAAAAGGCATATCAAGCTGTCAGCTAAGCTGCTCTCCGTTATATGTGATTGTTGGAATACTCCACAATGAGCAATGCACTGCCAGCAGCAAGAATTCTTTTTATCAAGTACTCCTACACTCATCAGTATGCAGCTCCATGCTTCTTGCTCCCCCTCGCTCGCTCCCCTTCATTACCCAGCCTAGGCTACACCTCGCATTTTCAATAATAGCCATCAGATAAGGCAGATTTTTTTTTTGTCTGCAAGCTGTAAGCCTGCTGCTGCTGCTTCCTCCTACACACCCATCCAAGCGTCAATCTTGAATGATGAGAGCAGTCAAAACAAATGCAGAAAATAGCAAGATTCAAAAGCAACCTAGAGCACTTAAATCTGAATAGAATCTTCATACCAGTTACACTTTACATATCTATTTGTTGTAGATTTTTACATTTCACAAGACATTAAGAAACACAGTACTTAAAGCATAGCCCATGGCATGGTTTACTATGCCTTCCCCTTTCCCCTTTTAATGTAAGATAGGTAGTGGTCTGCATCTCTGCTTATATAATAGCAAAGCCCTTTAATGAATCAATAATGAATATATTTCACAGCTTCTCTCGTGTAGTACAGCAAAAGACATAAAAGGCACAACAATTTTAGTCAAAGTAATTAGATTATCTGCATGATTTCTTCAACTGTAAAATATGAGACAAAAGAAAACCTTCATGCTGACATATAATAATTCAAATTGAAAAGGTCACCATTTCAAATGAATAATTAAAATAATAAAATTGTAAGTTTATATCCTCTCTTACGAAAATGTGAATGATAGCAAGTAGACATAGGATTTGCATGATTTCTAGAGAGGATTTAAATTTTATCAACTATAACTGGAAAAAAAAGATTATGAATTTTAAATGAGCGGAAAATTAATTTTCTGCATAAGAAACCAAATACCTCATGATGTATTTTCTATCTACATTTTATCTTTGAGACAGTTTCTCTCAAGATGGAAATATTTTATTCCTTTGTTCTGAAAGGGATGTTGACTAAACTTCTGTTTTTCACAACAATATGAAAGGACTTGGCAAAAAAAGGCAGGATATAGGTACATTCAGGGTACAATTCCAGAAGGAATCCTGTTAGTAGTGCTTCATTTATTGAGCAAATTAATTACTTTTTTGTTTTTCTTATCCATTGTGTATCTCGAGCAATGACCATCTCAAAGGAGGAATGTAATTCCAGGCATGAGGAAATTATAGATGTTTGTCAAGAGGATAATATGGAACTGATAGTACTATGGCAGATAATTGTTTCATAGAAAACTAAACCTACAGTCTGACCAACACATTATAGAATGTCTCTTCCAGTACCACACAGAAGGTCCCTGAGCAGTCACAGAACAGATTCTAAATACATAGAATTAACAATATTTTAAGAGTTTCAACTAGAATCTGACTAGTCCTTGGACTAAAACTGGATGACCTTTGATATTTGCTGCCTGGATTTGTGAAACATCTCATGCAAATCAAAGCCCACAATAATTTTGTAGAATTATTTTAGTTGAGCATAGAATATCTTACATGAAGTTGGAAAGTTGCTTAAGGTGTCTTATAAGATCTGTTATTCCAGGTATTCTTACTGACTTGATAAATTCACTACACAGAGTGTGAAAGGTTCATTATGTCTTCAAAAAGAATACTGAACACTCACCAGGCACTGGTAAATCTGCAGTTGCCAAAGAAACTTTTAGGAGTTTTCTCATTGCTAAATGTACTTCAAATAAGTGAATAGATGATTAGTTTCTTCTCAGAGAAAGTAAGTATGCCAAACTGATAGGAAATCTAGGTCTGATGGAGACAGAAATGCATTTGTTCACACAGGTCTGCAAATCATTCCTATTTTGAAAAGTTTTCTCTACTAAGAATGAATATCTTTGTATATAGGCAGATCACAATCTCTTCAGGATAGTGCCCAGGCATGAAGAAGGGTAGGCTATGCTGAGCTGAGATATAGGGGACTTCCCCCAAGTAGGCAAATTCAAAAGGCTGGGCAAGATCTTCAGAGGGAAAATTGAGAACAAATTCTCAAAAATTCTCATCTTAAATAAGATGAGAATTCTATCCTTTCTGATTTTTTCATAGTTGACTGAGAATTAATAAAATTCTTTTAAAAGGATTCCTGATTCCGTCTTCCCCTTTCCCCTGTAAGAAGAAAAATTGATATCAGAAAGAAATCTAGTGAAGCATAATCCCTTTGAATAGATTATGCATGACTGGCTCCTGTATTTCCTACAAATGCAGAGACACAAATATCTCTGCATTGTGTTCCCCAATACCAAAAATTTGCTGCCCACAAAAAGGCACGCACAATAATCAATACACTAGTTTCATGGTCGAACTGCTTCTTCCTTACCTTACTATAAACAGCATGGAAGCTATGCTGCCAGTGATGAGTGCTTGGCTCAATGCCTAGCAACAGTGCAGGCAAAATTCAGTTGCTGAGTGGCTCCCCAGACACATTTCCTCATGTAGCTGTTGGTACTGTGTCTAACTCTTCATGGCTCCAGCCCTGGATGATTATAGCACTGCTGGTCCCACTGTGCACTCTCTCCAACTCTGTCCTTTGCCAGTATAACTACAAGGCTGAACCCATCAACACAACATAAGGTTGCTCAGCAAGGGGAAAGAAAGCAAGGAGAAACAGTCAGCTAGCTGCCTAGTCCTCACCCCTGACTATTGTTTCATTGCTAAAGTATCCTGTTATCTACAAGGCTTTTCTTCCCTCCTGCTTCCACCAAAGGTTATAGCAAGGCAAATGCAGGCACAGAACAGAGCCAGGACTGTTTGGATTAGGGTACTTGCAGCTCTTTAAGATCTTCAGATCTTTAGCCAGTTCAGGTTTTACCTCAGGGGGGTTGCTTGAGCAGTTTTTCTGAGCCATTGCAATGGGAACCTGGAGCAGATGCTCCTGCTTTGACACTAAAAGGCTGTCTCTTGATTTTTTAAAATCTATGACTCAGTGCCAGCCCCACCAGTGTGCTGCTGCAGGCAGTGCCTACACTTTGCCTATGCCTAAAGCTGATGCTGACACTGAAAACGCCATGCAGGCTGTAGGAGATGGCCTCACCTCAACGCACTTACACACTATCATGCTTTCCTATGATTTCAAAAGACAAAAATTCCATGATAATTCTTCTGTGATACCACAATCAAAAAAGATGCACCTATTCCTGCATGGGAAAACTGACACTTAAGTCTCTTACAGAGATAGCAGTACTTGGCTCTTTCTTCTCCAAGGCAACAGAAGAAGCACACTGAAGTGATGTCTGCAAGAAAGATGCCATCTGGTATGCTATACGATAATTTCTACAAGACATCTTGTTCCCAATGGGATTCAGAATATGTTTATTGTGGGGTTTGGAATGGACTGAATCTGAGATATCAGAGGGCACATGATTTCAAATATGTTGTAAGGCAGATCTGCTCTAAATGCTAGGTGATTTAAGGGCCTCTCAATTTTATTTTTTCTACTGTTAACAATATTAATTTTTCTTGATTTTTCTTTGCTTTTTGACTGAGGAGAATCATTATGAACAGACTATCTTAAACAATTCTTTTTTGATATATAAATACCTGTTAAACATTGCTAAACCTAAGCACTTCTGGTGCTAAGGAACCAAAAAAAGTGGAGGATTTTAGTAGTGACTAGTAGTGGCCAAAAGTTTTTGAGTAGAGAATGTTAAAGAATAAATCATTTAGGTAAACTGGCAGGTAAGTTTAGCAGGTAAGTTTAGCAAAGCTGGAGAAGAAATTGATGCTAGAGTAAGTACTGAAAACTTTTCTTTTTTAATTGAAGTTTTCAGTCTTGTGTAAAGCTAAATGTGATATAATTTTTATATTTATGATTTTAGGCAGATAAAAAAATCTATATTGTGACAGCAGTTAGCACAGCAGAGTGTTCTAGTGAATAAACTAACCTAATGCATGTATCCCTGAGAGGAGATAAGGATAGCTAGGAACAGGATGTTGTATGAGAAAAACTATGCCAAACATCCAGCAGACTACTACAATTAAAGTTTATTATGGGAGAAGCATCCTAGGTTCCAAGAAAGGTATGCAGGATTCTGGTTTATCTCATGCATTTCACAGTTATATTATAAGGGAACTCCAAAGGCTTAGAGATTTTAAATCATCTTTTCCATAAAACTCTGAAAAAAAATTGATGCCTTGCATAAAATCTATAACTTCTGTCGGCAGCATGGCTCTTTGGATGATGATGGCACTGTGGATGATAATATTTGGTGATGCTGAATATTTCTCTGAAAGTGCTTTTAGAGACATTTTTCATGGCATATACAGAAACAAAACAAAATCAACAGGGACAGCTTGAATTTAAGTAACACTATCTAGTATCTATGATCTAAAGGTTACATTCCATTGCTTATGTGTGGCTCAGAACTCACAAAAATAGCTTTCAGATCACAGCTAATCAAGCTAATGGAAAAACCTTCAGTGACTAGGAAAAATCATCCTCACAACTCTTTTCTGTTTTTTATACCAATATTGATTATAACTGTACATTACCACTGTGTAAGTGCTGTATCTTTAATAACTATAACCTCAAAGTCAACAGGGAAAATTCATTTTACTTGACAGATGATTTGCCAGCAGTGACCTGTACTTTGTGAAACACACTGGCCCTTTTACATGTTTGCATTTCAGACTGCTGATGTATTATTCACCCAGGAAGAGCTCAGTCAAAGCACTCCACTGTATCATGAAACATACATTTATCACAGACACTTCAAAGTTAGAATATTTTTCATGTTCAGTTGATTGCTTTGACAACTTTAATTTAGCCTCCTTCAGAACGCATGCTGTTCAGTCAATGAGGAGCAGATCGCATTGGAAAATTAAAATACCTGTTTTCTTGAGCCCAGCCACTGGACTAGGACTCATTTCTATTCAAGAATGTCATTACCACAATGCAGAGAAATATCTATCTATCTATCTATCTATCTATCTATCTATCTATCTATCTATCTATCGATCGTATTTGGTAACATATATTACCATACAGCAAGACTACTTGAGATACAGTTAGTCTTTCCAGATTTTGATCTTCTATTTTAAATTAATATATTTTGGGGATATTTTTTCTTCTAAAGACATTGGGATAATCAAATATATATATTATATAGAATTGCAACATGCACGACTTCAGTCAGATGTATATCCTTGTGTTACGGAACAGAGATACAAAATGCAGTCTACTGAATCACAAGGAATCAGTTCAGAACAGATGGATGCTTTACTGCAAGACCACGGGATCAACTGCATTGGATCAGAGCACAGCTTCATCATTCATCAGCTTCAATCACAGTGGCTGCTATTAGATGACTGCAGAAGAGCATGAGAATAAGATGGACAT
Organism: Motacilla alba alba; assembly: GCF_015832195.1. Taxonomy (NCBI): domain Eukaryota; kingdom Metazoa; phylum Chordata; class Aves; order Passeriformes; family Motacillidae; genus Motacilla; species Motacilla alba. Next base: position 45,640,257 of record NC_052031.1, read on the forward strand.
CCAGCAATTCTTTCCTAGCGTTTTCCCAGTTACCAGCAATTTGCAGCTAAAATGTCTTCCTGCAAGAGAAAGTGTCCTTATGCCTAATTTTCCTTTATGTATTTTTCTGGCAGTTTGGTGGTTGAAATATGGTCTAAGAGTCATCCTTATTCTGACTTCAATAGAAGTTAATAATATTTTCTGAAAAAAAGGAGTTACTGTCTCAGAGCAATTTCTATCCTTGTCTTGGGAAGTTTTATGGGATAATAGTAACACTACACTCACCACCTATGAGTAATCATTTTCACTGCTTTCATCTAGTAAGGAAAAAAAAAAAACCTTGAAAATTTACATGACACCGTGACCAATCAAAATATTTTACTTAATTCAGTAAAAATTTTAGACTACTGTTAAAAGATAGTACACTGAGTGCATATATATAAAAAATGTATACTACATAGTCTTGCTAAAAATACTAAGGAAGCTCAACCCTTTATCCTGTAATTCCTGGCACCATAAACCCAAATTTATGTAATTTCAAATTTGAGCAAGTCTTTTTACAGCTCTGTGCTAAGCAACACCGGACTAGCAAACAAGCAGAACTAGGTAACACAGAACTGGGTAACAGAACTATTTGAAGAAAGTGCTCAAAAAAAGATATCTGCACAGAGATATCTCAAAAAGTTACATACAGCTGCTAAATAAACTATAGCCTTGATTTCATAGATTTGGTAACTGCTGCAAGGTCCTGTGAAAAGCTGTGGAAATGAGAAGCATGTACTGACACATACTTCTGAAATTTCAGAATTTCAGAATTTTGAAATTCTGAATCGTGAAATTATACATGATGGAAGATTAAAGATTTCTCCTGAGGTTATTTTATAAATCAGATTCAACCTGAGACAGTGTGGCACTTCTTTTTCTGGTTGCTTTTACCTAGCTCCCTGTTTATCTCACTTCTTGTTCTTGTAAATTATGGTCATTTGCACTTTTGTCATCCTTCACCTCCAGTTACTACAACTTATTGTTTTGCTTCGCATCAGTGTTTTTCCTTTTCTAATCTTTTTCTCCCACTTCCCCTTTCAAATCTTTTTTAAAAAAGCTAAAAAAAAAGTCCATTTAAAAATGAAATAACTTATCTGAGATTAAACTACCCCAAGATTTGAGTTAAGACTAGGTTGGATCTGGTATTTCAGGTAATACTAAGTTAACTTTAGTGGTCAGTGGGGCGTGTCACCAGCACCTGGCTCTGCCCACCAGGGGCAGACATCTCCTTGTTTTTTAGGGAATAACTGTCCATCTCTGCTTCCTGACAAAAAGTCAGGTTCTCAACAGGAACTTGCCTCATTACCCACAAACTCTATAACCACCTTCTGTAATATTTATCCCCTGCTAACACAGGCTTTGCAGCACCACAAGAAAACTGCAGCATCTTTCGATGAATAATAAAGACGTTACTTGAGTGGGTGGCATGCTGGCACAGCTCTGGCAACTCACTGGACTGTTTGCATATGGATGAGCTTATATAAACCCAGTTCATCCTGTCTGTGAGCTCCCTCATGCCAACGGCTCTATTCTCACTCTCCCAGCTCTGGAGCCTAGTGTCTTGTTTCAAGGATCTGTGCTGATGCTTACAACACTACAAATACCTCTCATGGCATTGTACTTAGTCCTGCATAGCTTTTTGTTCTAGAAATTGGAATGATACAAATGCAACTATTCAGACAAGTTTCACAAAATTTAGTCCAGGAATGATTCCTTAACTAGGTAATTTGTCAAGGCTAAAGGATCTCACCTTGAGCTCAAGTGGTTCTGCAGGTACAGGTTAGCTGAAAAGGCACTGATCAGACAAGTTCCACCAATATTTTATAAAGATTATTGCCTCTTAATGATTATTTCCTATACTAAAAAGTAGGCCAAAACATGAGGTCGTTTAATAAGCAAACCCAACACTTACATGTAGCCTCACATTTTAGTTTAGAGCTGTTAAGCCACATTTCTTGCTACTCGTTCCAAAATTTTCAACTACATGGATTTTCTTCTTGCATAAATTTGAGAAGAATAGCTGGGCTCTATATAAATGCCATATTGATACACAGATAGGGGTATTTGTGTACTGAAAAAATAATGTATTCTTTAGAATTGTGCTCTATGAAACACTTCAAATAGCCAAGCAGAAAACAAAAGTAGCACAAAGTAACTGAGATAGGCCACCATATTCTGTAAATACAAAAGCAAACAGCAGAGTTTATAAGAAATATTTATCCAAACTCACACATGAAGTGCAAGTATTTGTTGTCAATGAATAATAAATACACTTTAGAAGTAGCTTCCAGAACAACTTTAGACTAAATGCTATTTTTAGCATTTAATGGAAATTCATATTATCAATCAATAATTTAATCTCAGGCATTCTCAGAATTGTAATAATGCAATAACCTAAAATAAAGAGGAGTAATGGATAAAAGTAGAAAAACAGTTTTGTAAAATTCCTGGTATCATGAGTTATGTTGCAGGGCTGATGAGTAGCATATCACAAATAATTTTTGAAGGATGTGAAGGCATTCTGATGCAGCACTTTCCTGAATAGAGGGAAATCAAACAAGAAAATACTGATCCTAGCATTACAATCATGAACTCGGGTTAACAGTCTGGGTTAGAAAGTAAATGAACTCACTTTAATAAGTTCAATATTCTGAATTACTTCATTTTCTGTAGGTGGAATGAAAACTAGAAACAATTTGTCGTGCTGTAAATTCTATAATAAGCCAAAGATTTTTCAACTAGCATGTGATGTTCTTGTGATTACTCAAAATGTGATTACTAGAAATATTAATCCAAAGATTCATATCTATTTAAATCCAAGGACTACTAGAAGGAAATATGAGTGAATCAGCCAAATTTTCAAGAAACCACTATTAATACAGTTTTAGTAGACTTAGATCTCTATATTATTTATGAAAGATAAACTTCATCAGTCTCACTTGCCACAACATCTCCAACCCTAACAAATTTTTGAGAGTAACAGTCCTAGCATTTCATACAAAACACCACCAGAGGTGAACTGAACAAAGTTTTAGAGATTTGCCATTAGCAATCATAAACGAAAATAACAAACTGCTTATTAAAGCCAAATCTGTAAAAGCGAATTTAGAAGTTAGGAATATTCTACTGCCTTTAAAGTATTTTCTGGCCACAGGCTGAAAAAGCCTCATTTTTCATCAGATATTTTTAATTCCATTGATGTGCTCTTTCCTATTCCGCAAACATTTTTTCAACCTGGTATTGAATTTTATTCTGCTTTAGAAATAAACGTTGTTCAATTTAGTCAAACAAATGGAATAAAAGATTAACATGCATGTGTGTAAGTAGCTACATAGTTGCAAGTTTCAGATTGAACAGCAAGGAAAAAGCTGAACCTAAAATGTGATTTCTGAAACTTTAAAGTAATCTGATAATTCTTTTCACGTCATTTCTCATGGCTTAAAAAATATATCTCTTAACCTCTGGAATTACAGCAGGATGATTATTAGAGCATTATAGAATGAGGGTATTGTTGGCTTGTTACTTTTTAGGCACAGCAGCAAGCACTCTAGCATTAACTTTGTGAAATCCAGCCGAACTGTTTTTGTGGAAACTTCCCCCATACCATTGTGGTTCAGTGGAGCAACAGGCAAGAACTCAGTTTTACTGGAAATAACTTTGAAAATGTTTTAATCTTTTTTTTTTCCCCCTCAAGTTCTGAAATCCATAATCTTCCTTTGTTGATCCTTTTATCTCTTATCTAGATGGGCAAAGCTTAGACATATATTCAACCCCATAGTGGAAAAAGATACATTCTATACATCTCAGTGACTTCAGGGACTGGTCTGACAGAGGAGAGAACTGACGAGGAAGAGCAGAGTGCAGCATTAACATCATCCTCAGAAATATTTTTTAATCCACTCAAGTGTTGGGAACCCACTTACTACCAATAGAATCCAGGAGGTAATGTGAGCAATACTATTTTTTAAGCAACTTTCACAAACAACTAATTTGAGATGTAACATGATTTGTTTTTATCAGTGCGATTTTGTAAGGTTAGGGCCCTAGGCAGGTATATCCAAACTTTTAAAGTGAGAATAACTTTTATTCACTTACTTTTGATTTTTCCGTAGAGAAATATAGACAGTTTTTCTAAGCACTGTCCCAAAACATGCTTAAACATCAGACCACCGAGCTCTCCATTTTACTGTTATTCGTCAGTATTTCTGAGCTTCATGCCCTTGGAAGTCACTGAAAATCTGAATTTCTGAGTTTTGTGTTCTATGTATTCATACCGTTCTGCACTCTATCTCAAAAAAAATACTAGAAGTGTATATAATATAGCTCTATATCATGGCATATTAACATACATATCTTCTTTATAACTCAATATCTCTCACTTCTTCTGGAAGGAAATTATATAATTTGAGAATATTTTAAAAATACTGAAACAAGGCTTTAATAACAGTGGTAAGCGCATTATTTGAATTCCCATAGATTTGAGTAGCATTCAAACTGTACATAAATGGTTCATGTGTGTGGTCACAAAGACTTCTTTCTTAACCATATTTAACAGTAGAATGGATCAGCTATTAGTTTAAGAACAAAATAAAAGAAGAGATGGTAGGGATTCAGCATGCATTAGTTCTCTTTCTGAGAATAAGTACTTCTAGAAATTAAAAAAACCCCTTTAGATCTGACAAAATTTTCCAAAGAAAACATCGTTTGTATTCTGTGAGGGAAAAAAAAAAAAAAAAAAAAAAGTTTGGTTACTCAGAAATAATGGTACAGCAGACCAGACTGCTGATGGTTTTATTTTTTATTTTTTTAAAAGGAGAAAATTTCAGTATTGAATTAGGGCCTTAATTTCCTAAGCTGTTTTAGCAGCACATTATATCTGATGTGGGAAAATACCACTGAAAAGTCTCAGCATATTAAGTCAGTCAAAATGACATGCCAATCCTCCAATTAAAAGAGAATTTGTAGAAGACTCCTCTGTTCAAGCAATTCTGTTGCAGACCAGGCCTGACAGCCAGTAGTAGACTACACCAAAATTGACAAGAATTAAGCTATACATTTACTCTCTACTGGATGTCAATATTTATGACATTATAGTTCCATTTTCCTAAGTTTCTTTGTTTGCTATCAATATTCTCTATTCCTTCTAGAAGACATATGACAGAAATCATTTATCCAAGTCTGTGAAAATAAAGACTGAATTGCTTTGCAACAATTTTGAAAAAAGAAGCCTAACACTGAACACAAAAAGCATGGACAGAGATAAAAGGTAAATGTTGATTTGCACTCATAGAGAGAGTGGAAATGTAAAAAGCAAATACATCAGAGTTAAAGATTACTTTGGTAAATATGGTCCAACGACTTACATTTTTTACTCTATTTTCTGCTTTGCCTGAGTCTTCTGTTATAGTAGGCTGTTTCAAAAAAAAATGGCTTATGAAGAATATAGAGCTGAATATTACATTTAAGACACTACAGGGTAAAATTGCTAATATAATAGAAATAGTTGAGTATAAGAAAATAAAGTAAATGCCTGCAGCTTTTGCATCCAACTCCCATCGCATTTGTTATAAAACATAGCTAAAAGCTCTACAATTATCCTGCAGTTTGCCCAGTTTCTGTAAGGTTTGTTTTGGGATTCAATGAATAATTAAAACAGATACATTTTTATCTCTTGTTTAGGTCTTTATGACGTAGAAGTAAAAAAAAAAAAAAAATTACCCTAATTATATGTGATAATTTCTGCAGAATTTATATGGTCTTTAAGTAAGTTCAGTGACATGAAATACATTAGGATCATCATGTCCTCAGTAAATAAATGCTAAAAATATTTCTTCCTAATATTTTACAGCTATATGCCTTCTGTTCTCCGCTATTTTATAATCTAGATAATTGCATGCACTTAAATTGCCATTCAAATAATTTAAAATGAAGATATTATTAACAAAAATAAAAAGATTGATATGAATAATGCAGGGGCAGAAATGCATATGTGAAAACACCAGAAGACACAGTGCCTCAAAGAGTTAAAGGCATGGTCTGTACTGATAATCAAGGACACTGCTGGCAGTGGTAAAACACTAGGGAATATGTTCCTGTCAAGAGGAGGAGTGTGCTCTGATAAAACAACAGCTCAGACAATTTATCAGCAGAAGACCCTGCACTACAGCAACAGCATTATGGCACATTGCATGTGATATTCATCTTTTTGTTATTCCAAAAGGATAGCCTAAAATATCTGAGAAAAGGAAGCAAAAACAATGAGTTCCACTGAAGAAAATTTTGGATCCAAAGGGCCATACCACAGCAAAGGTTGATTCCTAAAGGTCTATGAAAAAAAGCTTGCTTGTCCTAATCAAAAGGAATCCAACAGATACATTAAGATTGCCACAGAGAAATGACCATGGACAAGCAACTTGGCCAGGCACACATGCACACCTCCTTGCTCTTGAGTTCTGAGTGTGACAGGCTCCATACGAGAGTGGGACTGACTGAAAACCGTTTTACCTAAAAGAAAAGTCACTTCTGCCTTCCGTAACATTGCATACTGACTTTGGTTATGCAAATTCCCCCCAGCTGTTCTGCCATTGCAAATTAAAATTCCACATTCACATTGCAGTTGTTGACAGGATACAAGGAAGGGCAGAACCAACCATAAATGTGTGGCTCTCTTTCCTAAAGTGCAGTCCTATAATTGTTGCTAAAGAGTTCAAAGACTTGCAGCTTAGTAATTTCAGACTGCATGTGCATTTCCTGTTGAGGAAGCATCAAACAGCACTGGGAGCAGACACCGGCTGCTGGATCTGCCTTGTCTCATCAGCTACAGAGTCAGGTTCCTTCTGTCTTTTTTGCCATCTATGATACTACAGGTATTTTGGTCTTTTTGCACAGCACGCCAGCTTCAAAGGGAAGCTGGGAGAGAAGTGGTGTAATCCTTATTGTACTGTCTGGTTGTTGTGTTTGGCTATTGCAAAATCATAGTTACGTGCTCAAAACTGTAAGCTTAAGAGGTGTCCTTCTAAGTGAGAAGTTTCATAGCTCATTTTATTAAATTCTATTAATTAAGTCCACTTTATCAAAGATCTTATTTTAACCAAATGGAGATTTAATAAGGGCAAGGTAAACGCTGCAAAACAGGAAGTAAATTAAAAAAAAATGTATACTTTTAAGTCTATAATGTACCACTGTGAAATCTGCCTTATGCCAACATGCCTACACATATCCAATTAAAATTCTGCCTTAAGTACTTATATTTTATCTGTTTTCAGCTCTTGAAGGAGGGAGGATATTAACAGCTTTGGAGGAAAACCACTTTGCCAAAACTGCAACCATATGGCAGCAAACAGAAAAGGGCCAGCCTAACAAGGCTTCATTTGTTAAAAGAAAGTTTGACTTTTCAGTTAATATATTAGCTTTTATAGGCAGAACCACTCTGGGAATGATGAAGGCTTCATGTTGGAGCAATAGCAGTGGAACGGGGGAAGACAGAGAGGAAACCAAAGCATGTAGCTTCAGGCAGTCAAGGGTTTTGTCCAATTTCAACTGTCTTACAGCTGTACAGGGTGCAACATGAACCCTTACTCTTCTCAGTCAGCTTTTCTGGATGTGGCCCCACCTGATTCCATCTTTTCCTAAACTGGTGAAGTCACATCTACTTTATTTTCCCAGTCTTTGCCCTCAAAGTCATTTCCCTAACAAATCTGAAATGTAAAATTTCTTAATTTTTTTCCCATACTGCAAAGGAGAAATCATCAATAATAGCCTTTTTTTTTTTTTGTATCAGAAGAGAAGGTAAATAAACAAAGAAAATAATTTTTGTATGATGACTGTCTACAACTTTTATCCTGAAATGGAAGATTTGAGAAAGAACACTACAAAATGCATTCTAATTCAGTGCTCTGTGACCTACTGTCAGTCCCTGGCATTAAGTTTGGACTACATGACATTGAAACACAAACATACAGTGGGGACATTGAGAAGCAATAAGATCTTGTTTGTACAAAAAACTTGACATAAAGTGGAATTGTAGGTTTATTCAGAATACAGCACAATGCAGCGGAGTCCTGCTTTCAAATGAGATACAGCTAATGCAGTCAACTCAGGCATAGCCTTCAGTGTTCCAGAGTCCTTCTGGTTTCAAAGCAGCCTAAAAGAGCCAACTCATGAGTCTCTCTGAAGTTGTACACATGAGGATACATAGTGCTAAAGTAAATATTCGGCAAGATTTGCTAGCTTTCTTGAAAGTTGGTTGTTTTTTTTTTTCATGTGGTGTGATTCTGTTTCATATATTTCTTCCAGTAAAAAGCAACATTAATCTTTGAAAGGCAAGCACTCAGGCTATGCCATTGAGCAAAAGTTTCTAGCCTTGATATTGATATTAAAGCATAGATGCTGCAAGTGGTGCTAGGATTATCTCCAAGCACAGGAAAAGGCACTGCTCTCACAAAAGGGCTACACAAAACCCTGTAAAATACAATCTTCCTAAATGCAATAAGAATTTTTTATTTCAGCCGTAAGAAAAAAGTATGACAGTATGTTCCAAAATAAAATTTTAGATCAAGAAAATTAAGATAATTCGGTAAACTCTACCCTTTCTGCCTCTAGGTGGAACAATGAGAGCAGTCAAGGGTAGGTACATTCTCAGCTGACCAAAAACATCCTGACTTATATACACACAGAAGCTATTTAGTGCATTTATGGACAGTGTCCAAAACAGAATTTATGATCAGTAGAATTATAAAACTGTAAATCACCCTCCATGTGCTAGAACATATTTGACATAAGTGACTCTCTCAAAAAACTAAAATGATTGTTGACTATTTGATGTGGAATGACTTTCAACAATTATTTTCTTACTCATTATTTTAACTGCTCTGATTTGACACAATGTTAACATTAATCACGATGATGATATGATATCCATTACCCATTTCAGTTTTGGGGTTTTTTTTGAAGTAGATTATTTTTTATTATTCCCTTCCAAGTGATTTGCAAATGTAAGTAAACCCTGAGTCACACACCTGCAAACAGCTACCAAGCTACAACTAACAGTTTACTGCTGTGTATATCTTGAAAGACTTATTGTTGGAAAAAAATTGTTTATAATTAGGCGAAGAAAATATGAAATCCTACAGTTTCTTCTTTTTACTTTACTTTGTAGATAGGCTCCTTCTAAATCATGTTATCACAGTAGTCAAAGAATCATTATGAAATAGACTCAAAGGGGTATAAACCAGTGATCTATTCCATTCTGACTCAAGCCAAGGTCAGTTACATCCCAACTGTTATTCTTTCTCATTCTGGCAACTATTCAGAAGTCTTGCAGATGCTATTGGATGTAACCAAAGTTATAATCTTCCTAATAATAATCTATTTGGATGCTTCACTACATCACCTTTATAACCTTGTCCTTCAGAACAGAGGGAGATTCATTTCGGCTAGTTTTAGACAGCTACATCTGAGGAGCTCCTCTGAGACACCAGTGCCATTTTGCATGCTTCAGACATTTAGACATGATGACCAATAACAAAAAAGTGCCTGCTTTTCTAACTCAGCATTAATGGCTCAGATGTGCTCAATGGCCAGAAGTCTGAATTTAGACATTACAAATAAGATTAATCTGTTTGACCTACCATTACTTTCATCAAGCTCATGCTTTAATTAATTTGCAAGAAAAATAGATGAGACAGTGTCAAAACCCTAACTGAAGTCCAAATACTGGACATCTACTGTTTTTCCCTTAAGTAATATTTCCTATCCACTCCTAGAAGGGAATTATATGGCTTTAATAGGTTTGCTCTTGGCAAATCCATACTGTTTATTACTTATTTCTTCTAGCTACTTAAAGTAGTATATCTGTTCATTGACTTGTTTGTTAATTGAAAATAATTCCCTACATTCTTCTTTCTTTCCTCTTTTAAAGGTAAGATCTATGTTATTCTTATTTAGTCTCTTGGTACCTGATACATCCCTCAGGAAATCTCACAGAAAGCCACTAATAGGCCTAAGTTTTGCAGACAGTTAAGAAACCTAACCTATCTAGTCTGTTCTTTCCTTATCTGCAATTGAGGTTTTAGCTCTAGGATTAACCGTGCATGTCACATGTTCACCAACAATCTCTACAGTAAACTCATGCAATAAAAATCACTGTGTGCTTTTCTCTTCTCTGCTCCTACTCCATGCACCCTTTCCTTTCCTCCAAGAGCTCTCTAAGGTACTGAGGATCTCTTTGTTCTTCTATCTATTAATGTGCTAATATAATTATGTTATATTAAATCTTGCTAGTTGCTTCTCACTGAGTGCTTTGGCACTTCTGACATATCTCCACACATGTGTGCTATTCCACCATGTTTAGTTAAGAGAAATTTTCCTCATTTTGCCTAAGGTGGAAGAAGAGGTGAAAATTTAGCTCAGCTGGTCTTTCATACTTCCTTTTCTTCACATTGCTGAAGATTGAACTGTGGTCTTTTGTAGATTTCTGTTGAAAGCCCCACAGATCCATCTTAAACCTATGCCCCATATATTTCTTAAAATAAAATCTCTGAATTTGTTGAACTCTACTTTTTCCACCTTTTTTCCCCCAGGCAATCTGTCAGTGTAATTTCTTACACAAAAAATAGCAACTAAAAACCTCCATTACTATCATGTCCAATGTCTTTGGAAAAGATTCAAGAAAAAATATATTCTTCACTGCTTCCCTGGACACCAACAGATATGTAATAGCTCTATCTAATCCTATTTTTGAGATCTCAAGGCAACTGGTTTTGAAATACAAGCCAAAAGTTCCTCTCTTCTTCCCTGCTTCTATATGACTGTACTACTATTGTGATACATATGATAAAGTACCTACAATGTAAATTTTGCTGTAATATCCAATTAATTCTTGTTTTCCTCATCAACTCTTCAGTTATTTCTTCTCTGTTCCTTGTTATTTTACCATTAGCATGCAAACAGCTAAGATACCTTGCAAACTGACCCACAACTTTCTCTAGTCACTTCTTTAATCTTGTTTTAAATAATCCGAGGGACAAGACCTATGTTGAAGTTGCCTTATTTAAGATTATGATTTTTGTTCTTGCCAAATGGTTCTCATTTTAAATTTCTCTCAGGAGAGAGAAGAGCTACATTTAGAGTGTATCTGACTGATGCTAGACTTGGACATGAGATGAGAGACAATATTATCTTGAATCTTCAACTTCTTTATTCACTGCCACAGAGCCTGAAAAGAACTTTTGATTTGCTAGGATAATTCTTAGCAGTACCAATATTATTCTTTATCCTATGCTAATGATTGGTGGAATCCTTTGTGATTTGGAAAAATTTGACTCTTTAAAGAAGCGCATCAGCCATAATTTAAGTGCCAGGTGTTGTAGATGTTTCCACATTGCCTTGTGTAGAAGACCAGTAGACAGCAGCACCTTTTATTTCCTCTGGGTAACAGGGATTTTTTTATTCCTTGGGCTAGTGTTTGGGGGTTTTTTCAGTTATTAGGAGTTGTTCTTACTTGTTTCCTGGTCAGCACTCCTGCTTTTAATTTGTCAGGGGACATCAACAGTCATCTTCCTCTCTGTAGTTTTAAGTTTAGTCCTCCAGTACCTGTACCGCTACCAAATAGAATGTTCTGCTTTAATTTTTTTATTCCTGAATGCATGATGTGGATGAAATCCTGATGAGCATACTCAGTTTTGAATCTCTCCTCTTACTGCTCTTGTAATTGCCTCTTAAGAGATTTCCCTGGAGATCCAAGAGAAGTCTTTCCAGATACCACCAGTAGAAAAATATAGGCCAAAGTTCTGGCAAGTCTATTCAAGAATTTCATCACAAGATGTCATCATTGTCTAATTTTAAATAAAGCTATTTAATTATGAGCATACAAGATATTTCCTCTCAAATATTTTTCACTAAGAATGAATACTATGTAGTACAAAAAGCTCTTTGTGATTGATAGAGTATTTGTGCTTGAATTTTACACATTTTTGTTTTTATTAGCAGTTCATGAAAACACTGAAGTATAATATGAAGTACAGGACTAAGCAAACACTAAAATGAAGTATTCCGTAGGAAGCTACGTTTACTCTTCATTATTACCAGGAATTTTGTTACTTGCTAAAAAGTTATTAGACAAGTGATGTTGCTTGAATACAGTGCTCAATGATCTAGATGCTTACAGTTCAAAAGTAGAAGTTTCTTTGACTTACACACTCTGAACATTAAAATATTATATCAATCTTTACTGGATAAGCTTTTTCCACATATATTCAGGTAAAAACTAAAATCCCTCATATTTATACATAAACTGATGAAGTATTTCAAAATTCTATTATGAGATACCATACTACTTAATTTTTATTCCTAAGCATTGGCCAGATCTTTATCTCTGGTTGTGCTATGTTTAAGGAGAAGCTTGCTAGCAGTGAGGAGTAAGAGCTCCTTATATCCTCCTAGATAATCTATTACTTGGTTATTACTTAGACAATAAAAAATAATGTACTTGAAGTATAACATGTTTGATGCATGCAATGCATTTAATTCAGTAATAGTTCCCTTTGCTTTGCTGCCTAAATTGTGTTTGACTGAATCTGGAAATGGCCAAAAAGGAATGAAAAATGGAACACATACATGTGAAGCTGCATATATTTAGGTCTATAGTAGAAGGACATGTCTTTATTGCAAGCTGCATGTAAAGCAAAACTGATAATTTTAAGAAAAGATAGCTGTATTTTGATTGATCATAGCTTGATGTCTTAATTAAGAGCAAAATCAAATTATCATTCTAAACTAGCTAAATACCGTTAATAAGAAAACAGGAAAGAAAAAAAAAAGTTTGTGTTTAGAAAGCTGCACACTGAATAGAAAGTAAGGACTCAATGTCCACTTTAGGAAAAGAAGCAAAGAGTAGACCAGCCATCTGCAAGGGTTGAAACACCAAATGCCATATTTCTATGTCAAGAAAAATAAGGTATGCAGTAGAGTGCAAAATGGCTGATGACAAGAGTTGTAAGGTACTTTCTGATCTTAAAAAAGTAGAAAATGAAAAGCAGTGGTCAGTCATGGGAACAGATAGAGTAGTATTTACACATCCCTAAAACATGGAAATTTTCAAACATATACTGTTGCTATCGTCTCCATTTCATGGCTTTTACTTGCTCTGCAGATTCTTACTCTACACCAAATTTTGCCTTTGGTGCCTGTGTGCTACTGTGGGAAGCTGACCCTGGCTGGATGCCAGGTGCCCAGCAAGCCACTCCATCACTGCCCTGAGCAGCACAGGGCATGGGAGAGAATAAGATAGAAAAAAACCCCTTTGGGTCAAAATAAAGGCAGTTTAATACAACAAAAGGTCTGTGTGAAACCAAAGGAAAACAAAAGATTTATTCTCTACTTCCTATTAGCTGGTGATATCCAGCCTCCCTCTCCTTTTTCTTAGCTTTTATTGCTGTACAGCCGTGTATGGTAAGAAACATTCCTTTGCAGCTTGAGCCTGGGTATGTTCCCTCCCAAGGTCTTGTCCATCCTCTCCCCACTGGCGAGGGGGTAATGCTGGAGAGCAGCCTTGGTGCTGAGCGAGCACCAGGGTGTTTGACAGGTGAACACCTTTCTAGCTACCCATGCAAAGAACTGTGAAGGCTGCTGAGGGAAAGATAACTCCATCTCCAGCAGACCCAGTAGAACTACCATGATAAAATATAAGACACGGAAAATCCTGAATTATTTAAAATATCTTCAGAAATTATTCACTATCTCCTAACGTGGAGTTTGTCTGTGAACAGTTCTGTTTTCCAACGTTGCAAGTTGCAGGAAGAACAGACTGCCAGAACAACATGCCTAGCACTTCTCATGATATTGCCCCTTACTCTTTTTAGAAAAAAAATAAGCTGAGTCTGCTTGTTTTATCTGCAATTATATTTGCATTCAAATCAGTTATTTTCTCTTTATACTAGATCCCCTTTTCACTGCAAGCTACTGTTAAAATAGCTGTGTCAATTATATTTAACTGATAAGACACAGTTTCATCCTGTATATATGTAATGCTCCATGAAATGGACAGTTGTTCAAATATATCCTTTTCCAAATTTTAAGCGATAAGGTACATAACATCCTGCCCTATTCATAAACCCAATGCAATTTTTAGCAGGGATGTACCAGTACAGCTGAGTAACACAGCCTTGCCTAAGGACTAAATTATTTGGACATGCAATTCAGTTTTCCCTCCATGAGTTAGTGAGAAGACATAATAAAATGCTTTAAAAATTCTTATCAGCACAGTTGCACAAGTTTATGGCGACAGACCAACAGGCTAAGCATGACTTAGGGTTCTTAGTAGCAGAGGTTTTCAAATTTTCCCATCGTTGCTAACACCAGTCACTGTCTGTCAGCAACATTTTCAGCCCTGTGCCAAATATTTCTTCTAAGCAGCATTATATAATACAACACTTTAAAAAGTGTCAGCAGTTAATGGATTATATATATGCAGAGTTCCATCATTTCAAACAAAACCTCATCTGAAAAAGATTGTAAAATACCCCCCAAGAAGAAAAGCTTCCATACAAAGACATTAGTGGAGTATTTTTTCTGGTAAGATTTCAAAACAACATTAATGACTTCAATATGCTATTTAAAGCAACAGCTCCAGGACACTGGGCCTAATGAATCTCTAACATTAAACAACATAGATTCTGTTCATGGTTATTCAAATATCTACAAATGATTTCAACACAGTGGGTTACTTAGCAATGTCTTATCCACAGTTTCCCTATGGACAATTACGTCAAAATTAAACAATAGTTGGTTGTTTTTCCTTACTTGCAGCGTGATCTTTCATCTCTCCCAGTCCAGTATTAATTCCAGCATCTATTGAACTCATGATTTTATCAATCTACAAAAGAGAGAACAGTGAAACAATTGTGGGACCCCATCTTCAGTATTTTATTCTAGTTTTTAATGCATAGATTTATGGCATTATTACCCTCATTAGGAAAAAAAGAATTAAAATTGTAAAAATGCATGAATCAAAGGCAGACAATTTTTCCACTTTGATTTGGAGATTGCAATTTGATTTGCAATTTTGTATGTTAGCAAAAACTAAGGCTTGGGACTAGTATTTCTTTTTCCATGGTAGAGTTCCTTACATACTGATGACTCTGGTCATCTAGGTATGACCACTAGTGGTTTATTTAAGCAGTAATATTAATGAATTAAAAATTAAAAATTATCTTGTATGTTCCAAAGTATTTAAAATACACACTATTAGATCAATTGTTCAATTAATATTTCCATAGAATTTCCTATCCCCCTCTTCTTTTCATCTGCCCCAAGGCCACTAAATAAGCACGAGGATAGTTGTGTCCCCACATAGCACAGAACAACATTCTCTGTAAAACAACACTGCACTGATTCCAAAACTTACTCACATGTGTCTAAGGCACATTGAACTTACTAGGTCAAAACCACTGTATCTATTTTACTTTCTGTAAGAACAGGACAAACCAAAAAGTGAAATCAAAAGGTTGCTGTGGACTAAGAAGGACAAAGAGGACAAAGAGACAGACAACGAGGAACACACTTTACTAAGCTTAATATTAGGACTAGTAGGAAAAGTATGTGTTAGTCACTGGTGAGAGGAGAAAGTCTGAAAATTATGACAGAATCTGCAGATTGATAATTCATACTTTATACATAAATGTATACATATAGATATGGCACTTTTTTACTTTTAAGCTCAAACCTTGATGACCATGTAGAAAGGCAAACCTGGATCTGATTCTAATCAGGATTTTGTAATAACATGTCGAAATTGTAAAGATCAAAACCTGATATCCTTAGTACATCTTCACTGAGAGAGTATTTCCCTTACAAAAGTGCCTTAAAATGCCCTATCAAATCAGACTCTTAGGTTAGCTTGAAACATTTTCCTAGAAAAATAACCAACTACATAATCAAACTCAGGGTTCTTTCTGAACACAATAGCACCCTGGAGATAGATGAATTTCCCCACTGCAGTAGTTTTAAGGAGAAATTCTCACTTCTCTGTAGGAGCAGCAAAGATCCAAACATTTCAAACTCTTAATTTACCTCAATGAGATGGGTACTTCTGTGTCTATGAAGAGCCATTTACATTCTTGAAATTTAGCACAGTAAAAAAAAAAGTTAAACACACAGTATCTAAAAATTAATTTAAATTGAATTCTAAACCTAAAATAAAGTCTCTCATATGAGCAAGTATGTGCACTACAAATTCAGTGTGGAAATTTCTGTTAGTAGTCCTGAATTCATTGCTGCTATAAGAGTATTCCTGCTTCACACAACAGCCAGGTATGTGCCAAGCATTTTGCACATAGGCTACACACCAGTTAGAGGATACGATACACAAGAAGGGTTTGTAGAATGCCCAATCAACTCTTCATTGCTGCCATTTTCTCCTGGCTCTTGAGGATGGGCACTGCCATGGTGGAAATAATTAGCAAATATGTAAACAATAGGCACAGCTACTAAGGATTTTACCAACATTATTATTGTCAGCGGTGAGGGCTTTAGTAGACAATGATTTCAGTGACACAAAAAATTGCAGAATTACTTCTGGTTAACTTCATTCACTAGGGAAACAATAGACTTTATTGAGTGGGCAGCATTTGAACAGAAATGCTTTGCATTTTGTGCCAGCTGTTGAACTCCCATGCAGTACACTGTGACATTCGTGCTGAGGTTTGCAGTGTGGAATATTCACTTTTTATTTTGTCTCTGAAACTGAAAACAATAACAGTGTCTTCACAAGACCACAGTACTTAAAAAATGAAACAAAACTTACTTCTTCCCACTCCGATGTGAAGGAAGGTGTTCTCTCCGAATTCCCTTTGGAGCACTGAGGCTTTGGTGTGGGTTCACTCCAATTGCTTCTTGCTTTTTTATCATTTGGTGGATGGGTAATGAGATTAGAATCAGATTTTGAAACATTTTTGCACAAATGCATTTCCAGCAAGGTCTTTGGCAAAGATCGTATTCTGCCCAGTGTGCACGCTCGCTCCACAAATCCCCCAGTGGTAATAACCCATTGTTCACTGATCCTTGGTGCACCAACCAGGGTATGATTTTCTGCTGGTTTATTCTTAGTATGAAATATGGTTCTGTTTACAATTGGTGGCTTTTTTTTCTTAACAGGAGGATCAGAGCTGTTCTCTTTCCGTAGCTGTATCTGCTGCGCTGCGCTCTTGCTCAAAATGCTTTTCTCCAGTGGCCCACTGCACAGGTTTACTTTGCTGTACAGCTGCAGTGGATTCTCAGGTGGGTCACATGCAGGTGATGATCCATGAAGTAAACCTGCAAACTGCTCAGCGGGGTGTCCTTCAGGAAGCTCACTTTCAGTGGATGTTTCACCCTGGCTACGTTGCTCTGAAATGAGAGAGAACCTTGTAAACATAAAAGGGTGATAAAATACTGCAAACAAAAAAATCCTTACTACCCTCAAAATTACTTTTTAATGCTGCTTGGTACATTCTCATGTAAAGAAACAAAAGACAACTATGCCATGACACGATTTATTATTCTCCTAAAAAAAATCTTAAATATAACTATTTTATCCTGACTAAAATATCTGCTGGTAGAACGACAGCCAAAAATGCTCAGTGCTATATATAAATTCCATGAAAAAACAAATTTATAAGATAAAATAGGCCATTGCTATTCCATCAGCTTGATGATGTCTCTTTTAATTTGCTATTGAGTGAGTTGAAATGTGCAAAAATTATATAGTTTAGTATGATAAATTAGGTAGGTAGTTTGTAGGTGGTAAAATACATGAAGAACCATTATTGTCACGAGTATTCTTAGTAATTTTTCTTTTTATAGTCATTATAATAATAGTGAATTTACACTATGATGGCTTTTACTGGCAGTCTCTAAGGAATGGATCTGAGTTTTGTTTTCATTTTCAGGAACTTTTGAGAATAGTAACAGTAACCATTGGGAAAAAAGAACACAAAATTAAGTCTTTTCAAACACACTTAATATGTAACCTAGTACACACACAAATGCAAAAAGCAACCACAGAAAAATGCACTACTTTGGCAAGGTTTAGAGCAGATTATTAAAATTTTATGACTTTTTTATGCTTGTTGCTGAAAGACCTGGGGGGGGGGGGGGGAAATAGAGGCCTGAGCTGCCTCACTTAAAGTGTTGGTGTGCTTAACATCACTTTATCAACATGGCATTAAGTCAGCATGTCTAGTCAGAATAACTGTGTCCCTGCTAATGGTCACATCTCTATAACTACTTCATTAAAGATAAATTAATCGATCTCATTCCTTCTAGAAGTTGTATGCTCTAGTTGGACTCTAACTGTAGGACAGTGAGCACAGCAGTAGCTACCACAAGGAATCGAGCATGCACACCATGACATAATGTGCAAAGACACTGAGCAGTTTTGTCTAATTAACTAAAATATCTGCTGGCAAAAAAAAACAAAACAAAAAAAACCCAAAAAACCAACAACCCAATCAAATCTCAAAATATCCTTTCTAAAAGAAAGCAGTGCTTGACTTTATGAATGACAGAAGAAAGATTTTGGTGTGTACTTCAAAACTTCATCAACTCTTTTACCAGTCAGCAGCTTAAAAACATAAAATTAAATGTTTTTCTATACAAGATAAAATTCTAATAACTGAAGAAAATATACTTTTCTTCTTTGAGAACAACTAGAATATACACTTGAGACATTTTGCAACCAAAAATATGTGAGGTGTTACGGAGAAAGGTCAAACGTAGGACATAACAGAGCTTAAGGGATCAATAAACCCAGAAAAATTTGGTTTAGGGGAAAAATTCAGGGGAAAAGGAGGACATGGGGAACTCTCTCTTTGATTTCTGAAAGTTGCTGGTTTATACATATGTCTGCAATTTTGAAGGTGAATTCAAAATGAGGAATAAATTATGTAAATAATTAGTGGCCTTGGTGCTTTTCCTTTACATGAAAAACTCTGTAGCTGAGATTCTGCTCCAGATTAAGACACATCATTTTTCTACAGAGGTGAGAAGCATGTTAGCTCCCACCATAGTCAGAAATCAATTTAATAAAATGAGTGGAACCTATCACTCCCTGTACTCTGTTAACTGGGCTGACTACGATGACAGTGAGTTACGGGAGACAGCATTCAGTTTGTGTCCAGATACCTACATTTATATATCTGTCATGAACTTAATCCTGTTTTGATGTTCCAGACAAGCATCTCCTAGCTGTGTATTGAACTCATTGAAGAGATAAATATTTTTGTCAGGACAAAGTAAACCAGGAGGGAATAAATCAAGAAAAACAAAGGCTCACAGAACTTGGATTGCAGGAACTTCACTACTAGCTTTGCTACATCTATGTTATAAGTAGTACTGGCCAACAGCTATGAGGATCTGAAGGAATTACTAGGCTCCTTTAAGTTAAACTTTCCTTCTCAAGACAGAGCTGGTCCATCCAAATAATTACTGGGAATAATCTCTGATCTCAGCTAAAACTTGCACTGTGCCTGGGCACTGTCTAGGTGGGTCCATTCAGTATTGGCCAAAGACTGGCAAAACACAAACAGTTTAAGAGTACAGACTGCCAAGCACCAGTGTCATCTCATGCCCTGATTTTGCTCAATTTATTACTGTAAACAAAGTAAGTTCTTACTGAGAACGCCATTCCCCTGTGGTCAGTAAATATATGTACTGACCACTAGAAAGTGTGTGTGTGTCTCTCACTTTCCAGCAGTGTTGCAGTGACAGCATATCAAAACATTAATTCTAGTTGTTTTGGTAGTTGATGCAGCAGCAAAGATCCCATATATATTGTATGAGCCTTTTTCAGCTTGATTTTTCACAACTCTTACTGTACTGTGCACAGATAAGCATATATATATATTCTACTTTAGGTATAACTTTCATCTTTAAAATACCCACACAAATACTTTGAGGAAGTCAGGAAAAACTAAAACAAAGGTTGCTTGTGCACCCATTAGTCTTCTTATGTGTTAGCAAGGACTTTATTTCACTTTTTAAAAGATCACTACTAGTTTTCAAAAATACCCTATTTCACCTAATGTTGAGAATGAAGTTTGCCTAATGAAGAAGCAGCTCCTCAACATTTTCACAGTATCATAAAACTGTTCAGTTTGGAAAAGACCTCTAAGATCATCAAGTCCAACTATTAAACCAGCACTGCCAAGTCCACAACCACCACCACCAATCCATGTCCCACCCTTTAAATATCTCCAGGGATTTATATTCTCTTTGTTCAATAAGAGTGGTCTTATTACCTATTTACTGCACAGCATCTAAATTCTTCTTTGAATATCAAGTTCTTTAGCAGCTTCTCAAATTTTTATGATGTCCACTATATAAGAAGTTCACAAATATGAACTCATGTATCCTTCTAAGGTGAGACTGTAATGTGATATTATGCTAATTTGAAAAATGAGAGATAAGGCACAAGGAGATAATGCTGAAAAATGCAAAAATGTTTACACATCTGATTTGAGATTCCTCAAGATTTTCTTTGTTCAGAGTACTAAACATTTTCAAACACAGAATATTTTCAAAGTATGGTCACTATTCATTTCAGTACATCAAAAAATCGGACCCCGAATGTATCAAATTCATCATTCAAAAATCAAGGAATATGGTTAATGGCTGCGTGGATAACCTTTGGGCTGTCTTGACCAGAGTAAAAGAAGCTCTGGCAGGGACAGAGTATTCTCTCTGTTGCTTTCAGCTGCCTCAGCTGTCACCACTTCTCTTTGATACCTTTTGCTTTTAATAAGAGCTTTGTTAATTATGTGGCAAAGTAAGCAAAGATCTTATAGCTATACCTTCTTCACACCATGATTTTGAGCAATACAAACCACATCTATACCATGGAAAAAAAAGACAAAAAAGACTGGGGCTGTCAGGAAAAAAAAATAAAAAATCCATGTGGTCATGACGAAGGTTAAGAAGCAAGCAGCACCACATGCTGCACTGCAGCCCTAAAACAGGTTATCCAGAGTGGTGCCATCTGCATCCCTGCACACTTTCAAAACCTGGTTAGGAAAAGACATGTCTGATCTCATGATGAAAGTCCTGCTCCAAACAGGAGGATGGACTATAAATTCTCCAGATATCCAACAGTTTAATGAACCAATTATTATTCTGAATCTTCTGCCATTTGAACTGATAACTGTTAAGGTTAATGGTCTTTGAACACTGACTTGCATTATTATTTTAGTTTCCTAATGCAGTTAATATTTAATACTTTAATGTTCAGCAAATAAGGAGAGCACAGAGATGGACTATAGCACTGCTCTAAATAGTGCAGTAGTCTATCAGTCCCTGTCATGTTCTAGAGAAATCACAGAAGGAAAAAAATAAACCATACAACAGATAATCATAAAATAATTTCCTAGAGTATGCTTCTCATTTTTATTCCAAGTCAGTATTTGTTGACCTAAAACCTGAAATGTGAGATGTTAAATAAGCTCTTCAAACTGCAGCATTATCTAAAAATGCAGATTCATTGTTCATGGGAATATCAAATATCTCCATCCCAAGAACTTACAGAATGAAAAGCTTTACACAGGATAATACCACTACTATACCCTTGCTAAAATAGCCAACTTTATTAAAAAATTTTAAACCTAGCTTTTAATAATTACCTATCTCTGAGATAGATTTTTTTTTTAATTGCTGCATATTTCTGTTATAGACTTCAAGAAAAATGATACTGAAATCAGTATTTCTCCGGAGGCTTAGCAGCAATGCAAAAACATGATATTTTAGATATTATTTTCTGGTTTTAAACATATCAACATAATTCTTGTTTGAATACTGCTGTGTATTAAAAAACACCATGCTATTAAACCATTCATTAATTCTTATTTTTATTTCTTCTTATTATTCTTATTATTTCAACCAACTTAACTGGCACTAAGAATTTATATAAACAATTACATTACATAGGTCTATACTCAGTGAACAGCCATTTAATAATGACAGCTTTTTCTTCTCCCAGACATTTGAGTAAGCTTCATGAGAAAGAAATTTAAAAAAGAGGGTGGGGACACAAGAGAATAGAAGTCCAAGCTCTTGGTCTCAATCCCAGTGGAGAGAAGCATTCAGCTTAAAGGTAATATTTTTTTTCTTTTTGGAAGTACATTTATTTTTGTAATAACAAAAAAACCCAAACCAACAGAAAGAGATCTCGCTTCCTTACCAGATACTGCTTTTCTTACCACTTTATCTTTTTACTTGTAAATAATTTCATAAATACCAAAACATAAACAGATGTCATTTCTACAGAACTTTAGTGTTTTTACAAGTGCACGTACAGCTTATCCATCTGAGAGGATTACTTCTGAAAATCACTGTGATACTGCCATATCTGTGTTACAAGGAAAACATTTACATTTGGAACTACAAATAAATTCAGTTGTGCCATAATCTCAAAGCCACAGATACATATTGCTATTATCACCAGTTTATACACAACCAAACTGGTATTTAGGCAGCAGATTGCAATTCAATCAGCTATTTATTCTCACACTGATGCACCCCAGCACAGTTGCTCGAGGTACATATATAGAACTCTATGAAATACCATTTCTCACTTTCAGTATTTGAGAGTTATAATTTACAGATGCTTCATCAAACTCAGATATTTTTTCCTGATTCTGACTCCAAGACTGCAGAGCACATTAAGAAAATCAGAAGCATACTGAATACTGTGAATTTTGCATTCATGTAAAATTGGAAATCGTCTTATTCACAGTTGTATCTCAAGAGATTCCATGTTCCTAACTAAAGTACATTCAGGAGAATAACAGTTGTTAATAACACTAATGAAAAGAGCTTTAATAGATAAATTATAATGACAGAGTTAGATCTTTAACAGGCATTGCTGTTGCCATGGCACAATATTTCTAATGTAAAATAAAAATCCACTAGAAAATTGTTCTATAGCTATGGTAACAACTGTATTGTGACATGATTATTCTATTCAACTTCTGTTTTCATTTGATCCAGAAAGATGTTTTTAGCATCACACTTTGCACATGTGCAATATCTGCCCAAAAATGTATTCTCAACTCCCTATTCTCCACATTCAGTTGACTACTAAAACCAACAGTCAGAACTGAGCAATATTTGGAAACTACCCTCTTATAAAAGGATGGGTAAGCATATTTACATCATAAAGATTGCTTTGCAAGCACTAGAACACCCTCAGTAGTGAGGATATCAGTTGTATTGCCAAAGTGATAGAAAAGGGGATGATCAGCAAGAAAACCTGTAAGACTAAGAAAATTCATAGTATTTAAAAACAGAAGTAGCAATATTCAGGAAGGCTTTATTTCACGCAGCAAACAACATTGTGCTCTGACCAAGCTACAGCTCTTTGATGGCAGCGCTTTGGCTGCAGATATCTTAGATGAGGCAGAACAATATTTTCTCACTCAAGTGTAAGTTATAGCAAGGTACAGTGGACCTGGGAAATAGAACAATAAGATTACTAAGCAAGTGGTAAAGACTGTGGGCTTCTACTGCTACCAGCAACAACACAGAAGAGGAGCAATAGCGTCCAGTCAGATTGCAGTTTCTTCTTTTCTTCTTCTGGTTATTCCTAAATCTGGAGAAACCAGCAAAAAAGTGGTTGGCAAGGTTGCTGTTGATGGTCTCCAGGCTCTGTGCCCAGGTTCCAATACTGCCAGCTTCTCAAAACCCATTCCCTTAGAAATCCCAGTGAGCATCTCTGTGGGTTGGGAGTTTGCTCTCATAACCTTCAAAACTGCCAATTCACCCCTTAGCATCACAGTCTGCACTTGACTCTGTACTGAGGGGTTTTACTGTCTCATTGTCTCTTCCTTCATTATTTCCCTAAGATGAGAAAGATTTTCAGGGAAAGATATGGGATTTCAGGGAAAGAAAACATTCAGAAAATGTTTTCTGAACATTTCTTGCCAGCATCTAACGAAGAAAGAAAGCTTTGGGTTAGGGAGGATATTAGGCAGTTATTACTGCTAATTCCAACCACATTATAATGCCTAATTATAGTCCTTGTCCAAATTTTCAGCAATAGCAGTGTAATCTGGTACAGAGGTAATTTTAGCTCTTATTGAGATGTTTTGTCTCTTCTGTATGTCTTCAGAATTTTTTTTTTTTGATACATGCATATTCTGTATTAGAGGAGGACATAAATGTAATTTTCACAATCACATAAAGGGTTAACCTTTTACTGCAAAATTCAACACAGACAAAAATAAAGAGCTGCAGCTGCCACCTCCATAATGCCGTTTCCATGAGGATTTCTTTCTATGTGACTATATAAGGCTTGGTTCCTAGACATCTTAAAGACAGACAGGCTCTCATGAACCACCACGTTTTACAGCTCAAAACTCTGCCTTATGCCTGCACATCAAAATAAGGATTCTTCAGAAAAATAACATGCTAACATTTTTATGGACTAAACATATCAGACTGATAAAATAATGGTCAACATCCCTCAGGTGAAATGCTGGACAAATTCAACACTCACATTCAAGCTAAAATTCTGCGGTAATACGTCAGCTTTGCAATGCAGCAAAGGCAAAAAAGAAATCATCTCAGTGTGTCTGTAACTTTCAGTGAATGTTTCATAAGATATGCTGAGAGGTGAATGGCAATAGATATAAAGTGTAATTCTGCAGAGAGATCACATATAATCACATCGAGAAATTCTGCGGGGATCTCTTTTTTCAGCAGAAAGCAGTTGAGTGGGTTGTGGCTGTGCTCAGAAAGTACATGTTAATTTGACAATACAGTACAGCAGGGCAGAGTAATACAAGAGGAAAACTTGGTGACACTTAATAACCAAAATCAGTGCAAATCAATATCAGTGTGATAGATGAGCTCTTGAAACTGTATCCTTTGGTTGAAGACTGTAAAAAAACCCTGCTACATGTTCCACTCCTGGTATTTCACACATCACATGCAAAGAAGGAATGACAAATTCCTCCACCAAGTGGGAACAAAACTTACGACATAAGGCAGAAGAAACTGCAAGAAATAGTGGATGATTCTTAAAATAATGTTTCCAAAAGGAGACATTTCACAACAATTTTGTTTAAAAGGAATTATTTGCCCTAGCAATGACTCAGTTTCCCCCAGCATGAGACAGCACCAGAAAGCAAAGAAAGTGTATGTTCTGTCATTTGCACTGACCAAACATTTCTCTTTTCTAACCTCAATATAGAATATATTTCTGATCAAAGCAGTATTTTTGAGATACTTCAGCTTGTCTCTTTCCTCATTCCACATACAAAATCATCTGTGCTCTTTTTCAACTTATGTTTCAAAACCAGAAAGAATGGAATTGGTGCTTTCATAACAAATAATGTAAAATAAAAGCCCCCACCCCAGTTTTTGCTAAATCTGTTAGGTTGTAGGGACAAAAAAGCGTACAAAAAATAAGAATGTATAGAAAATATCTCTGGCTGTAGAATGAAATTTCAATTCTACGTGTAGGCACATATACAATCATGGAAAATTACATTCAGATTTTCAACTCTATATGGAACATTCACTGCAATTTTACACAATTGCTTACATGTGACGGTATTGAAACTAATCACTAAAAATCATAGTCTTTTAGCAAGCTTGCAGCTCACCACATCTTTTAGTTATAAATACTGATTGGGGAAAATGAGAGAATAAAAACCAAATTAACTGTATTTACTTTCTCCTAATGATTTATTTGGGGGTTGCAAATGTGAGAGGATGACCATTTAAATTCTTTTGAAAAGTACTTACAAAACATAAATGATCTTTAAAATATCAACACAATAATGCGTAAAGTTAAGAATATTAACTTTCTAGGCATATTTAATATCTCTAAAAGTTGTTTACTTTTCACAAGTAACTGTATTTACTTTAAAAAGTAATATTACACACAGGATGCTTAAAAGAAGATGTGAAACAAAGAGCACAGATTCAGGTGGCTAAATGCAGACACATATGGCCATTTTAGACACTATAGGGTATCCAAAGTGACTGCAAAGGCTGACAGGTGTGACACACAACTTGGAAACCTTTGTCTTTCTGGTGAAGCAGCAAGAGGTCAGAAACAGTATTTGTAGCATCCAAGTTGGTCTAGACACCTGCACTAGAACTGTTTCTTAGAGATCAAATGCTAGCAGAGAAGGAGTACTGAGTGTAGATGTAAACAATACATCTCAAAGAATCCTTTGCAGCAGAATAAATAATTTCATGTGTACATATACTCCATTTCAGATGACTTACATACACTTACTTTAAATAGGAACTGAAAACTTGTTACTATTTTAAGTAATGATTGTTACTTCTACTGAGATAACCATCCAGTTAAGAAGCCAGAACACCTGAGTGCCACAGAGCATGAAAGGTTGGCTGACACCAGGTGTCAGTTTATGCCATTTTAGAAATCTATGTGCATTTGGAACATGAAATTAACCTGTTTCAAATTAACTATGACTGCTAGGGTAGTATAGTTAGCAGTCAATGTGTAGCTTTTTTTAAGCTACTAGGATGCAGAACAGCACTTGCTCAATTTTAGATACAGTTAAAGGAAAAACAAGCATTAGACTACAGTTGCTCAGACATGGAAGAGCAGTGAGTGGCGTTGGAAGACAATTACAAACTTTCATGTTCCACCACAAATGACACTTTACAGAGCTCTCTTATTATACAAATACAACCAGATAAACAAAAATATTATCATTAAAAACTGTATGACTCATCAGCTAGTTTTAGGACAGAAGCTCCCACAGAGACTGAGAGGCACAGTTTAACATAATTAAAACCCCTCTTATACAACGAGCTGGAAAGTCACGCAACACAAATGCTACACATACAAACTCTGAATAACTTAGCTTCAGTTAGGATCATATAGGAGTTAAAGGACAGAGTTTCACCTACTGAATAGCTACAGCAACAGAGTTCATTACCACTCACCCCACTTCTCCTCAGACAGAAGGTATCACTGAGCAGCTCCAGGACCAGAGCTGAGTGTAAGAATGGCTAACCTGCTTATAGGGCTAATCAGCTGCCCCAGTTTGGGGAGACTAGTTGAATTCACCTGGTTTATTTTGCTTGAGCTGGATTAAAAGTTCTTACAAAAACCCTTCTGCTGAAGCCATACCTGGGGACATTCTATGAAAGAAGTGCAATGACACATTTGACACAATGACCATGCAAATGGTCACACCTTCAGCTACTTCCACTGAACTCTGCCATCCATGAAAGGATGATATTCTCTGCAAAGAAAGGGTCAGCTGTTCTCTCTGAAACACACAGGCAGATATTCCACAAAGGCACCAAATAGCCCTGCTTTTCAAATATGGTATGCCTACAGAAAAGAATATTTTCTTAACTAGGGATAATAATGCGCATGAAGTTAATAAACATTAGCAAGTTCTAATAAAGAGGACTAATTTATCAAGCTAAAAGCACTATAATGGTACAGCTTTCAAAAACATCCTCCACACCAGTAGAAATACATATATAAGTTTGCTTAAGAGTCCAGAAACTGTAAACAGAAACACAGAAACTCAGTCTAATGGATCAGAAAATAGGCTAGTATTTGTGGGAATGATACCATTCTAGTCCCGTAATTTACAGTCCAAATTCTGTTCAGCTAACAGTCTGATCAGCATACCAGGAATAATAGATGGTAGAAAACTCCTCTTTACCAAATAACCTCATTCAGTCATTGGCACATCTTTAATACGTAAATTAAACTTCCTATATAATTAGATACTTTAGATTTAGAAAACACCTTTTTTGATCATGAGTTATTTACTTCTTATCTACAAAGCTTCAAGACAGGTGGTAACAAGTTCTTTAGGGCCTCAAACCAGATACATCTGAAGCAAGGCAGACCTGGAATTTTATTATTGCTTAATTCTGCTCTAATTTATTTGTTACACTTGGTATCATCAATAATTTTAGGTACCTGTGAACTAAGGCCTCAAACCAGGCAGATCTGATCCTTCTATCATTTATGTATTTCTGCTATTTAAGTGAGCGTGATTACATTTCACCTGAGGAGACAACAGATCACTGAGATCTTGTTTTGTAGATATGTAGATGAGAAGAATCTCTACCAACAAAGGAATTTCCTTGTAAAAAGCAAGGTGAAGAGATATAGCAAGTTGTCTACTTACCAAACATACACATAAGAAATGAGATTGCAGAAGTAGTTCATTATGTCAATCATAAGTAACAAATAATTGCAGAAACAATATTTTGATTGTTTTAATTAGCACATTCTTCATTTGGAATAAATTTGAAATCAGATGATCATAGTATTCAGACAAATTAAAAACAAATCACTTTTACTCTCCTTCTAAAAGCAAACAAGCATGACTAGCAGCTCAACATATGAAATAGCACTCTAAGAGATATACCAGAAAAAAACCTGCAGATTATTTCCTTCCTTTCCTAAATTTTATTGATAACAAGAAATTACCATGAAACAATTTTAATCTCGTTTCTTATTAAAAGTGAGCACACACACCTTTTTCTTATAAGAATAGTAAAGAGAGAGAAGAAAGGAAGGCAGAGAGAGAACAGGAGGAAAGAAAGAAGCCATTCTGATGACCACAGACAGTAAAACCAGAAACTCTTGATTAGACTTTCAAATTACAATTGTTCAAAAAAAGGAGTTTTTTGAATGTGCAATGTGGTTTTATGTTTTGGTTTTTTGTTGTTTTTTTTTTTTAATTAACTGGCAAAAATCTCATGAAGACACAAAGACAAAATGTCAAATATTAGGACAATGTTTGTTTCCTGAAAGCATTTTTATGGAAGCACCTATAATGAAGCACAGGAAAAAAAAGCAAAGATGGTCACACCTGGAATAGGTTGCCTTGAAAATTATAGTGTTTTTTGCATTTCACATTGTTAGTTAATTATTCCTCCTATCAGCACCACCTAAATGAAAGAAGGCTGATGACAGTGGCAGGAAAAAATGACATGAATTAGGTATTTCCAAGGAGAATGACAGCAGTTCTTAAATGAACAGGGAGTCAGCTACCAAATGGGACATGGATAGTGGCCTCTTTCTAGCCCAGTTAACAGATAACTGAATTTTCTTCCAGTCTTTAGATGGAAAAGAAGGCACTAAGCTATGAAAAATCTTCTCTGCTCAGAGAATACACAGCGGGCCAGAATTCAAAGTAATTGGGACAACTACAGTACTGGCAAACAAAGAATAAATCTGGACAGAGGAAAGAGACATATATACTTTTTTTTTGAAAGCAGCTTCCTTTCTTCCAAGCATAACTTGGAAATTTTTAAATGAACCCAAAAACCATCTACACATATATGAGGATATACTATGTGTTTTCGAACCAAAACTGACTCCACAGATATGAACATTGATCAGTGAAGTTTAAAAGTAAATTTAAAGCAAAACTTGACTTCATCTCACAGTCAGACTATCAATATGAAGACTAAAAGTCTGTCATTTGTAATTGCTTTCAAACTCTCTAATCAATCTGAATTTCAATTGTTTTTGTCATTTCATAAAATCCCAAGACATGCAGTAATCATCACAGAGAAGTACAAAAGTTTCAATCAAAATAACTGCCTGCTTCTTAAAAATGGCATTTTTCTTCTACATCAGGTAAACCACACTTTCTACTGGAGCCAACACAGCAATGTTTATCACACCAAAGCCAAAGATTCAGAATAGGTCAGTCATTTCCAAGGTCTGATTCTTTTTGCAAGTTTCTAAAGTCAATTAGTTGAGGAAGACTAACAATAAAGAAAGACCATCACATTTCTATGATTCTACTTCACAGTCCTCAGGCGAAGGGTGGCAGAGTGCTAATCCTATAAGAACTCCTGTGGGAAAGTAAGAATTCTGAGCTTTGTGGTATGAGTTCTAAATGTATCTTGGCAGTTAGAGAGACTGAATCATAGAAAGTAAAAATATTTCATCTTCATTGTGGGGACGGAAGTACTGCTACACACCAAGATGTGAGAGGCCTATGGTGAGGAGGTGATTTTTCCTTTCTACTCCACTCTGGTGAAACCCCACCTGGATCCAGCTCTGGAGTCCTCAGTACAGGAAAACATGGACCTGTTGGACTGGGTGCAGAAGAGGGCCACAAAAATGATCAGAGAGGTGGACCACCTCTCCCATGAAGACAGGCTGAGAAAGTTGGGTTGATCAGGTTGGAGAAGACTGAGTGAAGACATTATTGTGGCCTTTCAATAATTAAACAGGGATTAGAAGAAAGATGGGGGACAGAATTTTTAGTACGACCTGTAGCAATAGGTCAGGGGGTAATGGTTTTCAACTAAAAGAAGCCATATTCCGACTAGATATAAGGAAATAGTTTTTTACAATGGGGGTGGTGAAACACTAGAACAGGTTTCCCAGAGAGGCAGTGGATGCCTCATTGCTAGAAACATTTGAGGCCAGTCTGGATGGGGTTTTCACCTGGTCTAGTAGAAGATTCCCAGCACATTGCACAGGTGTCCAAATGGATGACCTTTACAGGCACCTTCCAACCCAAACTGTTTCACGAAATTTAAAGTTAGGCATCAGACAAAAGATCCCAGCTAATTAAAGTGGACCAGAGCTTAAGGTAGTGCTAGCCTTTCTTCTTCAGGTGTGGTACAATGACTTTTAGGAAATCACAGCAGTTGGTAATACAAAATAATGAATTTAGGGTCAGGAAGTGCCATTTCCATTTGCCCTGCACATAAGGGCATAGAATAACGAGGTTCATCTCTCTCCCCTGACTACATCTGACATTGAGACATTAAATATGGAAATCAGATTTCAGTTTTAATCATGCGATATTTCTCTCACAAATTAGTATTTGTTGAAGCATTTTAAAAAGGCAAAGCTCCTACAAACTAATTTTATTTCTATTTCACATTGTATTCATATATGGAATACACAAAAAGGCTGCTTGAAGATATGTGAAAAAGAAACCAAGAAAAAAAGAGAAAACTTTAAAGAAGAGCTACAATTCCAAAAAGATTAAAAATATTCTAGAAGAGTAAGCAAGAGAATGAGAGTGGGAAAACACAGAAGCAGAATCAAGGGCGAATATTAATTATAGAGATACACATATTAATAGTCCTATATGGTTATATATATGCGTTAATAGCTCCAGGGAGCTCTCACCAGAACTGCACTACTTGACAAGTGCTTTCAGTCTCCTTGCTATATCTGTCTCTCCCGCCAAGAAAGTCCTTTGATCAAAATACTGAAATTTGCCTATATTATCACAGCCACATCAACTCTAAATTACTGCCCAGGTACAATCTGAGGTTTTTAAGTATTTGTTGATTGCACACTGCTTAGTTTCCTGTTTCTTTATAAATTAAGGGAATAGCAGGGAGTTTTTAGTTTTACTGTGCATCTTGCCTAAAGTCAATCATATTTAAATGCAACTTTTCTCACACAAATAACAATGACATTATTTTCTGTATCACATTTTATGTTCCCACTTTAATTAAACCTATAGATTTGTCATTGACAATTTCTGGACTAATTCATAACAATTTTCTCAGTATCACATCACAATCATTACACTCATAGGAAAACTTAAGACAAAATCAAGGAGAGATTTACAGTAGCTAAAGCAACTTTGAAAAACTGTAGGTTGACTCAATTAAAAGAAACAGAATAACCCCAAATACCTTTCAGTTATTCATTTTAGATGGGTTTTTTTGGATAACTTAATTTTGACAGATGTCTTTTTTTTAAACCAGGTTGTAAAGTCAAGGCTATTGCTAAGCAAAGATAGCCTTCAGTCATGAAGGCAGAATTTTTTCAATGTCATCCGACACCTCCTCAGAAATATACTTATTTCTTTGGTGTGCGGTCTTATATATGGTGTGTGTTTTGACTCCTGAAGGAGGATTAGTGTATTCCTGGGACTCAGATAAAGGAGATAAAAGTCTGGTGTCCAAAGTGGTTTCTTCAGTCACTGTAATTATCCAGAACAATTTGAAAACAAAGAACCTACATCCCAAACCCAGTCAAAGAGTACAAAGCTCAAAAAGCTGGAAGCCAAGCTTCTGGCACAGTGGAAGTAGGTACCAAGATCATATCTGATTCCTGGACTAACACAAAGAGAAGTCACCACTTTGGGAGAATTCCAACAAAATCTGAAAAACTGAGGGCAGAGGAGGCAGAGTTCAACCAGACAAGTGAAAAGAAGATAGAAGGGGTCAAAGAGAGGGAACAGAACACTGAAAGCATTTTCAGCCTGTTTCATGAACCCATGCCTTTCTTGTGAAGAGTTGGCCTATGCTGGACAAAACAAAACAAAAAAAAAATTAAAAATCCCAAACACACACGCCCATTTCTACACAGACTTGTATTTGCCATCAAAGGTATTGTAAACTGGAAGCTACCACTACACACACATAGAATGTACTTTCCCTTCTGTTAACTTTAAAGAGAGAACCCTAACCTAAAATGAAACATTTCATTCTAAATCCTCATGAGATTACAAACATATTCATGGAAATTGTACACCTAAGAAACAGATTGGGATGGAGGGGAAAAAAGGAAAATAGCTTAAGCAAAGTAAAGAAGTCATTGGGTTCTATCACTTTAAAGAATATTACAAAATCT
The DNA here is from genome assembly GCF_015832195.1 of Motacilla alba alba. Lineage (NCBI taxonomy): Eukaryota > Metazoa > Chordata > Aves > Passeriformes > Motacillidae > Motacilla > Motacilla alba. The sequence continues at coordinate 45,672,886 of NC_052031.1, forward strand.
TAGGATGAATTTCAGCCTTTTCACGATATCTTTCAGCTTTTTGACAAAAAGTTTATTTAATGGGCTAGGAAATTATGTAGCCTATCAACTGCATTCTTCAGAAAACAGGAACACAGCTAATATGCAGATCAAATGTTGGTGATAGAGCACAAGAAAATTTGGAGGTGTTATGCATGAGATGGTTATTGTTCTGGTTCCTCTACAACTTCAAAGCCAGTTAATACAATTAGGCTTCCACGTGCTCTTAGATTAAACTTGTGAATGAGACAGACTTCTTCCTCAATTTCACATATCAACACCACGATTGGTTTGGAAGCATTACCCACAACTGAGTGCTACGTGTGACTCTTATCCCTTACACACCCTCAACACCACTAAATCATACTAACATAAGGATGGCACACAGAGCCTTTACTGGGGAACTCTCAACAGCATCAGAAGCACTTAATTGACAGCTGTGATGCTAGAGACACCAATAACAATTTTTTTAGATGCAGTAGATCATCTCTCACATCCCACTCCAGTGACACAGACGGCAGTGTCATCGGCCACATTGCTCCATCTCCAGTGGCCTCCAAGCTGCTCATAATCCTGTCACCACCCTGAAGCTTTTTATCTTCTTACAAAAGAAATTACCTTCCCACAATTTCAGTGGGAATACTGCAGATCTGTCAGTAAGTACATGGTATTTTTTTTTCATAATTCTGCCATTTTGACAAATTTCCACTCTCCTAATTAAAAAGTAGTTTTCAAGGTAAGAACTGTTTTTTCTTGAGACTGTGAGAATGCAATGGTGCTTTTTTGGAAGATGTTTTTGCATATGTGACACAGACCAGCTGAATAATAATACTGATTCAGCTACATTCATCAATATGAAGCCATTTTATGTTGACTTTTTTCTTCACAGCAGAACATTCAAAACCCACTAAATCAAATCTAGAATAAAGATTTTACATATATAGAAAGAAACTTGATTTTTATATAAACCACAAGAGAGGAATTTATTTTCTTGAAATACCTCAAGTATTTATTAGGATTTTACAGACTGTCAAGAATCACATAAATCAGGAGATTATGATCTTTTCCATTTATTTCTGAAGTGAATTTTTTTGAAGTATGAAGGAACAAAAAATTGAACATAATTTAAGCTTCTAGTCTTAGTACCAAACTCAGGCTGAGTCATAAAAATCACTGAGGACAGCTGTGATTATATAAAATTTACTGTGTACCAGCTGTTCACTGAGAGTGTTACATTAAGAAATTGCCCCATTGAAATATAAATTTTGGTACTCAAAATACCTGATGTGGTAGTTTCCCTTCTACTAAGGGGACATAAGGTTCTACAGAACTCCTTCTAGATACAAAAGGCAGTATTTATGAAACACAGAAAATGTATTCATTATGTGGTTTAATGGCAAATTTGCTTCTGGTCTGAAAGATGCTCTAACTGACAGAAAAAAAAATTAAGAAGTTAAAACTAATTTGAAGAAAATAAGAACATGCATTGAAATTCTGTTAAATACCCACCTGCTCCAAGTATTAATGCAAGTGTACACTAGAAACAAACTCTGCAATAGGAACACTTCAAAACTGTCTTGTTTAATGGCCTACAGAAAATCCACAGAAATCACTTTAATGTAACTTAAATACCTTTGTTTGCATTAAGTTCTCTAATCAGAATCTAACATTGAGGCTGAATCACAAGGGGGCAAAGAGGTGACAGGAAAGTTCAACAGGCAGGAAAAAAACCAGAACTCCTTAAAGAGACATGAGACGGGATCACTCTGCACTGACAATAGCTACAGTGTTTTGTACAGAGCAAGGGAGCTTTAAAAACACCCTACTTGGTTACAGAAACTTTGCAATATCATTACAGTGCATTGAATAGGCTGTGAAGCTTGCTCTCACCCTGAGCAAATTAGCCCATGTCATGCTACATTTCAATACCAGTTCTCAAGCTAGAGACAGTTTAAAGATGGCAAAATAGTCTGTTTTGCAGAAATATTCTCAACAATTTAAGTAAAATACCAGGGCAGGGCTGCCAAGAAAGACTAAGGGAATTACTTTGACTCAATTTGCCTATCATGCACAGATATCTTTAAAAATACCAACCTCTTTAACTGTCCACAAGAACAATGTTACAAATCATTAAAAGCAACTATTTTTTCTTAATGAAACACTTTCTAATAAAACCAGAACAGAATGAAGAAAAAAAACACTGCAGTCCAAACTAAAATCTGCTGTATAGCAACTCAGGAGCCACTCCTAGCATTTTCAGTTGTTTACCAGGCAAATTTTGAAAATCACTTTAATATTAGTTTTCCTGAATTTCTTCAGCTTCAATAACATCAATGCCTCCAAAGGGCTTTACAAACTGCTAAGGAAAACAGCACTATAGGAAAGCTAAGTATTATCGGCATCTTTTAAGATGTTTGTCAGACTGCACTGTAAACCCTGAGTTTTTCAGAAGTCCTTTAAAAACTCTTATACTGTGGTTTTATACTTCTCTAATGTTTGTAGGAATCTTTTTTTTTTATATGAAAGAAACCAAATGCGTGTGGAAACAAATTTAACTACAGAGTATACATAGTGTCATTATATACATAATAAATTGAAAAATTGGAGAATGTTTTATAAAGCACTCTGGCTATAATAATGATGTGTTACTCCTAGGCACACATACTTCAAAAGAAAATGGTTATGGTTTAACTCCAACAAAATGAATTTAAAATATTTAAAAGATTTGAATGATTAAATATTACTTTGCAAAACGTGATTTTTCACACAGTATGATACACTGAATTTAAATCAGAAGCAGATGGTACCCAGTATTCTCACTGAGAGGACTGGTATGTGAGACAATTTAGTATTTTGCTCTGTTTAAGACAAACAGGGTCTCTAGGGTCTTTGAAAGTCATTCCATATTGGAAGGGGAGCTAGAAATATGGTGTTCACTTAAAACATTTATTTACTGTGCAATGCTACACAGAAAATTAGAAGAAAACCTGCATCAGGAGTCTGAAATGTTGTCATGAATTCCAGGTTCAATTAAATACCTTGCCCTTTTATGATCTTTCCCACAGCAGCCCATCTAGCTTTTAGACTTCTATTCATTACCATATTTTTGGTTATAAAAACTGCATTCACATTCTTTAATGCTGGCAAGAAAATCCTCCCAAAAATCTCAAAATAACTCTGCAAACCTTATAACCTTATTTCAGAAGCTGTGGCTGGCTCACTAATGATAACAGAGATGACCACTGACCATAGCGGTTTCTAAAAAAAAAAAAAAAAAAAAAAAAAAAAAAAAAAAAAAAAAAAAAAAGAAGCAATATTTTTTCAGAAGAGACATTGTCAAAAATTTTTCTAGGTAACTAGGCAGTCATTGAGCTTACTGCCTAGAGCCTGATATGATTTAGGGTCATGTGAGTAACCTACAGAATTAAATTCCATAGAAAAAGTAACATCCTTTGAGATTTTATACCTGCCTCTGTTGTGAGAATTAACCTTAGAAAATACAAGAGTTGAAACTCTATCAATCCAGCTATGAAACTTCCATTAAAAACACCATTCTTAATCTTCCCACTACACAGCTCCATACTCCAAAAAAAGGCATCAAACCTGTGCCATGCAGCCTTTCCTCATTGCTCCAAGTTATGACCCCAAACCGAATAATCAGCCTCCTTCTCTCCTACACATTCCATCTTTCCAGAAACTGACTCAATCCCTATGCTTTCTCACACTTTTTATCTCATTTCCCTACCAAGGTAAAGAACAAGGACACCAATAAGCAATCCTGCACAGCTGTGGAAAATGGTTCCTCTAACTCTGAATATAATGCAATGCAAAAATAGAAGCCCAGGTGCAAGATACAGCCTTCTACGACAATATAATTCTGTCTGTTTCATGTGCTCTCTCAGGACTAACAGGTCCTCACATAGGTCTACAAGTTAATTGTTTCTATTTCCTGAATTGCTGGGTTATCACACATTCATTGTACAACAGAAATATCATGAAATGGAGACAATACTGACATCTGTAAGATGGTATGAAAAATAATTAATAAAAGTACATATTTAAAACCCAGATATTTTTCCACTTTTACTTCTATCAATAGTGTTAAAGATTATTCAACTATCTTCCAAGCTGTTTCTTTACTGAATACCATCTATTTGCCATTGGATTGAGGGGGGAAAAAGACATTTATATTACCAGAAAAGGATTGCTTTTTTTATTTCCAGGTCTCTCTCTTCTGGGTTCTCTAGACCCATTTCTTCTTATTCCAGTAGTGGCTAAAACTTCACAGAGAAGATGTTTGTGTTGTACCAAAATGTTGAACAAAAATGTCATTTTTATTAACTACCATCCATTCACTTCAGTTCCAAGAACAGACTGAGACTCTCATGGAGCAACACCACCACTAAAGGCACCTAGTCCTTCCTAAGAACAGGCAGTGGTGCTGAGATCACTGGTCTGAAGAGTTCAGAGACTATCCATAGACATGCCATGAACTATAGGTCCCCAATCAGCTCCTCAAAACCATTTAAGACATACAGCACACAAAAAAAGCCCTAGAGCTTGCACTGCAGTAAGCTGGCAGGAGACATCAAGAATACTTTAGATGTCCTTGGGTCTTTTATGCCCACGCAATTCTTTATGTGAAAATACCCAAAGGATCCTCTTCCATACCTAACATTCATGAAGCTGTTCCTGACTAATCCATATGGTGTGAGCATCTGCCACTTTTCAGTATAATACTCATTTCCAGAGCGTCGCATTTTCCACAGATAGCATGAATGACTAAAAAAATAATAATTTTGTGATAATTCTGCTTCTGGGAAAACATGAAATGGTGAAAAATTGACATTATCTTTGCTATTTGCAAAGCCTCCTGAAGTGAATGAATATATGGTACTGCCTCAGCACACATTTAAGGACTATATTTCTTATTTGGAACATTTGCTCAAGGAGTTTGTAAACGGTGGGGGCTGGCCTCTTCTCCCAGGAGCCCAGAGACAGGACAAGAGGAAATGGCCTCCAGCTGTGCCAGAGGAGATTAGACATCAGGAAGAATTTTTTCACTGGAGGGGTGAAAGCACTGCAACAGGCTCCCCAGGAAGCGGGTGGTGTGACCATTCCTGGAGGTGCTCAAGAAATGTCTGCATGTGGCACTGGTGTTCGGTCAAAGGTTGCGCTTGATGATCTTTGAGGTCTTTCCCATACTTACTGATTCAATGACTGTGAAGACACAAACGTCTTTAGAAAGCAAATCGTGTAATGGAACTGTTCAGAACTAGAATGCATGATTTTTACATGCTCTAAATGCAGCTTATTCAGTTTAAAAATACTGAAAACTAAATAAAGTCATAAATCAAATTTAGTTTGATATTTACATTTGAGTACAGACCTTTTTTTATGTGGTCTGCAAGTGATTACTCTGTGTTTTCCCCTGCAGGAAGTGAATTCATATAAAAATCACAAGTATAAAACAGATTTGTCCAGTCTGCATACAGAAGCATTAGAAAGCTAATAATATGATAAAAACCTATGAGCAGTAATTCTGATGTCAATTCTATACTTTGAAAATTGCTCCTTAACTAGGATGGACATTTCTGAAGTTAATTAATAGTATTTTAAAAAATTGTGGGGAAAAAATCAAGTAAAAACCCCTTATTCCAGAATTCACAGTATTATTTTGACTTTTTTTTCCTAGAAAAAGACCAAGTTTATATCTAATTATGCATATTGGTAACTTCACTCATTCAAACTGACCAAAGAATTCCAGCTTACATCCCTGTGAGCAAAGCACATGGGTATGGAACTGGCACATGGACTGCTGTCTCTCTACAGACTGTTTTCTCCTGATACTAAAATAGCTACAAGGCTGGATTTTCAGTTTAGCTGCAAGTGTTACAGAAGACATACCACTCCTACCACCCCCACAAAGAAGGGACATTTTATACAAGCAAAAGCAAAATCACCACATACGTTAGCAAAAGGGCAGCTTTCAAATTACAAATTAACTCTCTACACTGCTATTTAGTACCAGAGACATGTTGAACAGTGACATAGTTTTTTAATACTCACACCCAGCCTGGCTATGGGAAAAAAACTTGTGGAGAGCCCCTGCCATTGTGTTTTATTGTTGAGGAGACTGTAAAATATAAAAATGTAAAATTTGGGAACTGTTACACTACAAATCATTGTGATGATGGAAGATGAGGATGGAAAAAACTCTCAAATCCATCATCTCTCCCTTCAGGTCCCAGAACTATCCACTAAACAAGTGAGCTAAAAGCATCCGAGTGCCTTATCCAAATGTGCAGGCAAGTCATGCTCCATTAATTTATGCTAAAATCTAATTTTATTTTCTTCACCACTAAAAGGAGTAAAAAAAGGAATAAAATGTTTCATTTTTCCTTTCACTGCATATAAGCATGTTCTTAAAACACCGTCTTACTGCCTCAGGAAAAAGAAATGTTAGTGCAAGAATTTCACCTTTTCTCATTGTATAAACTCAACCCCCCCCAAATATTTCTAAAATATAATTACTGTTTTTGATATTACAGCATCTGATCCAAGAGTACTTACTCTAGCTAATACTTTCAAGAAACATACCATGGTTATTTTAGATCTTCCATACATTTCAACATAGTTGACTGGTTAAATTTTCCTGTGTATTAAACAAAGTTATTGAAATTTTCAATTTGCAGTAGAATAAATCAGACTGATAAATTTTCTTGAAGTACTGGGCCTACCACTCTCTTTCTGTTTAATCCAAGAGAAGGATCAGTTGAGTTTTATTTTTTCATCTAGCAAGAGCTCAAGAGTGAAAACCATCAACAGGACTTCTGAAAATAACCTGCCCAGGAACCCTGCTTCACAGGGCTACCTGTATTATGGGCAACACTTGATCTGTGTGCAGAGAACATGAAGCTCTCATAAGAGTTTGGGATCTTCTGCACATCTCTATCCTACATGTTTTATGTGTGTCTCTCAACAGGTCACAGCACTTGTCACTGCTTTAGTTTTTTCTCTGACAAATCCCCCTCTAAGAACAGATGGAGGCTCATGTCCTCAGATATGCACCCTTAGTTCTCTGATTTCACCCAATGCATCAGCTCCAGCTCCATGTTTCTTGGGAGAACCTCCAACACAAAATACCACAGATTTTGTCTAGTCCAGAGGAGGTCGTTCACCTTTCACTTGGTAAAATGTGATGGACAGTGCTTTCCTTACAGCTCCCGACACCGGGAGCTCGCACAGCCCTAACTGCATGCAGGTTAGAAGTAAGGAAGGATACCAGCCGCATACCAGTCTTGGTATTTTACCGGTTGCTCAGGCAACCAGCTCCACTGTGAGGAAACAAAACATGGAAAAAGTAATCTCACTGAATGGAAATCCACTTAATTCAGAATAGGTATCCAGTTTATAAAGTAGTGCGATGTTATGTAAGACCAGAAAAACAGTCCAGATTTGATGCGTATTTTACATCAACAAAACTGTAAAAGAACTGATACTAACAACTTGTATTATTTCCAAACTGCATTGAATCATCAAATGCATAGAATCACTAAGAAAGCTGAATTTTAAACTTGCTTTTCAGAAAAAAAAAAAAAAGTCACTGATATTCTGCAACATCTTCCTATCAAATAAAGCATTAAAATATTTGTGGCTAATTTCTGTGATATCTATGCAAGGTTTATGGAAGCCATTCCCTTGTTAATGTCACAGGAAGTTTTATGTCAGTTAGAAATAATAGATAAGATCTCCTGAGTTGAATTGCCAATCTGATATACTGAACAAAAGCATGGGCTATATAAAATCTCTGCAATCTAAACACTAGTCCTATTGCAATAAATTAAGGTAGTCATAGCACAGTCCTGGTACCAGCTTCCATTTTGTGGATATGGTTCAGGTGATCTCTCACAAAAAAAAAAAAAATCCAGTAATCTATGCTTGAACTTTTAAAAGATTAATTAGTAATGGAATAAAGAATATTACCTACACCATTAATATTACCTCCCCTCCCTGTATTTTAGAAGAAATATTTACCATAAAGCCAGCTCTAATTTTAGCGGTCATTCTATAGCTGTATTTTACAGAGCTTAGTCTTCATAGATACTCTGAATTTCATTTGAGAAAAAGGTAGATGAATATCATTTGATACAAAAAGAAATATAGTCACGGTATGTTAAGCCAGAAGGACAGTTCAAGCAACTGAAGAGTTGACATAGTTACACAGCCAAGAACTCTGTATTTAGCACACTGAATTACATTAGAAAAATAGAAGATGCATGGTCATTCCTTGTATTTTAAAAAGGAGAAAGAGATCCCTCTAAAGACAAAGGATCAGTGATAAATATGTTAGGGCAAAAGTGATTAATTCCAGGCAACTATGTCTTAGAAAAAGTAATTTCCAACGCATCAAACACAGAATAAAAAGCTAAATCATAGCAATGAAGAAAATATTGAAGAAGATGCTGCAGCTGCTCACAGTTCTTCTTTGCATATCTCAGTTTAAATGTAAAATGCTAAGAGAGGGCATTTAACCCAGTTTCTCAGTTATATGCTAAACATACATACTTGACTTTTATGTATGATTTCCACTAATAAGAAATCTAACAATAATATGTCACAAGAGTGGCTGCATTTAATATTTTAGACTTAGTGTAGACATGAGCTTATGTCTCTTTTAAGAGAAAACAAGTATTGGTCTACTGCTGTGTCACAGACTAGCTTACAGCCAAGGCATATTCCTTTACTGCTGGATATCAGCCTTGCATGTTCTCTTTATTTAGTATAAATATTCAAGAAGTCAGAATCCATACTTCAGCTTTTAAGAGAAATCTAAATTATTACTTATATATTATGTTCTATTTTAAAATACAGTTGTTCTAAGAATCACATCTTTGGCTGCTTTATAAAGTGAACTGAATCAATCTCTCAGTTTTTCAGGTTTTCCTCTAGTATTTTACTTCCAGCCTCAAAAGAAAACAAAACCAGAACAATTGTCATTAAACAGCACCTTCATTTCTCAATATCACAAACTGAAAGGCTTATATTGTTTGCCTACACAATGCTATACTATGCATATACAGAAATGTATGCAATAATTCTCTTTGCAAAATAATAATTCTCCTTGCACAGAAATAAATTAATAACTAGAAGCACAATCAGTCCCACAACTGCTTTGACCCAAAGATCATGAAACACATTGTAGGTACCCCCAACAGGCAGCTGCCTCTGAAGACCACAATGGCAACCATTCAGCAGACTTGTGAGCAGCATCACATCTTTTCCTGCCACAGAAATGAAACAATCCACTTTCTTACCTCGCATTTTAGACAGACAAGGATGTGGCCTATATCACATAAACCATGACCAGCTTCTGAATGATGCAGGAGCAAGGAGAGAATTAATTTCAATAACTGAAGACCTTTTGTTCTTGGTTTGTTTTCATAAAAGGTTGAATTTGTGTGTTGGAAACTCTAGGAAAACATGACCATGCAGAAGCATACAGAAGTATTTGCTTAACTTGGAAGATTCATTCTCTTCATTAAGGTTATAGACACTTTAATTAAGGAAGTACTTCATGTTATTTTTTCAACAGAAGTGATGTTCAGCAAAGGATGTGCCATTTATTGTATGAATTAATCCTGATTATTATGGCAATAATGCCCAATTAAATCAGTATGTTTCTATTCTTTAATCAAATCAGCATTACTTGCCTTGCTTGACTCAGTTTGTATTAAGCACATATCGAACATTGGATAACAAAATTATATGCAAAATTTGGAACAAATAAGTAGGAGACAGCAAACAGTTTAAAATGGTACATTTCAATGTTATGGAATTTGAAGAAAGTTTTATGTTAGACTGATATTATGAAGTGACTCAAATATTTCAAAAAACAATGATGACTCCTTTGATTTAAAGTATTTTTTAGAAACCAGCACTGCGTCAAAAGATCGTAAGAAATCTTGCTTAAACTGAAAGAAATATCTCTATAACTAAATTAACATTGACAGCTGCTTCATAAGGGCATGGTTTTTTACTGATATTTCCCTGAAGAAGGCTCAGTTTCATGATAATACAGCAAAAACAGGTCAAAACTTGAAAGAGAGAATATTATGCTGCAAGTTTTTAATGCAGGGTGAGATTAAATTTCCACCTGCAATTTTTGTGTTCATTTAATCTTCCCTATAATAAATTACAGTACAAATGTCAGTGATTAGAGAACATTGCAATTTTCTTTTTAAAGATGCAAAAGGAGCTTCATGAACACAGCAACATTTTGAGTATCAATTTAAATTCCTTGGAGTGAATTTTTACCATCTGGGAAATGCTTCACACTTAACTTATTTTCAGTAACTCTTTTCAAAATACCAGGGCAGCACAGTTTTCACCAAATCTTTCTTTATCACAATTCTATAATTCCAATATGCTATCTAATTATATAAAAATATGCAGAATCACACTTGAACCATAATTGGGGAAAATTGCATTGGTTTTGCTTATTCAGGCTTTGAGCTGCAAACAGCTTTGTAAATACTTCACTGGAAAGGTACATTTCTATTGATAATCACACTTTTCAAAAGAGTGATCATGCTTACTGTGCCCCTCTGGGTCCAGAAAGAAGATCAAAGTGTCCAATAGATGGGATCAAAAGAGAATGCCCTATAAACTTCTATTTCCTTAACACTACACCACATACCATTAAATGATGAAAACACCTTTCAGATTTTGTATAAGCATCTTCCAGCCTATTACGTGTCCCCATACAGGGTACTCCAAAGCTGTATATTCTGTTTACTGTTCACAGAAATTCGGGCACACAGAAGAGAATGTCACATTAATTTCTACATATTTAACATGCTTATTCTCAATTTAAATTTATTTTTATCAACCAAATTCACTAATGTTTTATGTTGACAGAAGCTCCCATGATGGATCCTTAAAATGAAATGTGTCCTCTCCACCCCAGCACAGGAAGGGATTGTGGGATTTGCACTAGATCTGGGAAGGTTGTGAACAGAATGGTGGCAAAATTAATAGCTTCAGAGATCCAATTTAGGCACTGAAAGTTCTAGAGCTATTTCTAGTCCGATTCTCAGATACTATCCTTAGTGACAACATGTCCTGCATTCACTTTACGTGAAACCTCCTTATAAACCGTACTAATACAAGGAGATACAATTGACTGAATGCCACAGCAGCAGAAATGATGACACAAGAGCTCCATTGTGACGATCTTAGAATATTCAAGGGTTCAGAGTTACGTGTAAAATTGGTATGAAAATGTTCTGAAAACCAGATAGTAATAATGGGACTATAGCTGTGATGGTCTGAACTAGGTATCTCTGTCTATGACTTTCTATTTATATACTGCTCTGAATCCACACAGAGCTAGAGTGTGCTCTGCTCCTGATCTTCTGTGGATGTGTGAAAGCCTGCCACAAGTCCTTACACCAGCTAACAAGACAGCTGTCCAAAAACACCAGACAGAAACTCTCCCTGAATTCCATGGTAAGGACTGAAGAGATAAAACCAATCATCTTTTTTTTCTGGCACGTTACATCTTACACATCTGAAGAAAAGAGGCAAAGAGGTAACAGTTCAAATTATTTTGCATGAATTTGCACTGTTAAGTAAAATTAAAAAATAATAAAAACAACAAATTTTTCTAACACCTCCCTGTTTTTCTAATAACAACTTATCCAATGGGATTCAAGTTAAATTTATCATTGGCATAAAACCAGGGAACAACAGTCCCTCCTCTTTATTTCCCAGAGCAGGTAGTGCCCAGCTGAGACAGACTTCTTTGATGCACCTCCATCAGAAAAGCTTTTGACTCTGTGCCACAATTTAGCCCATAAGGTTGTCTGAATGTTAAATCTTCAACTTCAGAATGCTAAATGTTCAACTTAAAATTAGGAGTTACATATTATTCTATTACTAAAAATGATATTTTTCCTGAGCAGAGAATCACTTCGCATCTGAGGAAGCCACAGAGAATGAGTTATTTCATCTACAGGCAGAAATAATTTTGCTTCTGGCATATACTTCAAAGCAATTTTTAGAATCTGAAACAGAAATAAGTGATGTACTGTGCTAAAATGCCCCAAATTGATTGCTAGCCTTAGAAAAACAGGAAGCATGCAGATTTAAATGCCTTTTTAGAGCACAGAATAATCCCAAGTCTTGTCAGTTAAGTGCACCAGTCCAATTCAGATCTGTTTTAAATCACTGTACAGTTCTACCCAGCACATGTTCTACTTTAGAATTATAGACTTAGTCCAGAGTGATATCCCACTGTTTTTGAACTAATGTATTTGCCTCCAGTGTTTTTAGAAAGAAAAAGCTCTTCAACACCAGTAATTTTTAATGTGTTGGAGTCTGATTCCATCTGAAATCTGCTATACTGAGTAAGAAAATTTCCACTATTACCAATAAGCTTTGGATCAGGCCTGTAGAGAATTTTAACTGATAATCAGCATTTTAAACACATTTTCTTTCCAAATTGCATATATTGTCAGTATCAAATATTCTATGACACCTTCTATAGATAACTGTATAGGTATAGTTATATATACCTATAAGTGTAGGTATCTTGCAGAACATTTCATTTTGCAAAATACATTTGCATATTTTTGTCTAAACAGTGACTTCAAAGAATAATACAGCATATGTAACTACAGCATGTGATTAAAACTCCTTTATAAACAGTCTAATTTATTTTTCAGGTTATGAATGAATGAGTGATAGCGTGCAGAACAGTTTGCTATATCCACTAAAAAGAAGGTACTTGAAAGTAGGATTTTAAAGTATAGATGAGAATTAGCAATCAAACTGCTGAATATTGTTTTCTCTTCCTCTTCTCTCTCCTGATTTTGACCTATTAATTTTTTCTGGTTCTCTTTCTTACAGTTCTGACATTTTTAAGATAGAATACAAAATTTCTCACCAGATTTAGCATAATCATATTATAGACATTTACTTAAGAGAAAACTGGACCTATTGCCATATCTTCAGTTTATTTTTAGTTCTCAGGATTCCAGGGGATGAGGGGTATAAGGACTGCTAAAAATTACATTTTTTTTACAAGACAAATTATTTGCTTAGAAACCTTTTTCTTTTATTTTGTATCATCCCTGCCAATATCCTTGGGTTATCAGATTGAGGACTAAGACAACTGAAAGCTGTGAAACGTAGTTAACATTTTTTTACTATTTTGTGTATTTTTCCCTAATACTACTTCAATGACAGTAATTAGTAAACAATTCTTTACGCTTAATTTGCTTACAGATATGATGCTAATTGTACAAGATCTGCTGTCTATGGTGCTGAGGTAGAATTTCATTATGCAGAGTGACGGGTGGGTTTTGTATTTGTTCAACACCATTGTAACTCAGTATCAATATCTGAACATGGGGTCTGGAAGTGAAAATGGCCTTTCTGGTTGTGACTCAGAAGAACGAAACAGGAGGAGAGTGCATATCCATTAACCAAGTTTGGTTTCCTAGTGCTGAGAAGAGTGCGAAGAGCTCCCATAAAAAGAAATAAAGCTCTCATAAGGAAAACACAATATGACATCTAATTACAATGAGAAGTTTAGACCTTATTCAAGGCATAATAATCCATGATCATTTAAATCCCAAAAGGTGAAGAAAGGCAACAACTATATGACACATTCTAAAGTAATTGTGCTGATTATTTACGTAGCTGATGTAAGTATTTAAGGCAACTCAATATTATCCTTGGGGTAATCAGAGGCAGAGTAGTTTAGACCAAAATATATGACATTATTAATCTCAAACAGTGCAATTTAAAAAACTAAAATACTGAAGTATGCATTAAGAATGTTTACTTCATCAAGATTCCAGGTAAAGACTATCATGAGATATTCTTGCTTCAATGCTGTGTGTACCTCATTTTGTGATAGTGGTTTGCTTTCACTGACAGAAAAAATGTTTCCCCATGGCTACTGTTGCTATAGGTGATGTTTCAATTGCTGCTTTACTGTGGAAGAATGTTCTTGAGAGAAGGAATAAATCAGTTCAGAATTTTCTGAAATCCTAAAATTAACATGTGTGAATATTTCCTGAAATAATAATTAAGACACATAATGACACTTGATTGGAATTTGAAGTAAGTCTGCTCTAAAATTTTTCTACAAAATTAAATGAGGCACTTAGTACCTCGGTACTGCTCACCTTATCCTCAATTGAGATTAGTGTTGTTTCCATTTCCCCATCATTTTCAACATGCTGCTACATAATAAAAGACAACACATCACTCAGGCATCTTGTAGTACCTTATCAAGAGTTTACTCTTAGCACTCCTACATGGATGATAACCAACGGTGTTCCATCTCGATTGCATTGTAGATAAATTCAGTATTTGCCATAGAGTAAAAGCATGGGGGCAGATGGGGGCTGGCTGCTTATTAAACCACCAAAGTGCAGCTGCCTAAACTCCCTCAGAAACTCTTAAGTGATACATTGTCCAAGGAGAACTTCCCCTGACAACATGTAAACACCCCATGTAGGCAGATATGGGCTGTCAGTTCCACTGGCTTTACATCATCGAGGGGTTTTCTGCCTATACTAGAGTAGGGAATTTTCATATTTTACACTATGAAGAAGAAAATGCTGATGAACATTTATTATTCTGTGGTCATGATATAACACTACCTCCTAAGTCACAAAAACACTTGGGGGAGAATAGTTCATGCAGTACAGGCTGCTCTGAGAAATAATGTCTATTTTTAGCTTTGTATAAGAATGCCTGGTAATACAGGAAAAACAGTGTTCCCTGTTCCCTCAATTTGTATTTTCAGCACTGTTTTTCTTCTTTTATGTTATTACTCTATTTTTTTCTTTTTCAGTGTCTCCTTTGTCTTGCCTATGAAGATGACACAGAATACCTTTCCAGAGGAGGAGGGAGGGGAAAGCAATTTTGAGTATCATCTCACTTTATCTGAGGGATATGAACTAGCTAGCAAGCAGGTAGGGTTATTCTAATTGCTTGGATAGACAGAAAGTGATTAAAATAATTGAATATTTATGGTTTTAACATCTAACTCCTGGAATTGTTCCCAGAAAAGAAGAGCAAAACAATAAGCTTGGTTATACAAAACCTGTATCTCATAGTTAGGTTTTCTGATGGTAAAAGGGACAACTACAGCTTTTTCTAAAGTTGAAATATTCAGAATCTCTCATTTTTCATTGTTTTCATTCATCTAATTTTTTCATGGTTAATAGGAGCTCATTTGTACTGAAGGCTTACAGGTGTATCTTCATTAGTGTTTTAGTTGGCTGGGAAATCTCTCCACATTTCCTATCTATGGTGGTTTTGTTCACATCCTGGAGCAATCTTGAAGTGCAATCTTGAAGTGTCTTCCTTCTGGCTAAAATTAAGTGGGAATGTGGGCTCAAATGTGAGTGGTATACCTTTGTTTATTTTTGCATGATTTACATTATTTGCTCTTCCATAATTTTTAAGATTCCACTAGACTTTCAAAGCCAGTATTTTAAGACCCAGCAAGGATCTATATGATATACAGGATTCATTTGAAGGATATCTAGTTTTCACTTTTGCCTTAGTAAGAGCAATATTAAACCGCCTCTTAGAGGACTGCTGTGTGGGCAAAAGTTGCTTTTTTCTGAATTCAACCCATTTATCAGAAACAAAAGTCTCCAGCAACAAACTTATGGTCCTATTCTGGGAAATACCAAATTAGAAATAAAAAAGTAAATTACCTTTTAATAATTTGTTACTGAATTCTTTATATTAAATATTGAATTCAACTATAGTATTTGCCTTTAGTATTCTATGGAATCCAGTGAACACTAAAACTGAATATACCTACACCTACCTTTCTCCTGCTTAAAATTCATGTAAGCTGAGCATAGCAGCATTACAGAGTCACTGAATTCGCTGGGTTGGAAGGGACCCACAAGGGTCATGGAGTCCAATTCGTGGCCCTGCACAGCACCATCCCCAGGAGTCACAGCCTGTGCCATTGTCCAGACACTCCCTGAGCTCTGTCAGGCTGGTGCTGTGACCACTGCCCTGGGGAGCTGTTCCAGTGCCCAAACATACTTTGGGTGAAGAATCTTTTTCTAATACCCAACCTAAACCTCCCCTGACACAACTTAAGGCCATTCCCTAAGGTCCTGTCACTGGTCACCACAAAGAAGTAACACTACAGCTCTCATGCATGCCTACATGTATCTATACACACACATATACATATATACATATATATATATATATATGTATATGTGTGTGTATCTGATATCTTGGTACTTTGATAAATTAAAAGCTGCTCGGGGAGCATTATATTTGAAGAAAAACGTACATTTAAATTTCAAAAAGCAAGCATGCTAGGCCCCAGATATGTATTTAAACTAAACTAGATTTTTAATTACAGTTGTACTAAAATGGTATGGTGAAATTATTTTTTGCATGTCTGCGTGTTTTCACATATAGATTGAGGTTTTGTGTGGAGATTTTTCTCTCTTGACGAGCAAACATCTTGCAAACAATTGCACAAGGACATACTTCTCTCTACAGCCACTTAGAGCCTGACTTGTGCCCAAAACACAGATCCCATTATCAAAGCTACAATCTACAGGATATTTTAAAGAGAGACTGCAGATAACATTACGTTGATCATCAGAAGTGTGACAGAAACTCCTTGGTGTGTGTTGCCTCTACTGTTGACAGAATGGATTCTGGGAGGAAGAATTATAGAGAATCTTGCCATTCCATGAGATATGTCTGGAGGCACAAATTCTTAAATATTTTCTTTTAAAAACAATCCATAGGAGAAAATTAATATTATCCCTTGTGAGCTGTACAAGTTTGATCCAGAGTTCATTCTTAAGAGGGCAATTCAGCATGACTTAAGTATTAAGAAAACATATATAATGCCACTACAGAGTAAGTCTTCAACATTTTCATCCTTGTGAATAAATAAACAATAAATATCTAGTAATGAGATCTACAAAATACCAACAAAAGTGAAAATAAGACTTTCCTTCTAAATCATTTAGCAAAGGTCTTCCTTTGATATAAGAAAAATATGCATAACTACGAAAAAAAAAGCCAAGAGATTAGTTCAGTTGGTCAGAGCGTGCTGCTAATAATACCAAGGTTGTGGCTTTAATCCCTGTATGGGCCATGCACTTAAGAGTTCGACTTTATGATTTCTGAGAGTTCCTTCCAGCTCAGAATATTCTGTGATTAGAAAATTATTCTATGTCTCAGGAATTGAGAATCTTAGTTTTATGTACAGTGCTGTTGAAATGCAGAAAATTGGCGTCAGATGGCATCACAATTTGCTGGATACAAGTGACATGAATGAAAGCTCTAGAACATGAACAGTGAACACTTTAGCCTTTTGAGTTTTGAAATTATTATTGAAACAAAAGATGGAACTCCCCCATGGTGATTAGATACTTAGTTAAGTGTGTAACTCCTCACAAAATTCCTTATGGGAACAAAATCTGCATATGGGTTGCATGGAGAATGGATCCATTCATAGAACATACATCTAGTAAGGTTACATAATACGCAGGAAACAGCCAGGAGGTGCTTGGGCTTAGGAGGACCTTGGGCTGCAAATACTCAAAAGCTGTAACACTCTGAAGAGGCGTCATTATGCCACTGTTTTGCAATTACACATTTCCCAAAGGCATTCATAATTGGTCAAATATGGCACAGGGTAGATAAAACTTTTACTGAGACCAACCAAATTATTGTCTGTCCTTCTGTTTTTGGTAAACTTATTAGAACTCATTCATTTCGATATCTGACAGTTCTGACATATTTTGAGAGTACAGCTGTGTATCCTTCCCCAGACATGGCCATGTGCATTTTTCTTCTTCAAATGAGTAAGTCCAAGCCCCCAGTGAACCCTCTACATAGCTTTAAGAAGATAATTAATCTCTCACTATGTAAAAATTAGAAATGTAAAAAAATCCTTTCTATTTATTCAACTTTACCACTACAGCAATATTTTAATTATAAATATGAACTGGGAAGTCACATACATAACTTGTAAGATCAAGTGCTACATTAGGTGTAACATATAGTGTTTCTGTGGATTTTCAAAGAAATTTTGAGCATCTCAATTTTATTATACACTGAATTTTTACAATCAATCATTTCTACTAAAAGTTAGAAATGCTCCTGAAAGCAAGGAGTATTTTTAATTTTTTTAAACCTGCTATTATTTTTTCAATTCCTAATTACAAATCAAACTAGCCACTGTATAGAAGTTACTCAATATATCAAGAACTAGATATAAATATTTAATCTTGTTTTACAGTAAGACCTACTCAGTCATTCTGAAACCATTCATGGAATTATTTCAGATTTATTGACCAAATCCTGGTGAAAAACAGGCTTTCAAGGCTGGAATCAAAATTCTGGAACTCATAGCATCATATCCATTTTAGGAAAAATGACAGTGGCTATCCAGAATGAGGGAGACTGGTGTTCAGTTTTCATCTTTCACTAAATGGCATCAAAGTTTAATTTTCCACAAGAACACTATTATCAGCATCATACACTGATATTTGTCATGTTTACATTGTTCAGCTTTAGCTGTTTATAAAATACATCATTAATTAGCTAATGAAGAAGACTGACTCTACCCTAGTTTTTGGATATTCACCAAAGGTAAAGAAGGCTTGTTTTCCCACCCCCAATTTTTTATACATCTTGGAATGACATAAAGAGAGAGGATTCTTACATCAAATGATACTAACATTACAATGAGCCAGCAAGGAACAGAAAAAAAAAAAGAAATCTAGTGAGTTGCATGCAAGAAAGAGAAACAAGAATTATCTTTAATTTCAGAATGGCCTTAGGAGAAAACATTTTTTTTTTTTTTTGTTACTGACTGGTGTGTTATACAGAGAGCTTTTTGTTTTTCTTGAAACTGGACATCACTAATTATACCCAGAGGACTAAAATTTCTTAAAAAACCACCAGGCAGATTTTTGCTATTTCCTCCAGTTCTAATCATCTCACATATGGCTTGGAAATACAGCTGGTGAATAGAAAGCTTTCTCAAAGATGCAAAGGAGAAGCAGAAAAGCAATTAAATATAAGAGGATATGACACAGAAAAAGAAAAATAGATTGAAATTTAAGATCGAATATTCTAAATAATGTTACAATCAGTTTAAGTGCATTCACAGGGTAAAAGAAAACTGCACCATTAACAATACTGTGAGGAAATGAAGACTGAGACATCCTAGTGCTCTTTGCTCATTGCCTTCATCTCACACAATGACAATTCTTCTGACTGATGAAGTGAAGAAGTTTCCAAGAGCATCCCTCCACAACTTGGTCAATCTTATTTACAAAACATCCAGTGAAAAGATAAGGGAACAATACAAAGCATGATGACAGCCTAAAGACTAAAACAATCTGTCTCTGCAAATGGTTCTACCAAAAATTAAAGAGTTATTTTGCTTCTGGCTCAGTAAAAAAGCCACAAAAACCAAACCAAAACAGCAAAGAGCTGACTAAGATGACAATCAGATAAATGTAAGTATTGTCTGTAGTTACTCTGCTTCTAGAGATGGCTGAGAAGTGTAAATGACACATTACAGAAAATATTTCTTCTTTTGACTTTACTTGTCAGGATAGTTATTACACCTGGAAAAAGCTACATTAAATGTAGATAAATAACATTTTTAATTATATTGCTTCTAACAACTGTAATCATAACTCCAAAAGAAGGTTCCTCAAAAGAAGGTCCTTAGACAGTCCTTATTGACTTAATGTAGTAGTATCTGTTGCTCCTTCAGGGAATCATTTTATGGTGGGATGAAGCACTTATTTATCTGTGCTGACACCTCTCAAGGAAGAGGATGTATGTAACTAAATGAAGTGTAGAAGATTTTAATAGTTGCAGACAGACATGTATACAAACATGCATACATTGCAGTAAGCTTTACATTATGCTTACTTCAGTGGCAAAAAAGGATTCAGAGAAATAGCTACAGAATGAAAGCAGTGTAACACACAGTGCTCCTAAGGATCCTGAGGGAAATTTTCCCCACTTTTAGGACAGTCTCTAAAATTTTCATCTCCAGCATCATCGCAGCATTGCTTCATTTCCTACCTTTCTCCTTGCCAGACTGAGGCTTAAGAATACAAGCTTTCAAAAATACCTTAAGTATCAGAACAGATTTTTTCCCCCTGTATTGTCAACAAAAGCTAACTGGCTTTATTCAGAGTATGCAAATAATGTGAGTGAAAAGAGCAACTCCTGTGAAGAATAGCCATTTGAATAAAAGATAGGCAGGCACATGGCTCAACACATGCCTTTCCACATGTGGTCAGATGGTTCAGAATTTGATTTGAAAAGAGATAAGCTGTTCATGTCATTCCTTGTTTGATTAACACATCCATTGATATATCTGACAACAGAGATTCAAGACCCATCTGCAGTTTTATTCCCTCAATATGCTTGCTACAAATTGTTTTATTTTCATACTACTTTATCATTTTTTAGCAATCAGAATGTCCATATAGTGAGTTACATATGAGACAGTATGTTTGGAGAGCAGGTTCACATGAACAACTAAGTGGGTTTAGCCTGGATAATTCCTTTAAGCCTGAGAAAAAAACTGAATGACAACGCTGCAGAGGCATTACTGAAGGGCTGTCATGAACTTTAAGCTGGGATAATATAGTTAATTCCAAGGAGATTACCTTTAAGTTCAGGTGGCATGTGATTCAGGGCACTAACACAAACCAACTTCTTGGAAAAAGGCATAGTGTTTGTGACTGGAAAAACAGGAATTGGTTTCATCCACAGCTTTCCAGGTGTTGCCTCAGAAGACCTTTCTGCCACTAGATTTTTGGAAGTGTTGGCATATTTATAACACTAAGATATAATTACAATGAGCTGCATGAAATACATTTCTTTGAAACTGGACTGTGCAAAGACAGTAATAGTTAACAAAGAGAAGTTTATAATATTAATCAACCCTGCATTTCTCTGTCCCTGTGGGACAGACTGCATCTTGCTTTGGATAACTGTGCTAAGGCTGAAATTAGAAGCAGCAAAAAGAAGGGCAACATAAGGAGACCTCAACATGCTACATCTGCTGGACAAGTTAATTAGAACAAAAAATAAACTGTATGAGACAGTACAGAGTATGATCCCCAGTAGCAGTTCCTGGAATAAACTTACTATGGCTTACTAATTGCATTCAGTTGAATGCAGCTATAAATTATAGGGAAAACCAGATAATTTTCACAGATGAAAAGGTGATGAAGAAAAATAAAAACCAGAGAAAAAAAGGCCTGAATTTGACCTCCGAAGCCATTTCATCTGGAAAAGAGTTTTTAATCAATGACAAGTTGGTACAGATTGGTAATACCTTTTTTTTTAGATATTACCTCACTGGATGTACAGGTGTCTGGATAAAGGAGATTGATTGGAATGCTTTATCTACCAAAATTTGCTGATTATTCTTATTTTTCCAATATTTTTCCCTTTTTCTGTCACTTGAAAAACACGTGTTCTTTTGCTAATTAGCGAGGCTTTGTTAACAAAGACCGTGTACCATGAACTCGCAGACAGCACACCCAAAAATGCTCTGGCAATAAAAGTTACTTTCTTCTTCTTTGTTTTCCTTTCATTTTGTATTTCACTCCTTGTAACTCCAAAACCTTTAATAATTGAAGAAACAAGGCTTGAAGAGTCTACATAAACATCAGAGTTTGATTTCTTCATATCAGCCCTTATTACATGAGATACTTGAATGAGAAAGTAATGTTGACAAATACGTGACCTACTTCGAAGAGCAGCTTTGCTACTGTCGCAAAAAGATACACTCCTGAACCAGAATAAATTCTGACTGTATAAAGGAATGCAACATAGCCAAGAATTTTAGGCCTGATCTCTGAAAGAAGTTTCTAATTCTAATCATCTGTATTTCTTGATTCTCTCAAAAGAAAAAGACAAAACTACACGTTTTGAGCTTTTAGGACTGCTTTTGCTTCTGAAATAAGGCTTGTGAGACAGAACAATTTCATCAGATATATACTGTAAAGAAAGATCTGAAGGCAATTATAGAAGGAATCAAAGGTGTGACTCAAATATAATTTTTTCAAAAGCAAAAGAAAAAAATTATAGTCTACACATTACAGATTAAATTCTTGAATTGTTCATTCCAGGCTGTTTTAAGGAAAAATGTAGCCTTCTTAGATGTATTAAATGTCTCTCACAGTCAGAGAACATGGCATATAAAAGCAGTAACAGCTACATTAAGGTCCTCTCCAGTGGAGACAGCCTTTCTAACTAAGAGATAAACTCAGTAAATACTTCTCAGTACCACAACAAGATGAGAGAAAAACTGTATCCTCTTACAATGAATGGCATATTGAACTTATTAAAAATGCACAGATTTTCATGGGCTGAAATAAAGATTGTAATGAGATTACCTTCAGACATCTGCTGGTATTTTTGCTGCATACATGAATCTGAGTACAAACCTATCTTGTGAGCTGAAATAAAGCAAGAACCTCTGCAGAACTGTCTTTTTAATTTCATGGCCCAATTATACTTGGGACAAGAAGACATAATGAAACCATATGGGTTAGAGAAAGATCCATTATTTGGACTGATCAAGTAAAAAATTAAAAAGAAAATCATCCGGACTGACAGTTTCAGTTGCAAGTGTTGATTGTGCCAAGCTGATGTTACCAAAAGGCCACAATTTTGTTGCCTTCAATTTTTAAGATTTACAGTTTCAAGAGAAGTTGAGGGATAGAGATCTCTTAGGCAGGCATTTCCTTGAAAGCCCAGGCTGCCCTCTCCTGGAGTGAATTATCTTACACATCTGTGGTCTTAGGTCATGGTCAAAGTAACTCGAGGAACATCTTACAAACAACAATCACCTGATTATCAGGTATTTAATTTTTCATGTGTGTTATCGTACAGAACACCTACTAAACATGATGATGAAGAAAACCACATGCATCTTGCTGGGACAGAGCTGCCTACAGAAATGACTCCCGGTGCAACGAAGTGGTCTCACTTTTAGCAGAGTAAATTATAACACTACTATGTGTAGTAGCTGCTATTACTGGGATGCACTTGTGTCCAACTAGAGGTGAAATGCAATGCCATGAAAGCATGACTGTTCTCTTGGAATTCGAGAATGCTTCTCTGATGTCAATGATCTAGCACCAGACAAAGCCCTGGAAAGAGGTCACGCCAACGCTGCATTCACGCAGTCTGCCCCACACATACTGGAGTGAGAGAAATGTTGCCAACTTATTGCAGGTTCTTCCACCAGGTAAAGTTCAAAACAAAAGACAGAACCTTTAGTCTTCCATCAGACAACCTGATATTAAGGTATCTGCTGCCATCCATGCCTTCAACATACCTGGTTTGTTTCCTCTACAAGGCTGTCTGATGCCAAAGCTGAAGCACATATTTATCATTGTATGTGGCCTGTTCTCCAGATAATTAATCAGAAATGTTGTCATATACTGTCATTCAGATAATATGTCTCAGATATTAAATATATCTGTGAAAGAGTTCAGTGTTTTTCTATTTGATAAAAATCAGGACCCCTGTTACAAATCAGGAGATGTAGGGAATTAGCATACACCAAGAGTAAAACTGGAATCATAAAAAGGAACCATCAACAACAGGTTGATTATTCTTTGGTAGCAGAATACCAAAGGTAGTCTAGACTACCTGAGGTAAAGGTAAAATATTTAGAATAGTTATTTTGTTGTATTAATCTCTCACTTTTATCTGAATTATAATGAATCATTTCAAATTTTGTAAAGAAAACTTAAAAAGCACTGTAATTGAGTAGGGAAATATTTACGCCTTATTTAAATGCAAGTTTCATGTTTAGAAATCCTGTAAAAAGCATTTAAATTGTTTCACTCAAATGCACACAAATCTTCAACTAAACTAAGTGTTATTTTTTGATGCAGACTTTCCACAAATTTTCAGAAGGTTATATTTAGGTCATATGATCAGTTGTATTTGTTGTCACTGTAGATCTTGAAAAGAAACAAGGGACCTTTCAGGGAAACAACAACTAGCTAAAGCAGAGAAAAGCTGTAGCAGAACACAGAACACTGCTTCTGCTGCTCCTTGCTGACCATAATTATTCCAGGATCAGCTTTTAACATTTTAGGTAAGAGACAAGCCTCAAGTCTTTTCTGAGAGACAATTTTGATCTGTTCCTTCCAGATTTTGTTATTCTATTTCTACATTAGTACTCCTGGTCTCTTGCGGAGTTACCATGCACCATCTATCAGTAAGGAGTCAAAACGAACTAAATGATCAAAATAAAATGTGTGTTTTCTTCATTCAGGTTAATATTGTGCCTAATATGGGATCTTGTAAATAACTTCAATAATTCCAGGATACCAGCTGAAAATGGAGGGCAGAATTGTAATTTTATTGTAATTATTTCATTTACTAATGGTAAATTAAGGACTACTGATTGTAAAATGTACTATTGAAAAGATAGTCAAAGATGCCGTAACTTCAGTCATTTTCCCTGTTATTTTTTCTTAGCTTTCTGGGCAGAGATAAAAGGAAATTCAGCTTTCACTCAATCCATAAATCAAATCATCCAGAAATTAGAAGCATAAAATTTCAAGAAGCATGACCTTATAGTCCCAATCTCAGATAAAATTAAATGCAGCGATTAGAACTTACTGAATGTAGTCCATTGTAGATTTAACCAAAGAAGATAAGAGTCAAGCAAATCCAGATACTATGAAGAAGTTTAACAGAATTGTGCAACAGCAGAAATCTAGAGAACTTAATTATCTAATGTCAGTGAATGTTCTTTCTGTTTTCTTATCTTTGCTTTTAAACATCAAGAAATATTTAGTATCAAACAACTATCCAGAATAAAATTGTGATTGCTGAGGAGAATTTACCATAGGAAAAAACCAGTAGCAACTGAATACAACCAAAACATTAAAAAATCAAATGACCCCAGGCCTAGGAATAAAAGATACCATTCAAATTGTTTCCAGCTAAGTTTGAAAATATCTGCTATATCCTTGATATAAGCACATTCTTTTAGTTTCAAAGAAGACACATATTATCTTTGTTTATATTATAAACCAAAACCCCCATATGAATAATCTTTGGTCATTTTAATTCTCTCTTCATCAAAGAAGATAGGATTTCTCACTCTTATTTCACAACAGTTCCCTAAACATATAGTTTTCTATTGATCTAGATATAAAATTATTTTTTTAAACTCTACCTACAAGAAATGAAGAGGATTAATTTCAAGACTAATGCTACAAAAACCAATTGATAAGTTTGCACTGAATGTCAACATTTTTAGTATTCTAATTTTACAGTAATCTACTGCTATTTATATTTTAAATACAATACCCTTTGAAACTTGATCTGCAGGTCCCATAAATTAGCTGCCAAAGACATTTGTTTTATAACATCAGCCTTCCCAAATACTATACCCTTCTGCCACAAATTTAGCCTAAATAAAGCAACTTTTATATAGAATTTGAAAGGAAAAAGGTAAATGCTTGTTTTGCTGACAATTTCCCATTCTTGAAGCTTTGATCTATGAAAAAGAAAATACTTTAATCCTTTTTAAAGCATTTTTGTTACATAAATCTCTGTTTACAGATAAAACCTTCTTTGTTCCATCACTCCATTCAACTCTTTTCATCAGAGCAAATACATGGAAGTTTTACTTTAATGAATCCCATCACTAGTGAAGAAACAATCACAGGTTTCTTAGAAATCTTCCCTTCTTCATCTTTACTGGTGGTTACATAATGATTTCTAATTACATTTTTTCAACTTAAAATTCTTATTGGAGTGCATTGACCACACAGTGATGAAAGTAGATGCATGAATCATCATCGTTTCAAAAACTACAATATCTAAATTCTAGGCACATCTGGAAATTAAAGGTTTTTTATTCAAAATATAATATTCAGGAGAAAAGTATGTCTCGTAATTCTGGTCATAAAATTATCAGAACTCTTTGTAGAGTAGTAAGAAAAAAAATCAGGAATAATTCTGTGTATTTATGATAGAAGTATTTTACTACCAAAGACAACAGCAATTACAACTTAAACCCAAAGACCTAAACTTTTATAAAGCTTTCTTGACAGACAAAGTAAGCTTTTTTTTCTATACCTGTAACTTCTTTCTCTTCAAGACTGTATTCCAGAGATCCAAAGGAATAATTAGCTGGACTGATTGCAGGAGTAGAAATAAAACTTGCACAGCCAATGGTTGGGTTGATTTCAAAATAATTGTGGCTGTGATTCATTCGGTGAAATTCCAGAGAAGATACTATGGATGTACGTTGCTTTGGCTACAAGAAAAATAGAAGTTTGGCATGAAAAATACAGACTTTTTATATCGTTTTCATTACTTTACATTTAATAAACCTATTTTTCTTTGGTTTTACTTTTTTTATTTGGCTCAAAGGTTATAGTAGTAAAAATCATTTCACATGACAAGCTGTGGTGTGTAGAGATAATTTCCTTCTAAAATCAGGATTAATCTTTATTAGAAAAAATGCATGTCTTCATTCTAATCAATTTAATTCAACATAGAATAGGCCTTTACAGTCTTGCATATAATAATTTCAATCATCTTTTGATAAGAAGGGAGCTCTTCACCAGCTGCATTGCTGGGTACATCTTGCAAAACAATTAGACCGCTGATGCCTGTATAATGAAGTTTACTAAATAATATCAAGTGTCCATCACTCGAAAGCCACCCTCTGCTATTTATTCCATTTATGAATATGCCTCAAATATTCAAAGACTGAAACGTCTGGAAGCTTAAGGGAAAAGTGTCAGCTTGAAAAACATACACGAAAATCAAACTTTCTGCATGAGTTTTCATGCAACAGTTAAACAACTTGGTACTACTTTATTCCAAATATTTATTTTCAAAGGAAACCTCTGAGGAGACCCCATTTAATGGTTGTGCTTTGGATTGCAGAGCAGTCTTAAAGTAGGAGAAACTCATTTCCTATGGGTGGATCTATACCATCAGGTGTAGAAATTAAATCTATATAATGTGTTCATCAGGTCAGCAATAACTTTTTCACTATATGGACTTGTTCCCATTGCACTGCACTACGTACTAGTGCAGGCATAACCTTGGTGGTCAATATCGTGGTTTTTAAGCCACAGACTATTGCTGGTTTGCAATGCCACGCTAAACAGTCTGCTGCAGCACTCATTTGGTTCCATACACACAATAACCTAAGCCCACAATGCTCCTTGCTGCTTCAAGAGCAATGACCTGAAACATTAAACGTCTCCAAAACAGAGGAAGCCCTGCATCCACATTTATACTGTCTATATATTTATTTCACAATAGAGAAAAACATCTCAGGAAATTCTGCCCTGGATATCCAAATCTGGACAAAAATAAGAAAAAGAAAGTAAAAGATGCTTCAGCTCTTCTTGTTCTAGCATGTCAGGCTTAACATGTCAGAATATTTGTAAGGGTCAAAAACTTGTTCCTTATTAGCGTCAGGACATAATTATTACCTTTGGAAGCATAAGATCCTCCTCGGATCACAAAGGTATTTACCATCCCTTACCTGTTAAATCCATCAATCTATTCCAGTGGAGTGATTTTCAAATTTGGTTTTGGTCAATTTAATTTTTAGGTTACAAGTCTTGCAATGCTTGTGTTATAAATACTGAACCAGGCCGTTTTCACTAAAAATTCACTCTTCCTATTGGAATGTCAGACAGAAAAATTCAGTAGAATTAGGTCTGTATAATGTTGATTATTTCTCCAAGTTGTGTTAGGCATCATGTAAATTAACTGAGTCATGTTAAAACTGAGAAAAAGGGAAATTTTTGTAAGCATCTGGAACTCATCTATGGTCTATTGAGCGGACTTACTTTCTTTAATAATTAAAACCAGTTTCTACTTTGAAAGCCTGACTCCTAGGTCTAGTAATTTCATGGGAGAGTTAAATGAACAGGGACAGACTCCAACATCAAACAGTGTGGTTGGAAGTCATTGTTTGGGATCTGAGCCAAAATAACTCTCAGATCAGACTAAAAACATTCATCTGTATTAATTAAATCTAAATGGCACACTTTTGCCAGACAACAGATTCACAAATGACCTAATTATTTCTAAAACTGAAAATGATCTCTGGTCATTTAGAAATATGTTTCTGGCCCTCTCCCAGGCAATGGTGTCTGCAGATTTGCAGGACTTGAACTTCTGTGTTGAAAAGGGGACACTGCTCCTAACATGAGGTGTGGTATCTCTGGTTACTTTTAAGCTGAGATAGTTCCCGCCTAAATGGGCAGCTGGAATGGTCCATCTTTGTCCCCCAAAGCAGCTCCAAAGGCAACTGCCCTGGCCTTTGTCTAGTCAGCACTCCAGCCACTGTTTTGGCTGATACACCCATTTGGCCATCTGATACACCATTTGGCCTTTCACTACCTTATTTTGGACTTGGGCATTATTATTACAGATTCAGAGAAACATATCTCAGTTTAATATGTCTTTCCAATCTAAGGCCTCTGCAGAGAACCTCTCTCAGCCTCTAGTACTGCACAGCATTACACTGCTGCAATACATTTGGAGTTAACACGGTCCATCCATTAACAAGTGCCAATAATTTTTCTACATAATTAGTCAGGAATCCAGCATCTAAGCCCTTGTAGCTAACTAAGAAACTAGAGGAACTAGAGGAATTTTTTGCACTTTTGCTGTGTCCTCTAAAATGTTATTCTATTAAAGTACACTAGTTTTTCATATATGCTGTGAGAGACTCTGTAAACCCGTTTTAGCAGAGTGTATCTCTCTGCCTTTATCTCTCTAAAGCACTATTTGCACAAAAAACAAACTAACGGAAAAAAAAAACCAGTAGAAAGGAATTTATCTTTTTTCTACAGTTAGGATTAAATTCCTCTCCCAATTTCATCAACCAAATTCCAGCATAGCTATTTATATGTACCCTAGGTATTTAAGCTCCCAGAGCAGTCACTTGAGATCTAGCCAATAAAATAACGATCTAGTATGTGTACTATCAAGAGTTCAGAGAACAATTCACCTCACCCCAGTCCCCTTGGTATTGATTCCCTTGCCTTAATGCAGGTATCTACCACCACTGCAGATTCCTTAGGGCATCCCACCTGGCCTCCTGCTGCCATTCAGAAGAGTGCAAGTCTCCCCTATATATGTCCTGTACAATACCTGTACATGTGCATTTCAAAGACACTTCTATAGCACCTTCAATGACATTAGATTCCTACTTTTAAGTAACTGAATTGAATACTGCAACTGTCCTATGCATGATGGGAGATTAGGACTCTAAATCAGACAGAGATTCTTATACACAGAAATGAAAGCAGAGGTGTTTCACACTCAGATTTAATCTCACATCCAGCTCACTCCTAGAAACACTCAAGAAATCTTTTCTTAGAATCTGACATCAAATTCTAGTCTTACTGGCAGTAATTCCTGACTTGGTTTGCTGATTGCCCCTGCCAAAACCACTGTTTAACTACATTTACCAAGAACTCTTGAGATTGTTTCTGAAAAATTCTAAGATGTTTTATTACATTGAACACCATAACTCAGTCAAGGGTCAAGATTTCACGGCTGTGAAACGCAAACACAAAACTCTGTTCCAAAAAGAGAATGCTTCCTTCATTCTTCAAAGCCAGCTTTGTCATTACATGCCTTCCTTGTACTACTCCAAAGGTCTGGACATGCTTAGATAACCCTTGTGAAATTCTGGCATACGTATGGCTTTACTTCACCTCAAAAAGCATGCTACATAGCATGCAGATTTTTTCTTAAGTAGATTTTTATTCATTACATTAATGTGTTTAATCCACTTGTTATGTGTAAATCTATTTAATGATCAATATTTACTTTTTAGGTATTTCTTCACAAATATTATTTCAATTGTCATAATACAACCTAGAAAACCCTACAACACCCTAAAACAGCATATCAAATCAGGCTAATGAATAAATCTTTTCAATGTATAAGAAAAAAATGTCAGTACAAATCTTTAAAGATATTGCAATAATAAGATTTAAATAACAGTTAAATCAGGTATATAATAAAAATATTTTCATGTTCAGTCTGTAGTGAACATATATCAACGAAATATATCCCTTTGAAACTGCAAAAACAGTAAAAGCATCAAAATACTTATATTGAATTGCTTTTTTATTTAAAAGACAAGTAAGAACTTAATCCCTCCATTAATGGAATTTGCATGCAAGTCCTGTAATGCTACCATAAGTGGCATGTAACACTATGAGCAGGCAAGGGATCATTCAAATATTTCTTACAACGTTTAGCAGAGGCAGTAGGGCAAAACTCCTTTCTCAATTTAACACCAAAATATTACTTCAGCTTTGAAGTATACTCTGCAATACAAGCTTCTGACTTCACCTTCTTTTACCTTTGGGATTTGTGTACATAGCACTATCATAGTCTTAAAAAAATTAATTCTCACAACACTTGGTACTATGGCAGAGCTAGCTGCCTCATTTTACAGATGTTGAGCAAGGGTGTAGATCTTTCCCAAGGGACAGATGTGTGGTTTGTTAAAACACTCAGAACCAATGAGCCTAAGGAAATTCTGCATTTGGCAAAACCTGAAAAATTCCAGCTGCCCTATATAATGTAGAAATTGGTTTCAGTTGCAATATATCATGCAGAAAATATATGATAGAAGAGAGAACTGCACCTACATTCTCAAATTCTAGTTAGCACATAAAATACAGACTTACCAAAGAAAGCAAGAGGCTGCAGCTCCTTCCTCCAGGCTCATCTCACATATTTAACACTGTGCGAGTGCACTTATGTGGACACTCAAATCACTCATTTTGATACTTGCCCAGCTGATTCAATCCCTTCAATTCTCTGATCAACTCACTCCTTCTTCAGAAATTTTCCTTCCTTCATCTTCCTCTAAAATCTCATTCTACACACGCATTTTCCCTTTCATATAATCATAGGATGGTTTGAGTTGAAAGGAACCTTTAAAGGTCATTAGATGCAAACACTCTGCAACAAGCTGGGACGTCTTCAACTAGACCAGGTTGCTCAGTGCCCCATCCAATCTAACCTTGAACACTTTCAGAGACTGGGCATCCACAACTTCTCTGGGCACCTCTCTTCTTTTGTTTTCTCCTATCTATTGTTACATTCCTTCCAAATCTATGTTACTCTAAAAAGACCAGCACAGTATCCAGTTGATTCCAGTTCTATTTGGTGTTCCAAAATTTTACTTTCTGTTTTCTCTGGGGTTTTGTCATCAAGGTCTCTCAAACAAACTCCTTCATGGTGCTATCTCACACTGACTTTACAGTCCCTACATCCCTCTCATTGTCCTTGAATGCATTCAATTTTAACCTCTGTCCTCCCCATCAAATATAACTTTCACACGACTTTTATGGTTTCTGCCTTTTGCCTCGACATTGCAGCATACCATCTCAGTTTCTGTCTTTGTCCCTTTTGATCACGTACACTTACATAGAAGCCCAAAACATTCAAAATTTTCTCGGTAAAATACAGCCTGTGACAGGACAAGCTTCCTTGTTTTCTGCTGCTCCAGTTTGATTTGCAGAAATCACCAGTTCTGATACATTCTCATCAGTCAATGCTGCCATCAAGAATTATTTGATTTACAGGATCTGAGCTAAGGTGATCAAGTAGCCCTGAAATTGCAAAAACTGGAGATTACAATGCATCTGTGTTTGATTTATCTGTGTCACCTAGAAGTGCAAGACTACACTGAATTATTACTAGACCACTGAATCAATTATTCTGTCAAGCTTCAAAATACCATGTTGAACAAGCTGAAGGCACATTTCTTTTTTAACACGGTAATATAACTTTCTCTTTTTTCATTTCACAAAACTTTATCTTATATTGCAACAGCAATTAAAAATAAAATATAGGCAGTTTCAGCACCCATCTTGACATTCTTAGTTTTACTTGTCAATATTTTAATTAAGTTTAAGAGCAGAAAGCAGAAAATACACAGAGGTTGGTATCTAATATATCCCAAGTAGTCACAACAGGAAGCTTGCAGGACCATGAGACTTAAAAAAAAAAAAACAAACCAAAAACTTAAGAAAAATGCTTTCATTGTTTTTTAGCCATAGATCCTTTACGATACTAAAAGCATAATGCATTCTGAAACTAAATTGATTTTAATGACAGCATAGTGTCAAAGTCCTAGCAATTTCTGTTTGATTGATTATTAATTTAGAGAAAGACACTGCTTGCATCCTTCATGACCAGGAAGTGCATATTACTTTAGGGTAATCTCATGGTCCCTCAGAATACTTGGATCACTCCCCTGTCAGTGCCATGTTCAGGAAGGCCACAGACTCAGCTCTTTGTGTAGCCTGTGGTCAGGAAGCTGTGCTGTGTGACTCTGGGGGCCATACAGACACGGTGCTTTCTGCTCTCCTCTGCATGTTATCCTACCTCTGCCTTAAAAGCCCCCCACTGGAGTAAGTAATTAAAGGTCAGAGGGTTGCTGCCCCCTTCTACCCGTGGTCTTATCTCAGATGACAAACCACACAGGAAATAAATAAGAGAAAAAGTTGATCTCCCTCAGTTTCTATCCTCCTTGCCTTTTACTTTTAATTTTAGTTGCAACCATATTGCAGCTGCAGGTTCTGAGGAGCAGCAATCCTGAATGCCAAAAACTGCAACACCTTTGGAGCAGTTTCCCTCCTTGATAGATGTGACCAGATTTTGAAGATACACAATTATACTTATCCTGGGAAAACATTGCTTTAAATGAGATCCAAATAGCAAGAGATAAATTTGATAAACAAGAGGAATGTTTCATTCCTCAGATATAAAAATGTTCTATCTTTCAAAGATTAAAATAGTGTGATTTTCACTGAAACAGTTGTAAAATGGATGTAAGACCATTTTCTTCAAAAAAGCTCGGCTTCCAGCTGCTAGTAACATCCCCTTTTTCACCTGCAGATTATGAAAATTGCTTGTATCATGATATTTTTATCTCATAAATTTTGAAGGGGCAAAGTGATGGCTGTTTTTTCTAAGCTGCATGCTACAGACAACATGCATGTGTGAAAATGTGCATTATCAGATGATGATAAGGGGTTACTGCGTAACTAAGGTGCTCAAACCCCCCCATACTAACAGAAACAAATGAAAATGCTAAGAATATAATGTAAGAAACCCATGAAGGCACAATAGGTAATGCTTTAATCTTCCATATTCTGAGTATGTTACTGTTTCCAAGTATCATGTGTACTAGGGCAGGGCTACTGGCATGGATTTGTTCACACCCCTACAATTAAACTTCAGTAGGTGTCAGAGAAGGGTCTTCAAGGCAGAATTATCTACCAGAATGGTGCTTGCTCTATTCAAATCACAAATCAGGCATGACAGTGGATAGGTTTGGAGAAAGAAAATTGTACACTACCAAAATTATACCCAGGACTGTGTCCATAATTCAACAGTGTAGATGACAACTCTGCAGAGCTAAAACTCATTTTACTAGCATAGATGCTCCTTTCAGTATCTGAACTACCTTTAAAAACAGTAGTTCACCTGTCTGTTACAAGTTCATACAGGAAAAATGTTCTATATTTCTGCATGATTTATGTTTATATTGAATCAGGAATCACAACCTAGAAAATCTCTCCAGGTAAGAAACCAATTTCAACCATGAAAGACATATGCATGTACAAGTGACATTCTAAAACTTAACACTCCTCACAATAGAGTGTTATTCTGCTTTAATTTATATTTGTGTTTTAGTGTCCTGTTGAACTGTAATTAAATGCACTAACACACACTGTTTGCTGTTTTCATTAGTACCATGTACTGGGTAGATGTGTTTATGTTTTCTTATTAGACCTAATTAAAATATATAAATAGAATTATGTTTTATAGCTACTTGTCAAAGGAGATCTCTTACAGGGCATCTCTTTAATAATATTTTGTTGAATGTTGTTATTAAGTAGTCACAGAGTACCCCTCATGCTCCAAGGACTTTTTTTTTCCCAAATATTCTCCTTTGGAGCTGTTACACATCTTCTGCCCATGAATGCTGTGGTAAAACAGGTGAGTGTGGGGAGATGTGTGCTGGGGAAGAGGGGTGTGTAGGAATCAATCCTGCGAGGCAATTCCAACCATAGCCTTTTTTATGTGTTTAGTACTCAGTATTCCAGAATAAAATCATTTCATAATGTCCGTCCTATTGTCAGTCATGCATAGATTAATTGCTAACCACATTTTAATGGCAATGACAGTATACCTCTTACTCTGCTAAGCTCCTTTTTTTTCAAGTCTATTTAGAAGCTTTATTTTTTATTCAACATCATTAGAACGAGAAGACATCAAACTGTGTGCAGTAGATTTGTATAGACATTCCCTGTCACAGAGAGAATAATCTGAAATATATTTACATAGAATCAAGGTCACTGACTGCTGACATCCACCTTAATGCGCTTGCAGCCCTAAGAGATACATGCAACATTGGAAACACTATGAGATCCAGGCAAAATCTCCAGACCGGGCACACAAAGGACGAACACTAACTCTACCCATGTGCGGACTACGGAACACAGTTTTATTTTAGAGGGTTTGGGGAATGCTCAGCACCTCCCAGAACTTCATAAAAGCATGTACCCAGGAGTGGCTTTTACCTTGGATATGATCCCCCACAAAATCATAACTCTCTGAAAAGCTTTTAAGTCTCATCTGCCTCTTACGCTAAGCACAGATAGAGCCCAAAGTCCAGCACCAAAACACAGCGGCAGCAGAAGTGTGCACCTGAACAGGAAGCACCGTGTGCCTGCACAGCCTTTCTTCACAGTGATTTCCCTGGTTGTTCCCTGCCTGGCTGAGCGTGTTGTAAGTGAAGCTAAGCACAGAAAGAAGCTCATAGGACAAAGAAGGTCCTTGCACCTCTGCTGTCCTGTGATCTCGTTCAGAGAGTGGAGAGAATTTATTGCATAACATTGTTCTCCAGCCCTCCTTTTTGTGGTAAAGTGGAACAAAACAGATTTTCTGTGTATGTGTTGCAAAACAAGTTCAGATGCAACACAGAGATCTCATGGTGTTGTGTACTGGTGCAACAACCTCCAGCAGGGATTTCACTAAGCTGGCAGAGACAGGGACGTGCCAACTCAAGCCAACCGCCACAAGGCGTACATTTCATTTGTGAACATCTAAGGAAACCGCAGCATGGTGCTAGTATAGGGGAGGAACCAGGCAGAAATAGTTTTATTGTTTCAACATGGGGAAACAGTGACACTAATCCCCTGGAAAATCCTGTTTATGGAACCATTAGTTTTGAAAATTTATTTTCTGGAACTGTGATTTTCCAGAGTTTCCACTAAGACGATTTTTGTTTGATTGTTTGTTTGTGTTCAAAGTAATTCCTGCACCTACCAGCAAAAAGAATGATAAATGATTTCATTGAATCTAAGTTATTATCACTTTTTAAGTCAGCTAGGGAGGCTCTAGAGCACATATCTCCAACAGATGGCCTGTCTATTCATGTCCAGGCTGAAACAGGGAGTGGAGTGTCCTGGTCCTTGTCTTTCCCTATGTCTCGATGAACCACATATACACAGGTTTGATGGGCACACTGTGCATGCAAAAACTGTCATACACCTGGTAGCCCAAACAAGTGGGATAGGCCTATCAGAGGCCACACATGTCCTGCAGGATTCTGCTAGAATTTGGAGAAAAAGGAGACAATTTCTTTTGCCTACTTATGTTTAAACTATTAGCTGCTACTGTATTCAGAGATGTCTTAGCCAGATGAATGAAGAGCCATAGATTGAATTGCAACTTTGCTTACAGAGGTTAAAAAAAGATAAATGGGGAAAAAAACTGATTCCTGTAAAGACAGCACATCCATATTGGTAATAAAAAAAAAAAAAGATATTATGATGAATAGATTATTGCAGATCTTAGCAATAAAACAAGAAAGAACAAGATTATGAAAGTTCATCATGTCAGAAACACTGAAATTCTTTGTTCCTTTGTCCTCCTACCAGAAACTCTCTTAACAGCATTGAAATAACAGTTTTAAGGAATTAGATTATTCACATAAAACAGGGAAAATACTAATTCATGATAGATAAAATCAAAGTAACTTTTAAATGATCCACATTTTGACATCAAAAGCTGTACCTACAGTAAGCCATTTTGAAACACATCTTAAAAAGACAAGAAGACAACATGCAAATGCTGGACTACATTTAATAACTAAATTTAAAGGTGAGAAGTCAGAATTCAGTTTTATGAGAACTGGCCCAAGACCCACAAGTAAATAACACTGGCAAAAGAAACATTCTTACAGGGAAAAAGATTCCCTTCTATGAATACAGTTAATTTTTCAAATGGAGCTGAACCAATAAATAAGGAGAAGCTTATTAAATTGAGTAGCTAATACAAAAAATACATGAACAAAACTAAACTGCTTGTTATGCTTCAGGCTTCATCCAGACTGAGAGCTACAGGAACTGTGATAGACCAAACTTCATTTTACTACCACTTTCTAAAATTACAGTGTGATAAGGTAAGTAATATTTTAGTCTATGTACTAATATAACTAAGTTAAATCTTGAAGGAGACTCATCTACTTGTCCTCCTACCCCATCTTATTTTGGATCCCATGTGCTGTGAATATACACAGCAGCATAAATCCTTAATTTGAAAGTGTATCACTTTCTCAAAGTCTCCATTAACTAGCAGTTCAAGAGTTAAAAACTTTGTAAGCCTCATCTGGACAATCAGAAAAAAAAAAAAAAAAGATCAAGCAATTCCAATTCCAGACCTGAGCTAAATTCTGTTCACTTATTTTCTGCATATATGCGACTTTCAAAAAACTTTTTTTTCAGAAATTGACCATGGGAAAATTTGAAAAGAAGAAATTTATTTGCAAAATACTTGATCAGAAGTACAAGCCAGAGCTAAGGTGCACAGACAAAAGAGTACACAGATCCCTGAGATACTTCAGTATATACTTAAGTATAGTTAAGTATGCCAGCCTGAGGACTGAAGGTAGTAGAGGTGGGTGGCATTGTGGCACTGAACTTTACACTCAAACACCTCCCGGGATGATCATGCCACCAGGTGTGACCCATTCCACTGTGCAATCACCCTTTCTGTAAAAAAATTCCCCCTTATGTCTAGCCTAAACTTCCCCTGATGCACCTTAATACTGTGTCCTCTTGTCCTGGCTGCATAGAATCAGTGTTTCTCCCCCCTGCTGGTAAACCAGTATGTGTACAACCCTACAGGAAAGATAAGTAAGGCTACAAGTAAAAATAACTACATGTGTTGAAAGGCCAGACTTTTCTGGAAGCTCCACCCAAGCTGCCAAAGCCTGCCTCATGCAAAGATGGCCGCTGAAGAGTTTCCTATTCTGCCTTTATTGCCACTTTCCTGTGCTGGATGCACAAGACATGAAAAAAGGGAAAGTGACAGCTGTTTTGGAAATCTATATGATCCTTGGTTTACATCTCTTAGAAATCAATTTATTTTGCTAGAAAAAATGCAAAGAGGCCCTGGCAGCCAACAGAAAATTAATTATTTTGCATACATTGTGTAACAGTATTCATTAGTTTTACATGAATGGTGAGAGGTCAGTCAGGAATAGAATCCCATTGTGCTACCCTTCAAAGAGCTTGCCATGTAATTGAATGGAAGAAAGGAATTAAATATGCAGGCAGAATGAACACTAATGGTTAGCAAACAGCACATTGCAAATATCTACAGCTTCTTTGTCTCAATTCTTCAGTTGAGGTCTTAGGGGAAGGTGATTAGATAAAAAGCAAAAACAAAGAAAATAGAGAATACTGGGGGATGTGCATAAAACACATGAAAACAGGAGAAGCATAATGGGATCTGAATGCTACAGCATATCCAACTTGTCGTGTATTAGCACACAGACCTAAAACATACATTATGCCTGTCTGCTGTTGTTTTCTGTACAGGGATTGTGCCATGTGTAAGGCCACGTGAGAGACATTTTAGGAAATGTGGTAAAGTTCTGACCATATATATCACAGAGCTAGCTTTTGTTCTGCAGAACTATGAGAATGCTGTGAGTCAGTAAATGGAATAATTTAAATTTGAAAATAGCTCCTCAGAATCTGCTGAATCCATTCAGAGCTAACTAGCAGGAGAGCATCACCATGAAGTGTTCTGGGTCCATCTGTTGGCAATATCATGATGGAAACAGCTCTTTAAATGCTATTTTCAATCAGCTATCACACAACAGCTTGTTTCAACAATATTTCATTACCTTTCTGTTTGTTTGCTGCCTACTATAAAAAACAGCTTGGAGGGAAGGAGGCATTTCAGTACTACAGACTAATGTAGGGTGGGAGGGACAGAGACACTACAGAAACAAGCAAAATGAGAAACAACTATAAAAATAAAAAATAGAAGAATCTGTAATTTTAGACTCTCTGCAATCTAGATTTAAACCAGCATGTGGAACCTGAACTGCAGTGGTATCAGAAGGGGATGGTCTGCACCAGCCTGTCAATCGAATTATTGTACAGTGACAGTGTCAGCCACAGGAAGCCAGTGGCTCCTAGACAGAAATGGCAAGTGCACCTAGTCATTGCTTTTAATTCTGCAAGACCTTCTCAACTGTGCACTCCAATGAGAACTGAAAGGAAAATTCACCTCCAACACTGTGACGCAGTCACTTGTGTGGTACCAAAACAACCTGGCCTATACTAGTCCTAGGAAAATATCATGTGTCCATCAGCTTACTCCTCAAGTAAAACAAGTGCCAGTGACATACTGATGGTACAAAGCCTGCATCCAATAGCATCAGAGTGGCTCAGCTGCAGAGACCAGCTTAGCAATAAAGAACAGATGGCTGCACTTGAACCCAAAATTAGTAGGAGATGAAGTTCTTTTGGTTCACATTAAAAAAGTTTCACAATTAGTCAATTCAGCATGTAGTTGTCCGAGCTAGCTTTGGCACACCTAATGTCATGGCTTTTTAAACAAGGAAATAGATCATCCCAAGGTTTGTTCTGACTCATCCCATGATCCCACGATTTTAAAATAAACTTCTCTATGCTGATTAACTCTGTATTACTGATGCAAGTTCTAACATGTATTTACTTTGAAGTTTTGGTTTTAAAGAGATGCACTCCTTAAATAATTATATGGAGCACTCAAGTTTCCCACACGTTATGGTTCTTGTTTCCCAAACAGTATTAGAAATATGGAAGTTCATAAGCAATACTGCATGGGAAAGTAAAATAAAAAAGGTATGAAACATTATAACTTAATGCAAATGGAGATGCAGAGAGAAGAAAGTAAACCTAAAAAAAATAATATGGAAATAATACTGATAAAATCAAAACATAACCTTGAAAGAAAAGTAAGAGTATGCAAAAAGACAAAATACTGCATAAGAACTTCATTCATTATCAGCGTTATAAGAAGTATGCACACATACCTCTCTGTACATTTGGGCTCATTTATAAAATATTTTATCTTCTTCTGCTACTAAGATTGATTCTTAAGAAGACAAAGTATTTTGTGTCCTGTTTATGTCCTTGACCTACTGAAATGCATAAAGCCATAACATCCTCTTAGAATATGTGCATCACAGCCTGCTATTAAAAGGAGAAATACAACAAATAAGAGGATGCTTATGGCGAGCACCTACCTGAGGACGTATGACTTTCACTATGTTTTTAAGTGCAGTGTCTGGTGATGGAGGAGAGCAGTCAGGTGTTGGGCCTGTGGAGCTGTTTCTATGGTTACCAGATCCTGGTGCGGTAATTGCTACCTGAGGTGCATTATCTGTGAATAAAAATAACATCTATGTGAAATTACCAATACTTTGTATATTTTAAAGTAAAAAAGAACTTTGAAAACAGAAGGTTACTCAGAGCACTATTTAAATTTATAAAACCTAATATAATTTAAATATATTTGTCAAGGAATATATTGCATATCTAAACTTATTTTTTCAGCCCATAGATTCATTCCATGTTAAGACAAGATACAGCATTCTCTCAAAACCTAAACAAAATGAGGTGGAAACCAACCATGAATGTTTTACTTTCATTACCTTGAATTACTGAGAGCGAATTCAAATATTATCACTATAACAGGGGTGACTTGAAAGGAAGATTTATAATGCAACTTCTAGCTCATCCTGGAAAAACCCAACACATACGACCAAGCTCTACATATTTCTTTGTGTCACACAAACACATACTAACTTAGAACATGCTAATAGACATCATTGACAACTTCGCTTAACATTGTGATCAGCATCATAACTGATCAGAAAGGACTCATTACATGAAAATGTGCTCAGTTTCTCAGGTAAAATTTGCATCCTCCATATGGTTCTGCACTGCAGTAACATCCTTTCCAGCAGTACCTCAGCTATATAACCTACAGCTGGCTCAAAAATACCTGTATGTGTATGGGAAACTGCATGGGAAACTGCTCTTTGGACATATTTTGATCTTACCATTTTATGGCACTGGGAAGAGCCATTAAAAAGGACTGGAAATATCATTCTTACATCCTCTAAATGTTCTTAATGCTGTTCAATCAATGTAAAGTTGGTGAAAATCAGATCAGAGGCTAGAGAGGACTACGAAATAAGTTTCTCAGCTGTGAGAGTACCCAATCACAGGAAAGACTTAGCAGAAGGCCTAAAACTCCACATTACTTCAGGCCTCTAGAATTGTATCAGTAAAGAAATGCTTTAATTCAGATTCTGGGGAAAGTGCCATTGTCTGTGCATGGTTATGGTGGTTATTACAGTGTCTGGGAATTTAGTGAGCACCTTTCTTTGTGAGTTGCAAAGATGTGCTCCATGCTCCCGAATGTGCTGTTACACCTGAAGCACTGCATCCAGACAATGACATCAAGTCTCATGTCTGTGGGCCTCAACTGACAGCCTGCAGGGTTCACAGAAGAAAGCAAGCTTTTTTCTTATCGTGGTGGTTCTCCAATATATGCTTCCACTCTGTTGACAAATCCACTCCAGAAAAACCCAAACATCAATAAGCTGGAGAATTTTCACCTGACCAACTTCTACAGGTACACACACGAGCTCCTCCCTCTGCACAAGTCACAAATGCCTCTGTGAAAGTCACGAGAGAAGCTTCTCTCAGTCCTACTAACCTGAAAGAATTCTTGGAAGGGTAACAGAGATATTGAAAGGAAGGAAACAGCCAGTTACATTAACAGAGATAATAAAAGGATAAAGTGAAATAGTTTCAGGAAAGTAAACTTGTTGGCTTTTCCAACTTACAGATACTTTCACAGCATGAGTGATTCTAGGAAATCTGCAGGATTCTTCCTGTAGAAACACTTTGTAACTGGATGAGGTTTCTAATCAAAGTTCCTAATCAAATACAGTCTGACAATTTATTCTTCTAAACCAAATGTCAAGCTGGAATGTTTTCGATTTCAGCAATACTGATACAGCCCTTAGTGAAAGTATAAACAAAAATTCAGATGACAGATTGGCAGACATTCAAACGGGAGACATTCTGTAGATAACCCCAGGCATTACCTGACAGAGTGAACCCCCCCTGTTACAGAAACCAAGAAGTCCAACTTTTTTTAAAAGTATCTCATTGAAATTTCCAGTCCAAAAGGTGTGCAGTCTTACCACGCAGATGAGTTCTTCCCGAATCATCATAAGGGTGTACAGAAAGCTTGGATCAGAAGTAATTTATTTAATAAAGTAATACAATTGTGTTGATACAATGTATCAAAACAATTTTAACACAGCCTTAGAAAATAACTGAAAATGAATTCTCACAATAACATAACTGACAGGGAATAATTTTGATAGCATTTCAGAAAGCCTTGAGTCTCTCATATTCTTTCCTGCCTGATCTGGTGTCTAACTTTATAATGTTGTTCACGTGCACCATGTAAATGAGTATTCTGTGGTACAAAAGCCCAGCTCATGAAAGGACGGATAGGGATTTGGCAAGAAGAGAAACCTCTAAAGCCTTACCATACTCTGAAAATCTCATAATG
Source organism: Motacilla alba alba (assembly GCF_015832195.1). NCBI lineage: Eukaryota > Metazoa > Chordata > Aves > Passeriformes > Motacillidae > Motacilla > Motacilla alba. The sequence goes on from NC_052031.1 coordinate 45,714,964, forward strand.
AAGACAAAGGCTAGATATACTCTGAAAAATCTCATTGTGAGACAAAGGCTAGAGTAACACTTTAAGTGAGCTGAAAGTCTTCACATCTTTTGCTCCAGACTATGAAACAGCATCTCCTTTAACTCTATGGACAGATAAAACATCACCAATGAACCTCCCTTACTGAGGAATCAGAGAGTTGCTCTACGAGATCCCTGGCCTCTGTTTGGGGAGCTACCAAACAAGGGACTACACTGCTGTCAAGAAAAGTGGGAACACAGGCACCATATATAGGAAGGTAAAAAATGAATTCTAGAGTGAGAAATGCTCCACATGAATCCAGATAAGTACACTTATTTACTCACTGGTGTGAGAAACAAACAGAATTATTGTCTCTGACAAGCAGCTAAAGCTATAAAGGACACCAACTCCTCCATACTCCAGCAGTCCCTGCCTTTCTGTCACTATTTCCCTGCTTGGTTAGCACAACTGCCCTTGAGCTATTTAGCACATGAAAGCCTTGCAAGTGAATTCAGGCAGTCTTGCAGATGCAGAAGTAGCTCAAGGATGGATCACTCAAAGGACACAACCTAAGAAACACAGATTGGTGTCAATGGTAACAAATGCAGCTGTCTGCCCACCAGTTTATTCTGTTTCAAAGCCTTGTTGATAGTCACCTCAGCTCAGTTTAACCACACTTCAAATATGCAGAAGTGGGTAACAGAAGAGTCAAGCTACATAAGCAAGCTTTTGGTCTTTGCATAGGAAAGACTTCTGGTTGACCCTGTTCAGTAGTAGCTCACTGAAGGCCATGTTTTCCTCCTTCATACATGCCACATGAGTGCCATTGAACTGACTGGGAGTGATATTCTTGGAAGGAAAATTTACTGGAAGGCATACAGAAGGGGGAACAGAGCTGTTACATGCACTACAAGAAAGAGCTGAGAAAAAATTCTCCAGCTACAATGTGTGAATAGAACCACAACCAATTCAGCAATATACACAATATGCAGCAACCTCAGAGAAGAGTAGTTACAGATTTTCTTTCCAGGCAAAATTAAGTAGCAATAAAAAAAAAAAATGATCATGTTTATAGAGTCTAAAACAAAACTTTGCAAAAAGAAGCTATGAACTCTTTTTTTTTTTTTTTATAAACAGCCCAGAAAAAACACCCAACTGTTCAGTATTTCAGGCCTTTCCTTCTTTCTCAAGGGGCTAAGCATCTGACATGTAATTATTTCTTGTAAACAATTTCTTTATTGTGGACAGCTGTTTATTTTCACAGTAGGATGTTCCCATTAGGAACCAATAATGATTTACTACCTGGGTCTGCTCCATCAGAGAGAGAACAACACCATCAAATTAGTTCCTGCAACCAATTTGTAGGACCTGTTTATGTATATAGTACTTCTAGTTTCATTAAGAGTATCTTTGAATTTATTTTCTTCGGAATTAAATTATATAATAATCATATTTTAATTTTTCTGGTGACAAAACTAAGGCAAATTTTCCCCCTTCAGGTAACTATGATGGCAACACTGCAAGTTTCAGAAAAACATTTCATGGCAAACAGAGCTTGGAAACTTAAGAAACTACCAAACTTACCTAGGAATGATTAGTTCTCATGCTGAATTTCTGATAGGTGCTACAGATGGGGCCAACAGGGAAGTATTTACAACTGTCATTCTCTTCCAGTTCCTGGCTCACGTTGCAATAATCTAGATGTTTCTGTGTAAGTCACATAACATCAGGTTCCAGGGATCATCTAGGAGCCAAAATCTAATGAGCGGCAACATGCTCTAATATTCCTTCCTTCCTCCAACACATAAGTGAAGTCACAAGGTCTATGTAATTTGAGCTTATTCTGATTTTTGAAAATGCTTACTGAGGACTTGAAATTCTCCATTTTCTTTATTTCAGGGCAAAGGAAATAGAATAGAACAAGGAAAATGTATGAATGCGGTCTTTTAGTATATTGTAAGAGCAAACTAAGGTGTTATTCAAGGGCTGTCTTCTAAGATGTCAGACAAAAACACAAAAATGTCCACTGTTTAACTGAGATGGTAAAAAAAAAGCCATATACAGGGAATTTTGCCTTTTCCTGAGCTGTGTGACATCAGTCATTGGTTTCACGTGTCTCTTCTTCTCAGGGAGCACTGCACAGAGAAAAAGGCCCTCATGGATAATAATAGACCATAACACCAGAGTTCAACGAGTGTGTTTCATTGAAATTTTCATCCCACTATCTATGTTCTGTGAGGACAAACCACAAACCACTCACTGAAACTTTTCTGAGATTTTTTTTCTCATAATATACTCAAAGAAGAGGCACCATATGCATACAATGCCACAATATTAACTATCAGGCAATACTAAGTACACCAACCAGAACACTTACTGCATCCCAGCAAACAAAATATCAAAAACCAGACACAGCCTATGTTGCAGAAATATAGTTATAATTAGATTTCACCTCAGAAATAAATCTTTAAAATGGAACACACAGTTAATCTAGTTTTCTACTTTCATTGCAGAAACATGCTAGCATCCTTATCAAAATTTACAGTTATGTCTGTATTAGCTATAACATCAGTTATTTCTACAACTTAGCGTAATGGCAATGGATCAGCAGATCAAAAGCAATTGATCTGCATGACACTCCATCTAGAATATATGTGAGTTTGAACTTTTAGCACTATCTAGCAATTTATTTATTCTACCAAACACCCCCATGCTCCTCACAACTTCCAGCGTCCAGAAGGACTCTGTGCTTTTGGTGCCCATCTAAAAGGGAGCATCACATCCAGAAGGAATCTGGTTTATGTGCTCCAAAGCTGGCTGGTGAAGAAATTAATAGTAACTGCAAATGATGATTTATTTCATATCCACATCCAGTGCCCTGAGCCAAAATGCAAATGTATGCTCCACCTATTTTATTTCCATATTCCAACTATTTGTGGAATCACTTAAATACTGTATTCTCAGATTTGCAATTTGCTATAAAAATGGAAGAAATGCTTATTTTACTTCAGAGGTATGGACCAGTGATAGCCTAGAACTAGCTTATACACTACACACCTAACGCTGTTTAAATACATATACTAAATTCTAAAACATCCAAAAAGACAATACTAGGCATGAACAAAAATATTTAAAGGACAAAGCCTAATCATTATGATCTTGTAGAAATTTATACTACAAATGCAGGGCCTGGACAGGTTTGTTCACTGCAAAACTGGGAGAGAAAAAAGACAAGGGTTGAAAATGAATGTGCATTAACATACATACACATAAATATATAGAGATACACCTGCTCACATAAATGGACAACAAATCCAAAGACACCCTGTTATTAGCAATAGCTTCCTCAAGCTCTGCTCAGTGTAGAATATTTCATGCAACGTTTCAAACTACTTGAAGGTAGGTCAAAATCCTCCATCTGTTTTGGACACCCCATCATCAGGGACAATGCAAAAATATGCATAAAGGTCCAGATAGCTCAGTGCCATCTGGGCTCAAAATGCTTTTTAGTGTGGTAACAAGACAGACCTAAATTTGATCAATTATAGCAGACTCAATTTGCTAGACTATTATAAAACTTTCCTCTAGTCTGGCAATTTCTATGGGTTTGGATCTGTCTTTGGAAAAAAAGGTGGAGTGCCTTTGTCTGTACATGTTGCACGTCCTAACATCAAATATCTTACAGGAAGGCAAAAAGCTCTAAAAAGAACATGGCAATGCTAATGACCTGTCCTGGACAGAAATCAGTCATAATCCCAATAGAAATCTTGGAAGAGTGAAAAAGAAGATATTATGGAAATAGTACTATTTCTGGAGGATCAGTCTGCAGTGACTGAACTTACATACATCTCCTTGCAGAGAACAGAGCCACCAAAATGGCCGATTTAATTGACTAGTTAAGAAATTAACACATTAATGTAGGTCCCATCAGGTGTGGTACCACTAGGAACAGATTTGAATGCTCTCTGATAATGGGGGAATGGTCATCTAGTCCTATTAAAACATTCACAGGTGGAATGAAAAAAGAATTGCCACTTATAATTACACTGGAGTGATAGATAAACCAGCAATTTCTGATTCCTGTGATAATCAAAGATATGGATGCTTTATCAGGGATATGCTTATACCCTCATGCTGAGGAGACCAAGAAACTTCCCTGATTCCACTTCAGGGAATCTTTGAGCTTGATCTACAAGTAGGAAAGAGACACAGGCCCACATGAAGAGTCATCTAAATCTGACTCTGCATGGTAAAGAGAATCCTGGCCCAGTGATGCCCTGAATCTTGTAGAGGGCTCATTAACAACCTTTCTAAGGCAGAGCAAAGAGAATAAACCCATTATTCTAAACCAAACCCACAGACTTTAGTAAAAGTATGCACGTTTGTATGAGAACAGCACTTGGGTTCAGTCCATTCTCTGTGGATCACTCTTGGCTACTGAATTCCAGCAGAAGCAGACTTACAAGGCAGGAGTCCAAACCATCAAATAGGAAAGAACTAACATAGACCCAAAACTGAGCAGAGCAGGTCACAAAATAGCAGGAACAGCACTGATTTTATTCACAGATGACATGTGTAAGACTTCTTGGACAGCATGTGTGATAAAAATGTGTTGTCCCCTGTAAGTGGCGGACCCATTGGAAAGATTAACAGCAATAGCATATAGTAAATTAAGCAGTTCATACAGGAATACAGAAAAAAAAATTAGAAAACCTCCTATTTTATCAGGGAGATAACAAAAACATTCATGTTACAGAGTAGCCTCAAACAGTACTAAGTAATTTCCCATAGCATAGGATTCAGCTTTAAAATTGTTTTAACTTGACTAAATCCCAACAGTAAATCTTCTCTCCTACATGACCACTCAATATGGAATAAATCTACAAGCTACAGATAAGGACAATTTTGTATTTCAGGATTTCAAGGAACAAACATTACCAGAGTCATTTCAAAAGAACAGATGGAATAGTGAATAACAGAATCAGTAGGTAGCTACACTGGATGCATAGGGAGAATGGTTGGATTCAACTGTTTGAATTTGCTCTTTTGAATTTGCTTAGTTCCTACACACTTAAACCTGAATAACTGTTGTTCTGAGTAGAATTGTAAATATATATCTGCAACCATCTTGTTGAAAGCACTCAAAGATATAACTGGCCCAGTCTTGGATGTGGCAGCTACTTCAGGATTGTATTTGGAATTAATTACCAGTGAAGTGCATTCCAGCGGCAGCAGGGGGTCTGTTTAGTTGTTTCTGCATCATCCAAGAGAGTTGGGTATGACTATTATCAAGTTTTTATTTCCTCTAATCACCCACCTGCACAAACAGACTTTGGAACTGCTTCAAGCTCACATAACCCTTGTAATGCCAGGCAACTGTCTGGAAAAACATCTCTCATTAAGTACTAATGAGAGATGATGGGTGATTTCCACCATTTCCTGAGTAACCTTTTGAGACTGCCTCTGCAAGCTGCTGATGTCTAATTGAGCATTCAAAAACAATACTAGACAGTTGCCATCTACCTTTTTTATTTTTGTGCAATGGCTTTTTTGTTAGCTTTTCCATATTTAAACGTAAAAGGTTTGCAGTAATGACTGCATTGTCTATAACAGATATTGTCTATAGCTTGTCTATAACAGATCCTGTCTGTTTCATAGATTTCTACATTTGCACTGTCTCAACACACAGGCACCATGTTTCTGGGAGTTCAGTGAAAAGCAGGGTATAGTTACATGTGTCAAAATATTTTTGGTTATCTTAGCCATTAACTAAAAATTGGGATGCCTAATAGTCTTGTAAAAAAAAAAAAAAAAAAAACAAAAAAAAAAAAAAACAAAAAAAAACAAAAAAAACCAAAGAAACTACCCCAAAAAAGAATGGTAGATACTGGGGATTTCTGGGCATATTTTTAAGTCTAACTTATCAGTGAGAGGACACTGAATGTGATCATATGCATGCCTTAGTATTTGATAAGGCTTCTCCTATAAACCAAAGGAAGTAACCAAAGTGTGAAGTGTGGTGTGCAGAAAAAATACTCTACTCTTACAAAGGCAACAGATGATTACTGAATTAGGCTACATTGTCAAATTATTTCAGAAAATAAACCACAAAAGGTGGTGAGAGTTAAGTGTTCTCAAATCATTTAAATAATGCCAATGGTAGCCATACACCCCCCCAGTCATGAAGCTCAGTTACACAGTCTTGAAGATAAACCTCCCAATATACATCTATCTACAGTTACAGTGAAAATCAATTAATGGAAAAAACCCTATATTTTCAGTTCTTCTAAGAATCAATTAATTAATAAAGCCCTTTATCAAAACACTGATGTCAAAGAGCTAACCAAAATATTTTAAAACCAAAGATACAGATATGTTTTAAAATGTTTCATAATCCAGTTATTCCTATTTAAAGTATCTAAATTCTCAAGCAGCTTCAGAGCAATTTAGGGAGCTCAACTCTCACCCTGAAAAATCTACATTTTTGTATTAAATCTACATTTACACTGAAAGAAGTATCTTGTTAATATATTGCATATTGTATTGTGTAACAGCTGTATTCATTAGGCATAAAGAACTTTTCCAGCAGATAGAATGCACTACAAACACACAGTCAGAATTCAGGGAATCTTTATGGGCTTTACTATTCAATTTGAAAGAGATACCAAAGCATCTGGACCAGAGTGGACCAGTTATATAGACCAATACAGTGTCCTGACAGTGTCCAAATGACTTGAGAAAGATAAAGGAAATACTGTGGATAATTTTGGAATAGCACAATCCAGTTTCCAACCAGCTAATATTTGGCACTACAGTAGTAAAGTTTCTAATAACTCAAAACCCCCCAAAAATTTGCTAGAATTTTTTAATTTCCAAATTTTCCATTTTATAGTTAGTGTGCCAAAACTTTCTCACCATATTTTATATATTTCACTTGTAAATATCATTTTCATCTGAAAAAATACTAAAATTCTACTCCTTTTGATAATATTCCTGCATTAATTTATTTTCTGTCTTCCGCAATTCAGGTAGAATGATATTTTATAAAAATTTTATATATTTAGACATTATTAATCTTACCTTCTGACTGACAAGCAGGATTCACATAACTTTTCTGAGTGTTAAGAATCTTCTCAACACTTCAGCATATCTAATTTGCTACCACCACAGATTTCTCTTATTTTGGTTTTAGATTCTCTAAGATCCATATGCTGGCTTTGTAAATTTCTTTAAATTCTTCCCATTATGTTTTCCCACTAATACAACCTACTACATTGATTATAGAGACCACCGATATCTAGTTTGGATAGACTGTTGGAATTTTTGAGGTCTGCAGTTAATTATATAAAGAAATGATTAAATTAGCACAAAACTTTGTATATATTGAGGAGGTATGCCATTTGTATTTGCTATTGACAGCAAATGAATAAATCTCAATTTTTAGACCATGCAGCTTTGGCCCATTTGGTTGATATAGAGCCAAATCAGTAGATTTAGACAAGAAGGAGTATTCCAGCACAGTGGAGTAGAAACCAAGAGGGATTATAATTAACTAAAACTATCGAGAGTTTGTCAAGTTTTATGGAGAAAAATATGGCTTGAATTTTTTCAAGTTTCTGAAACTTACATTTCTTAAAATATAACAAAGAATCACAATTAAATCACACCGGAACACAGGTAAGAATTTAACTAGAAGACCACACAAGTCCTGTCACTCTTACTGGCAGAACTTCTAACCAGTAACAACTTCCTATTGCAAATGCCACTATTCCATTTGAACATGTTTTTGTTAAATTGATCACTAGCAAATTTTTCTTGCATTTATAACAGGTTGGGTGAGAAAAACTCTGAAAGAAAACTTACATAATTGATTAGAAAAAAGGGTTTTTATCAAAATTTACTTACACAATATTCACAGAAAGTTCTGATATCTTTTCACCATAATGTAAGGCATAAACAGACATAAAAGTAATGGAAATGCTCTTGGATTAAAATTTAGGATAAAAATCCCAGTCCTATGGGTAAGAAAATGGTTTAATTGTTCTGCGCTATTTATTATGTATCTTCCATCATGGAGAGAATGATTTGTGAAAGAAAAAGGACATGGGGTGAACTGGAGCTGGAGCTAGACTGGAAAGAGTATTCTTACTGGTTTTAATGTCATCATCCAGAACAGTTACAACCACATACAGTGATATACTGTACTACAGAAAGAACACATCCTGCTCTGGAGCCACAAAATATGAAATAGTCTATTTGAAGACTTTTTTTTCTGATAACAAAAAAGCAGCTGGGTATGAACATATTCTTTCATATGCGTTCTTCCAAAACTGAGATATTTTAATGCATATCAGGAAAAAAAAAAAGAAAAAGACTATTTTGATATTCTGTTGCAGTAGCAAATTATTCTATTATTAGATACTAATAAATACATGCTGCATCTCTATGTTTGTGGATTGGCAATAGGAGACCTTTCCCATCCTATTTTGATATATAGCAGAATCCTACATCACTTGCACACTTCAAGTTTTCTTTTGAGGTGGCATAAGAAGAAAATGGTATAAAAAGAACAAATATCAAATTTCTGTAAAGTAAGAGAAGAAAACTTTATGGCAGCAAGTACACGTTGCCATCAGGACTAGCAGATGAGAAAGGGAGACACAAGCAGAGAAAATGGAAGTAAATGAATAGTTTTTATTTAGCTTCAAATAGGAGGATTTTTTTTAATGCAACACTGAGTACCTTCACTAGGAATCAATGTTTTTCTATTTTTAATCATTTATTATACTGAATAAAGCAAATAAATCTGTTCATTATGTACAAAATTGGTTTATTTTAGAAATTGCTCAATATTGTCACAAATATTTAGACTTCAACAAAATTTAGCAAGCTTTGCCAAGATTTCTGCTTTCCAAATGTATCAAAGTTAATAGAGAAGTTTAGTTAAAATTCTTAAAACATATAATTCTCATTAGAAAGAGTTCTCAGTGGAACACAGTTAAACGAATTCAAGTATTAAATACCATCTCAATTCTTTTTAGAAAAATACAACATTTCAGTTGTTTTTTACTGGAGAAGTAAAGACAGTAAAAATAGGAGTATTTTTTTTAATAATAAAATCTAGTATTTCTGATCAGATTCAGGCCAATGCTGAAATAAAATTATTAGTGTGGCTATTCAGTTGATTGCATGTAAAAACTAAAATTATGTTCCAATTTTGACACATTGAGTCACCAAAATAAATTCTCCTAAAGACTGCCAGTCAGAAGAACCAGAAAACCTTTTTTAGTTTGTTGGGTGGTGAGTAAAAGGGAAGAGTTACTGCATGGGGTGTCTGGCATAGAGCTGGGATGCACACAGGATTACCCATCATTGAATAGGATTCTCATATTCTGTGATACAGATATATTCACTCATATTATAATCTGATACTTAGGATTCCCCTGATCTTCCACATCCCTGATATGGGACATAGAAATACAAGGTATTGCCCAGGTAATCAAATCTAATAGCTAAATCAAAGGTAATCACATAACAAAAACTGTGCTACAAATCTACTTGCCAAGTACACAGCAAGTCACAAACCATTCCCTAATAAACTGTGTTAAACTTACAACCTTCAATACAAAAACACCAAAAAAGCTGGAAAAACTACACTAAAAGGAGCAGGAGAGATCAGGAGCATTAGTAATGCTGAGAATGTCTAGAGTACCCTAAGATATGTATATTTCAGTGTCTATTGATTAAACATTTAGAGCTGAGCGGCTTTACCATCTGAAATTAAGAGACCAAACAGTAGAGAAATTAATCTTCCACAAAAGACAGAGTTCTTTGTGTGATTCAACACATACCTCTATTGCAGTTCCAGTGTTTCTGAAAACCACTTTAGCTTTTTTTACAGTACTTGAGCTGCATTGCATTATAGACATAACTCAAGTGAAGCACTAGCTCTTGAGCACCGCATCTCTCATACTATAGGACTCAATTTCATCTTCATGCAAAATAGCACAGTATCTAGTCTTGAATATGGAGGATAAAAATTATGAGCTCAAGATAACTGGCTCTTCCCAGCTTCTAAAATGGAGTAAGATTCAAACTGAAAAGCTTTGTAGAAAATTCAGGGTAAGGTTGGCAGAAAATTCACAGGTGCGTCAGGAGACTCACAATATTTGCTATGTACCCATTAAGATCTCTGTGCAGTGCTATACCTATTTAAAGCTTATATTCCTCTAGAATGTACCAGATGCATGTAAACTGCAAACAAATGAATAGATTAAGTATCAGTATTTCTCCTAATACTAGCAAATTGGTGAGTTTTACAGAAGTATTAGTTCCCATTTATTTGTTAAGTTACTGCCACTTATGAAAGGCACTATCATTTACATCTGCTCAATTATCAAACAATCCCATCAGCACTCTGAGGTGTAGTGTTACTTACTAGAATGGAATATGTTCTATATGTTCTATGTGTTAATGTGTTCTATGTTCTATATGTTCTATATTCCAGCCCTAACTCAAAAGTACTACAAAGAATGTCGCAACTAATAGCCATTTAACAAAGAAAAACTCAAATCCTGCTAAAGAATATTTTCATGTGGGCTTTAAAATGCAAAACAGCCAAAAATAATTATGTTCCTTTCAATTATTATTTTGACTTGAAAAAGGGTTTTTGTCTGACAGCATGCAGTCAAGTGTATAATGAGATCATTCTAGACAGTAATCACACCAGGATGGATGAAACTGAGCATTGGTCAGAATGCACACACTTTGATGAGCACTCATTTGAAAAAAATGCCAAAAACTCCTGTGAGGGCTGATTTTTTTTCAACTGCATTTTAATGAATAATAATAAAACCCAACAAAACACCAGGAAATTTTTAACATATACTGAGCAGAATCCTTTTTCCTTGAGTTTGTAGAGAAAATGGAACCTAGTCCTTTGGAAAACGAAATTACTTCAATGTAAACATATTTACTGGAACATAATGGATGGGTGGAGAGTGCGCATATTTTGATAATGAACTGATCCCATGGTATCAGCCATCCCCATGTGTTTTAACTTCAAATATGACAGAGTTTTTAAGAATAACATTTCATTCTTCAGGACATTATCAGAGATGCTATCCAGGGGAGCATATGATGGGGAGCAATTACCCTAATTATATACTAAAAACCTTTTAAAGGAATGATAAGGTTTTAATGGAAAGTACATTAGAGCTGCAATATGTAAGAACTGACACCTCAATTGTGCAACCTCAATTCAGTCTCCTGTGCATAGGCACTCTGAAGAAGCCTTTATGATTATAATGCTGTTTCTTCACATGACTTCTGCTGCATCAAGGTTATAAAAATGTGGGGGAAATGGACAATGGAACAAATGAAATTATGGTACATCACTCTAGAAATGTGGCAGGAGCGACACAATTATAAACTGAGAAATGAAAAATATTTTCCCTAAATATCAAACAGAAATTCACAGGATAATATTCCAAATGAATGTTAAATGAGAGTTACTAAAGCTAGAAATTTTTAATCAATATATCTAATTTGTATCTAAGATTTCAAAAAGATCTGGCAAGAATTTATCTCAAAAAATGGTGCTGTTTCTTAATAGCACCTGACATATTGATAAGATTTAAGAAGACTAAAAGGAAGCTAATGGAGTAACCTCGGTCATTATAGGCTTTCAGCCTGAGATCAGGAATAATGATATGGATCACCATTAATGGAAGGGACATAGGTCATGCATAATAGCATTGCTTCAGAAAAACTGGATCTTATTATTTAACCTTGGTTTTTAAAATAAAATGTAAAGTTTTTGGAATATATGTAAGTACTACAAGTACATTTGGATTAATAAGCTTTATTAAAGTGGTCTGTGTTTGCAGTGGAGAAAATGAAAAAAAATTTATACTGAATTCTTCCAGATACATGTGCATGAGACGAGTACACTACCCAAATGGAAAAAAAGGTAACAGTTTTACCATCCTTAGCCTGAAAATCCATGATGGGTAGAAGGAGTGTCAAAAAGCCTACATAAACCTCATTCCTTTAATGCTCCTTGTCAGGATTCTGAAAGCTGCCAGTTAAATGAGGAAGAGTCAGCCAAGAAAGCACTCTAGAAACAGCAATCACTGAATACTTCTGTCTGTTCCACTGTCTACTTCTCAGTTTGTGACAGTGAAGTTTTATTTTAGCCCTGCAGGAAAAATTCTTATTTTTTCAAAAGTCAAGAAGTTAAGTAAAAGGAAAAAAAAAAAAAAAAAAAAAAAAGAACTTTTTATTCTCAGCACTGCAAAGAATTCATTTTTATCATAATCATAGTACTTTGGAGTTAGAGTCCGACACTCATTTGATGATGAAATTGTGAAATTTTAGAATTTCAATTTTCTAGTTATTAATTTGAGAATTTTATGATAACAAAGGTTTGCCCAAATATAAAATTTTATAGTTTAAAATAGAATAACTAAAGGAACAGCTGTGTTAGAGGAACCTATAGCTTTATCTCATACTGCCCAGGACTGCTTAGGAGGGGAAGCAAGAGGATGAGCTGCTACTGAAACTTTTTATAGTTTATTTTCCCTCATCTCTTAATTTGTGCTGCTAATACATTTATAATTAGAGTCAAATCCTTACGAAAATGTTGCTTATTTTGCACAACAAAAGTTAATTTTTTTCCTCTCCCTTTGTAACTTCTAACAAAAAAACCCAATTCCCACACTGCACAGAAAACTGAAACAATAAAGCATGGATGTTTTCTTCTTTTAACATTAGGGAGGGGAGATGTGCACTGTGGGTGTATCTACTCACAGCAGGCTACAGACATATCAAGAAAGAATATGGGACAGCATTTGCCTACAAAAAGTTAATATGGATAACCTGGGCCTGTTTCTTGGCTAAACCTCCAAACCTGGAGGAACCTAGGAACAAGCTTCACTGTAGAAAGGATTTTCAGGCTGTCTCTCACTCACCTCCTGAACACGACCCAAATACAGCTAGGATGGAGTACAGGTTCAATATGTTGTCACAATGTGATTTGAAGGAGGTAGTTAACAGGTCAGAAATCAGAGTCACAGACCTCACGGACCCATCTACAGCTACTTCCAACTACAACAGTGTAGTAGATAATTTGAGAAGCATTTTCTGATTTCAGACAAAATCAGAAGGGCAATACTTTCACAGATAGTATCTCATTCTTCATCTCTTAATACAAGAGACATTTTTCCCAGTCTCATATCAATACTTAATTGACTAATTCCTAATTCTAGTGAAGACCCTTCTTTTGGAAGATGATGTACACAGTGAAAATCTAACCCAACTGAAATCAGTGGTAAAACATGTGCTAACATCAATGACATTAGAAATCCATGTCAGCTTGAGACTCAGATCATTTGAAGACCTACTTATTGAGACCAGCAGGTCTATAACACCTGTCTATAAAATAGTGACCAACACAGGACCACAGGTGAACTGTGCTCCTCTAGGAGATACAGTATTTGAAAATTCAATAGAAAGCATCCTAATTAAATAATATCAGAAATACAAAAAATAGGTATGTAAAAATCATTAAGATGAGACAAAACTCCCAAGCTTCTCATTTTTTAGGGATTTGTTCTTTAAAAAAATAAAAGGAACTATAAAATGACAGAAGATAATTTAAAACTTAAAAGAAATTATAAAATTGTAATTTATGTTATAGAAACAGCTACAGCAGCAAATACACTAGGCGTAAGTTTCAGGAATCTTTTCTGGTTTTGAAGGTGCTTAAAAAAGAACTAGCTGTACTGAAGAAAAAACCCAGCAAAATGCAAGATAGAAGAGCTATTGTATATTTCACTCTTCCATCAGCACTCTCTTGATTTTCATTAGAAGGACACATGAAATGAAAAACCTTAGCTGTAAACACATATTAACGTACTAGACAAAATCGCTTCTGATAAGTGTGCATTATATCCTGCACTACATCCTGTGGCAGTCGGAACAACAAATACAAAATGTGTCTTCACTGAAAGCCAGGAGAAGGGTAGTTTGGTTTCTGGTACAGTGTGCTGGCAAAGATTTGTGTCTTGAAACTCTGAATGTGAACCTTACAACACTGTAAATTAACCTGTTAAAACGAGTCAATGGATACATTCTGTACCATAGCCAAATTACATCAATTTAGCTCAAACATGAGTTAAAGAAAGGAGAAGAACAGGAGAGAAAAACAATGTGTAGGCCTTGACACTAAATTTCATTATTAATAAGTTATTGATTAAAAGTTCAGCTGAAAAATTTTGCTAATTTTCAATTTTTACTTTGAAGTAAATTTTACTAAAAAGCACATAAACAAATGCACATAAGCAAAATCAAACTATTTTCATTTGGACTAAATATAACATTTAATTGGAAAAAAAGTATCTGTTTTGCAGTTCAACCTCTTCCATTGGTATAAATATTATAATCCAGACTTGATTTCTCAAGAGTTCCTGAAGAGTTTCAACTTATCCAAAGACAGAATGTTAGGATATCTCTGTCTTGACTGGAGTTGGCCATGAATACACTGAAGTTGGAAATGAGAAGCTTCTTAATAACTAGCACAGAAATCAGTGATTCTAATACAGATGCCTTTGAAGAGCAACAAGCACAAATCCCAGATATTTTGAAGATCTTGAAAGGAACTACATAAAGTCTAGAATCTAACTTTTCTCTCTTTAAGGGGAGTATTGTCATCATTTCAGGGCACTGTGAGGCTCTCTTGCTCATTCTTTCCATGGCCTATGAACTCTTTCTGTGCTAAATGTAAAGGGGGATTATATTGTGCAAAACATCCTGAGAACTGGGAAACTTTAGTTAACAATGGGAGCATTTCTCTAAGGTAAAAAAGTACTTAGAGAAGAAAATGCTTGCTGCCTAAGATTTGTTCAGCTATTAGGTTGTTATGGAAACACAACCCTCTTTTGTCAGTGAGCCAACTCCACCAAAAGGATGCAGGACTCACATTACAGTACCTACGCTATGTGTTCTTTAATGACAAGCTCTGAGTGGCTCCTCACATCTCACTCAACCTTCAGACCAATTATACCCTTTGGAGATAATATCCCTTTGAGTAATAGACAGAACAATAAGGGACATTTGATTAGCACTCATACATCATCACTGAATCACAGAATATTCTGATAATAATTCCTTGGAAGGGGTCAACAAGATCATCAAAGTCCAACTCCTGGCCCTGTACAGAACAGCCCCAAGAATCACACCACGTGCCAAAGTATTGTTGAAACACTTCCTCAACTCTGGCAGGCTGGTACTGTGATGTCATGTCAGTTCCTGAAGCACTAGTAAGTTTTAATGGCCCTGATAAGCATTCCGAAGTTCTCTGTTCACATCCCTGCTGCTTAGAAAATTCAGCACTGATGGCAAGTGCGTAGTAATGATTTAGAATATGCACCACAATATCAAAAGCCTTCATGAACAGACAGTTGTTTCAGAAACATTTGTGTTAAATTAGGCTAAGTTTCATAGAGTATTTTCAGCTGGTTTAGACCAACTGTTACCCTGTCTCCTTTATTATGCTCTTCCCTCTACACAACTTTTTTCTCAATCGTTAAATATCCTTCCTTGAAAGTATTTAATCCTAGGGAATTAGACTGTAGGTCATGTGTTTAAGCGCACTCTATCCTACTATCTCTGGTTTAAAAAGCATACTTAAATGAAACACAGCTCTATTAGCAGTCCTGCTTGAAGCAATTCAAGTGTGAGTGGCTTTCAGAAAGGTTTGTGTCTGACCCCTCTGACCAATTTAAATTTCAAACTGGTGAAGCATTGATGACTAAAGCTACACTCTTGAATTTCTATTCATCCAGACAATTTTTTATATCTGGCAGTGTGATGGTTCCTTCTTGTGGCCACTTTTCACTGATTTGCTTATAACTAGAAAAGAACTACACAAAACTGAAGGTATAAATTAATCAAGTTAGAAAATATGTATTTGGGATCTTGATCTCAATCTGGAAAACTGAAGTGTGCAAATATTCAGGATTACTGAAGTCAAACAGAAACAGATGATCTGACAAACAGAACTTTATTTACTAAGCCAAGTATTTGATGATTTTGAAACTAAGTAAAAGACATATTTTAATGTTCATAAAAATGTTATCACAGCTCTTTTTTCTATTCAGGTTTCTGGAGAAAAGTCTCCTGGATATCTGTGTGAGACTGCTGACATGGTGTTATACAGCTGAGGTGATATGACACACTGACAAGTTTTCAGGTTCATTTTCACTGTAATGACAGGAGAGGAAGGCCAGGCTGAGAAAGCAAAAAAAAACACAACAAAACAAAATCCTAATAGTACAAAGAATTGGCCAGCTTGGGGACAGTTTGATATATTGTATTAATTCAATGTCAACTATTTTTAAAATTAATTTCCCTGTTGTGATTATGAGGCTATAAGAAGAAGGTATGATTAATTACAGATTCACTAACTGCCTGGTCCTCCTAATGAGTCACTGGCATTTAAGCACAAACCAAGCAGTTGTTTTAAATAACAAAAACATCCTGACTGACAACAGCAAGATTGCTTCAAAGTACACTTAGCTGGGCGAAGGAGCAGAATAGCTGCTATCTCTTTCTTCGTGTTTCAGCTCCTTGCCTTGTGTTTGCCTGCTACAGGCTACTGGCAACACATCACATATCTAAGGACAATTTTTATCCCTGATAGAATCCATATCTTTGATATAACTCGGTAGAGTAGTTGTACAAGAGCTATCTTTAAAATTACTGCCTTGGAAATTGCTGACTGTGCAGTGGCTGAGAGCTCAGCACAAGTGAAGCCCCATAGCATTCACCTTATTTCTCAGCTGGATTTTGCAGCCCACACCGAGTTCTGCTTTGCCACAGCTCAGCTGTTTTCAGAGTTGAAGATGGCTCACTAACATGTCCCTGACCTGCAGTCACAGCAAAGTAACATAACGAAACATAAGAGGTTCTTGAACTACAATTCTCTTATCCAATGATGATTCTCATGCAGTTTGCACAGAGAAATGTCTCTTGTCATTGAGATTTTTTATCAAAACCTTTGTTAATCTGCATAAGCAGATCAAATTTCCCAAGGAAGGAGGTTGGTTTTTTTCTTCCACAATTTGTTTGGGAGAAATAGTCTCTGAAAAGTCCTCTCTAATTCCTGATGATACTCAAGGAGACCTAAAAATAGTTTAATTATTACTGACCATCGCTCACTATTATTGAAAATTTAACATTTAAACTGCCACCTAGTCTCACTCATAGAGAATTTCTGCAGTAAAAATGATATAAGCAGACTCAAAGACATATAATCTCCCTACTGGGTAGGGACAAGCACTTAACCACAACTAAAAATAATTAGCATTTATTCAGATGTAGCTCAGATTTCATTCAGTATTTCTCCTAAATAAAATGGATGACACTGTGAGGTGCAATGATAGATTGTGGTACAGAATGTCTAAGCTACTAAGGGTACAAGTCTGTAAAGGTCTTTAACATCAGAGTCCCAAAAGCAGCCTGGTGGAACACCTTAATCAGTATTCTGGACTCTAGATATGTGACCAAAACCACACTACCTTCATGAACACCTTTTTAACTTCATTCACACCTTTTCCAAGATGATTTGTTGCTTTAGTTCACAAAATTTCATTACATCCCTAAAAGCAAAAGGAAAATACTAATACTAATACATGGGTTATGAACTAAAATAAAATAAAACCCATAAAATTTCATGACTATTTTTCAAGATTAAATATGTCAAGTGAATTTTTTAAATAGCAGAGCAGGGTAAAAAAATTAAAACGAGTAGCAGAAATGTCTAATTTAAGGAATATTGATACTGTTGGATACAGTACATATCCAACAGGACAAGAGCCAACAGAAGAATCAGTCAGACTGACTAATGAATCCATCATTTTATATTCATTTTATGAGATGGATCTATGAAATTTTAACCCCAAATTTACATTTTACTTAATGGGAAAAATGGTCTCAAAGAGCATCCTATCATGTCTTAACTACTAGTTTAAAGGTAGAAATGCTGAGAAATGCATATACACTGCCAAACTTGTCCTATTACTCTATCACAGAAAAAAAGAACAGTTTAACTTGTACTGAGACACACAAGCAGTCTTTTTTTACTCTTAAATCTGTGCTAATTAGAAGCAACTGCTTTAACTGTTAGCATAAACTAATAAATGTAACTGTTCCTCTTCCTATAGAAACCTAATTTCTTGCAAATAGACATAAAAATCACACAAAACAGGGTTTCAGAAGTAGCGATAACCAACTTTATGACTACTTTTATTTGCTTTCTATTCAGTTTTTCTCCCTGAAAACAAACAAACCTCTACCATTTGCTGCATGGAGTTCTCATCCTCTGTGATTCCCTACCAGTTCAACAACAAGATTCAGGAGAGCTACAGAGCAGTCTGCTTTTTCTCCCCAGAACCCTACATATCACATAATAGAGAAAATTGAAACATTATTCTCAAAGTTGGCATGTCTCAGTGACACAAAAACTGAGGGAAATTTGGCAAAAAACCCCTTGCAGAATTAGATATTTATTTTAAATAAATGATCCATAGTCATATGTAACTTATTCAAGCAATAAATCTATACAACCTAAAGTGGCAGGATTACTTCACATACAATTACACCTAGTGCTGAATACCTTATAACTGAGAGTGTCATGGTTTATTTCATTTGGTCCATTTCTAATATAAGATAAGAGCCAACATGATTCCAGATACGGCTTGCAAGCCAGGCCAGTTAAATAACTTATACATTTATAGCTCAAAATAAAATGACATTTTTCTATACAGCCAAATTTCTTCCCAATAAAATGCCAAGAGGAAAATATCATAATGTTATATGGAAAATTAAGAGAAGGAATTACAGTACATTTGTATTGTCAACTCATTGATCTTGTTAGATCTTCTAAATATGCATGCCCTCATGAATGTCCTACAGCTTCCTTGGTTATACTCTAGGCCTCTGGTTATACTCTAGGCACACTATTTTAAACTTTACACAAAACATATTTCTAGATTAAGACCTAAAAATGTCCTTTATAGGATCTGTGTTGCATGCTGATCTTAGTGGATTTACTATGCTGGAGAAAAATGCTTGTGTTCAGCGGACAGCACAGTTCCAAAGCCTGGTGTTTTAACTAGTGAAAACCCCATCTATTTTTAAAAATACTAATTACAATGGAAAGATTTGTTGTTGAGCCCCATTACTAAGAAGGCAGGCAATGAACTCTCCCTACCAATTTATTGGGTATGTGTATGGCAGTCTTTCCACTGCAATACATATGTTTATGGTAATTATTCAAGTAGAAGTGTGAAAAACAAAGATAATTTATTTTCTTCCTCTACTAAAAAGCAACCCACAATATTGTCCCGCACAGACTAATTTTGTTTTAGATTATCAGAGCCAAAATCATCAAAGTCAGAAACAAGCACCAGAAGCAAGCAGTCATGCTGATGTTCAATTCAGATTCTGGTCCATTCTGTGCAACTATGCTACAAAGATGCTATCCTATTTTGAGCCACCTTTTAGACTGCTGCTTTTAATGCAGGTTCCAGCAAGTCTTCTTTAGCCCAAATGTAAAATAGAGGTAGGAACTACGATCCACTCCACCTTACTTTGCACACTCCAAAGCTGTATCTTGCAATCTGGCCCTCATACATTATGCCTGATGTAGCTGTGGCACTCCTTCAATATTAGTTCAGCTGTGAAATCAAGAAGGTGCTTCCCCTTACACACACCAGATCAGTAGCATGATGTTAGTCAACAATCATCTGTCATCCCTGAACATTACCCAAATCATGATTCCTAATCAAGATCGCACAGGTCGGAAAGTCAATTGCCTGTTTCAAATAGGTCTCTGCTGCTGAGAACTGTCATTTGTCACAGCAGACTCTCAGTCCAATTACTTAAAGCAAAATGACTATATGCTGAAATTCCTTACCAGGTGGTGACTAATGAAGAGTTCAAACAAGGGTGATGTAAGAGATAATATGATTTTGGAGAACACAGACAGAATTCTTACAGATAATATCTGACTTAGCATAATTCTATTATTTTTTAACTATTTTAACTCATTGCTGTTCAAACCTCTATATAACACGAACAGCAGTCTGTCAAACTGTCATTTAATATTTAGTAATTCTCTTAATTCGAATTCACTATTTAATTTTCAAAAATGGATCAGATATTCTTTCACGTAACATGAAAATGCAGAATACTTCGAATTTTGAAGTAGCTACATAATGTTGTTGCTAAGGGGCACTTAGAAAAAAAAAAGAAAAAGTTTGGTTAAAGGATTACTGCAAAAGGCTTGTCTACAAGAAACGCTTTCTAATTTGGCTTTTTGCAACCTTGTATTTATCTAGGAAAGTATTTAAATATTAGCTTTGTTTTCACTTCTACAACATTTTGCTATTAATCTTTATTCTGATGTGAAGCTCTTATAGTAGCTAATGGAAGTCCATAATCACACTGTGATAAACAGAGTACTGCATGCTTTAACACTTACACCAATAACTGTGTAAAGGATTATTTGGTGATTTACCTGGTCTTGAGGAAGGAACTCTTGCTATCTCTAGGGAACAAGGCTTTTTGGTGACTGCTACGTCTATCGAATCACAAAGACTGCTGTCATTTTCTGAAGGAACTGCATCCAGAGGTACAGAGGGTATTGCTTCCAGTGCATAACCTCTCTTCTTTGAATAGGATTCCTGAAATGCAAAAAATTAAGTAGGTAAGAGAGATATTTCTCAGATGACACAGGAAAAGGACCAGCCTCAATAACTCTGGCTACCAGGGTTTAGAATTAAGCACATTAAATACCGCATCCTGCTGAAATCCAAACTGTAACAGACCAGAAGAATTACTTGCATGCTAGAAGAAAACATTTATTTCTTTAAATTTTTGTATAACACAGTTCTTGTTCAGTTTACAGAAGAACTTCCTTCATCAAAGTTTTTATTTAATGAAAATTGGATTACTGCTTTTTCAATACCTGTTTTGCTAGGTTGTAAATCAGGGGATGTCTCATTTTCTTTTTCAATTGTATCCCATGAGAGCAACAATTACATTAACCACTACAATTCTCTTCAGGGATGTTTTTACAAAATATTTACATTACATATAAGAAAACTTAAAATATGCCTTCTACATATGAATGGCAGGATCCCAGGCTGTGAATGAAGATTAATTACTGCTCTACATTTGAGTAAAATAATAACAAAAGATCCCATAACAGCAATATGTACAGCAAATTCTACTGATTAGCAAACGTTGAGGGGGGAAATAGGAATTAGAAGTTTTGCTGGTACAGCAATCCAGTCAAGCAGATTGTTTCTAGTTTAGAACATGAATAAGTAGATAACATTCAGTTTCAACAGAGTTTCACCACAAATATATTTTTTTTAATCCCGGCAGAAAGCAATTGCATGGGCAAAGACATATTTCCACATCTTTCTTATATTGGACGTACGGATGTCTCTGAAAGTCAAGCATCAGATATAAATCAAATATGATATAATAAAAGGCAAAGGACAAGAAAGCATCCTGACAGTTAGATAGTATCATAGCCCTACCAAGAAAATGATTGAAGAAGGCATTATCTGAAACTAAACGTGGAGTAACAATTTCTTCACCAAGAACTTGTATTACCCAAGGTAAGCTATGGCTGAGGGTAACAGTGCCTTTTCAGATAAATGATTTATACTGTAAGCAAATAATTACATGATTCTTTGTTTTTTGGGTTTTTTCTCCTGGCTATTCTGGTCATTTTATTTTTATGCAAGTTCACAGTTTGGCAATAATTCAAGGCCTCTTGAAGGATAGGGTTAAGATGACACAAAGAGCAGCTTCACTTCAAAATTATTGATGACTTTGGTATAGACAGATTTAAATCTCAGGTTAAACTAACAAAGAACTTGAAAATGAACACTGGAAACAGCAATCAAGGAGAAAAAACATACAAATAAAATAAACAGAATAAGGAGAAAAATAAATAAATATAATAAATACATAGAAAACTAAGATGCATTTGTAATTTAAAAAAAATTAGTATGTACTGGCAAACAATACAAAATTGGTGGTCAGCATTCAAGAACATATCTAAAAGAGGAATGCAATTGCATCTCTACCTGTTTCTACCTTTCCAGTTTCTACCTAGTCAGATTATGAGCTCTCAGTATTAGTAATCTCACATACATAGACTAATAATAACTAGCTTCAGGTAGTAGCCATTATAAAGATTATGAAATTTTGCAAGTAGTCTTCCTGCAGCTCCAAATGTAATTTAATTAACTTAAGCCATTTCATTCCTTAAATGAAGTTAACAGAAAATTACACAGAGGCATCAATGCAGCTGAAGTGCAACTGCAGGACAAGAGAAGGAATCCTTCCAGCCTTGAAAAAAAAAGAATTTTTAGCCTGTCCATTTAAGTCTGCTATAAAAATGCAGAGGCAAAAATTTATTTACCAAAGTAATAACTATACCAGGAGACTTCAATTTAATCCTTGCACTCTCCTAGAAATATGCATTTAAGTCAGAATGCCAAAACCCTAATTATAGTAAATCTGCCTAGAGAAGCCCATGAAGAAATACTGCAGCCTTAAAATTGTCACAAAACACAAAAGGGAAATTCTGTTCAGCACCTGAATTCAGCTACATTAAAAACAAAAAAACAAACAAACAAAAAAACCCACAGTAAAGATTGATACAGCAAACATTAGAACAGACTTTGGATCACACTTTGTGTCACCCAACGTTCTGTCTGTAAAGGCAGCCAACAGTGCTGACCTAGAGAACAATGAAACCAACATGAGATTAGGTCAAGCACATAGTAACTGCTTCTCCTTCTGCAACACCTTGTGGGTCTAACAATTCATAGTCAGAAAATGCTGACTTTGTTTTGCATGTTTACCAATCCAACTTTCTAGAATTACCTTCTCAAGTTGCCTTTAGAGCACATGTCCCCTTTCATAGTTTTCATGCCCCCATTTTGTTTTTAGCTGTCTCACCAAGTTTGACATTGCTGTTTTATACTTTAGATGGCTATACTTTAGAAGGGTTGTTCTTTACTTATCCTCTCTCCTTGTGATGTCACAGACATGTGCACTTCCCATGTCCTCTCCTTTAGGGAATGAGAAATACTAACCTACTTACCCAGCTGTTCCAGGATTTTGACCATCCCTGTCATCCTTCATCCTCTCAGTCTCCAATGATGTGACAGGGATGAGATTTTCTCAGATTTCCTCATTCAAGGTGAGGGCTCACCAAACCAGTCAGAGTGATATAATGATTTTTATGTACTCCACTCCTTTCCTAATTGTTCTTAACATTCAATTTGATTTTCTGAATGTTATTCAACATTCTGTAATTAACATTGCATGAATATAAATGTCAGAGAAGAAAAAATAAAAATGATGAGGTGACTCAGAAAATTGTTAGAATGTAAACTACCAGCAATTAAATTCTTCCTAATTCTCTCTCTAATAAATAAAATACAATAATATGTCCAGCATAAGATTAATGAGTTAGAGCCAAAAAAGAATTGTTAATAGTTTAGAAAGCCAGAAATTCTACCAACCCATTAAGTTAAGATGATAGACCTTTATTAAAAAGTGCTTATGTAACAAAAAGGAAAAATAAAATTTCTCATCACTGGAGAAAGGTATTGTAAAGTCTTCTGGTTGCTGCAAAATGTTCTTCATTTTGCTGGTACTGAGCATTTCTAGAAATTTCTAAGATCTAATCTAATTCACCAATTTAGATGTTAGCAGATGTTGTAAGATTCTAAGTATCAGGTGTGAAGCAATGTGATTGTTACTTTCTAAGATTGAAAGCTCTCAACCAACTGCAATAACAAGTAACTACAGTAATTCTACATGTCCAAGTTATATCCATAACCATACATATCCAAGTTAACTCCATAATTAAAAAATCCTAAAAATACTTTATCTTTAGTCCTAAAATAAAATCTGAGTCCAATTTTTGTCTTAAAAATAGAGATTATTCAATCTCAAATTTCTATTAACCACTCCAAATTGCTGAACTTTAGACATGTAACTGACCACCAACATCAAGACAGAATTTGTCCTTATTTGAAATTATAACGTCACAAAAATAATGTGCTGGGCTTCTAGCAAATTAAAATAAGTATTTTTTTTTTTTTTTGTGTAAAGGATAAAAATACATATACAATAAAAGTAAAAAAAAAAAACCAACATTGAGAGTGTGTGAGTCACTGGGAAAATCACTAGAGAATAGCCACCCATACTGATCAATGTAAATTAGATTTTTTTGTCTTGTAGAAAGAAACAGTAATGTGACACTGAAGTTGAAGAGCACATGTCAGAGACACACTATGGCCCTTATTCATAGGCCTACAGTCAGTTGTGTCTCCTCTGAGCATAAGTTTGATAGTATAATACTTACAGGAGTAAGAGATTTTTCATCAGTGGGAATGAAATTGTTCCTAAACCATCTATTTTTGGCCATTGAAAAGGGTTATGTGCAATTGTGAAACAAAGTGCCATAATATGACCAAACCTTCAAGAACTACATGATGTTGAGTTGGAGCTTTTTTTCCACATTTTTTCCAGGTTTCTAGCTTCCCTTGCTTCTGCCTTCTCTTTAGTCTTGCCTTCCTTTTAAGAATCAAACTGAATGATGTATGATTAAAGGCTGAAGTATATGCAAATCTGTGTTTGTATGAGCTATGAATAGAATGATAGAGGCTCAAGAGGCACCTAATCTGAACTGACACTCTGACAAGAAGAGAGAATTTGTACTTTACAAAATTTTTTCATTCTGTCAATATCCTTTCCTATAAAAATCAGGTTACTTGAAGTTCTATTACTTCCCTGGAACATGGGACAACACACCAGGGTCATACGTGACTCTCCTCTTAAAGTAGAAATAATCTGGGAAACATAGAAAGGAAGAATGCAATGTATCTGCCACCTTTAGAAATATCTTTTTCACTTATATAGATAGTGAAGAACAGCCATTAAATTCTGACATGCCCCTTGAGATCCACCAGGGTATTGTGCTGTCTCCCCTGGCTTGCTGAAGGCCAGAAGACCAGCATCTAGAATCCCTTTCATCATAGCATGATAAATTCTGCTCAGTTGCTCCTTAGAAGAGTACTATGACACTTTATTGATGAAACTTTGGAGAGTTATTGATCTTATATGCTCCATCAACCCAAAGCTCCTGATTATCCTGAGAGTGAGGAATGAATATTGCATTTATCCCATGAATGTCATAGAATTATGGAATGGTTTGGGTTGGAAGGTATCTTTAAAGGTCATCTAGTCAAACCCCTTGCTATGGAGAGGGGTATCTTAAACTAGATCAGGTTGCTGGGAGCCCCTGACTTTGAATGTTTCCAGGGATGGGCATCTACCTCCTTCCTGGGCAAACTATTCCAGTGATTCACCATCCTCACTGTAGAAAAAATGTTCCTTACATCTAGTCTGAGTGTACTTGCAGACTTCTTGACATTTGTAAACAGACTGATATATAACCTTGTTGGATTGGGACACTTCACACTGAAATATTTGTGATAAGTAACTGAAGGTTGCTGAAAGGAATCAAGAATTCAAGCAAGAAAGAAGTCCTAACCAGCGACTCAAGATAATTAGAACAGTTTTTTGACATGCAGCAAGGTATAAAGGGAAATGTGCGAACCTGAATGGCATTGCACAAGTTTGCCGCAATAATCTACTAAGCATAAACAACTGAAAGTATTTCCTATGTCACAACAATCCAAAACCCCATGTAGATGGTGAAATATTTATTTTGACTGCCTTTCTAGTCAAAGATATCAGGAATAGTACTGTAATTTCAGGCTAGTAAAAACACATTTATCTATTAATAATAATTTAACCAAAGCAGGTTTCAGAGTATCATACAATTAGAATAATTTTTCATGAGTCAAACAATCATACGTGCTCATTGTTATGACAGCTAGAAACACTTGAATGTGTAATTTGTCATAAAACATATAATAGGGTTCATGATACATTACAGAATCTGGAAAACCACCAATAATCTCATTTAAAGGTGAGGAGAATCTACTCTGGTCTGCACAAAGTATTTCTAGCACAGATTTTAAAAGAGTAGGATATTTTACCCTTTCAGCAAACATCTGAAATTGCAGGTTTGCAGTTGTAGGAATGATATATGTACAGAGTTAACTGAAATACTTATTTCCCTTCAACACCTGAAACAGCCTTTTCAAGTTTCAGAAAGCCTTCCTCAGAGCTGAGAAAAACATCAATTTTAAAAAGCATGCTAGAGTTGTTGTTCTGTTTAGTTAGAAATGTTAATATGATGTTTAGTTTTTCAGAAACTATTCAAAATTTGGATTTGCTTTTTCAAACTTTATGTATGAAAAAAAAATGAGCCTTATTTATGCAACACCCCAAATACAGGTTTATTTTTCTCCTTTTCCAATGCATATTTTCAAAAATCCATGTTTTGAATTTAAAAGTTCATACAATAACTGTACAGACATAAATCCCTGAAAGCTAAAGGCTCCTACAATGCCTTACAACACAAAACTCACTAATATAGCCTAAACTATAAATGTGTGAAGACACGGGTAAATTGTGAGCATAATGAATGCAGCGCTAACCTCAGCAGCAGAAACATGTCACTATATTTTATGCAGTGTTTGCATAATTCTAACTGGCAGATATTCAGCATTTCAAATGAAGCTAGATTGTTGTAGTCATGTTACATGCTTTTCCATGCATTCAACACTCAGGCCATGGAAAAGAGCAGATGCTTCCTCTAATAAATAACTCACTGTGACAAAGATATACTAAAAGTGTACATAATCTGGTTTATGCAAATGATAATGGTTGTGTGTGTGGCAATGTAGTGTAATATAATAACAGCTTTAATAAACGATTCTTAGTTTAGCTGAAAAAAATACAATTATAAACTAGAAATCAATTTCCAGTTTAAATACCCTTCCTTTTTTTCTATTGTTTTCATGAAAGATGTTTTAAAAAATCATGTCTTGTTTGAATTTGAAGCTGTTGGAAAATGCCTCTTTAAAATAAAGGCTATTATATTTCAAAAAAGATAAAATGAGCTTAAACCTAAGCTCCATGGAAACAATACTTCTCTGCAAGATGCTTATGCTCTAATGCCTAGGTTTTAAACATACACACACAGCTCCAACTGAAGCAGCAAATATGAAAACTAGCCCCTCACATTATATGGGAAGTAACCATGGAGAATGTTAAATACTGAGAAACCTTATAACTGAAGTCAATATTTGACAGCAAATGCAGAAAACCATTAATGCACTACTCTATGTTAAGGCAGACTCACATTTCTCACATTTTATGACTTAATTTCTGTCAACTACTGTGCCACTAAATGAAAAACGTATGTGTTGCTGTCTGTGAAGGAGAGAGAAGAACTGAATGCACTTAAGTAAATCTTGAAGTAAAACACAACTGCTCTGTGAATAGCAACCCTACAGCTATACACTGACTTGATTGGAGAGCAGATAACTTCACTAAAATGAGACATGATGGGAGAAATCTTCTTTGAAAAGAGAGATTTAACACCAAAATGTGTTAATCCCTTATCTACTACAAATAGATGATTACAAATAACCTATGATATTACAAATAACCTATGCCTTTTTAAAAAATATTCTATACCTGCCCATGCATCTTTTTCTGAAGTAAATACTCTAAAAAAATTGCACAATAGAAACCAATTAATTGATATCACACACAATAGATTTGATAGAAGAGACAAATAAATATTTGCCATTTCAAGAAAGACAATCTTCCATGTTCAAATGTTTTTGACACTGAAGAAAACAAAATTTAAGTATGTTTGGTATAAAAGTTATTATTGCAATAGCATAAACCAAGACCCTCTTAGAAGAAATCTCTCTTACACATGCTCCCACAGTAAAATAGGAAGAACAAGAAAGTGTTTTTCAAAATACTACAGTTATGGAGAGTTGTACTGTCAAAGCAAAAAAACTTTTTTGTGAATCATACTTTTATTTGTTACATAACTGAAAAGTGAAATAGAAAATTAACAGAAAAAGAGTTTGAGATTGTTCTTTAAAGATCCCAGCAGCAAGCAAAGTTTGTAAAAGTTAATACTTCCTAATTAAATAGTACCAAATGAACTTTGCAGATATTTCAGCAACGTGAAAACTAAGCCCAACAGTAAGAGAGAGTCAGAAGGAAAGTAAATTCATACTGTAAGCTAGAAGAGGTGCTTAAAACAGTAAAATAAGTTATTCCATGGCAACAGGGGAAATATGCACATTAGCAGTAAACACAAGAGGATATTGACTGTATCTTCTATATTCTTAAATAACCCAGTAATTTTCTACTTCATACCAGAACAGTAGTTCTAAATGGGAACCTAGGAATTCTACTGTTTCCTGGCCAAAAGTGTACCAAAGCCCACTAACATTCATAACATGGATTTCTAGTTCTCTGGATACAAAAAGCTCCATTGCTCAGTGCTCTCTCCTCATACTGCCTATATTCCTGGCAATTTTATGAGGGCTGATGTGACCATGTTGAATTTCAGCAGGTAAGATGAAAATATAATAATACATTAACATAATTACTTAATTCATCACTGAATGAAGATCACTCAATTAACAAACATGCTACTCTCTTTAAACATGGAATCCCACCTTTTTACATCAAAGCTCTACTGCTTTAATTGTTACTATGATGATGTTCATGGTATGATAATCTAGTTATTGATTGCAAATTCTCAGCTCTATATATTGTGAAATAGAAACAGAATGTGAAGATTACATAAAATGAAATTAATAAAGATCATAAGGGAACCTAAATCATATTTTCAATAAAATTTGGTCCTAAAAATTTTTCTATAGGTTCACTGCAAGATTCCAGTACAGAACAGCTACCACAGAGTCATCTGTCTATTTAACAAGAATTAAGGGGTCTTGCTCCAGGTCTGCAGTCATAATAGCTGTAATGAATACTTTCATTACAGGTATTCTCTGTTAATGTTGTTAATTCCTTCATATACAAACAAACTACTAGGTCAGAGTTTCCCAAAACCAAGATGGTTTTGGGAACAAATGAACTTCTTCCCTGATGATTCTATTGCTCTAGGTTCTGATTCAATTATTTTCTTATATTTAATCAAATAATAACTCATCTTCAAAATAGCAATGTAAACACTAAAAGTTAAACACTCAAGTAATTTGCATACAAGATCCTTTCAGTGTTGGCAAGTAAAAGAAATTTGACATTCAGAATGGCTGGATGTCACATGAAACCACCCAAAGCCTGACAAGAGGAAACCCTTGGCAGTGGGTCTTTCTTCCTGGGTCAAAAAATGAGATTCTAGCCACTAAAAATCCAAATTGTGGAGTATGAGGAATTCTTTAATCTTACAGTCCTAATGAGAAATAACTATCTGTGGGAGAAAGATGTTAAGATTGCTATCCTTAAGAGGCACCTCAAAAATTGCTCATGAACCTTACAATAGGACATTACTGCATTCAAAAGAGATTATAAAAAAGATACACTCAGTCTGTCCACTTCGGAGGTGGGTAGAGAGGTCTGAAGAAAAGCCTTCTGCTTTGTCAGCTGTGTACCCCAAGTGCCCTGGTGCTCAGTTTGCACAAATTGAGCTCAAAAACTAGGCATGTGGTCAAAAACATCCCTGACTTCATATCTCACACTGGCTGGCTCACAGGGGCTTCCTGTTCAACAGAAAAGAGCAATCAGTCAAACACCTTCAGAGATGTTGACACTTTCTTAACGATACAAGGAGCAAGAACACCCAGATGGGTTTCTGAAGGAACTTCTGCTGTCAATATTTATGTTTCACAATGCAAAACCACTAGCTCTATAAAACCAGTGGGAATAAGGGAGGATTTAATCACCTGCCTATATACAAACATAACACAACAGTTCACTAAAAAAAGCTTTATGTGGATATAGAACTGCTGTCTGTATGTAGTATCTGCTCATCATAAAAGCTAATTAGGGACAAACCTTTGGTTTGCAAGTCCTTAGACCATTGGGCTAAAACATTGTCTTGGAGTTATAGACCAAATTTTACTAAATTCAAAATTAGGTAGCTATAAATAGGACTGAACATTGCCTAAAGATTTTATTTTCTTTCTTTTTCTTCACAGTATAAAATATTGTGAAACAAAAACTAGAATGCTATAAAATTATAGCACCTTCAAAAATAATACAGTTGGCATGATACTGTCAATTTATTAATTTATCTCAATGTCTTCACACTTACACCTTTTATCTTGAAAAACTGCAAAATGCCTGGTGGACTGTTTGGGTAATAGAGAGACATATCTATAACAATTTTTTTTTTTTTTTTAAAAGCTATCTCCCCCTTTCATCAAAGGAACACAGCTACTCTCCATACTATTAGGAGCATTAATGTGACTTCTTTTTGTTATAGTAGATTTCATGAAACAAAACTGCTTGAAGTATTTCACTATAATTGTTAGATCACATTTTCTATCCAAAGTAAATCTAAATACCTTTTCATAAAAACATGAGACAATGTAGTCTTATATATTTCCCACTGATGTCTTAAATACAGACTCCCCCAAATTCAGTTTCATTTATTTTACATCTATTTAATGAGTTCATCTCAATTACAAGTTGCTAGTAGTGAAAAAAATCATAACAATCAGTTGGGATTTTAAGAAACTGTAAGTCTTAGAAAAGTTTTGAATTTTGGTGAAAATACAAGGTATCTCTTTATAAAGTTCCATTTGTATGGAAATTCAAGTGGGATTGAGCACATTAATGCTTATACTTAAGAAATTCATTGATTCAGGATCTATCCCATTTTTAGACTGAGAATTATGGATACCAGAATTAAAGGTTTTCAGTAAAATACAACCACCAAACATGACTTTAAACCCAAGGCATGCATTTCCTTTTGCACAGCAAAAGAGGATTCACAGTTAGATAGAACAGAGTTGTTCTTTTTAGAAGTCCAGCTGTCATTCAGGTCTTTTCTTCAGAAAGAAATCAGGTCTATAAATTTTACAGACTTCTCATGAACTCACTGTACAAAGACATGCTTTTATACCATAAAAACTGAAGTAAGAAAAAATCCCTCATGGTTCCAGTATTAGCGTAGTTCTCAGATGTATTTTTAACATAATTAAAAACAAACAAAAAAAAAAATAGAAAATAGGTTTTTATGCTCAAAACAGTCCCAAAATGTCAAGTGTCTTTAAACAGCCCTTCACAGAAATACAACCTGACACAAAGCTTGACTGCATGGCTAATCAGTGTAGAAAATCCATGTTGTAATCACCATGTCCAGATATTCCAACTCAACTGATATCTTAACTCCAGACACCTCAACACTAGGACTTTTGTGCATGAACTCTTCCTCTTGTTACTATGGTAAGAATAACAAATACAAGGTCTCTATGATGGCTTTTTTCCCCCAGGAAACATTAATACTGAACAATTTAGTTGCCCAATTAAGTCAGAATAACCAGGAAGATCAACATAAATTTTCAGGTTTTAATATACTGCTTTAATATTTCTGTTATGAAGCAGCTGAAGTCCAAACATGAAGTTTTTAACATGAAGTTGAACTTCTTTTATGTACAAAACCAACTGCCATGTGCTACTGCTATCTGTCCACTGGGCAATTCAAATTGATTTTTTTTCCATTTTCCCATAATTTGAGAGGCAGCACTGAAAACAAAAACATTCCATGAAAATGTGTCTTTTGGTTACCACTAAATTTTAAACCACAAAACAATAAAATGCAATATAGTTATACTATGTAAGATCTTCCCAGATTACCACTGGGACATGTTTCAGTTAGGTATGTGACAGTGTTAATTCAACAGTAATTTCTACATGAATTTGAATACCATTAATAGGAATTAAATTTAACCTTGTAAACCCCTATAGTCATCAATATTTCAGACATACATCAATAGTTCCAGCACATTTTGACACCTCTCTCCTTTCTCATCCCGTTTAATTTTGCTGTTTCATGATCACACCAAGAGATAACACAACCCAACAGTGACCAGATTTACACAGTGCTGAACAGGGAGAGCCAAATTTTCGAAACGAGTCATTTACAAATTGCAGAGGCAGTCCTAATCTTTTAAAGAAATACGCTCATTTGAGGTCCCACAGCCTTACAGAGGATTATAGAACATAGGTGTTAGCGACGATATGAAAGAGATCTCTGGAAATTATCTCATCCAAACTTGCAGTTGAAGCAGAGTTTAGGAGCTTGATCAGTCAATTCTGAAAATACCCAAGGATAAACAGACTATAACTTCTCTGGTCAACCTACATACCTGTGTAGAGGTGTCTAGATTACACAACTAGTACAGAAAATATGCCTTTGCAACAAGACACTTGCAAATTTACATGGGCAACTCCAAATTTACACTGGAAATTCAGAAGCTACATATGCAATACATACTATATACAAGAATAAAATGTTCAGCTTCATTCCTTAAAACACAATCAGAAAATGTAGCATAGCACTAAAATAAACCACATTTTTTTCAATATACTTATTTTCTATCACTGTTCAGCAGGGTATAATCATCACCTGCTGGTTCTTTCCAGGCAGAATACATATTGCACTTTTCAGTAGCTGCTTCAGTGTGTGGGTGGTGTGTTCCTGAAATTACTAATAAGACTTAAGCTTACTGCAAAAGAGACAACACTGCAAATCAAGAGTTTAACAGAAATACCTTTTATGGGTAGTAGAGCTTTCCATATTACTCCCATTTAAGCAAACTCATCATTTAATCCACTAAATTAGGAAGAAAAAAATATTTTTTACTGAAGGTTAGAAACAATAGGAAAGTATTACAGATAATATAACAACCTTACTCTGGCTATCTGTACTCAGGTATATTTTAGGTCAAAGCTTTCTCTGCTTCGTCTGTATCATCACTAAACAAGGAGATAGGCTTCCTCCCCTTAAACATAGAAATTAGATTGTGTCACAGGAATTTGTTTCTAATTTTGGAGAACTTCAGCACTGAGTAAGATCAGAAAAATCTGCTTCTTTACCAGTCTAGTTTGAAACGTGCTTCCACTGAATGCACCGAAAGGTAAAGTTATTAATGGATTGAAAAACCAAGCTGAAACACTTAAGCCATTATTGTTTAATTAAAAACATGTTCTCTGTTTTTGTCTGTTTTTATTTAGAAACAAAGAAGAAACACTTTGTCTTTTATACTACCTCCCCTGTATGGTAGCAGTTTAAAAATTACTCGAACATTCGCACTCAGCTTAAAATCTAAGAAAATTTTTGAGGCAACTGAAAATAGCAGTTCAAACTGAAAGAATATGATAAAATGAAAACAAATAATGCCAAATAAAATTCCCAATATTAAAATTCTTCAGAAAGAGACAACATAGAGCCATGCTGCCTCTTTCCAGAGAGCATCAGTACAGAGGTTTCTCTAGGAGCAGATTTAATCTCTATGTGAAAACTGAGTTAGTTCCTTACTTAATTACTCCATTCATCTGCCATGTATCCTGAGCTGACTTTGAAAATGTAAAAATAAGTGCAACATAATAATTTTCAATGTCAGGTTTTCAACAGAACAGCCTTAACTGGCTTCTACAATACAAACAGTATACAAAATATCTTCCCATTAAAAATTACTTTTTAAAATTTACAAAAAGAAGTACAGACAGACAAAATTATCATCTGGAAGGCAGACATGAAATACATAACTCTGTTAACAGATGCATCAAACTCCAAATTTTAAATATTCCCACCATAGCCTGTATTGATGAAAAAACTATTACATACAGTTCTCATCTCCCAAAAATGTAGTTAGGAGTCCACTTTTTCTTCCCTCCCTCTAAACAAAAAGGCATTTTGGGGGGAATATCTCACTTCCACAGGAGAACACATGATAAAGTTGCTGGAGTTCCTACCTCTAGGAATCACAGAGTTATAGCAGAATGTTGACCAGTCTTAAAGGAAAATGTCACGGTCTCCCAGAAGTTCATTCCCTCTTAAAATATGAAAATTTGACACTAAGCTAGAAACACAGCATTTAAATATTTAAGTAAATTTTCCATTTATTTTTGGTGAAGAGCCATGCTTCCCACCGACTGGCAACACTAAGATTTATACTTAAGGCTTTTGAATCAAAGTTCCATTTTTCCATAGCAACTGCACCGCTCTCTTCACAGACATTATTTTCATTTTGTAACAGAGGTGTAACAAATGAGGTGTTTCTGGCTGTCATCATGTCAAACACATGGCATAACTGTCAGGATTTTTAAGTTGTACATCCAACACAGTTCAAGTCACAGTTCAGTCAAGCTGACCCAGCAGCATCCTAAATGGGACAGAGCTAAACCTGCCTTATATCACAATTACTTTATATCATAATTAGAAAAATATGCTGGCATGGCTGTCAAGATTAGGGTGTGTGAACTGCTTGCATTAAACTGATAATACTGGAGGGATCATATAGAACTCTGCAACCCTCATCTCTCTGACATTGCAGACTACCCTCTATTTACCTCTGTACATCAGGCCCTGTCTGCCTCTTAGCAGAGAAACAGTCAAGGTATGCTATACATGAAAAAGAAAATGGAATTATATACATACATTCAGAGTATGCTGCTCTATTCTCAAGAAAATTTGAATATGTATGTGGATACTGAATTTTTGCCCTAAACCAAAGATTAACTCCAGAACAAAGCAACAGTCCAAATTAACCTAAAATCATAACCTACAAATGGAATATACTCCCTGATGAAATAAGAAGACATGTCTCAATTCCAGTCTACAAAAATCCAGCTGCATATTCTAAACCCCTGAAATTTTTACAAGGCACAAAGATTTTTCCATAAAGCTCTTCCAGCACTTCACCAATTTTGAGACTGTAGAAGAGAACACCTGTATTACTGCTCTGAGAACACCTGTATTACTGCTCTGCTAGGTCTTAAGTAACATTTTACACAGAACTTTCTATAATAGCCCTTTCTAAAATGACACTCCCCAGCACAGCAGAGACTGCAATAACACACCGCATGCCAGAAGTACCTCCAGCCAAGCTTTTTTCCCTAACTGCAAAAAAGAAACGAAGTTCATCAAGGAGATTACTGCCCTCTCCTTTGGCATACTGAAAACTGTTAGCTCACTAGGTCACAGATGGACATTTTCATAATCTCACCTAAAACTCAATTTCATGTTATCATTGTGCCTCTGACTGTGTATATAAAGCAAGAATCAATCTTTATGTTTGCTCACCTTTGATGTGCAAACACAATATATGTATATGATTGTAAAATCCATTTCTAAATAAAGGAGTAGTGTAAAAATGAACTTGTTTGAGTCCAAGAGTCATTTATAGAGCCTTTTCCCTATTTTTGGATCTTTAGGAAAGTAAAAATTTTAAGACACCAGGTCAAATACCCTTATCTCACTGTTTCTTCACTATGAAGTCTGCGTTTTCTGATATGTTAGTGCGCTGACATGAGTATCAGAAACATTTTTGTACTTTTACCTAAAAAATGCTATTGCACGCAATATATAATTTGTACAATTCCAGATACTGTTCTTAATCCAGAAACTTACATATATATTTTGTGTTTTCAATCCCTTAGAACAAGATGTTCTCTGCTGCATTCTGAAGTAAATGTGAAAGATCCAACAGATTAGCTAACAGCTTGAAAGACTGCATACACTGATGGCAACAATTTAAAAAAAACAGTCACTGGCTTTTAGTTGGAGTTTAGTTTAGAGGTTTTTCACTACCTAACTTCTTTCCTTTCTCCCATAAAAAGAAATCAACAAAAGACCAAAACTATCTCTGTCATGAATTTTTATGGATAGAAGCAATCTAGAAAGGCAATCTGTCATATCATAAATGAAAGCATAATAAATATATTCCTTTTTGTACTTATAATTAACAATCCTATTGGTCTCAGCACAACAAGGATTAGATATCATAAGTTTGAGCTTAAAATTTAAGTACAATGAATAACACTAATTCAGGAATCACCATCTTAAAACTTACATTATAGCTGAAATCCATTTATAGATTTATATATAAATCTCTCTTTATAAATAGGAAAGACATACCAACCCACCAAATAACCATCTTGATTACACTTTTCAAAGGCATCCCTCAATTTTATAGCACCCTTTTTGTATACCTTACCTAAAGAAGAACAAGGGAAAATAATACTTTCTAAAATTAGGACATAAAAATGGCATGTATGTTCATCACAGGCAAGTTTAACAATAATTAAACCACAGGTGATACTTAGACAAGAAAAGTTCCATTTAAGAAATATGTTTTGAAACAAATCCTTAAAAATGAGGAATTAGTAACTAGTACCCTGATTGTAAATCAGGATGATTCCAACAATGTCGCACTTTGCAAAATGTCTAAAATGATGGATAGTATGAAGTAGGAAACAGTTACTGAAAAGGGAAAGGAATATAAAGGCTCCTTATCAAGAGACAGGGCAGTGCTCATTGTTATTCAAGCACATGAGCTGCCATATCCTGTTTCCATTGACTGCAGGGAAGGCTTCAGCATTGACTTCAAACAGGTGCAAGTCCCATGAGACTTAAAGGGAATAAAACGTACAGTCATGGTATGAAAGCATCAGTGTATGAAGTGTGGTGAGACAGGATATGGAATTCCAATGTGGTACACAAGAATCTGACAAAGCTATTTAAATGCAGTGCCAAGTAAGGATGCAACTGAAAAAAAACCAGACATTTCTAAACAGAAATTTGGCAGGTCTCCATTCAATGCTACAAAAAAAAAAAGTCCAGGAGAACTGTTACACAAACGAGAGTGCTAATTTATGGTGAGGGGAGAGAACAAGGGAGACCCAGAAGTAGCAATAAGCATCATCCTGTTCCTGGAGCAATACATTATCACTTGTTCAGGACACAGCTGCTGGAATGCTTTGGTAGGTACTGTAGACTGGTCTGCTCCAAGAGTTGCTGGGACTTAGACTCAAATATATTACTCACTTATATTTATTCTCTTCTGTATTATGAAGAGCATTTGAAAACGTTTGGGAATTTTTTCTTTAACTTACATAATCTTCAAAAAGAAGTCGTAAGCTATATTCTTACATCAGTTGAGTTATGCATGATGTCCTCAATTAATTCTATAAAGAAAGTAGCCGAGATGTCATTATATTAATTAGAAGCTGGTCAAAAATAGAGTACTTATCCCAAAGGAAACTATGCAACTTCAAAATTTCTTTCCAGATGGAAAAGAAAGCTATCCAACACAGCAACTATCTGTCTAAAATAGGGGTAGTAAATATCAGTCTCCATATTAAACTCTTATGAATAATTATTATAGCAGGATGACTGAACATCAACATTTAAATTTGGAAGCAGCTTTTGACATTAAAGTGAAGAGTGAAAGTAGCAACTTTGAAGGGAATCAGGCAAGACTATAAATAACTCTGAGGGTTAAGGCAGAGATTAAGCATCTCTTCCATAGTTACTAAGTTTTATGATGTAAAGGGAATCACATACCTGTGCAAGCATGGGAAATCCGAGGTTCCTGCATCCATTACAAGGTGTGAGTGCCTCCCATAAACCAGAAGGTCCGCAAGTATTTTCAGCCGTATCATCATCTTCTTCCTCCCTTGGTGATAAACGCATTGAAGAAGGCCTCTGTGCATAAATAAACAATACTTTCAAATTAAACACAGTGATATATATTGTAAAGAAATATTTTATCCTATGAACTTAAGAGTGTTTCACTCAGAAACACCAAAAGAAATACCAAACTGCTATTTTAAACCAAAGTACCTACTCAACTGTTAAACTATTGTATGAAAATAATACTTTCTAAGGAAGGTACATATTGAGCTATCTGCGATTATACTTTAAAATTGAGTGAACATATTAATATACATAGAAAATATTTACTGTCTTTATTACCAAGAAATTGGAAATTTCTACTTAATTTTATTTTAAAATTTGCTGTAATATCATTAAGCTCAGGATATTCCACAAAGAATAAAAACTAACATGTACCTGGATGGGTCCAAGATTTTTACAGACAAAAACTACTAAATCAGTGAAAAGATAAGGTTTCAGGTTTTGCATTATATTTATCAGTAATAAATGTGTTATCTTATTTTGTAGGCAAAAGATGTATTTTAAAATGACCTGTATTATTTTGCTTTATAGTCTGGAAGGGATGAAAAGTATCACAAATTATCATTGACTTATGAGCACTGTGGCTTACATATTGATCTGAGTGATAACAGAAAAATGCTGATTTTTGCTTAAACCAGTATCCTAATTTTCTATGAAGACAGAAATACGAAAAGTGGTCAGTTCCCATTTATTTATGTTATTTTGCTACACAGGACAATCCACCCCAACTGAATTGCAGTGGCAATTTTTACTAATTTTAGGAGAAGGAGGAAAGTTAACCCAGTAATGAATGATTTTTAAAATCTCACGTCAACATAAATTGTTACAAGTAAAAAAAAAATAGTTTTCACACATTAATTCTTTGTCCCTATTTAAACTGGTATATGAAATAGCTGTTCTAGCCTGCTTCAAATTTGCTTCAGCAGCCTGCTTGATATTCAGATACTAAATACTACATTTAGGACCACTTCTTTCACAAGTGGCTGGACCAGAATAGCACTGTTTGAGATAATGGCTGATCACAGCTATCAACCTGATGGAAACATTAACTCTAAAGCGCTGCTATGGGGTCCACGTAAAAATCATTTTAAATCCTCAACACCTAACTGCAGATTATTTTAGCCAATAGAATAAAGAAATGCATGGAGTCTGCTGCAAGGAAGGGAATAGAGAAATGAAAGAAAAGTAGGGAGGAATAGAAGTAGAGAAACAGCAGCAGCTCTAAAGATGAACACAAGCTGATGGAAACTAGGAGAAGCAAAGGCACCGCACAGACAGGCACTAACTCAAATTGTGTAACATCTGAGGATCATTCAACTCTTGACTCTTGTGATAACTTCTTAACACAAAAGTTGTTGTTATACCATTAATTTAAGCAGGGAAAATATTTAGAAATTCTATCTCAACTCATGCATCAAAGATGAGAAACACAATATACCCCACTCCATTATGCTGATTCCCCTTGGTCAGAAAATGGTTGTTCCCCTGTTGCAGACTTCGTGAATCTAACCATATCTTGTAAAGTTAGGTGAATTTATTTACTTTTTATTTTAGAAGTCAATTTCTAAAACAGTCTTAGCACGGTATTTCATTAGGTTATTTTGACACTCTAGTAGTACCACAGAATATGTTGCCATAGCAACCAATATTCTCACACTGTTATTAAAAGCATCGGGTTAATTCTGCAGAGTGTAGGTCGTGAAAGACTATTATTGCTAGGTATTTGCATAGACAAAGGAAGCAGACTAGAGGTCTTTCCCCTCTTTTTATGACACCATCTTCCATGGTGGCTGCCCTACACTTGTATTTTAAATCTCAGAATTGTTGTGCCAGAGAATAAGGCATTTCTTGCCCCCTGGAGTAAAAAGCAAAGAACTGCAGCAGTGCTCAGCACAGGAATGCAGGTGACACACATTAGCTGTAACCTTACAAGCCAATGGAAGTGAATGAATACAAAAGTCATATAAAAATGTCACTGTACTCTGTAAAGGTAAAAAAACCACACACGTAAGTGAGAAATTTTAAACACAACTAAAGGAAGACAAATTACAATAGAGTACTGAAGGGGGAGCATATGAGTATTTAGCCATTACAGGAAGAGAGTGAAAAAAAACCCATGCCAAACAATTATTGAACAGTAAAAAAATAAAATACACTAGCAGAATGAGAGTGGCATATTTCCATTAGATTTTATATAAATAGCCTAAGATAGAGTGCGAATCACAGGAATTTAATGTCAATGTGAATGAGAGGAAGTGGAAAGTATCTAGTCAGATCTGATCATTCAAAAAAGGATCAGTCAATGCCAGAGTTCATTAGACACACAACTGGAACAAACTGGTACTCTCATGCAACTAGACAACGCAGGTATGAACATGATACAGACTAATTTACAGAATACTGTAGATCAGGGTGAGCTCTTTTTATAGTTGCACAGATTTCTGCCACCAACAAGGCACTAAAAAGGCACCATTAGGCAAAGTCTATTTAGAGGGTGAAGAAACAGTTATTGCCATCACCTTTCTCACCCATCCCTGCTTGACAAATGCCCAGTTCCTCCCAGTAGGAGAGAGATACATGGGAATCACTGCAGGGAAAGAGAGCTGCATTTGCAAAGAGGAAGGAAAGAGTTAATAGCTGCATGAGAGAAAAGTGTCACAAGTGCCCCAAATTTGATAGACTGGGGTTGTATACGCTGGGAAGAGGGATGTGTCTGGAGGAGGCAAACGAGATACAGAAAAATCTACAATCAATTCACAGAGTTCAGACTGTCACACAAATCCATAAAACTCCAAATCCAGACCACACGGTTTCCTGTTACTCTCTCACAGCCTTCATTCCTTTCCCAGAACTCCCTAATTTTTCTGTTCTGTTGTATAATTTAATTTTGCCTCCTTAGAGGTCCTTTGAACATGAAAATCTAATTCTGTGTGTGCTACTGGGAAGTCTTGATATAGACCTGTAGGGAGAGTTTTAGTAAAACCAAAGTTATTTATGCCCACTTCTCAGAAAATAAATAAATAAATAGAGTAGAAGGTATTTCTGTCAACTAAAGAAAAATGCGCCATTTAGAACCTCTTATTTATGCCTGTTTGGAGCTAAAACAACCCAAACAAATGTAGTTAAAAATGCCATCTAAATCACAGTTACTTGGTTGAATTAGACATTATGAAATGGCAAAGTCAACATAAACTGCAGTACTAAGCTTCTAAGTACTAAGTAAGGGAAGTTCTGCCTAGTTAGAAGAGATACAAGCATAAGCAACATATATCCTCAAACAGAACAGACAGAAAACCTTACATGATATTAGATATGATATGCAAAAGGAAAACTTGGTAGATAAATCACAAAGATATTAACAGAGAATTAAACATTTATTAAAAGTTCTGGTTTTTACTGGAACACTGAATCAACTATTAGACACTGCTTGCAGTAGTAGAAGGCTAAGAAAGTAATTTCTCTGAGTAAAGAGAGAATAATAATAATGATACAGCAGTGAGAGTACTAAGATCTAGCATAAGGACATTGTACCACTACAACTAGTGACAAATTTTCTTCAGACACTACTAAGCCTATCACATCACCTCTCATTTTCATACCTAATGAGTATTTAAATCACGTATTCCAAAATTTAGGTATGGAAGCCTTTCTTTTCATGTTTTCATCTACGTAAAAGGCAAAAATTTGGGCACTAGGACACTTTGGATTGAAGGACACTTTATAAAGAGGCTATTTATTCTCAAAACATGTATGTACATCAGATTGTCTATCACAATAACTTGGAATCTCTATCCTAATCTAAGAGAGCAAGCCAATATTTATCAACAGAGAGAATGACGAATACAGAAAGAAAAAGCAGAGAAAGTCTGTTCTACCCTTAAAAGTCAACAAGAGAAGGTGAGAGGTTAAGCTTTAATCTTTATTATTTACGGTCACCAAGTTCACAGCTCAGCAGCTGTACCCCATGTATAAAACATACATAAATACCTTTATGTATGGCCTTCTTTTTATCAAATGTTAGCTATCTCCTATCTAACATATGACCTTATTAACTAAACAAGTTTTTTTAAGGAATATAGTAAATAATACAAGATGTCTTACTTCCTTTCAGTCCCTCCTTTTTTCTCATCTTTTAGTGGTCTGCTTTCTGCCTTGACATTTGTAAGCAGCCACTGCTAGGAAAAATATTACTCAATTCCCTTGTTTCAGAATACATAGGAGACTTTCCTGGACTAGTCCAGTGAAATCTAAAACCAAACATCAAAACCTTTTCTTCTTGTATCTGTTTTTTATACAATATCATCCAATTGCAGAAGTATTTCACATACCCTTTCAAACAGTATCTGCTAGAGCAAAACATCATCAGCAAACTATTAAAGGTGCAAAATGACAGGACATTTACCGTTTGCTATTGCATCATAGCTCTGGAGACACGAACATTACCTTATCATTTATCTTTGTTAGGAAACAATATTTTTAAATGGAGCAGTAAAGATGAAATACAGAAGGCAATATTGTTCTGCTTACAGGAGGCAGAAAGCAACCAGACATTTGATAAGCCAAGTTCTGCCACTCAGTTTGAAACAATGAGGTCACTAGGAAGTTTTTTCTGTAGATATAATTTGTCAAACATGTATTTTCTATCATCCTAACAGAGATATGCTTCTAGCTCTCCTTGGCCCAAAG
This sequence comes from Motacilla alba alba, assembly GCF_015832195.1. Lineage (NCBI taxonomy): Eukaryota > Metazoa > Chordata > Aves > Passeriformes > Motacillidae > Motacilla > Motacilla alba. The sequence goes on from NC_052031.1 coordinate 45,757,364, forward strand.
GACATGTACCTTGCACTGTGAAATAAAAGCAAAAAAATACAGGTCTGTTACCTAGTATTCTATTTTGACATTGTTATTACTAAGAACTAATAGAACAGGAAAGTGTTCCTGAATCTCTTCTACAAATTTGGATAAGCAGGTCTATCTCTGCCAAAGCTGTCGCCAGCAGCTGCAGCAGTCAAGCCAGGGACAGAAGAGCTGGGACAGTGTTCTGTGCTCTCAGTGCTCCCCCTGCTGCTGCCCAAGCTGCTCTCAAGGGAAAATGCCTGAGGTATGCAGAAGAAAAAAGAGCATTAGGGCATGACGTATAACACAATCAGTGTTATATGTCATGCCCTAATCAAACTCAGTTACTATTTTTCTACAGCAGCATCCCTGCATTGAGCAAATATGCCCTTCTGAGATTCAGTAAGGATCCTGAACAGGAGGAGCCTCAATTATGACATACATCCTACGTCTCACAGACAGTAAAAGGTTTTGGGAACCTGGGCACACCTGTCCCAAATCCCCCAAGGCCTTCTCCCTATTAATGATTTTCTGTTTCCCATCCTAATTATCTTGTCTTTCACCTTACACTGCATATCTGCTGCATGTTCCAAGTCTGCATCTCTTTCATTCACTACTCACTAGAGTTTGACTGCACCTCCTGTATTCTGCAATGAAGTATCAGGGAGACAAAGACAGTCTTGTACTTACAGCAGCATAACAATGCTCTGCACCTGCCTCTGCCTTAATCCCTGTGGGATGCTAGACATGTCATTTCAACAGGTCCAAGATGGTGACCCAGTTTGTGCTCCTGATCTGCTGGCTATGCTGAAACTGAAGGCGAGTTTGCACCAATGCTGGGCTACATCAGAAATCACCTTAGGAGACTCTGTGACTATTCTCAGGGGTATATGACCCTAAGCACCCTGCAAATCCCAGCTCTAGCAGTCCCAGACGCAGAATCTTGGTTGCTACACCATTGCACATCAGCCCAGCTGCATATGATATTTTCTGACTGGGACTCCAAAAGAAATACCACATCTGAAGCAGTTACACCCTTGGAACTCAAGATCAAAGTGATATCTGATTCTGAGGAGAAATTTCTGTCACTTGAAGTCAGTAGAGTCCAGTAAAATGCCCGCATGTAGCAAACACAAAATGTATTAACTTTAGGCAAATGCGATTAATTCACATACATGAGGAAAACTATGTGGTTGTGTAGCTGCTGCCCCTCAGTGAGCAAGTGCTATTGACACTTATCATGATGAGCACCCCAAAATAAATCACTCCGTCTCCAGAGCAGGATCTGACACTGTACAGGAAATACATCCTGGAACCAAATGGCAAATACAATGCATACTGAATAAGATCAAAATTTTAAGTAAAAATGAGATTATAAAATGAGTACATCTGGAAATGTATTGAAAGTAGAGCAATGGATTTGAAATTTTTGATTCATCCTTGCATGTAGCATGAATAATGAATATTAAGATGATTCTGAACCTTTGCACTACTCTCATAGAAGGATGCAACCATTCATAAAACAAAAGTTTGGGATTTAAAAACCTAATAGGCAATTAATTTAGCATTTAAAACCTAATAGGCAACCTAACAGGCTCTCTCAAGTGATCAGTTACAGGACTGAAAAAATGGCCTGAAGTTGTGTCAGGGAAGGTTTAGGGTGGATATAAAGAAAAGTTTTTACACCCAGAGGGTGTCTGGGCACTGAAGAAGCTCCCCAGGACAGTGGTCACAGCACCAGCCTGGCAGAGCTCAAGATGCATTTGGACAACACTCTCAGGCACAGCATGTGAATCTTGGGGATGGCTCTGTGCAGGGCCAGGAATTGGACTTGATGATCCTTGTGGGCCCCTTCCAACTCAGTGTATTCTGTGATTTAATAAAAGTTATTTGTTTAATCTATGGATTAAGCTCCTTCTCTATAGCGTATCAAAACACAGGCACTTCCATAACTTGCTCCACTCTAATATATGTGTTTGAGACAGGATTGAACTGCCAAATTAATTTCTTTTTCTTAACATTAGCTAAAATAAAATGAACCTGTGTTTCAAATACTTGTCTAACTTTGAGCATATACCTAATACTAATAAGTCAGACTATTTGCTCACTTAATTTTAAATGTTTAATGTCAAAGCATTTCAAGTGCTTTACCATGAAAAAGAACTTAGCACATGAAGCATAAAGTGCTAAAATAGAATTCACCCAGGAAGTCATACAGACTGCAAGGACACTCCGCTACAGAAATGCATCTCTAGGAATGCCTTTCCATCCCACAGGCATAATAGATTTGACCTATGTTGGTATGTAGGAAGGGTCTACACAAATATGGGATGTGCAAAAAGGAAAGGAATTTGGTACCTTTTTTTTTTTGAGTCTTGAAATTCAACCACAGGAACAGTTGCAATTAAGTTAATGGAATTTCTCATGTTAATGACAGACTTTTGCATCTCCCTGAATCAATATGCACATGACTCATTCCAAAATGTGACTCACTGAAAACTCATGTACCAGATGAAAAAGAAGAAACTGATAATGAAGGGCACAGGAGCCCACAGAAAAGCAAAATCAAGTGTTAATAATTTAAAAAATACTAAATACAATTAAAGGCTACAGAATACTTGCCCTTGCATGAAGGAAAAAAATCATAATTCAAAGTAATGTCGACCACTTTTGGCTTTAAATGTCTCAGAGAAAATACTGCTTGGAGAACAGCTGCAGAGGCATCTCTGTATTTAACAGCCCTATACCATCTGAATGTTATCATATAACATTTGAAAATCTCCGTGCTATGTAATTGCCATGAAAATCAGTTTAAACCATGCATTTTTCCTTTTTTAAAATTGTGAAAGAGAGGGTGGGTAAGTGGGTGGCAGTATGATGAAACTTATAGAAAATACATTATTTGTCATGAAATAGAGCAGAAGGAAGAGAAATTAAAGTAGGGGAAAAATCAGGTGGCAAGAGAGTAGGCAGAAGTCACCACTTTATTACTCCTTCAGTGCACAGTTTTTTATTTAGCACACATATTCTCAGTAGAAATGTGTCAATAAAAATGCAGTTATTATTCCATTAAGCCGCTGCTGCCTTAATAAAGAACTTAAAAGAAAATCATACCAGAATAGACAAAGGCAATCTAAAGAAGAACTATAGGCAGCTCTGGTTAGTCATCTGAAGGTGAGTGCTGGTTAAGAGTGGACAATTAAAAGAGCTTTGAAGAACAGTTTTGCTAGACGATTTACAGATCCAGCAGTGACAAACTACTAGTGGTTTGCTATATTAGCAACCAAGTGCTAAACATAATGTAAACACAACACAGTAGAACAGCCGACAGTTGAAATGTCTTAGAAGGCTATAGAAGTTGGAGGCCTAACTGGAAAAGATCAGCCAAAGAGTAATCTACCTTTTGTTCTCAGAAGCACAAGCAATGGCTTAGACTCCTCTAGAGGTTCTGAAAAGGATCTGACACACACATCCCATCAGAGATGCAGCGTACTATCAACTGGAGAACAGCTCTCAATGCAGCCTGATTTACATGGCATGTGGAAGCAGCATTCAAAATCATCTTCACTAGGAAGGTAAAGTCTTTGCTACGGCCAATAGGAAAATCTGCCATATGCAGATCTCACATACTGCAAGTTGCTGCTTTTTCCTGTCTTATATAATTAAACCAGTGATGTCACTGCAGTCATCTCAATAACCACTACTGCCAGAAGATATAGGACAGTGCTTTTTCTGTGCTAGCTCACTGGTACTGTTTCCTTTTGCCTGTGGTAGATTCAACACCACACATTCAGATCCACCGCAATACAAGCACACACCTTTATGTTATTTTCCAGACACATTCCTAAGTAGCTGAAGACTTAATATTTAAATTCTTTCTTCAGTCATTCATATTATAATGCCGTAAAGATCCTATGAAATACAGATAAACAAATCAGTCAGTAACCTCCTTTTATCTGTAATTCCTGTCAAACACTGTATTTCTTAGGAGGCATCAATGACTAAATAAGCAATTGTGATCTGTTAAAATTATTTAGATTTCTTAAAGCAAACACCACTGGCAGAGACAAAGGCAAGGCAATAAATATTCCAATATCCATAAATAAGAAACTATTAACAATTGAAAGAAAGACCAGCATAGCAATAAAAAAGTAATTATATTTTAATATGATTTTTGTCTAAGTTTGACAGGCAGTATTGAGGCTGCTTCTTTGCAGATTGTGAACAGCCCATATTTCAGAGATATTAGGCAGAGCACCAATATCAACAAAAATAATAGTGGTAGTATTAATGCAAATTGCTTAATCTCAAATAATTACTGAAGCAAATAAAATTGAAGTACCTCTCCTGAGATTTTCCCTCATGACACTAAACTGAAACTTACGGTAAGTTTAGAGAGGAGAGATGCCAAGAGAAGACAAAAGAAAACAGATATTCAAATATTGTGTAAGTCATTCAACCTTCACATTTCTCTGGAAAAATAAACTGCTGAAAAGACCAACATGTGCATCACGTGACACAACACATCAGGTAAATCTGCTTTCTGATTCTAATCTCAGTTTAAAACCTAAAAATTATACCACTGAAGTCAGGCAAGGATTCCAGTTATATTAAAGTCACAGAAAAGCTAAGGAGTCCATTTCTAGCACATTCTTGATGTCCATGGGCAAACTTTTCTAATGCATAGTAAATATCAGGCACTTGCCCTTAACTGAATTCCTCAAGATATTATATTTTATAGAGGTATAGGAATCTGGCCCAGTATATTTTTCTATTCATTTTCTACTTGCTAAGCTTATTAACTGGGGCTAGAAAAATATGTCAGCAGAATACAATGAAACTCTATGTAATGAATGGTCAACTTTCAAGACTTCAGGACAAAAATACTGAATTTATTTTATATGCCTATTATAAAACAAATCTGCTTGTTGCCATTAGGACAGAATAAAAATGAAATCAAACAAGTAGTCCAAACAAACTGCCCAATGCTCTAATTTCAGCTACTAAAAAATTTTTAAAGCGAGCATTATTTTGTATTAGCTTGTCATGGGTGGTCATTTTGCCCTGTGAAATATGGCACATTATTTACCATTAGCATTATTTGTATACCTCTTACTAAGAAGCAAAGAAAAGAAAGCAAGACTGCGGCTTCTAAGAAAGCACCTACTTAGCCAACTTCAAAAGAATCATTGAATCAAATATAGTGAAACCAGACATTTAATCCCCACCCCTTAGGGTCCTGTAGAAGTTCACATTGCTCTGATGGATTAGCAGGCTCCATCTCCTGGTTATACCATTGAGATAAAATAATGCTGTTCCACTCACCACAGGAAACAACTGAGACATACCCATATGGTTCTTACATTTCTCATGCATTCCCTGTCAGACAGTGATCATCAGGCTTCACTGCAAGTTTCAAGCTTAATGACTTAATTTTTACACTAATAGAATAGACATGAAATCAGTGTTGACTTGAGTTATATACAAAAACATTTCATTTTTTTTCCCCCTCCACTCTCTGTAACTTCATGTGTATGTATGACGTTGATTTATTCTGAGGTCACTATGTATTATAAAGAACAATCAAACCTGCATTGGTACCTGCTGACAACAGTGATAAGAGTTCTAAAATATTATGGAAATGCCTATCTCTTAAAATGCAGAAACATCAAAAGCTAAAATGTTCTAGAACAACGTGGGTTTTGTTTAGATTGCAGGATAGGTTCTCCTTCTTTCCTTATTAACTGTTATCATTTCCCTCAGGTAAATATCTACATATGACTGTGAAAAAAACAAATCTTCTACATATATAAGCTCAGTCTTCTTATATTCTACCAAAAGCAGTTTTTCCAGAGAGAAAAAAAATATATTTTCAGAAATTAAAATCCAATTGTACCTAAATGTTGGCAAAGTCTTTCATACACCTTCTAGACCTCATACATTGTTCCATGCTCTATTGCTCAAATGGGATAAACCAACACACCTTTGGAGTATCAGCATTCCTACTGGTGATGCTCTAAATCACATAGGCAGAAAATATACTTTGAGAAGACCAAGGAAGATGAAAAGAACTTTCTGTTCTCTTGTAAAGAGAATATGAAAATGTCATTCTGACTGGAGTACTGGAGAACAGTCTGAGGAGAGGAGAAACCCAAGGGAAATGGAGGGTAGGAGTCCATGACAGATTTTTTTTGACAACTTCTAAGGAAGGTCAGTGCTTGGGGGAAGCACCTCTGGTTACCAATAACTTAGTGTTCCTGATGATTTGATTTTATAGTAATACCACAAAGAGAGAGTTGATGTTAACATTAAAAAAGTCACCTGTCTGGGTGGAAATGTCATGGTATTATCTTCTCATTCTGCTCTCCAGAAGTGACTGAAACTCTCTTGGAAGATCCCAAATGAATCCAGAGACTGCAGCTTAAGAATGGACATCGTGTTTTACACTACTGAACACTCCCAGGATGACAAACCCTGAGGGTATCAAAATAAATGGAAGAGAAGGTGTGAAGCACTGTGCTGTGCAGCACTGGCAAGAGTGGCACAATGGCACCAGCAGCTCAGGGATGTTAAAAAAAAATCATGAAGCAGAGATGAGAAATAAGGTTCCCTAAAGCACTGAGTAACATTAAATAAAAAAAGATATTTAATGCAAGCAAATATATTTCATATTGGTAAAATGATTTCAGGATCAGTTCTGATAGAGTCCTCAGATCTTGGCTAATCCTACTAAGATTAGTAGATATCTTCGGTGTTCACCTAAATATAATGAAACAGAGATAACTTTACATATGTGCTCAGCATTGAACTAAAATTGTCCTTGTAAAAAAAATCTACTGTAGTCAAGTTAATAAAACCTAGCTATCAAAAAGAATTTTTGAGTAGACAAAATTTTACTAATCATTGCCACAGCACCCCAAATTTACACAAAGCTTTATAACCATAAAGAAAAACAAGCTCTTTGATCTGAAAAGCTTTTATTATAATTACTTTATATGGAAAAAATTCTAAACCCATATCGAAGATCCTTATGTAAAAGATTCAGCTGAGATGAAAGGGTCCACAGCAGGGCAAGCGAAAGTGCTTGGCAGCATGGAAAGCAGGATACATACAAAATAAGAAAATGCTAAGATTACTTAGTCAGGAAAAAGAAAGCTTTAAAAAAGAACAAGCCTGAAATATTGCAAATTATGGAGGGTGCACAAAGCATTTGTTCTTTTCTACTGTATCAGATCTGACCACATAAGAATAAATGGAAGCATATACTCAGCCAATAAGACAAAATGCCTGTGTCTAGAGCACACATTCTGCAAAACAGCAACAGAGGGTTTTACATGGTGGTAAACAATGTGACAGACCAGAGCAAAAGGATTAGATACCTTTAGGCTTCACCACTACAAGCTAAACACATAACAGCATTCAGAGAGATGCATTTGTCTGTAAGCTATTTTCCTGCTAGTACCTGATAGTCAAGGAATTTGCCACACACACATAATTGCAGACCGCTTTAATATTCCAGAAAATCATTCTAGTGGAAAAAAGAGCAGGTACTTCTTAATGCAGATTAAATAAACTGGTGGTTTGGCCAGCACATTCCCCTAGTTATACTTAACTCCATGTAGTTTAAATCATACTAAGTATTGTCATGTTTTGAGATTTTATATTCTTAAACAAGCACTGGCTTTCTGGCTTTCTCACAGGGTAAGTCTGTGCAGTTCACTGGAGGATTGGCTAGCTATCTTTCTACCCGAAATCACAACAGCATGGAGCTGCAGGCTAATTTAGTCAGCTGTGAAGCATGATACCAGGCAAATTATTCTGTGTACAGTTCCACATAGCTCCTATTAGGACCCCTCTCACATAAATTTTCACAACACTGTGCTGAAGCATAGCCTAACCTACAGATACAGAACATATTTTTGTTTTAATAGCTACAGAACACAGGTTAGGAAAGGATACATTTAGAACACCTGAACTCCCCTTCACTAGGTAGGGGGGGAAAAATTTGTATCCAGTTGGTTTTCTTCTGCTTCTTTGTAATCACTAACTCATGTTTAAACAGAATTTAGAAATCCTTTTGTAAAGCAGTTTATGGAAAGTATATAATTCCATGCTGACCAAGTGAATGTTTGGTACTTGATGAGCTGTTATAAATATCTAATGAAAAAATTTCCCAATTCTCAGTGGGAAATACTACTGTGTGCACTAGAAATTGGGATTAGCAGATGGTTTTTATTTGGGTGGTAGTTTTTAAAATCAATTTTTAAAGTTACATAATATTATCTTCAGAGTGTGGGTAGACCTTCCCAACAAGGGAATCTCAAAAAGTTATGTTTACATATCCTGTGAGAGAAGGCCTTCATACTTTTAGTTCCCATAGAAATAAGAGTCAGTATATGTTTGCAAAATAGGATTCATAACTGAACTGGTGAAAGGAATTTAATACAAAATTCTTGTAACATCAGAATTTGGCAATACTTAAATCTAACACTATCATAAAAAAGGAATTCAGTAAAGCAACAGTCTTCCAAATACTGTCTCTCAATACAATTCTCTTCCTTTTTTTTAATACATCATAAATACCTGCAAAACGCCTCAAAGCTTTATTATGAAATTCACCAAATGTTACTATATTAAATTACTTTAAATTTATCTGTTTCTGTCCTTGAAGCCCCATACAATCAGGCCTGATTATCTTACTATTCCCTAATGAATAAGCAACCAAAATTCGGGAAGGTGTTTTTACTGTATCCTCATTAGTAAGCCATTGTACATACTTCTGGCTTGCTCATCATCATTTTTCTGTGAAATTTTGTATCCCTCTCTCAATATTGCATTCAAGTGTGTGGTGTTTTTAAAGGCTCAAGACAGCAATTATTTTACTCGAGTATGTTTGGTCACTCTTAGCTATTATATTTCAATCCAGCCATTATTTATTTAAATGTTACATTAAAAGTAAAAAGCAAAACAGTATTCTTTAATAATGCTACTAAAAAGTTTACTTCAATATTCTTCAACAAGTTCTAGTGATTATTAATTAGTGAAATAATAAATTAAAAAATTGTGTGTTTTTCACAAAAAAAAAGAATTGTTCTTTTCTTTAGAGAAAAAAATTAATCAGAATAACTGACTTCTGAAAAACTATGCATAAATTTTATCCACTCTAATATATTCTCTAAGTCAACTTCTTTCAAAACTACATAATTCTATGATTTTGATCTTTCCTTAGATATAAACCAGACACAATTACAGTTTTATTGCTGTTATATAGCCTCATATTCTTGATATTCTGACATAAGAGTAAAAATTGTATCTTTGAATATGTACCACCACTGTTTTCAGCAATGTAATTATATTTTTACGTATATTTTTTCCATTCTCTCAACATGCACAAGTATTAACTTCACATTCTGGATGACAGAATTAAGCAGAAACTGACATTTATATGCCTGTGATGAAATCCAAATCTTTTCCCTGAGACTACACAGAACCTTTCCTCATGTTTAAATTTAAATTACTGCTGCCAGCCTTTATTATCTATTATATAACCACATTAAATTTAAACAGATATGCTGCTGCCACTTCCATGAAATCTCAGTTACTACATAGTTTTACTATCTTCAGTTAAAAAAAAAAAATTAGGGGCATCTTAAGTTTCTCAGTATTTATGCCATGTAATTAAGCAAAATCCTTTAACATTCTGCTTTTAAGAACACAGAAAACTCTCAAGAACTCCTTCTTTAATCTAAACTCATGTCACAAATCCAAATACAGTAAGATATTGCATTTGCACTTGAAAATCAATAACGCATTTTTTTTATGCTTCTGAGCACTACAACATAAATGTAAAAGCAGACATTGCAAGCAACCACCTGCTACACAAGATTAAAGAGACTGTTCTGAAGAATATACTTCAATCTGGAGCCTCAGCTCTATTGAAGTGGCACATTTTAAAATTAGTTTTAGTTCAAAAAAATCTCAGGAGTTCTCAAAAAATATGAAATAGTCATGGTTTCTACATGAAAAGAAAACTACACTTTTCAAAATAAGGACAGAAATAAACTTTTGAATACAGGGAAAGATGAAATATTTTTAAGAAACAATTTTAGGAAAATATTTTTCAAATAAAACATCAAGTTTATGAAAGAAAAAGTCTGAGATTTACTGTATCAAACATGTATGTCTAGCAAGTGTTTATACACACACACACACAAGGGGAGAAGCTCTTAATCCCTACTTTTTGTTTTGTAGTCACAGATTGTCCAAAGCCAGTAAAAAGTCAAATATACTTTGAAATCCATAGGAATTTCTTACATGTACAAAAAGCCCATATTTTTATTTTCTGATTTTTTTTTTTCTTAAGGAACACAATGTGCAAGTACATTGCAATACAGATGGTGTGTTTCTGGGCTTAATAATACCATTAGAATTACTGGTCGTGACATGAATATATACACAGGAATCTTACACCTGACAGGAAACTAGTAATGATCTTAGAATGCCACAGACAGAGGAATCTAAAGCAATTTTCTTGTGGAAGCTCAGGATTCTCACAATATACACTGTGACAGTCTTCTGTTCATTTTCCTGACACACTTAATTTTTCCGGATCCCTGCTTTGCACATTATACCTATTTCAATTTTCTTGCTTGCTGTTGAATTCATACAGATCATTTGAATGCACACTTGGTGTGTAACCTCTTTGCCATGATACACTTCTAAATTTAGCCCTGATGTTTTAGTTTGTAGTTTAAATGTATGTCATGATGTTCCATACATTTTTCTCCTAGAGGAATTTAAGGCGTTCATTTTGAAGCAGTTTGGACTATCAACTGTGTTAAAACACACAATTTTAACACAGCAATGAAAAACGTTGAAAAACTCTTATATAAGATGGTTGCTTTTGTTCTTGAAATTACTGAACCAGACTGCCATCTATTGGAAAATAAATATTTTTTTTAATTATACTTTTAAAAAAAAACAAACCTGAAACTGCAATCACACTTAACTCAGCTTGAAAAGGAAACATCTTTTCAAATGAACTGTGATAAAAATCAAGGACTTTCCTATATTTTTTTTCCACCTCATGTTATTAAAATATGTTTTGAAGCACAGTTGCTTTTCTGACTCACTGAACAATCAAATTCTAGGGTTTTTTTTGGAATATTTTTAACTAGGGAACATAGAAAAACTGTAATATGTCAGCACTGAGCAATACACAAGTATAAAGCTTCCCAAGCTTGCGTGTGTAGCACCAGTCAGGGCTTTGCATGCCTTTGCATACACAGGTCAACTAAAAAGTCATTCAAGTCACAATGACCAAAATGGGAAAAACAAAGACAGGGACTGGAGGCATAAACCTATTAATTGACCAACAACTCCACCCAGCATACAAGTCATTAAGAAATACTAGGAATTGCAACTAAAATGATGCATAGCTGTATGAAGGCCTTTTGGAGCTCTCCCTGAAGTAGAATTGCAAAACTGTGTTCAATCTGGCCTTAATTTTGTGGAGACAATGAACAGGGGCTTGTTGCATGCTGTGTTGCAATGTACATGTTTTAATGACTGGTAAAGGCAGCCTGGGAAACATGGCATTAATGCTTGGCACAACAGCACACCGAACACAGCCAGAGTGGCAAAAGAAAACCTTTAAATTACGACATTTCCAGTGCAGCTTTGACTTCCTTTAGTTTATCCTTAATAATGTACTCTTCAAATTGAAAGATAACATTAACTTACTCTCATCTCACTTTCTGCTGTTCAGCATTCAGTCTTTTCCTCCCTCTTCATTAATCATTCCCTCCCATTCAGGAAGCTAAGACAATCTGTTCTTCTGCCACAGTTCCCCTTTTAACTTTTTGAAGGGATGCATCCTGTGGGGACATTTTCACTCATCTCCAGATCTGTTCCTGTTCATGTCTACACTATGGGTCTACTGTCCTTACTTCTACTTACTGTTCCATTGTACTCTCCCTCTCCCATATGCCATGCCCTCTAGTCCCCAAGATCCTCACCATCAATTTTCCTAGTCAGCTCCTCCATGTCCCAAGGAAATTTAAGAGTCAAAAGTGATTAGTAATTTGGAACTCAGAAGACTAAACCAAATAGTTCCTTTTTTCTTTTTGGACTTTTTTTTTCACCTAACCTCAGAGCTTTGCAAACTGTGCTTCCTATTCAACTTGAAAATACTGTAAGCACATAAATCTCTGGGGTTTTAATGCCTTGTCACAAATCACACACCTGGCCAACAGAAACATATAAAGTAATAAAAACATGTATTGTTTTCAATGCAAAATTTAATTAAAAGAAGTAGTTCCTTTCTACAAACATACCAGAACAACTTGTAATGTTGTCGGAGGACTACCTGTCTAATAACATGGCAAATGGAGGAATGGATTCAATTCTGTTCTTGACCTAAAAGACTGACAACCCACTTCTTTCAAAGAAAGTATATAATTCTACAAGTGCTGTATCATTGAGCAACAAACCATGCAAGATGACTAGGACCAGAAAAGGAAGAGAATGTGCCTGTGAACAAGGCATCCAAAGTCCTGCTCTCCAGATTGCACTAGTATTTTTCCAGTGGCTGTACAATGCAGAAACAATACTAGAAGAGATCACAGCCTCATGATCCGTACTTTATCTGGGAGACTATAAAACCAATGTTGAAACTCAACCCTATGCCATGGACAGAATTGAGCACCACTTGTCCAGATGAAGCCTTTGCTGTCAAGTTATTATATTATTGGATTGTATTAAAAAGCAGGCATTCACACTACCCTTACACTAAACAAAAACTGTGAGCCCCACTGTTTCAAACAATAGAGATTGGCAGTTAAAGTTCAGGACAGAATTCCAGGCTATGCATTCTGGGTAGACAGACACTCCTTTCTGCAGTCCCAAATCAACCTTAACCTCATTTAGTCACAGCAGTTTTAGCCCTCCTGAAAAGAGCCAATTGTTAAAAAAAATGCGTTGAAATACACTCTGCTTCCCAATGCTTTCTCTTTCCCAATCAGGAGCTATCCTCTCAGGAGATGGCTCCTGATGTTCCTTGCTCCAGCTTCCTAAGTTTATGATCCACAAGTTACTATTCAAATCAGAAAATCCCCAGTCTTGGCCCCCTATTTTCTCTTTTTGCATGATGCAAAAAATTCAGATGTCTCCAAGCAGACAGTGCCTTTGCAGAATCTCCCCAAGGGTCACAAAGTGGCATGACTTGGGATTTGGAAACTTTTCAGACTGCTGAACTACATGAACTTAAAAAGCCTTCAACAGTCATCGTCTCTGGAATTGACATGAGTTCAGAAAACCACCTAATACCTTATCAACTGGGAGCTAACTTCTACACCTCTTCAGAGCTGATATCAGCACATCCAGCAATGAAAGTCAGGAAAAATCTGCTGATATGAACCTGAAGTAACTGCTCTTTCGTGGAAGCACATCAGGTGGGGTTCCAGCCCTCTGCTGGAGCTGGTAACTGAGAAAGGCAACACTCAGTCCAGCAGGCAGAAAGAGTCTGTGCTCCAGACAGACTCCATTGGGTGTCCTGTGCTGTCCATACTTTGAGTCTTGGCATGTGCAGTAGAAGCAAATGTGAGGTGAATAAATGCAGACAACAGACAAAAACCCACTCAATCTATTGAGATTCTTACAGAAGTTTCCCATGGAGGAGAAAACTTAAGTCAGAAAAAGCCGCAAGAATCTCTCCTCTTTAATACACATCCAAGGAATCTATTTCTGACTCTCCACATCTATACACATCTTCACTTCTTTCTCTCTGTATCTTCATGTTCTTATACATAAATATTCATTTAAGTTTCTTCAGTCATTGCTGTACTGTCACACATCTTTTCCTTGACTACACTTGCTGGTCCTGCCCCCAGAGCAGTTTGGCAGCATTCACCTTTGCAATCATTTTCAGAGCTAAACATATCTCTTCACTTTAGTGTTTCTTCCCAATTACTCTTTCATGGCCCCTTACAGAGCTTGTGGATTTTCAGATCACCCAGGGAGCCTAAACACAAAGGGAAGGCAACACCTACCCAAAATTAAAAGATGAGTCAAAAATGGAAGCATTCATTTCAAAACTTTCTTTTTTTTTTTTTTTTTTATGCAAGGCAGCCAAGTAGCAACTGAACAGACTGAATAACCCTAAAATACCTTGAAAAATGAAATAGATGCTTTTGAACAAACAGGAAAATCTCACATCACAGTAAAGAGTCCTCTCCATACAGATTTGTATAGCTTAGTTTACTGCAGGGGGAAACATATTCTGCCCTCCACCCTAACTTCATGTTGGGAGTGCACACCCATCATCCTAACTACAGTTTTCTCTAAAAGAAAAGCTGGATACACCAGTAGGAAAGCACCATAAAATGCTTCAAACAGTCCCCCGTTTTGAAGATTTGTTTCCACATCTAGTTCAATATAAAATATATGAAATATCTAAACAATATATTGCCTAATTTACCATTATATTTCCCTGTCATGGAAATTACAGATTTAGTTTCTGAATACTTTCTATTCATATTGTACTTCATTTAGGCCTGAGCAGATGGATTTATGTGGAATATATTTTCTGCAAAACAGCAGCCGAGAAGATTTAAATAGCAGTTAGCACCTAAATTCAGAGAGACACTAGACATGTGTCTAAAAATGATTAAATGGGATTAGTATCTTGTTCAAATTGAGTTCAATATGAGTTATGTATCTAAACATTCAAACATCTAGAAGGGCTTTACAAAAGTATCTACTGCATTTCAGGGTAGCTACACATCTTTGTAAATCTCATTTTGTCTATATATGTCATAATAAATCCTCCAAAATATGAAAGTCTTTAACTTGCCATGGTTTTCCTCACATAAGTGAGCATAATTTTTCTTAACTTACGAAAAACATTAACTGAAATTTAGAACTTAGTAGTTTTCCTTTGTTCTCTGCTTAATTCACTGGGCAATTACATTTATGTCATGGTTTAAGTTTGAGCCTAAACCAGCCGAAACCAGGAAACCTACTGAGATAGAGAATTCAATTAAAAAAAAAAAAAAAAGCCTTGTTAAAATAAAAAAAAAATAATCCTAGAGTACTTTATTCATAATATTAGTAGCAATGAAGTTATCTTGAACTGTAGTTGGAAATCACTGAAGTATCACAACCACAATTATCTGTATTAGAGTTTCAGTCTTCAATACCATTAGGCTACCATGAAAGCTATATAGTAATAAAATGCAGAAGAAAAATAACTAAGGATATTTAGCTGGTTCTTTTGGGGGCATATCTGATCAGATTCTGTTAACATTTAGTATTCAGTAGAGTATTGAACATACTGATCTCCACTGGTTTCACAAAAAAACCCCTCTCTTTCCCTCGCCATGCTCAAAACGAGTAACCCGAATGTATTATTGGTGACATAAAAAGCCATTCTGAGGTGTGGTAAGCAATACCTTTGAGAAATGAACATTACATTCTAAATCTGTAAGAAGCAAATGTTATGTTTTCTTTTATTATAATGTTAACCTTGTACTATTCTCACTCTTTTATTATTTCTTTCTTGAATGTGCTATAAATAAATCAGATGTAACTGAATACATTGTCCTTGTATCCCATCTTACTTACTACATTAAGCTTGGTTTGGCTTCCACTGGTCATAAGATCTTCCTCTGATACTTTACTAAAATTTTCCAGATAATGGTCTGATAATGTATGAGACAGATCTTCAAAAGAGTACTCCTTTTCTTGGCACAATTTGATTTCATCTAAGAGCTTTGATAATTCTCCAGTCACAGCTTCACCTTTAAAAACAGACACACCATTAGTCAGTAATTGGAATACCGGGATAATTTATGCCTAAAAAGGAAATGCAAATTTTTTAAACTTTGTTATCTGTTATTTTCCATACCTTATATTCTAAACAATTATCTTCATGCACTGTTCTCCGCTCAAAAATAATGGCATATTGTTCCAGGCTAGGAATTTCCTTGAGGCAATCTATATACTTCTGCATTGCCCTATACCTTGCATTTAATTAGGATGAATATATACTTACCCTTTCTATGTTTTCTAATCCTGAAAATTTATAGCAATAGCAACTATCCAAGAATGTAAAATTAATCCAGGAAAGGAAAGTTTCTACAAACATACAGAATCAATATCCCATCCTCTGCATCAGGTTCATGTTTGTTGCTGTAATTAATTAATACACTATGTATGCTCTGTAAAGGGTGAGTGACTAAGAATGCATATTCCTCCCCCCCACCCCCCATCAAAGCAGCTATGCTTTATGAATAATTCTTGCTCACTCTCCCAGGATTAAACAGAATGGCGGAAGAATATACTGGGCAAACCCTACAAGGCTTGAAACATGCCTTCCTACAGCAGTCTATCAGAAACCCACATTTAGCACATTCTGCATTGTGTTTCATGTTCTCTCCTTAATTTATCAGATTTCTTAACTAAAGAAATCTACCAGAACAATAAGATAATAGGCTTTCTATGTCTGAGGACCTACTATTGGAAATAGCAGTAATAATAAGTACTAGAATCACACTGAGTGCTAACCATTCTGCAAATAATCCACTGGCAGCAGCAAGACATCCACAGACTGAAAAGCTACTCATTATGATCAACCACATTGGGTTCTGATGATGTATTGTGTGTGTGTTACACAGCTACCTTTAGTAATAGCAATGAAAAATGAAAAGGCCAAGTGTTTCCAAGAGAAAGTAAGAAATCCCTTTTTTTAACTAGGTTTACAACAGTCATACGGTGGAAACTGAGTGCCTAGACTTGATAAAATACAGATGCTTCCATGTTACTCCATCTTTGGAAATAAAATGCTGAAAAGGAAAAACAGAGTGAGCATATTAAGCTCAGCATAAGTACAGACATAAGTACCAGACTTAAGTATGCTCACATAACTACAGAATCCACTGATAAAACTGTATCTGCTTGCTCAAGAGCTCTGTTTATTTCAATTTTTTTCCCAGTTTGCTATGCTAAGTAAACACAAATATTCAAAAATATATTTAAAGTATAACCATGGCCAGTTATTACCAAAATTTTCAGAGACAAGACTAGAAGTTGTTAATTAAAAGCATTTAATTGCTTTTTAAAATCTAACAGAAATTTTGCATTCCAAAATCTTTCTACTCTTAGTCAATGGTAGCTTTGCACAAAACTTGTAAATTAAGCAAAATTATAATCAGGTTTATTTATATTCTGCTTTTTAATTAGAAAATTGAAATTATTCCAGATTAATATTATAACTAAAAATTGGAAGTAAAATACCTAAATATTAAAAACTATTCCAAAATCATGATACAGTGATTTTTTTTTTTTTTTACTAAAGAACCAGAACTACTGCTTCCTATAGAACTATGTTCATGTCCCCTGTCACACATTCTCCCACATTTGGCCTGCAGTATTTCTTACTGGGCAAGAATGAGTTCTGTGTGACAAAACTGGACTGACCGGGGGGAGAGTGCACTAGTTGACTGGCTGATTGCAGCCAGAATATATAAAAGACAGATTTTGCCTATTTCTTTCAGGGTAGGTACCAATTAGGGTCTTTCGCCTCTACCCAGCTCCCTATTTTCAGGAAAATCACAGAACGGTAAATGCTATCCCTCTTCCAAAGCTGGTTTAAATTATCTGAAATTAGATTGTCAGTGAATGGCAGACAGATGGATGGGAAGCACAATCAAGTACGATTTCTCTCCTTTAGTATCAGATTACAGAATAGACAAGCTAAAGCCAGCTAGCATGTTTTACATTATTTATACCTTGTAAGAGGAAATAAGGAATGTGAGATCATGACCCTATTGTTTAAAATTAAAACATATTCTAAAAATATTTGCTACTTAATTTCAGAACAGACATTTCTATTGCACAGTGGGCTTCACAATCCTGCTAATCTCAAAGGAACTATTTATCTTCACACACCACATATGTGTTAAGTATCCCAGTGGGAAATATTATTGGAACTACAGCAGTCATTCACTACTACCATGAAGATCATAACCTGACATGCATCAGGAAGCTTCATTCTCTCATGAATAAAAACTCTCCCAGTGAACATGTTAAAGAAAAAAAAGAACATGTTGAAAAAAAAAAAGACCAAAAAAATCCAACAAACACAAAAAATCACTACTAAGCAAAATAACACCACAACTCACACAACAAAACCAAGGACAGGCTCAGTTATTTGCCAGCAACTACATTCAGTCTGGATGATTACTGAAGACAGAAGTCAAGTTTGGTTCTACAGGAGGACGACTTTCATGAAAGACACCACAATCAGGAAATGCCCTGTTTTAGTGGCTGTGGTGTGGAAATGGTGACTCAGAACATAAAATGAAAGCACATGCACTCAAGTGACTGCTACAGTGTATGAAAGCTGTGTTAGAAGACAAATGGAAGAGCAGTATGTTTGTGACCTTTGAAAGAGGCTTCCAAATGTGAAACAACTGGTAGATGCACTCACTGGGGAAGATTAAGTAAATTCAATTTTTAACTCAAATGCGAACAATACCTGCAGAGTATTTCAACATATTTAGTATTTTTGTTTTACTTGATTATGCAATGGATAAGGTCAGATAAATTAAAAATATTTAAGATCAAACAATGCAGTACATTGTAATCCATTAGTGACTTGTCCTTTCTGAGAATACAGTTCCTTGCTTTTCTATATGACATGGATTACAGTGCATGTAGTCAAGATAGGCAATTCATGGTAGAAAAAAACCAACCATATTTGATATCAATAACTTTCTTAATTTTTTTCCTCTTTGTAAGTTTGAATGAATGTTAATATTAAAGAGAAATTCAGTACAGCTTTTGTATTCATAGAATACATGTATTTACTTTTAGCCTTTGGAGATGGAGGAACTTCCGGAGACAAAACGCAAGACTGATGCTCTGCACATTCCAGTGGGCATTCCTCTGAAATACTTGCGTTTCCTGTTTCCATGAAGTCTGCAAGTTAAAGATACAAATACACTTAAAAGTCTGAATTAAGGGCGTTTATTTCAATCAAGAGTATATTGGCTACTTTGTTTTTCATTAAAGACTTTTCAAATTTTCATATTACAACCCTGTAATAATTAATATTCCTAATCATAGCATTATTATGAATATTAATAATGTAGTTGGGAAACATTAATATTACAATCCTTTAATAATAATTATTCATAAACAGTGCTGCAAGGCTATAATTCTTTGATAGTACTGTAAAACACTAAAATGGCCAGTCCTTCACTCTGTGGAAACTGCTACAAAAAATCTCATTGTAAGGGTAATCAGTTGAGACTATCCCTGTGTTTTTCTTGTCTCCTTGAAATATCAACATAACTGTTCTATTACATTATTACAATTAAAAGAGACTTTTATTCTAAGTTTGTGGAGAGCTTTTTGTCAAGATATTCAGGACATACAAACATTGATATTGTTACAAATGCCAAACATTCTGCTTGCAGCACAGATATAGTACATGAGAAAAACCAAAAAGCAATCCTGAAAATTTAGTTTAAAATAGCAGTCTAAAAAGCAGTGTGCTGAAATGTCTGGTTTTTCTCCTTAAAACTTCTCTTGCCCCATGTTTGCAATAATGTTTATAAAACCAGAAAAACATGAAATAATGAATGTGCTAAACTTCAATTTCGTTACTGTTCTTCTCTTATAAATATCTACATTAATTTCATGTGCTTTTCCACACAAGCTACCTCAAAAGAAGACCAAAATATTAATGAAATGCAGTGCAATAATAAATAAGAAATTAATTTATGCAATAGCGGCGCTTTTTTTTTCCCAGCAGAGTAACTGGTCTTCAATTTGGGCAGCTATTCTGCATCTGCATTTTCTTGAGTTTAAGAAATTGTTTAAATAATTTCATTGTGGTACCAATAGTAACCATAATAGCATGTGTTGCAACACACAGAGCACCAAAACACAGTAATATCTTTCATCAATGTCACACTGAAGGACTAAGGAGTTTCTGGGAAGTGAAATCTCCCTGATTTAATTTCTACAGTCTACAAATGCACTTGTTAAGCTTGCTGTTACTCATGATTAAATAACAAATCCCAAAACCTAAATAAAATCTGTGATAAAATAGAGAAATTGAAATTGGAAATGGCATAGAACAGCATGCAGTTGCAAAATGCTTTGCAGATTGTTGGGGTATTTTTTAAAAAAACTATATGATTTGAAAGTGCCATATATTAAGTTTAATGACTGGCAGTGGTCCCTGGCATAATCTGTCATAAATTTCATCACATGAAAATTTTGTGTTTGTGTGTGTGTGGGTCTGAAAGCAAAGACACACTGTAGGAGTCCATGAGAAAACTAACACCATGACAAAATGCTCTGGAATGTTTTCCAGCTCTGTCAGAGATAGTATTTGTCAAGTTAATGTGCAAGATGGGGATAAGATAAAAAGGAAGCCATACCCAAAGAAAATTAAAAGAAAAAAGAAATTCATGTATGAAAAATGTTTTCTTGGTAATTATGCAACTGTCCAAAAAGGAAATATAATTCTATCAGGTGAATGTTACAATTATTAGATTATTACAGCTATAATTAGCAGAGGAAATAAATGAGATATTGCGAAGAACTCTAACCTTAACAGATATTGTCAAGAACTTAACCTCCAACATAATCATACAAGACTGTGGTTTTAAAGTAATTCTCTATTTTTGCTCTTTGTCAGTCCCCAGTTCCAGACCAATGCACTTACCTCCTGGAGGCTAGTTCTGAAGAGGAAATCCCAAGTTCAACATAAGTCTTAAATACTTTAAAAAACACAGAGCTCCTTCCAGAAAACCTTTACAGCTGGCTCACACAAGGTATGGTACAAAAGGCTTACAACAGGCTGACAGCACACCAACATTGTGAGGGTACAACCCTTGAGACTTTGGGCTTTTGTGGGACTACTACTCCAAACTTGGTTTGCGCTATTGAAAATTCTACCAGATACATAAAAGATAAAGACAAGGCCTCAGTTTAAAGAGGCTTATAGTCTAGATAAATGTATACCTACCCATAATACTGTCAGAGATACAGAACAGGTGATCTGTATCAAGAGCCAAAGAAAAAAAAACACACAAAAGCACCAGATGCTTTCACCAGCAGCTGCATTCTAATCACCTGCAGCTGGCTAGGAATCCATCTTCAAATCCTGCCCAAACTTACTCACTGCTGGGTGTTTGAGAGACTGCTCAGGGTGGATCATTTTTCTCAAAGCAAAAAGAGAATTCAGAACAAAACTAAGCTTAGTGGCTTATACCACTTCATGACCAGAGCAGTGTCCCCATCTGTGGTTTCACACAACTTTAGAGGAAAAATCCATCATTCCTACCACAGGGCAGAGTAAAGGCTGTTTAGGATACAATCTGTCAAATTCATAATGGGAAGAATGGACCATTTTACTTCTTCACCTTATCCAGAATGAACTTTACAACTCAGTGTAAAGTGAGGACTACTGCAGCTCTTAATACTAAGAGTTAAAAAAACTTGGTCAGTTTAGTAGGATTGTTTTCTGTAATTACCAGATTTTGTCAAAGCCCCACGCAACCTAAATTGGGTCCTGTGCACAAAAGTAATACCATAGAAGTGGTCACACAGCAGTGGAAATAACAACAGTGGGGAATATAACTCAAGAAGGGAACAAGCTCTGGGAAGTTCAAGCAGTTGGAACTCCAGCTTTCTTAGTTTCTGTAATACCAGTTAGGCCAAAGCCAAAGAGATGGGAAAGACTGAACATTTAAGCACAGAAACACAGCTGCCTCTATAGCATGAAGGGAGCATGGCCCAGCTCAGCTAGAGCTGCTCCTGAACTTCTAAGGAGTATAAAAGCACAACTTGCCTTAACTTCAGCTTCTCTTAGATCCTACTTTCTCACTGAGGTGGTAGGGTTAAGAGTTTTGCTTTTTTTACAAACCTTGGCTTTTAGAGTAATGGTTACATTCAACTCAGAAAACTTTTTATTTTATTGGAAAATAAAAAACCCAAACAACTTATTTTAATCCTTATTTTCCTTTAAATTAAGTATAAGCTGCTTTCTTTTGGTTTTATACCCTATTTCAGCCATGCCATGTGGTAGATTCATATAGAATTCTTTCTAGAACAATTTTTCCCTAAGAAGACCAAAAGGCTCTTTAAAACTCTGAAAAAAACCCAAAAAGGTGAAATTTTCCCAGAATATTAATATGAACACTCACCTTTTAAAGCAGAAGACTCTCCAAGTAACTAGATCAGAGAAATAAAACTTACAGAAACCAGTCCCCTCCATAGCCAAATATCCCAGCAGAGGGGTGCTTACACCTCCTTCATATCTTCCTGAAGGGCAACAATCTTCAGTAAAACCTCTGCCCTCCCTAAGACTCTTCCAGAACCTGTCTGAGGATTCTCTAGCTCTATTGAGTCCTGGCCCAGCCAGGAAACTCTCAAAAAGTTCCTCCCAAAACAGCTCCCATGGGAAGGAACCCACCTGAGGCTTTGTGATCCAATTCCTCTTCTCTTTAAAGCGGCTGCAGTAGGAGGAAACTGACTGGTAACTACCATGGTCAGGTGTGCTAAGGTGACAGACAAGCTGAGATGTAGACTGGTTCACTTCAGTCTCCTACATTTCAGAGGACAATTTCTAAATTATTCAAGTTAAACTGAATCCCAGAGAAAGCTGAAATCAATAGATGTTTTTCTGCATGTGCTCAGGGAAGATAACAGAAACAGGCACTGAAGTACTCCTATGATTGTGAGATAGGTAAGGTTGCAACTAAACTTTAAGTCTCAACAATAGCAGTTAAATTAATTCATTAATGCAGTCAATGCTCTACAGCCTTTGCACAAGAGCCTACAGAAGAAGCTGAAAAGTCCCCAGAAAAACAAAACAAAATGAACGCATAAACAAAACAAAAAATAAAACCAAAACAATGAAGGGGAATTGAGATCTCAATTATTTTCATCCCATGCAGCTGTAATTAAATCCTTCATTGAAAACCTATTCCATTCTACCAGTGAGGCTGGCTTCCTGCACTCAAGGGAATGGAAGATCTGCTTGTCCACAGAAAGAGGAGAGAAAGAGTGAGATTATATTAAAAAAAAAAAAAAAAAAAGCCAGTGCTAATGTCACCAAAGCTATTTAAGTAGAGAGGAACAGAAAGGAGTTCTGGTTCTGCAGCTGCTTATGTATTTTCCATTTATGAATAATTTGGTAACAGGTACAAACAATGTTAGGTTCCTAAGCAGCTTCAGCAGAATAGAGAGAACCGTTTTCCACTGCATCTCCTCCATACCATCTATGCAGCAGCGTTTACTGGTGCTTGTGCCATTCTTCATCTGTTTATCTACTATCTTCTTTGTTTCATAATAACAAGAACTGTGCTTCCAGAAATAGTAAAAGAGCAAGATTCTAATGGAGAGCATAGTGGGCTGTGGAGAGAGAGTTGAAAGACGGTGCAGCTCGCACCTGCGTCATGTTCACATGTGCTGAAACTAAAACACAGCTGGTTGGTTTAATTTTAGGCCTACTAGCTTTGGCAACATCCCTTTTATCTCCAAAGCCTAATTATAAAAGCCCTAAGTGCCAGTACTGTTAACTGCTTCAGCACTGAGTGCCGTTGTTTCACTGCATCCATGAAATGCATCCAGTACTTGGTCTTGCTTGGCACAGTATCCTACTTCTCTCCTCTTCCAGTACATAGTACTTATACAGCTATTTATTCCTTACTACATTAAGAATCTAAACCCTAATAAATATTTTGAGTTCAATGCTACTCAGACCCAATGAAGACACAGAAAATGATGTGGCACATACAAAAAAAAAAATAGAAGTAAAACCTGAACTGTCATTTCTATTAATTCAAACTATAATTGACAGGCAGTAAAAAAAAAACATTTAGGTGTTCTATAGCTTACTCAACCTTTTCCCTGCTGCTCTTTAAAGTGATATTTTAATTTATTTTCCTTCTGTCAGATAATGTGCCAACATCTCAAAAAGGCAGCAGACTTCACAAACACACACACAAAAAAAATTTCGCAGAAACTTCCATTTCTCTTTTCTCAGGATAGTGAGAAAAGATGTAAAATAAAGATCACATTAATGCAAGGATCACTTCTAAAACCTCATCGGCAAAAAGCCTTGTTTCTTTAAACCTATAATCTGTAAAAAGTAGTTGTCTATAATATTCTTTAAAAGAGGGAAACAATTTCTATCTACAATTATTAAATTCTGGGAGGGCACTTATTCACAGGTGGCTACCAGCCCTACTGGGTTTAGTACCAGCTCATGGGATTTAGTGTTACTATCTCTATTAACTGCTTCCAAACACAGAAATTACTTTTACCTATTCCAAAGAAGTTTCTTATAAATATCCCCAAAGCCAACTAATTTTCTTTCTGAACATTTCTTCCAACTCTGTTATCCCTCTGCTTAACAGGCCCACCAGTAATACCAGTCACATAATTTCCTTGCCCATTTCTGCCAGCCTGTTCATATGCACCAGTCAGCCTTTGTTTTATATTTTGAAACCTAATGTTTTGTGGCAGGGACAAATACTATGCTATGTTAATACTATAAATTGTAAAGTGACACTCAGAACAGTACAAGGAAGAACCAGAGAAAATTAATGAGAATGCTTGGTGATAACATCTTAGTCTGTCCTGGCAACAAGGTGAAAGAACAAATCAATGCCACTTCATCTGCATAAAGCACAAAATTAGCAAGAAACTAAAAAAATCTGGCCAGTAATTGTCTGACATCATTAATTTAATTTCTATTTCCTATAAGTCTACATGAAAGAGCCATGTAAGCTGCTCTTGACAACCGTCTGAAGACAGCAGCCTTAACAGGAATGTATTTGGAAGCCACAAAATCTCTCCTAGTAATTACCCTTTCTTTGCATGGAATTCATTATGCACTGAAGTCAAACTCAATTATAGTACGTTCAGGATTCCAAAAATTCTAGTGCTTCACTGATTTTTCAGCTACAATAGGATAAACACCTGCACTTTAGTGAAGAGTATAGGCAGCTCTCTTTTTAGAGGAGAGTAGGCCAACTGCATCATCAGTAGTGCTAGCACTGAATCCTGCCACTCCTGAATTTTTCAACTTTAGCTCATACTTTGATGGATAAAGATTAAGTGAACATTTTGCTGATGAAAAAAGAATCTATGTAAGTTCCTCAAGTGAGTTTTGAAGGAGCTCCTCAGGTTGTCTTAAGAGTCAGAATGGCATCTTTGTAACCATTTTTCATTCTTGTACATCTCTCCTGATTATAGGCAGAGAGCAAAAATAAACAGCTGCTCATTACAAGACAGTTTCATCACACTAATAAGAGCTGAAACTACTAAGCAGTTATTTTTATGCTTCTTTGAAAAAGACTGCATGTCCAAGCGACAAAATGGATTGAAATTAATATATTTCTTTTTCTGTGTGAGTGTGGTAAAGACTGAGGGCAGCTACTGATCCATCAACACAAGAAAGCCATGAGAGGGGGTGTGGTGCTTTATTAGTCATAGAGCAAGGGTACTTTGAAAAAAATGTTCTTCAGTGGGGTTAGAGACTGCAAGGTTATCATAGTAAGGATAAAATGGAACAATAAGGAGGTAGTAAAATTAAAATTAGTTGAGTTGGTGATGGGATTTTATGATGAATCTTGAATTAATACCTGAAGGATGATTGATTTGGATGTCTAAGAAAGTGGGAGCTCTGACTGACCGTTTTCCTGCCACTGAAGAAGTTCCAGTATGACATTAATCCTCTTTTCCTCTACATGGTAGTATGTTCATGCTGCAGCTCTGTGAGGACTTAAAGGTTGAATTTTGAGTCTGACTCAAATTAGAAACTCCCTTCTGCTGACAGGGGAAGCCCTGTGTCCCCCACACATCTCTTCCTCCCCACTTTTCAATGAACATTACTGTCAGTTACCTGGGACAGAGGTAACTCTGAGACCCGAATCACACAGGAGGCAAGCTAATTAAAACTGCAGAAAGTATAGTTCAATATTTTAATATTATTTTTAATTATTTTATATATATCATAAATATATATTTTTGTACTCTAACAGTTCGTAAACTGAATCAAGTCACTTTGAAGTCTCATGTAAATGGGGAATATGTAAGGGAACTGTGTAGGTGGAAGTAGGGGAGGAGAATGGGGGAAGTGACGGAAAAGGCAAAGGAAGATAGGAAGGGAGAGAGGGAGACCTCAAGGCAAGCTGTTAACTGGATCAGCTCTAACATGAATCTGCTCCTTACAGGAATACCTCTCCTAGAGCCTGCAAAATTTTCATTATACTTATAGCAGCTTTGTATCTTCAGTCCATCATCTTACTGGAAAACTTTATGGAACCTGGTCAACTAGTTCGGAAGTAATTCAGAAAATAAATGCCACAGTATGGCTACATGACCTCATTTTCTCTAAGAAATGTTCTTACAAAATACAGTTATGAGGGAGCCTGTCATGTGTAGAACCAACACTGAACTGACTACAATGGTTTATTTAATGGTGAGAATAATCAATACAAATGAAGATTCAGCACTGATACCTGCAGGGTAATCACTTAATGAAAGGCTAAGCTGAAAATGCAGGAAACAAATTCCATAGAAGAGAAGAAATTACATTTAACACTAAATTATCTTGTAGTTCATGTTTCATCACTTCATTGCCATCTTCTAGAGTAAAAGATTGAAGTAAACAATGAACTTCCATCAACCTTGCACCATGAAAGCAAGATGGGGAATGAGAACAAATGCATGTACGAAAATCTTATTATTTTTCCTACAATAACAGAAATACTGCTTGGTTTTGGTTTTTTAACTTAAGGAAAATGAAAAAATATAGTGAAATCTTTTGAAAAATTGTCATCATCTTTTAGTCATTTAGTTGCTACAAATCAAGCATTTCAATTGTAGGTTATCATTACAATTTAATGGAACTACTGCTGAAATATTACAATATGTTATGGTGTAATGAAGAATGTTCAAAAGACTAAGTATAAGTGACACACCATGCTAATGTCAGTGGTCTGCAAAAAAGAAAGTTTACTCTGAAATTCAGATATTGGACAACTTATTTTTGTTCAACTACTCTTTTTAAATCAAAAGACCACCCCTTTGTGTAATGAAACATTTAAAGGTTAGAAATTACAATATACAATAATATTTCTCTATTGTCTCTAACAAATGTGTAATTGAATATGGCTTACCTTGAAGTAGAGCTGCAATCTGGAGAGACTGCTGAGATGGATGCTCTTTAAGTATATCTAATACCGTTCTACCCAAACTGTCCTTTATGTTGGTATCAATTCCTGAAAAAGAAATGGATCTGTGGTGGAATATGTAACCCTAAATGCTTCAGATAATAAATGTCATATATCAGACTGAGTTATCTGACAAATTGAAAGCAAGTGGTTTTACAACTGCATTACAGCTGAAGTACAGGATACATTTCTGTTTAGTTTTTAATGGTTGGGCTTAAACTTTGAATAAAGTTTGAGGCTTGCCCTGGACCAGAACCTGTTGTATGGGATACTGCATGACTCCACCTTTGCCTTGTAAGAGCTTCCTTGGAAATTTTGCCTTATAGTAGAACGCTCAAGTTGCTTTTCAGTTTAGATGTGCTTTCATAAAAAGTAAATATATGAAATGTCCTAGCAAACAAAGTGAAATTCTTCTCAGGACACCAGAAAAAAACAGAGGAAGCAGACAGGACATTTAAAAGGACATTCTCAAAGCATCCAGAAAAGGCTGCAATTTCCTAACCCAATGGACATTTTCCTAATTTGCTTTGTGAGAAACACAAAATTTTCTCACTGGAAACAAACCCAAAATATTACTGGGCTATTTAGCAGTGGCAGTTGACTTTCAGAGGCCACACATACCAACTCACATCTCTACTTTGTAGCAGCTACTTATAACATCTTCCGACTCTTTGTGAAGCAGAACTAGAAAAGAGGGGATTGTTAGGTACAAAAAGCAGAAGGTGGGGAGTGTTGTAGAAGTGCAGAGCATTTGGGGTTGAAGATTCTACTCCACTGTCTTGACAACTGTATGCTGGTAGAGGCTGTAACATGTACTAATCTGAAAAAGGTGGGCTTTTTCTGTGGTCTAAAGGGCTTCCTATGTTTGTGTGATGTTCTCCAGTCCTTCCTTTTTTTAGGAAATAAAAAGGCCCTGCCTTTTTGAGGGCAGGTGAATATCCCTTTCAACCTCCTTCCTTCTCATCCAAACAGAGAAGCAACTCAGTAGGACCATTTTTTTTCTGAAAACAGGTCTGAGAACAGGGATACACTCCATGAAATTCAGATGAAGAGCTCTGATTAGGATATACTCTCTTTTGCAATACCTAAGTAACACCACAAGAACTTGTGATAAAGACCAATGAGATCCCCCAGTGAAATGGAAGTTCACAGATCTACAAGAAATTATTTCTAAGTATTTTCATTCTCATTGGTCTTACCATTTAGCTGAAAAGACAGTTCTCTAGATGAGTAATTTACCTACAACAATTCTGAAACTTATTATGCAGTAGATGGGTTATTTGGAGTTTATATCCCTGTTCTTCTTTTCTTTCAGGACAAATGCCAGTCTCAGAGACACAGTGCCTTCCCCTTTCTTTGCAGGCACTCAGCTTATCCAGGAAATGAAGAAGCAAGCAGAATGGTGCATATGCTAGGAATAGCTAACTGAAGGAAATAAATGTGAACATGAATCTTCTGGTCTCTACATCAAAGAATATTCTTGGCTGCCTTTCAGAGCGAATAACAAAATTTTATGTAGCCATTTTGTTCTCATAATACATTTATTCTCAGAATACAGTGGCATACGCTGAGTCATATATGGAATTTCTGAGTCTGAACATCACCTTTGTTCTCTGTGTACAGCAATTTCTTGTTCTAAAAGAACACTGTTTTAATGAGAAGTACATATGATTAGATTTGCAAAGGCTGATAAAGATAAAAGTAATTTGTATAATCAAAACATAAGGAAGCTTAGACCACATTAGGAAAATTAAGGGTATTTGTTCAGTGTTTTCTGTAAATCAGATTTACCTGTTTCAAGCAAGATGCGTACTACCTCCACCTTTCCAAACAGGGCTGCTTCATGTAGGGCACTTCCTTTTTCTGTCTAGAAAAGAAATATTGTGACATTTAAAATACCAATTAATCTTTCTGTAAAGAACACACTTGGAAAATAAATATTTATTTTCACCCCTCCATTTTACCTATACATTAAAAACATGGAATAGGTAAGAATAAATACTAGAATACAAGATTTTTTTATTATTACTCAAGACAAAACCAAAAATGCTATCAGTTCTTCTGTAAAATTAATAACTTAATAACAATTAATTGTAATATTAATAAATTAATAACATAAGAAAATACATTAGGAATGGAATATAGCTCCCTGTTAACAAGCCTGTGTTTATGTAAAATTTCTAAACTCCTATTACAGGCAGTGAAAATCTAGTTAACACAGCTCTTCAGCAGAGTCAGACAGTTTATGTGTGGACATCTACAATTAGATGTTTTAATGTGAAACTGGATCACACCCTAGAAGGTCAATTCAGTTATATGGTGAGTGATGCCCTGGGATATTCTGGTGTCCAGCTGCTGGTCCAGTTGATGTACACATTTGATCTGCCTCACATCTGCCCTATACAGATGCCTTGAATACCCTAAGGCACCCCCAACAGCTTTAGATGTCTATGTTCATGTCATTTGAATTCTAACTTAGATGTCTGTGAACTTGATTTTGCAGATTTTTTTGACACAAAATTCTTTGTGATCAGACTTTTGCTCAAATAAAATTTACAGTACTGAAAAACACGCTATGTCTCTTAACAAGCTACTTTTCTTATTATTTTATACTGCTGTTACTGAAAAATCTGAACAGAATAACTTTCCATCCAACAGCATTAGCTAGAGGACTACTAGATCTCCCTGACTTACCTACTTTTTTTTGACAGTAAATTAGATTTTGAAATTTATTTGTGACAAACAATAAAGTTTTTGCTGCTTGAATTTATTTTTTCTATACTTTATCCAAGTCATACTTGCTATGGTAGAAAGACCTTAAAGATACACACATAAAAAAACCCAATTCTGAAATAAAATCGTAATTCATTATTAATTAATTGTGTCGGAATGCACCAGAGTTACAGCAGTGCAATGAAAGGATATTTATAAGTAATCAGAGATCCTGAGCTAGGATGTGAGCACATTGTAAGTGCACATATGTTCTACTACTGCTTAGTAAATGAAGGTAAAAAGTAGAGCATGCCTAATGACATCTACATCCTGCACACCACTTATACTAACAGCATAACAGAGAGAAGAAAGTCAGTAAGAGAATATACATATGAAACACATATCTCAAAACAACTTCTAGTATTTCCATTTTCAGAAGCAATCCAGTTGAACATTCCCAGGTTTATATGGAACAAGAAGACTAAATATTCAAATTTACTTAGAGATGGTTTCAGACTCCTTTACTCAAAAAATATCTTCAGGATATTTCCAGTTAGTGCAATTTACTTCAAAATGGGATAACTCAGCAACAACAGTGCAACCTCAGAAGTACACACAGAGATTAATGTGCAGCTCAGAAATTTCTGGGAATAAGAAAAGTTCTCAGAGAAGTCACTGATTATTACGGTTCTCATTACTGAAAGAGGCTTGACATCAGCAATCTTGAAAGAAATCTATTATCCTCTTGGTGTCATATCAGATTTCCTTTGGATTGGTCACTTACTGGCATGACTATTGAGTGGACTATTGGGTACTATTAAGATAGAGCTCTCTGTCATGGAGGAGGAGTATTAACAGCAGGTCAAGGGAGGTGGCTCCCCTTCTGCTCACTGCTGGTGGGTCCACACCCAAAATGCTCTGTTCAGTTTTGGGCTCTCCAGCACAAGATGAAGATGAAGCTACTAGAGAGAAACACTAAAATTGTTAAGAGACTGGAGCATCTCTTCTATGAGAAAAGGCAGAGAGAGCTGGGACAGTTCAGCCTAGACAAATGAAGGCGTACAGTGGATCTCATCAATGTGTACAAATATCTGAAGGGAGGGTATAAAGAAGTCTAAGCCAGGCTTGGTCATGTCCCGTGACAGAAAATATATAATGGAGAAAAACTGAAACATAGTAAACACAGTAGGTTCTGTTTGAACGTAGGATTTTTTTTTTTTTTTTTTGTATTTTTTTTTTCCTTTGCCGGCAACTGAGCCCTGGTACTGGTAGAGGTTGAAAAGGGGGAGTTGGACCTGATGACCTCCAGAGTTCCCTCCCAATCTCAACCATGCTCTGATTCTGCCAAGGATAAGAATTAGTGATGTAAATATCATTAGTGATGTATATACCAACAATGAAATCCACAGAGGTTCAACTGTCAGAAGAAGCTAGAGCACTAAATTTTATTTCTATGAGATTGAACCGCAAAGATGAAAACCAGTTGCACCTTGACTAAAATTGTAGATATCACTCTGTACTAATAAGGATCCTTGTTTAATGGAAAAAATGGGCTACATTAGTGACAACCATACCATGATCTGAGACTAAGAAATATCAATCTTCTGGCATACTGAATCAACAGCTTTGAGGAGAAGGAATAGGATTTATCCTCTGATTACCCAGTTAAAGGGTGAAAAGGATCATGATATGATAATTGGCATGGGCAGCAGTCTTTCTGTTCATCAAAATTCCCCACTGGAGGAAAGGCAAGCAAAATTTTCCTTGATGAAAGCACACATCTTGTAAGAAATTGAATTAAAACTAACAGGAGAAGAACTTCCTGTAGATGTGTAAGGCAAACAAATCTATCTGGGGGCAACCTAAGAACCAGAAGATAGTTCTGCTATGCATAAAGGGAGTACATGAACTTAATCCACCTTTACACATCTAATTCATAGAGCTGGGACAGGAATCCAAACTTAAATGCCATTTTTTTTCCCATATATACTTTCTTGCTTCTTAGACTCTTCTACCATGATATTTCCTGTCACATCAGAACATGATCCTAAAATGCTTTATAGACATTCCACACTGCCCTGCATTCTAGGGCAATCTGTGCTTCATAACTCTGAGCTATCAGAAAACAGTAATGAATGTCACATCCCAGAAATGAGATATATATTATGAACAATTTGTTCAAAAGAGGAATTTAAAAGGCACACCACATAAACAGTGCAAGGATCTGTATACTACAAAGATGATTTCCTGAACAAGAGGGGAAATATTACCATGAAACTGAACTAAAACCAATCTGAGAATATGGAGATTGAAAGCACACTTGTAAGATGCAGACGTGTAATCCTGCATAAGATGTCATGGAGATGAATGCTGACACAAATCTTAAAAGCCCCAGGCAAGATTTCATGGTAATAGTGAATAACTAACAAGTGAATCAGATCCCTCGACCCAAAAACTATCCAGAAGGCAGAAATGCCCTTGTTACCAGACAGTTCAGTCACAAAACTCTGCTTTAACTTAGAGGGAATGCTGAACCTCAGGATGAACAGGGCCAAGAGAAATTCAGACTGGCCAAGTAGATGTATCTCTCTTTCAAAATGTACATGTGGCTTACTACTTGAAGGTAGAAGTTCAGAATGTTTTATTCTTGTGCATTAAAGCATTTACATAAATCACAAGGATTAAAAAATATAGTTGTAAGTAATTTCTATATATTATTTAAGATGTCCTAGAACTTTTAGGTAGCTCTTTTTCACTTACAACAGTGTGCTTGTGCACCAATACATTCTTCTTGTCTATACTACAGCAAGTGAGCTTAAGATTTATAGACAATTTTCACTGCTTTACTTCCTGAAACTTTCATTGCCTTGGATCATATTTTCCTGGCAAAGTAAACACTACCATTATATTTGGAAAGTCTTTCCCAGTGATACTTAATACATAAACTGCTGGCAATTTTTCATGAACAAAGTGAGCTAAAGTCTGCTTGAGTTTGCACCAATGGATAATATATTGACTCTCTGGCATAAGTCTTCTGCATATGAAATACAGAGAACTGGACCACAAATTGTACTAAACATCTAATAAAACAGTCCCTGACCCTGCGTACTACTAAATACAGATACAATGTCACAGCTGGGCACATGAACCAAGATAGGACAGGGGGACACTGTCAATAGGCACACCAGAATACCCAGGACAACTTGGCATACAATTTGCAGGCTCACAGAGAAGCATCATGGGTTTTAATAATTACAGATTTTCTTTTAATCATGTAAATACGCAAGAGCTTGTAATTAGGTCACTTGTCTAGTCCTTATTCATAGGTAGTTTGCTATAGTTCTGACATGGATTTCAGACAGAATCTGAAGGACAGAATGTAGCTTTGCAAATTCATTCACAGAATATCCTCCAAATACAGTGAGAGCAAAAAGGAAGGGGCACAGCTTTTGGCAGAACTACCAGTGATAAGCATTGGAAATTGCCATCATTATTGGAACAGACAGGGAAGGCAAATAGAGATAGATGAAAGTTGGATAAACAGAAAAGGCCAGGATTTTAGGGTGTTTATAATTATTAAACTACTGTTTACATGAAACACACTGAACTGTGCAGTGTCTTAATTTACTGAAGGCCCAGAGACTATCACTCGATCAAAACGTGTGTATTTTTCATATATTTCCATTTAAATGAAAACTTCAAAGCATAAAAAGAGGAACCAGATTTGTATTGCCCACTCTTAAATAATTCCACATTGAAGGATATTGGATAGACCTGGGAAATTAATAAAATGTGTGATTAATGAAATAAAAAATTAAATGCTCTTTTATTAGTCCAAATTTTTGATGTGATTTAAAGTGTGCAGGGAGTAAATAAGAGAAAGATAAGATGGCTAAAGTAAACTTCCAATTTAAACAAATACATCTTTACAACTACAGAGTGATACAAGACAGGCTACTCCTATTATCATCTCTAAAAGTCTTTATGGTAACAAACTGAATTTATTTAACATGTTTAAATGTGTGCAGAATTGTTTACCATGTAAGATTTTACTTTGTAAATTGTTCTTTCCCAACAGTGATGCAGATCAATTTAATTAATAACAAAATAGTTGAGTTTAGTTTTAAGTGACAGGCAGATATTTTGTGCTCTCCTCAGTTTAATAAGCTGGCAGTAATCATCAACAGAATTTTTCAGAAGCTACAGAAGTAATAAGTTAATAGTAGGTACAGAGCCAAATTACCAATATGTTAAGATGCTGAATGAAAAGGAACATATTGATAAAGAATATGTATACCAGCAAGAAAATAAATAAATGATATTTCGTTATGGCAAGTGGGATAAAATCCTAAGAAACAAGACAACCTAGTGAAAAAAAATCTCTCTGCCTCTAAATAAGTACAAGAAAAAAACCTAAGATAATAAATTACTTAAAAGCAATTAGAGTAAAAAAATTAAAAACAAGTAAGCCCTATAATTTTAGTGTAGATGTCAAAGAGATCACCATTACTAAAAGAATCTTTCATTTCTTAAATGATTGCAGCTACTGTATTTTTTAAAGACTAGTGAAAAATTTTTAGTATACCTATGGATAAAAATGGCTTAGGAGTATCCACAGTAGTGCTAAAATTATCTAGATTACATAAGAGGAAGAAGACATTTCATAAAAGCATTGTGTAATATTTTGCCCTCATGTAACCATCAGTTTGTAAGTTGCCATGACAGAGACTATTTTCCTTCAATTATTTTATTTTTTAAATATCAATTCAGGCACCAGTTTCTTTCAGAATTTCTCCTCATTCTTTTGCTAGAGATAAAAGAGCAATTATACATTCAGAAATATGCATTTGAAAGTTCTATGTTGCTGTAGCATTAAACTTTTCTAAGTTACTGAAGATGTAGTAATAGAAAGGAAAGACAAAAAATGAGCTGTTTTTATTAACCTTTGCAAGTGTCTCTTTTCCTAGTAAAGAAAATCAAAATCAAATTAAATTGAAAGCCTGATGGGCGGCAAATTCACAAGCAAACAAATCACACAAAAGGGTTTCACTTTAAAATAGTTTGAACCAAGTATCAACTCTAACTCAAAACATGTGAGAAATAATAAAAGTAGTAAAACAATTTTACCACATTTTGCTATGGAAGGCACTGGAGAATAACATCCACTTCTAATCTTAAAATACACTAGTATTTTCTGATTTGCTTTGTTGCTTATTTTTTTAACCTATCTTTTCTTCCCCTCTTCACATTCTTTTTCTCAAAAGCTGAAAAACATGATCTTGATGAAAGAATCCAGAAATAAAAGTGCGTGGAATCCAGGTCCAATCTTTCTATATAAAAGAGAATTTTGTGTAGAAAGGAGTTTAATTAAATGCACCTAAAGCTTAAAATGGATATAAATTTTAATCAAAGCTTAGACAAAGTTTGCAAGATTTGTTCACAGATTCACAGAATCTTCTGAGGTGGAAGTGACCCAGAAGGATCAAGTCCAACTCTAAAGTGAATGCCCATACAGAGACTGAATCCACAACTTTGGTGTTTTTATCAGCAGGCTCTAACCAACTGCTAAGTGGTAGAAAATGTCTGAATGTGACTCTAAAGTAAATGTAATTATGTTTGGTTGGTTGCTTGCTTTATCTGAAACTAGATATAAACCTGAAACAACTTTAATTCAAAGCATATTTTATACCGTGAGAGAGAGAAAGCAAGGAAGTTACTCCATTTAAGAAGATTAAATCGGCTCTACCACAAACATGGTGCCATCAATCAAATCAAGAGAAATCTTAGGATTGAGGCAACATTTCAGAACACATAACAAAATCCAGTCCTCCGTAGTTAAAATGCCTGGACACCTTCCAGCACAAAGAACTGAACAGAAAATTCACTGCTGCTGTACCTTGTGCCTCTTCCCATCTATGTCTATTTTATTTAAAGTTACCCCTTTAACATCCTTATAACTTACTGGACATAAAACTAGATGCACCAAAGAGCTGACAGGTTGGAGTCAGTAGCTGGGAGAGTGTATTGCTATAGAATTTTCTCTTAGATTTATACAACAATTGTTTAGAAATACAGAAAATCAAAATTGTTATTACTTAGTAACTTGAGTTTTAATGGAATAATTATAGGAAAAGGAGCTCTCAGTGAAACACTGTTTTAGACTGCTGTGACCACGCAGGGCCATAGCTTTAGAAAATCAGCTTACAACCTTTACAGCTACTGTTGTAGATAACATATTTATATACACCTACATGAATGCTTGATATGACTTGTGTATCTACAAGTTTCAAGACAACATTACAACATGCACTCAGCTTTGAAGATATGTATCTTTCTTGAGTTATCCCTTTTAACACATTGAGTTGTAATAAATAAAGCTGAGTTATGTATCACCTTGCAGCATTTCCAACAAAGTAAATGCAAATGTATTTTAAAGAAAAAAATGTAAGAAGTAATTTCATTTAAATCATAGTCTAATGGAGAGGGAAGGAAGGAAAGGAAGGAAAGGGAGGGAGGAAGGAAGGGAGGAAGGGAGGAATTACACACTAACTTGGCAGCTGACATCCATTCCAGCCTCCAGAAGCACCTGTACGACAGCTTTGTGGCCATTACGAGCAGCAAGATGCAAAGGAGTGTGTTTTCTTGTATTACAGTTCATCAGATTTGGATAGGCTTTGATGATCATTTTCACAACGCGCAGACGTCCATAAAGTGCTGCCAGATCCAGAGGTGTTTCCAGTTTGTTGTTTCTTATTGTGGGGTCTGTCAGCTCTTCTAGCAGAACAGCAACAACTTCTGAATGACCATACTGAGCTGCACAATGCAGTGCTGTTTCATTTTCATTGTTCTGTTAAAAAATTCAAAAGCTTCAGAAATTCATGTTTAATCCACAACAGAAATGCTCAGCTTCTATAAATTGCTTCCGTGAGATCACTACAGAGGCAGAGATTGTAACATAATGTATGGTAATATATGTTAAATGCTTCAAAATTACTCCGCTGAAATTTTAATAATAACACATTAATACTTCAGCTTGCCACTCTCAAGCAGATGAGCTCCCTATGTGCCTACATTGCTCCCAATCCACTTTAACAACATGCCCCTCAAAACCTTGTAGCTCATGATATGCCAAAATCTGTAACCTTCTTTGATTCAACTGTTCCTGAAATTATGATTGAGTCCTTCTCTCAAAAATACTCTGACAGTGAAGTCTCTCTTCTTGATTTTGCTGGTTTTATACCATAGCAGTTTGTTATTAGAGAAATGGAATTATGGAGTAAAACTGTGCAGTGCAAATATATCAGGCACAAGGTTAGTTTCATTTATCACTATAAAAATTTACTATCCAGACAACAATTAAAACTCAGAAGAAGACAAAATAGCACCTATACAAAGACTTAGCAAATCACTTAAGCAGTTGGTCTTCTCAGGACTCCAGAGAGAGGTATCTATGTGTTTTAGGGTACATGAGTATGTGTATGCTCACAAACCGGTATGTGAACAGGTTTTTGCTTCATAAAGCAATGCCCTCCAAGTGTTTCCCAAAATATTACTCAATAAGCTTAATAATAAATATTGAGAATAAGCATTATATTTTTAATTGTTCCCTTCCAATTCTGTCTGTATACTTGCAACACCAAAGAGACAAATAACTTCTAGCAAAGACAAAGGAAATAGTTTATCGAGCTCTCTGAATTCTATATGTCATCTATATTTTTAATATATCATATGCAGACTTTACAAAGCTTTAAAATACACTTGACACCGTAAATTGTAGAAGTATATGCACTGACTGCCTCTTCTGATAAATTATTTATAAAATGTAACAGTTTAGGAATATTGTAAAAGTACAAAATCAATAAGCTAATGTGCTATAAAAAGATTAAGATTAATTTAAATTCAGAAAAGATACTAAAGAAGGGTAGAGATATCATACTAAAGGAAGAAAAAGCAGCAAATCTGAATCTATAGTTCTCTTTTTCCAGGAGACAGCTGAAGAAAGTTCAGGTGACAGAGAACTGAAAATAGAAAAAAAAACAACAATTGTCTTTAAAAAGACAGAGTCAGAGATTCAGAGAAATGAGGCTTTGGACTCTTACTCAAAAACTAGCTAGGATAAGAATATTCATGTTGCACAGTAAAAACTAGAAAGGAGGAAAAGGGACTTTTTTTTTTTTTTTGGTAATGATGTTTCTAATTCTGTAACCAAGAACTCAACTCTTGGGTTTGTGGTTTTGCTGTCATTTTCATCTCTTGCAATCTAAGATGACTCAGATGAACTTGGGAAATAGAAGAGACAGATCAATACATTCAGGTAAATCAATGCTGCTGTCAAACTCATGGGTGTCTGAAACACTACACAAGATCCGAGACTGGAGTATGTTTCCTGCTAAACTGCAACATAGAGGCTGCAGAAGATCCAGGTGGAAAAAGCTTCCACTGGCAGACATGGCTTGATGTCTAGTAAGTATTTAAATCATTGTGCATTATTCAGACCACCATGTGGGCTTTCTTTATTACACAGACCAGAAATTCAGATTAAAATATATAGACTGTCACAATACTACACTGCTGCAATGTTCTTCTAATATATCTTTAAACTGGACCAAGCAAAGCAATTTTCTTATGTACAATTGTACACCCACAAATCACAAGCACAGTTTATTAAAATTAATTCTTAAATTTTCAATATTTCATGGACAGCTAGATGAACAGGCGATTGCAGCCTGATTTTGTGTACAATTAAGTATGAACATCAGATAATTGCACACAAAATGGAGAATCGTGGTAATTTTGCCTACAGTTACTGTATTCATATGTCCAATGGCCATAGTTACACAAAGAAGTTATATGTATAACTATATTGGCATTCTGGAAGGTAAATAACAAAATACATGTTTACAATTAAATATCTGTCCAATATCTGCTTATGTCTGAGGGTTTTTTCAAGAACTTATGGAAGTACTAATTGAACTATTTCAAATCTTGCGCCAATGATGCTAATACTGTAGCGTAAAAGTATTCTGAGTAAATTTTCAAAGAAACAAAAATTAAATTTACTGTGGCCCTTTTCTCAAAATGTGATTGACAGATCCAGGCACATAGAGATCAAACAGTGTAAGTCACTACTGCTGAGCAGCAAACCGGAGTCTGCTCCCTCTGGATAAAGAATATCCAGCTGAATTTTCACACACAGGCATATTGAAAAGAAAAGGTGCATTTTAAGATGTAAATTGTTGAACATTCTTCTATGGTTTTTATTTGCCAAATAAAAGCTACATTTCAGTTCAAGACCAATTGAACTGATACAAAATTATGAAGAGCTACATATCACTGAAATAAAGCAGAAGAATGCAACCTGGGCAAACATGATAATTAAATTACCTACCTATATGCTTTCAGAACAAGCATTGTACATATTGTGTTATCAGAGCTGAGAGGTACTATCTAATTAAAACTTGATAGTAAAACATTCTTCCTTCTTCAAAGTGTAAATGAATAATTTCAATTCAGGTAGAGAAGACAAAATTATTTTTACCCTTCAAAGAGTAAATTAAAACTTGTTTAACTGCCCTCTAAATTTATCTACTCTGACAATTTAGTACTACTTATATAAATTAGCTTAGAATGGAGAGGAAAGGAGAGGAGACTATTGATTTTAAGGTCATTTGTCTTCATATCTCTAAAGTCACATACTGTTTTGAAGCAGTATTTTAAAAATGAAAAAAAATTGTTCAAGAAATTGGCAACATTTTAGTGCTGTTGCCTGTATTTTCAGTTCCAAGGATAAACAATTGTTTCTGCAGTACAGAAAGTTTATGTGTTAACAGTCATTGCAATGAGCAAGTGATCTGCTAAAAAATATCTGCATGCAAATTACCATTCTGTAATTAGAGCTTCAAATTTGATATCCAAGGGCTAAATAATACATCTAGTGCTGAAGAAAAAGACTAGAATCCTTCAGCAACTTCAAGACACATTCTACACCTGAATGGCTCTAGAAAAAGAAAGATTGAGAAATAAGAACCAAGTAAAGACATACAAAATGTAAGGTAAAAAGAGTAGACCAAAATTATAGAAGCACAGTATTTTTTAAAAAGTCTCTAATACTCATGAATAATAATATTTTTTGTCAAGTAGTTCCTCTTATGGTCTAAAGGACCTTGTTCAGAAATAAAGAAAGCATTCCTTGATTCAGTTTTTAACCTTTTTTAAATTTTCTTCATTATTTGTTACAAGTGTTACTTCACGGGCAAGATCCTGACCTTTTGTAGCCTTTCTCTGAATCTCTTCTCTTCCACATACAGCCAGAACTCAGGCTGGAGGGGCTGCAAACTGAACTGTGCCTTCAGAGCCCTGCATCTCACCAGTATTTGCAGGCTGTGCTACATCATTTAGCTGCTAAGGAGGTGTGCCACTGCAAAATGTACAATATATCTTGAGGTCTATTCATTAGAGCAAATACATTATAGAGACAGTTAGTGTAGCTTGGCAGTCTGATAGTGAAGAAGTGCAGGAAGTATCAAGAGAATGAATGGCTATCATGAATATTATATAGTCCCTTGTGAAGCAACCATTAAACCGTGGGTAAATTCAGGACATTTATTGTATAGTTGTGAAGTCGTTTTTTTTTACCAAGCAAGTTTTAAATCTCCTAAAGTCCATGCAAGTACTGTACAAGCAATAATAACTCAAGTACTGATTTAACAGATCTTTCCAAAGGATGCTCAACTCCTTTTTCTATCACTGTGTTTTGATGCTGGACTTGAAAAAGGAGACTTCCTAAATCACTGAGCCATTTCTTTGTCACATAATCCCAAAGTAAAGTAAGTGAACAGGACATTTGTTCACAAGACATTAAAAGCTTTTTGCTATTTTCTCAGTTATAAAATGAGAATTTAAGTTTAAATTAAAGAAGGAGGGAACAATGGGGGATTCTGGTGGGAGATTCTGGAAACACCCATCTATATGCTGAATATACTCAAAAGTAGTCAACTAGAAGAAAAACAATTCAAAAATAAGGCTTTAATAATGAAATAATTAAATAGAGAAAAAAGGAGTGAAGACATATATGCAAGACATAGAAAGGAATGACCTCAGGATGGTCTTATGTATTAAATCAGGAAGACAGTTTCCTGAGAAGTTCCACCAAGAAGTTAATAACTCTGAAAAAATAAAGGGAGTTTGTCTGCAAGTTACTCAGTGTGAATTTAAATCAAATCTACTGACTTCCCATTGAAATTCACTTTTACTTATGTAAACATCATAAAAAAGTAATGTAATATGGTTGACTGTGAAAAACTTTTTTTCTAACTTCTTGTTGCAATTGGCTTAAATCAGAAAGATTGCCTGTGCACATTTTTGTCTTTTTAAAGTAAGTATGGTAAGAGCTGCAAGGGAAACTCTGGAAACTCTGAAATTCATACACTAGTATCAAATTAATTGAGGGATAAAATCAAATGCAGATTTTGAAAAATATTGGGTTTGCAGGCTATTTTGGAACTGAATTGAACTTCTGGAAGTCCACAAGGTGTCACTGAGAGAAGTCTGTGTTTCATTTGGATGATCTGGTGAAGTTCGCAAATATGTCAAAATTTACGTGTTTATATCATATGAACACATCCTGGACTCTTTCTTCATATTTCAGAAGAATTGTTGAATAGTTTTAAAGAAATGTGGGTGGGTTTTGTGGCAATTACAATGTGATGCACAGGCAAATTCTACAGCACACTGAATCCATAAAAATTTCAGAAGTGTTCACATTTTTTCCTGTAAATTTTTCACAATTCATATTCAGTATATATATGTATGTATGATTGGAATCTATTTTATTCATATTTAATAAGATATTTATCCCTGATGTTTTTCACATTTTTTTCCTGAAAAAACCCAAACACTGCATATTGACCTGCATATGGCTGTTATTAACCATTTTTTCTTAAATTAGGATTTGTTATCAATTATGCAATCTTATGATGAAATTTGCTACAATAAATGTTTTAGCTATCCAGATGTGTTTTACAGAAATAAACTGTAAGTAGTTTGACTGTTAACAGCACACCTTTTTGTTTTATTATCAATTAACAAATCTTGATCTCATACTATTTTAATTCAGTTTATAATTTATGTAATTTTAAATCTTCAATGAAGTTAAACATTTTTGCAATGTCACCATATTTTGTGATTTAAAACATACACCATGCCTGTCAACTAAGACTCCTACATTAAACAGTGATAGAATTCTTCATACATAATTGTTATGCTCTAACTATTCTCTGTGTGTAGAGCTGCCAGTCTGCATTCCACCACCCCCATGATATAATTGTCATTCAACTGTTTGTCTCTTTACTGTTTGTTCCAATTTTATGTAATAGGAACAGCAGGGGGCATTCAGAGCTTTAGATGCTGGATATGGCTG
The DNA here is from genome assembly GCF_015832195.1 of Motacilla alba alba. Classification (NCBI taxonomy): domain Eukaryota; kingdom Metazoa; phylum Chordata; class Aves; order Passeriformes; family Motacillidae; genus Motacilla; species Motacilla alba. The sequence continues at coordinate 45,799,760 of NC_052031.1, forward strand.
CATATGATGCTACTTAAATGCATTTTGAAAGTGTAGAATGCAGCTTGAAAAATTTACAATACACCCTATAAAATTCATTATTTCATCTAATATACATTTATGCACCATGAACTTGTCATTTATTTCTTTCAGTCATCCATTGCTTTCCCATAAGTTTTTAGAAGCATTTCTTTCACATATAATTTCAGATAAATTAAAATAAACATGTATTACAAATAAGTTGCAATAATTTTTAAATCATGAACAAAATAATTTTCTTAAAATGCAAACAATTACATCTTAATGTGATCCTTGAAAAAAAAAAAAACAAAAAACAACAATAACAAAACAGAGGAAAAAAGTCTGACTTGAGTGCACTATTTGCTGTGGTGAAAAGTTTTAATGAAAAATGGCTGGCCTTATCTCCAGCTCTCAGAAGAAAAAGGAAAGAAAAGCAGTCCAGGATTTGTTACAAGCCATAGCTTCAGCTCCAGAGAGAAGTTACGAGAGCTTTGAAGAATCACCTGCCTTACAGAGCCTATCTGCAAATAAGCAAAGGCCTCAGAACCCTACAGGCTCATGGGAATGCACAACAGGTGTTAGGGTGAGGATGCCTCTCAGGTGTTATTTGAGGATACGTGGGTGGAGGTGGCTCTGCAACAACAGGACATCCCCTTTCTGGGATACAGAAGATATCCTCCTGCACAGAGTGCTAATTAGCAGGGAGAAGTAGGTGCCAGCAAAGTAGCCCACATACTAAACCTGGCCATTGTCTAGAGTGGAACACCAAGGAATTTACAAGATCAGAAAAGCTCTGTATACATGAGTTTAACTTCAAAGTTTAATGTGATCAAGATGCCCTTAAAAGACTTAAGATGCAACATTTCTTGTGAGGATTGCTCACACATTTCCTATAATAAGGTTTTTGGGTTAAATGCATAAACGGGAGGACATCTGAGGACCTCTTTTGAGTCAGTGGGGTTTAGAAGTATCAGCTGTATCCCTGCTTATTTGCTCCAGTGATCAAACCAGATACAGCACACATAATCAAGTCTAACAATATTTTAGAAGTCTGGGGGTATATGTGGGATTAGGGAGAAGTAGGTTTGAATTTACATTTCTCTTTCTGATCTCACTGAAATATCTTTTTGACTCTCACCCTCTCTGAAGTTCCTACACAGCTTCCAGAATTCTGTCAGTAGAATATACGGAATGTCTTCAAGCAAATGTGTGACACACAATCCAATAGTTACTTTTTGTTTTGCTGCATAAATAAAACTGAAAAAACCTGTCCTTGAAAAATGGTAATCCTACAGTTCAGCTGGTTTCATCCTATATAAAACAACTGATGAGAATGAGAAAGTTGGAGAATTATGTTTATCTGGAACTGAAATCACAACATGACAAATTTTGAGTATTGTTTTTTTCTTGAATGTGCCAGAGTATTACAGGATATCCCAGAAGACTGTCACATGGACATATTTTATTGCTTTACTTTCCTATATTTCCTGCACTAATACTTGATATCCACATCTTAGTTATTGTACGGATTCTAATGGCTAGGTGTATAGCCTCGGATATCAAATAGATTACTCAAAGCATGGCATCTCACACTGGTTAAATGCTTGTAATCTAGGTCTCACATTTCTTATCATCTCACAGTTTGCCTTTTGGCCACACTACTGTAGGCACTGAAAAAACAATTTTTTAGATTGCACTTTGTCATTTGAGGTGCTGTGGGATGCCAGGTGGGACCATACCTGGACTTCTCCACTCACTCCACAAGGACCTGGAAATTCTGAGCACCCTTGGTCACACTCTCAGACCCATGCAGATGTCTCAGTTACTGCAGGGTCTCAGAAGATACTGCATTTCTGTGTTTGGACACCTGAATCCTCCTTTTAGTCATCTGGATAGCCCTGTTGGCTCCTGTGATTACACAGCCCAGACCTCTGTGGAACCAAAAGGTGCACATGCAGGCAATGCAGACATTACGGCTTAGATCTGAATTAGGATCTGACTCCCACCTTCACATTCCAAGTCTCTGACTACCCCGGCAAATGCAGTTGCTTAATGGTTACTATCTGCATTTCACAGCCTACTTCCAGTTCTTAAGCAGCTCAGCCTAGATGGTGTCAAATTTTAATCAGCTTCTTTCTATTTCTAAATACTAAGCCTATGAATGGACCACGGAAGAATAGACAGAAGAAACACAGAAGGTGTACCATATGTTTGACAGCAGAATGCAACATGCTTATACTGCCCTTACACACTATAATACTCATAATTTTTTCTTGGTCTTTTTATGTGTCCTTTCTGCTGCATGTGCATCCATGCAGTCCATCTGGTTTGTCATTTACCTCTGCATATCTGAATATTTACAGTACTCTTAAAATATACCATGGACATTAATTTTATCTCAAAGATTTTCAGGAACTTAATATCTAACAGAGTAAAAAAATACACAGTTTGTGCAAATTTACAACCATACAGAAAAGATGCAAAGTTGGAGTATGTCTTCATGTGATTTCTCTAAAACAAACAGGAGATTTTTCCACACTTTTTAAAACTAATGTTCTTTAAATCAGTGTCTAGTCAGAAGCAAGGTATCTGGTATGATTATAATGGAAAATTTTATCAATCTTGGAGAAGAAATTAGTGAAACAATGGAAAATAGACTTTTTTTAAACTTGTCTATAAATTGGTCAAACCCAAAGAATAGGTGGGTTTTTTTTCTGATGATGTACATAAATATTTTTTATCACTTCACCTGTTCATTCACTCTGGAGTGTGATGGTCCATGATGGATGAGAATCTTCACAATATCTACATCTCCTCTCCAAGCAGCCAAGTGAATAGGAAAGTAACCTTTATTATCTGCTACATTGGTTGATGCTTCATACTGAAGTAATTTGAGAACTATATCCCTGGAAAACAGGAGGTAAATCTCAAAATCATCAGGAAGCTAATTTTACTAAGTTTTTACATGAACATACATATGACCAATATTTTTATCCTGGAAAATAGAAAAAAAAAAAAACAACCCCTGTATTTCAAGCAAAACACCTACAAAAAGTGAAGACAAATAATTTCTGAACATTAAATAGACAGTGAAACAGAGAAAAAACTATTAATTGTAATTATTTTACTTCTTACAAATACCATCAACAACATTATCATCAGTTCTCTGAATCTGTTTTTTTCAATAGGATCACCTGGCCACAGAATCATTTTTAGACTTTGCCTGTACAGAACATGTGCATGTCCCTCAAGGCACTAAAGGCAGGGAAGTACTCTTGTCCCCATCACTGCTGAACTCTGGAGGCAGGATGACAAGAGGATAGTTTGATGCACACATTTCTTACCATAAGGCTTAAGTAATAGTCTTTCCTCTTCTTTATCTCAAAGTTAGTTAGGAAACAATTCATTGATTATCGTGCTAGATATATGAAATAACTTCTTCTATGTATAACTTCTATGAAATAACTGCTATTTTCATTTTCCACATTCAGCTGCCTTGTAGCAGTGAGGGGAAAAGTGACTTATTACCACTCTAATTCTCTTTATATTCCTTTTGGTGTGGCTTATTATACATTAAGTGAAAGATTAGCATAAGTTGGTGTATTGCATCCCTGATTTTTAAACAGTCTCCTGTACTTAACTTCAAAAGCTGAACTAGAAATCAGCTGTGTGGTATGATAACATTACCAAGTATGTCAGAAAGTAAATAAATTCTGTCTTACTGCTGCATTTGTAGTCTCATAGTTTGACACAGTCTGGCCTCCTTAGTTATTAAGCTAAGAGAATCTATGATCCAGTGTGGGCAGCTCTATGCACACTTTTTACAAATATGGAAACACTGACTTACTGATTTGGCTCAAAAAAAATTACTGAGGGGAGAGAACTCAATGTTATGACAAAAAATGACTACAAACTGACTACAAATTAAGACAGGAGACAAATCTAAGACCATTTTTCTTCCAACCTTCATGGAACCTTATTTAATCGCACATTGAAAGAAATACGTGGTGAGTTATGACGGAATATATCCAGCTCACAAGAAACTGCCAGTTGACTTCAAAACATACTGGAGTCATCACATCTAAGCTTTGAGGAAAATTTAAGCTGGATTTTGGTTCCTCCTGACAAGGTCAAATGCCATGAGAACAGCCAAAAAAGAGCAGGTCCACTACAGAAAGATTTCTGTTACACAGAAAGTTCCAGAAAAGTGACTCCTGAGGAAAACCTTTTAGTACACAAAGTTTGAGAGACTTCCCATTAAATAATAGTTTTGCAGTAAATCATCCAATGAGAGCTAGACATTCACAGCAGTTCCTTTGGAAGGAACACAAAACAAAGGAAGCATAAACAGAACTAAGTGGAAGAAAATCAGAAGAAAAGCTCTGCACAGATGAAATCCATAGATGAAAACATACAGGAATTTTCAGGAAGAGTCTATTGCGAGATTCAAGTTACAAAATAGAGCATACATCTCCTTCATCCTTCAAGAATGCCCTGACCCATCACACTTATCTAGGGTGAGTCTTTTTTAGTGCTCTGGCAGAACTTTTTCATTTTGTTCAGATACGTTTCAGAGAGGAGGAGACAAAGTCCTTAGCCCAGTAACATTACTGGGCTAAGTGAAATTACTTAGGGAGACTGAGATTCCAGTGCCTGCCCCAGATATTATTTAATTACTTATATAAAGCAGAATAGTTTCACAAGGAAAGAAAATGATCCCAGAATAACCAAGAAGGAAGGAATTCATTGCATTCAGTGACCAAACAAGGATTTGAACAATGGTGTCCAAGTATCCCAGCCACATATTAGGTTCTTACTTTTCTTCAAAAACTCTGAAATCTCTCACATTCAACAGAGTGTAAAGTGGTAAAAAATTAAAGTCCTGGAAGTTTTTAAAGGACAGGAACCTCTCCTAAGTGGGCAGATTCTTGTGTCAAATGAATGTATGCAATTTTGATTTTGAATATCAAATCTGAAAACTCAAATAGAGTGTAAAGTAATTTATTGGTTATTTATAATGACTAACAAAATTCAGACAACCAGGTATCTGTCCAATTCTCTTGCTGGCCATGCAAGCAAGATCAGTATAATGGCTTGGCTAACAGGTCCTGAAACCTTCATGATTCATCACAAAATACCTCTTGATGTATTTCAGTTTAATATAACAAGGTAAAATTGTGATGTCAGTTACTGCTACTTATCCTGCTGAGTGTGCAAGGGGTCATAGTAGAGAACACTAGACTTTTCAAAGGCTGTAGTTGTATCTGCTGCTGTACAGAAGTCCACATTTTTAAGTCCTCCCTGACCTTGGAATAAGTTTGGTCAACACTTTGTCTAAAATCATCATTTGGCTTTTGTGTGTTTTGGGACTTTATATTGCTAGGATTCACTTGAACCTCTGACAGTTTCAGTATTTATATAGCAATATTTTTAACTTTCTGTGTAACTATTACTGTACTGCTAGTATTAAATATACTAATCCTAGTTTTCACCTATTTAAAATCAGCAAACTTTGCAAGCCAATACTTGGGGTTTGGTCGGTCAAAAATTAGCAATACCACAAGAAACAATCCATAAATCATAAACAAAAATGCTGAATTTAACAGACCACTTTAAAAATTTAGACCTAATTATATGGAAGTAAAAATATATTAATGGAGGATTCTGAACCTTCCTACACAGCTGAAACTTTGGAAAATGCACAATATCTAGTTCAAGAGTTTACTTTATATATTTATTTAGAAAGAATATCCCATATTCATCAAAAGATTGATCCATCCTTAAGGAAACAGGCACTTTTCTAGAATACAATTGAAGATAAATGCTAAAGTTTTAATTTTTCCATAGAAGGATGCAAAAATTTTGCAATGAATAAGCTAAATAAATAATAGTTATATATCCATGTGTTATTTTATGGACAGTCCAAAATCACATTAAAATTCATGCTAATCACTCTTAATTTCCACTGGGTTTGGATCAACTCCTTGTCTCCCACAGAGGAGTTAACCAAAGCTTTATGTCAAAACTTTCTTTAGTGAAAATACCCTTTCCCCCCCTGCTTTCAAGTGTATAACTACTAAATATTCTTTCCATGTTACTTTTGCTTTGATAATGATTAATTTCTTCTGTTCTTTGTTTCACAAAACTGCTTCCTGAACTGTTCCTACTCTACACATATATACGTAAAGAAATATAACACGATATTTTCTGCTGTGATTTCCCAGCAATAAAAAGGCACTACAGACAAGACTAGCAGTAACAATGCTAAATTTCCCCAAAACTGAGGAAGAATTTGGAAGAAGCACTATAGAATCAATAGCTTTTAAACTACATTTCTCATTCATCACTACTACTTATTGATATTGATGACACTGTCAAAACATCTTATATTAATATATCCCATTTGGAAAGAAGGCTCTTGTAATAAGTCAAAATTTGCCAATTCTTGGTACAAATCTCAGAACTATGCTATATTTTCTTGCACTACACAGTTAAATATCACTCTACATAAAAACAAAATGTGAGGCACTTACTTGTGTCCGTTTAAAGCTGCATGATGTAAAGCAGTATAACCTGAACTGTCAGTGCAGTTTATGTTTGGTCCACGCCAGATGCTGCAAATAAAGCAAAATTGTGATGTTAATTTTTTGGCTTGGCAAGTACAGAAGTGTCAGAAATTTGATCTACAAATAATCTGAAGATCTCTGCAACAAATGTGATTAAACTTTAAAAGATGAATTACCTTGATATAAAGTTAAAATAGCAAGTGTCATCTTGATATCAATATAATTTATTTATAAAAATAATTTTACACATCCATCTTTATAAGAATCAAGAACTTTATATAGGGCAGACTCAAAGACTAATGACAGAACAGTAATTTCAATTAGAACTGTTCTCCCTCTATTACTCTGGTAATTACACTGAGGTTATCATCTGATTTTGTACTACTTTTCCACAAGTACTCATTGTCTTTAGGTCAATTAGTCTAGAACGAAACAAACATCAGATTAATGAGAATCAATCATATTGTTTAAAGGGGCAGGAATTTTTTTTCTTTTTTTACTTAAATTGATATTTTAGCTCCCACTTTGCTGATTGTATTTTTAAAATAAATCAGATATACTTCCAAAAATAAGTTAATTAAGTTTTGTTATCTTGCTGTATTTTACAGACAGCCTCATTACATGTCCTGTTTAACCAGTTTCATGATCTATTATGGGCTTTTCAAAAAACAGTAAAGGACATATTTTGATTCAAAGTGGAAAACATGGATGCCAATCTACCAAAACCAACAACAAAACCAAGCCCTGAAAATTGGATAACAGAGGTGTATTGAGAACCAGCAGGCGTTTTTATCTAACTGACCACATTTGAAACTGATTGCAGCCTTTACAGATGGATGTTACTTTTCTGTAACAGTTTTCATCATTAGTATTAAAACTTACAGAACACAAAATTATGAGTCCTGAATTACACTCTATAATCATTAGTTCCTAATACAGCGCTAAACAGTCACTGGCAAGCCTTATTTCCCTTCACCTTATATGTTAGAATTAAGTGCTGCTGTTTAAAGAAAATTATTTGAAGCTAATATGTAAAAAGAATTTTTCACACTGACATTTTTCACTATCTACACCAGTAAAATGATGTGTTATACTTAATAAATGAATTTTAAAATTTATTGAACCTGTATTTTATTACCTATAAAATGGAATATATATGCACATATATATATCTCCACATTAGGGAATACTGATGTAGACTGGTCTCTTTTTCATTGTGTGTATTTGAATGATTCATTAGCTCATAAACTTAAGCAGTTGTTTTCCCACAAGTAATACTGTGTGCATACAGAATTATTTGTGTGAAACACTGTGTTCTGCACTGAGCATAATTCTACATAATGCTGGGTACCTCACCTCTCCCTGCAATTTAATTTCTTGGGAGAACAGGACAGAATTATTTTCTTGAGTGCAAAGAAGCAAAACAAACAAACAAACAAAAAAACCCAAAAAAACTCTTTTAAAAAAACTAAACTTCTCAGACATCTACAGATGTTCTTTTCTACCGAAGGCAACATTCAGATAAAAAAAGTCACTTTAATCTTTTAAATTAAAGGAAATTATTTTAACTTCATAGAATAGTAAAACTGAGTCACTGAACTGATAGCTCCTCTGTACTAGACAGAAGTAATTTATGTGGCAAAGACAATCCTTCCTTTCTATTAAAAGGAAATAACTTCTTATGCATTGAAAAGGTACAACCTCTCCATACTTTTGCATAGCATTTATCAATTATTGTTTATTTATTTAATGATATTTTCATCCTTTGATATATATACCAGCTTATAGCAGAATGAATAAAACAAGAAGTGGTATAGAAAGTAGACTTAAATTATTACCAAAAAAATATACACTACCAATCAGAACATAATTTACTTGGTTATGATACGGTTATAATTTGCTTGCTTTGACTGAGAGTTGTTAGAACTTCTGTTGGATCTTTTTTTAAAGTGCAAAGGATCCAAAAAGATCCAGGAATGCATATATACTGGTCGTGATGAGGCATCATGAATTAAAAAAAAAAAAAAAAAAAAAGAAAGAAAAACTAAAAAACTCCTATCAAAACTCCCTAAAATAAACCTCATTCATTCTCCCCTAATTTTCTTCTTTAATCCATTTTCTAATTAAAACATTGTTTTACTTCCTGACTCTGGTCTTAGGAAATATTTTTCAACTGAATCTTTCTGGATTAAAAAAAAAATAAAAACAAAAACCAAAGAAAACTCTGCAACTTTATTAGAGTATATAAATGCACCTATTTGAAACTCCTCATGATATACACGTTGGGCAGCTGAGAGGCAAAGGACAAAAGACAATGAGTAAATGCTGATGACTCAGAGACACCGACAGGATGGACAGAATAATCACTGTCACCTCCCAAAGGGTACACAAAGACATGCTCAAAATCACAGCATGGTTATCAAAGTACAGAACACAGCAAACACAAGCAGGACTCAGCTGCAGGCAGCTCTCTTCCCTTGGGCCTGTGCTGAAATCCTCTCCCAGAAGGTCTTGCATTGCAGCAGGTCCAGTATATACACAGGATTTTTATGCTTTGATAACTGAGAATCAAAGTCAAATTGGACTGTCTGAATACAAATTCTTACATCTTAAAACTCCCAGCTTCAGCTAAAGCTCTTCTCTTGCAATTAGAATGCAGCAGGACAGAAGTCCAGTCATACATAAGCCCCAAGAAAAGCAGCTGACTTCAAACAAAAGTGGAGCAGAGACTGAGGAAAACCCTAAAGATGCCTTCTTTAGTATCATAAACTTATATGATATGTGAAGAATCATTAAATATATTGATTTATCTGTGTATTAAAGCATCTGTGAAAGCAACACCAAGGAGGATGTGGCAGAAAACAAATACCATTCACTCTCCAGAAAAGAATATTTGTTGAGAGAAAATTAGCAACTCTTCAGAATAATGTTAATATTAAATGTTCTCAAAAGCATATTTCTTCCAGCAATGCAGTCAACCACATTTCTTATTACAGCATGTATTAGATAGTTAGGAATCTGTTTTCCATGTACATCCGTAAATTAAAACCTTCCCATTACTTAATGAAATATTATTTGAAAATACTCTTTATTTGGTAAGAAAATTACTGTTGTTTTTTTTTAATGAGCTTTAGTAGTTACATATAAATAGTAGAATTTCAAAAGAAACATTAACATGACAGATAAAAGAAAAAGTTAGTCGATTGATTTCTTATTTTGCTATACTTTTTGAAAAGAATTGTGAAGTGGCTGTTGTTACACAGACAGAAAAGCAAGGAAGTAAAAGCTTTTTCCAGCTAATCATCACACAGACGCAGTCTCCACCAACAGTACAAGAACTATGTTTACAAGGTATGCATAATTTTTCCATCACATTTCTTCTCTCTATATATATATATCTGCATTATATCATTCCATTATCATTATATGATTTCATTAATATGCAATAATTGTCCTGGTCCTTATATGGGAGTTTTGCTAAGGTGAAAGGAAAATATTCTTGATAAACAAGGATACGAATTTTTAAAAGCCTTAAAAAGCTGCCTGATGACATAACATTCTACACTTCATCCTCTTTCCATTGATGTCAGTGGCAAACAACCAGTTTGGATTTACACAGCCTCTGACTGCTCCTGTGTTCCACAGAATAAATACATATTACAGGAATTTATCTTGTTCTGAGCCAAAATCTTCCAAGTTTTCCATGCTTTTTGTTAATCTGGCAGAAACACATTGACTGAAGTTTTTTAAGCACATGGCCAGTCTCTTTATTAGTGCTCTGCCTACATTCAAACACATGTTCATTGTGCTTGACAGTGTGTAAACACTGTGTAAACTCAGTTTATACAAAGTACATGGACAATTTTACAGAGAATTTTGAAAATGCAAACTTGCACACAATAATATGTATCATCGTTCAGACACATCATAATGTTATTTATTGTGAACAGCAGAAAAATAGCTCCTATTCTCTATTTTATGCACAAATACACCAAACTGACAACTCTTCCTCTAACCTATATAACTTACTAATGTTACCTATCAAATATAGAAGCATATCATTTTAGTAAATGGGATTTTTTCTTTCTATGAATTTGTCTTTGTTAGAATCCAGTGTGATGCCAAATATATTATCCTATAAAAAGTATATATTGCTTTTTCATGTATGGTTTCACCTGTTATGAACACTGCTGAATTTGATGTATGTCTTCAAATTACTTCAAAGAAAGTAAATTTAAATATTTGCCTTTAGTAGCAGTGGAGATAAAATCCTTTTAGAAAGTCATATTTTAAAGCCTAACAAATAAGTGTACATGCAAAAAAATTTGAAAAATGTATTTTAGGATTAATTTCAAGCAGGTACAGTTATAGGTATTAAATTGAAAAAAAAGATGATATTTTGAGTAAGGCTATCTTTGATTTTCTTTCCAGTATCAAAAAAACCTGTTGCATGAAGCAACTGAGAGTTAAAAATCTCAAATAAAAATAATAATTTAAAAAATTTAATTAAAATAAAGGGAATGGCAAATATATTATCAATTCAGTTAATATTGATTTTATGCTAAAAGCTTATTGTATATATAATTCTCATTTAGAGCTTTTGTTGTATCAGTGTGAAATATGACTCAATTTCAAATGTGCTTATTTCATTTTGATTTCTCCTGTTTAGTTTTCTCAATATAAATAATATAACAAAATCCATTATCAACTCTTCATGGGATTAAGGATGTTACTCAAGGGCAGGTTCTAAAACACCTTATTCCACTTGCTTTCTTTACCTAGATCTGTTTACAGTCTTGGCCTTAGTGCAAGTCTGCAAAACTGGAGGATTCCACCAAACTGTGATCTTATTTCCACACTGATTCTCTTCAATTTGTGATGTCTGTTTGATATAGCAAGTACAATACATATTATGAGTTTGATTATTTAGAATACAACCTTTGGTCATTACTATACTCAGAGCTAGCTACCACAGTGGGTTAGAAAAAGGTCTTTTTCCAAACAGCAGGATCAACACGTAGAGTGATAACACAAGCACAGAAGTAAAAAGTGTAATTTCAGAAAACATGTAGAAGAACAGGACCATGTCCAACAATGTAAGACTCAAAACACAATATCTTACCAGTAAGTATTGCTTTTCAAGTTTTGCAAAGAAACATTGCTAAATGAACACTGACAGATTTAATAGGCTACATCTGCCCAGACTAAAATTTGGAGAAGGGTGGCAGCATTTAAAAGTATGCAAATAATCTAATGTCCAATAGATAGCCTCATATACTTGCTCACTTACCATTCTTCCTGTTACTAACTATGTTTTTGGTTGGAGAATGATGATACCCATACCATCATTCGTCCAGCCTGCCATCCATTGCTTCTCCAGTGGAAAGAACTATGAAAAAGTTGATTATAAATGACTGAAAGTCAATGTGTTGCTGAGGAGAGGCAGAAAGCCAGACACAGAGACACCAAAGCGTCGCAGCATACACCACAGCACATACCACAGACAAGAAGGCCACAACACACAGAGCATCACCATACAATATCAGAAGGCTTCAACCAATACAGAGTAACACCATACCACATCAGAAGGCTTCAGGCATCTACCCATACAGCCTAACACCATATCACGTCAGAAGGCTGCAAGCATCTGCCCTTCTTTTTCTTTGGCCCAACCTTTTATATCCCTCCTCATTCACACATTGCACCTGTGTGCCCTCTGTTCCTTTCTGTGATTGGTCAGGGCATGCGGGTACTCCCCATCTCACAAACTTCAATGCTGTTCACCTGCCCTGCACAGCCGTAGCCCATTGGGGATGAGGCTCGGCCACAGCCCCACTCCCAATTACCACTGTATGTGTACCTACACCAAAGTCCTGGCTATCCAGAATATATTAGTCATGATGAGGCTTACAGAGAGACAATATGGCCTTATCCTTTGAATAACCTCTGGATAAAAGAATTGCAATTGAAAGAAAAAGGTTTTACAAAAGCATATTTTGATAGAGCTAGAACTTAAGAAACAACTCTAAAGGAACTCTTGAGATGAGAAATTTTAGAACTTGTAAACGAGGACATGACAATTGTGAGGTACCCAAAGAACAGGCTGGAATAGTACTGAGATGATTGGAAACTATACAAATTCTTATTCACATGTTAGGTTATGCAATAAACAGCTCCTGTTTATCCCCAGAGGGAGAACACAAAGTGGGTGAGTCAAGTAACGTCCTAGCCCCACTACTCTGGAGCTCATCACAGAAGCATCACCAGTGCATTAAAAGCCCATCCTTGTAAGTCCAGCAGAGCACAACAGCACCACAGCAGGCAAAGACACACCTTGTTGGGGTCTGTCTCAAAACTGTGCTGTGAGAGTCTCCACCACACTGCCTAGGGGTGACACATATCAACATGAAACTATGCTGGATAACACTTCAAGCTGAGAGACACCACTGTCTAGGGCTCCTGGACACATTAATTCAGTAGGATTTCTGATGGGATATTTAGGGGAGGAACCAAAGGTAGGGAAAGGGATGGATTTAGGTGATTTGAGGAGTAACGAGTTTGAGAAGGTAGAGGGATAATGGGACAAAAAGGGTTGATCACTTGTGTATAGCTGGTTCTGCAGTGCAATAGGCTGGTCACATCCTGCACTCAATCTTACTAAATTCTGATTCTATTTCCCCTGGCAAAGGTCTCTATCCTGTGTGCATGTATGAGGGCCAAAGTACCTGCACCTGAGGGTACTGATGATGATGGGTTAGTGAGACTATGTCAGTCTGGCCAGGAAATGGAGCAAATGAGGGTCTGCATACCAGAAACTGAAGGGAGACCTTGGATCAGAGGCTGCAGCTGTAGTGGGGGTGTGTGAGACAGTGTGTGATTGCTAATGAAGACCAAGCTGGATCAGTCAGCAAAGTAGGTGAAGTAGCCTGGGAGCCAGTTGTGTGGTTGTATGTCTCTGAGGTTAAGACATCTATATTAAAAATACTAGAGAAACCAGGTCTTTTATGGTTGAGATAGATCACTGGAAGGCATGTCCTACAACACTTCAGATTGGACAGTCTGTGCATGTGTAAGTACATGCAAATTTATGTATGCCCAGTTTGGGAAAGAATCCACCTAAAAAAACATGTTGATAAGCACTCAGTCTCTCCAATTAAGTACTCTGTATGGTAAAATCCAAATAAACTAAACCCAAACAGAAGTCATATGAACTTTTTTAACTGAGTTAGAACTCTGTTTACTTGAAGCTGCAATCAATTTCCCTTGAGGGTATGTAGTTTTATCCTGAAAGTCTTAATAGTTCTATCATTTTAAATGTTGTAAAAAATCAGTTAATATGCAAAAACCAAAACGAGAAACACACAGTGACTTCAGGATGTTGTCACACAAAGGAACAGGAAATCAATTATGCTTTATTTTAAAACTCTGTCATAAATAAGGTAACTTTGCATTTGACCTTTATCTGACAAGTCTGGCTTCCTTCCATTCCTTATGGACCACTCATCTAGAAGTACACTGGCTGAGTACACTGTGGCTGTAGTCAGAAAGCAAAGTGCTCCTGACTAGTACTGGTTAGCTTTTACAGTCAAGACCAATTTGCCTGGAGTAGTTAAAAGACAGAAAAAGCCTTCATCAGCTACGACATAAGGGTTCCTCTGTATTCCACTTGTCTATAAGGACAAGCTGGGGTTTTGCTTAGTCCACAGAGAATCATAGTAACCATAGCTTGTCAGTGATGAGTCAGACAGATCTTTGGATTCAATCCGGGGTTCTGTCCTTGAAAATCCAGTCATTCTGACCGGAAAAAACATCACCTCTCATTTGGCATCATCCTGCAGAAGAACGCTGTAAGAACAACTACTAAATTATGAAAATACAAAGTCCAAAAGCAGATCAGCAGGCAGTACCTTTAGTAAGCAAAATCATTCATGTTTAAGCAATGTAAATCATGTTTTAAAACCATTGCCAATGGTATGTATGATCTTGGGTGATCTGAGCAATCTGAAAGAATACCACACGGCTAATGCTGAAGAACAGTGCGTAAGATTAAAAGTTCCTATGAAGAGCAACTCCACGCCCATTGTATCATGAGTTTGGGCTCCCTAACATGTATGAGGTAGTTGGGTTCTACTTATTTGCTATGAATCAGACCTATGCACTTTGTACAAGATCTATAGTTTGATCAAGATTAACTAGGAACACAGCTCACTGTGTTATTTACTATTAAGCCATATAATAAAGACTAATTGCCTTGGCTATTTTTTTTTCCAGTGTGAATACAATACTTATGGGTACATTCATATATTAAACTCCATAAATAAATACTGGATTCTTTCAACTCTTTTCAAATAACTTAATAGTTAGTGAAATTACATAAACAGTAATTATTTTTCTATAAGCACAACACAACTCAGTGTTCTGAAAGCCCTTGCATATCTCATGATTCTAAGTGTGAACAAACACTCACTCACCGGTTGGTTGAGGGAGGGGATTGTCCCATTCTACCCTGCATTAGTGCGGCCTCAGCATGAGTGCTGTGCGCAGGTTTGGGTACCACAATATAAGAATGATATAAAACTATTAGAGAGGAACCAAAGGAGAGCTACAAAGATGGTGAAGGGCCTTGAGGTGAAGCCATTCAAGGAGCAGCTGAAGACACGTGATCTGTTCAGCCTGGAAGAGACCTAAGGAGAGATCTCATTGCAGTTAGAACTTCCTCATGATGGGAAGAGGAAGTGCAAACACTGATCTCTTCTCTGTGGTGACCAGTGACAGGACCCATGGGAATTGCCTTAATTTGTGTCAGGGGAGGTTTAGGTTGGGTATTAGAGAAAGGTTCTTCACCCAGAGGGTGTCTGGGCACTGGAACAGGCTCCCCAGGGAAGCAGTCACATCACCAGCCTGACAGAGCTCAGGGAACATTTGGAAAATGCTCTCAGGCACAGGGTGTGACTCCTGGGGATGGTCCTATGCAGGGCCAGGAGTTAGATTTTGATGACCCTTGCAGGTCCCTTCCAATTGATCTTATTCTATGATTTTTAGATTCCGTACTTATATGAATATACACATGAATGCTGAGGTATAGTATATACATCATTATTCTCTTTTGAAGAGCAGGGCACATTCTCAGAAAGACCATTCTGACTCCTCCTTTTACAAAAAAATAGCTGATATTAAAATAAAAAAATCTTAAAAGTCATTCTAATATTACTTTTATCAGAAATAAACTGAAGCAAAGTCATATTTCTCTTTCTCTCAAGAACACAAATATTATGGGATTTTATTAGGAAAGATATTCCCTTAGCCATTCTTTTTCGTAGTTCAACTGACCTTGAAGTACTTTTAGTATGCAAAGAAACCTTTTTCCACAAATCATTTTTGGAGATTCAACGCAGTATTCCCATCCAGCATAAATTCATGGTGTTTTTAATTTTAAACACATTCTTATCACAGAGAGGCAAAGTCAATATTTACTAGAAAAGGAGATTTTAAAACCTCTAAATGATTAATTATGCATCCTGGAACACTTACTGACATTTGTTTAAGTGGTATAAAAATTCCTGAAGCTCTGGCACTGGAAGCAGCACTGGGAAGAGTAACAATTTGCATCAAAGATTTTTGAATATGGATGCTGTTAGATCTGTGACCTCAATCCAGTACTAAAGATTGTTCATCTTAGAAACTAACCTGAGATGAGACTCTGTTATAGCTCTAGGACACACAGAACAGAGCTTGCTATATATAGAGTCTGCAATTCAGCTGGCTTTAATACCTCGTCCTTCCGCATCTGTATTTCCTCAAAAGTAGAATAATTCTTTCAGACATTAGCAAAATAGACAAAAGAAGAAATGCATGATTCCATTTCCCCTTGATTCTTTAAGGCCATCTCACACCTCCTTCTCAATTTATGCTGAGATTTGAAAATGAGATTCAGAAATCAACTACAGTTACATTAATCCCTGTATCAATGTAACCAATCCCTCACTATCTTGACATATGAAAATATAACAGATGTGAGAGCCTCACTTCTTGTTTTTGCATCCACATGATAGTAAATGTTATCCACATGATTTCCCATATTCTCAATTCAAAGCCTCCATATCTTCATCTAATAACAGCAGCAATATTGTCCAACCCTTTGGACAACCTGCCATAATCTTAGCCTAAACTCAGAACTGTGAAAGACTACAGCTCCAGGAACTCACTTCCAAAATATGAATCCTGAGATATTAAGGCTCTTGAAGGCTATCAATGACCTACAACATATGTAGAATATATGCAAAACATTTGTGCTTTACAGTAGAATATTTCCTTAGCCGTTCAGACTCCATGGGCCTAAGCAGACAATAAGGAAATCAGCGACAGTACATTTTTACAAGATATAAGGTAATTGAAAGTACCCTTGATCAAAAGGTATTCAAAACTCTTTCCTGTTGTCCTGGGGTGACTTTATAATGCTGAGCTGTATAATACAAACATTATGTTTATATTTAATAAACAATTATTAAACAATTTGAGTCTGTTCTTTGGAGAAACATTGCTTTAAATCAGAGATGCTCTTATTACATTTGCCAGAATGCTACCATGGAGTTTCTGCATGTTGACTGCCTCCATCCAAGTGCTAACATGCATTCTTTCTATCAGCTTTGAATTAACTTCGTTAACAAGGACACAGCTTAGAAAAGACATGTGAAATATAGATATGACAAATACATTATAGACATGATAGTCACTGCATAGAAAAAAATATAGCACCTGTTCAGAATAACATCAACAACATCAACATTTTTCTTCTCTTAAACTGATTATCAAGTTAAATAAGGAAGTAAGTCAGGGTGAAATTAGCTACTGCATTAATCAAGTTTTTTCAGAGCTTTGAAGATTGGTCTTTATCAGACAAATGGAATCATTGTAACATCTAATCTTTAACACATAGAACTACTATAATGGGAAATGTTGAAATGTTTTTGGCATAGCATAGAAAATCTGAGTAAGAATGATACCGGATGAAACTATTGCATTATATAAAATTACTAAATTGAACAATGTTATTAACTAAGGACAGTTTGAGCATAAACTCTCTATTCTGTTAGCTAGCTATGCTCTAGCTAACTGGAACAAAAGGACAGAAAAAAGCTTTCCAACAATAAAAATACAGAATTAATTCCTTAATTTCTTCTCTCCGCAACATGTCATATTTGAAATAAATAATATCAAAACAGAAGGATGCTATTCAGCACACATTTCATTTGCTGTGCTTTGCCAACAGAGGTCAGAATTACTTCAGCAGCATCCAAAGTATTACTATGATCATGACTAGAAATACTTTTATTACCACAAAATTACTTTCACAAAGACAAATAACATACTTTAAATAGAAACTGAAGTTTCACAGTGATATACTACAAAGGTCTTCCAAAGCTTTTGGATATAACGACAATGTCACCACTTAAAACTTCCTGAACACTGTTACTGAAATACCTACAAAGGTCATATCCATCACATGACTGACAAAGTATTTGGTAAGATATGCTAGCAATCATTTGGATCACTCAAAATATCAATTCATCCAACATGACACTTTCCATTGTCAGAGACAAACAGCTTAGAAGGCAATTGTAATTACAGTAAAAATATTCAGTAAATTTTCAATCTATTTATGTTAGAATTCCCTATTTAAATCCATTAGGAGTTATTGTTTCTACTCTATTTAAAAGCCTTATCAAACACAGAAATGAAATCCAAAACTAAGAGGTTTAAATGACACAGAAGCTTCTACTAAAAAGGAAGATTTGGCTGATGTAGATTTTCAAACAGCTTAAAAAGAACAATAACCCATCACTTATTTCCAGATGTATCTAAAGTGAACACTGTGTTTCATACTTTTCAAAAAAACAATTACACATCAAGAAAGAAATATCCTTTGTACCTCAAATAGTTTTACTGTGGAATGTTTTCTAGAAAATTAACCTGAGACCTACTCCAAAAGTATCGCAAGCATTCCATAGAATTGCAGCTCCGTGGATCATGAACTTTTCAGCAATATTAAAACAAAAATGCTAAATTTGGGAGAATGTATTTAAAGAATAATCTTTCAGCAACTTTCTGCTCCTTTAAGTTGAATTGACAGGATACTTCAGAAAATCTGTTTTGGCAAATACCATTTTGTAAAATATATAACAAGACTCAGTCATACCAGGAATAATTTAATGTCTTTTCTGAACTGTCTGTTTGGTAAGAGATATCTAGAGAACCCAAATTTGTCTTCAAATATTCTTCCTAATATCATAGATTAAAAAAAATAAAACTAAAAAACATCACAGGGAAGATCCCAGTTCCACAATAAGACACCACACAAAATGATTCACCACATCTCTCTCTAATTTAGTATCAGCGCTATGGTACCTGAAGGACTCACGGAACAATTACTGCAATTTTTTCAGCTGTGTTTAATCCAAATAACATTCCTAAATCTTTATATAATTGAGCAGGGGAAAAAAAAAAGCCAATCCCCAACTAAATACTTTAGGTACTACACTAAATGTATCATGCAAGGCTAGACTGGCCTACAACAAAAACAAGGGAAATGGTATACCAAAACAGGTTATGAAATGCATGTGTAGATGGCAGACTCCATCCTACTTTCCTTTATTATACATGTAAATCTCTTTTTTTTATTCCATTAAAGTCATATATTCACAGAGAGGAAGGGATGGATCCTTGTTTGTGAAATCTCCAGAAAGTTGTAGGTTTTAAGAAAGTTATGGAGATGGGAAGGCCTCTGACATACACATGGGCTAGGTTCTCTAAAAGCTACTTAGTATTAACTCTTAAAAGAATCCAGACTCAAAACCCCCTGAAAAAACAGACTCCAGCTGAATTTACCTGATTCTGATTTCACTTTAAATTTCAATTATCTTTAATCTTGGAAAGAAAGATCTTTTACTACATCTCATTCCAAGGTCACTTTTAACAAGTAGATTTGACTGTTAGTTCAACCTTGGCAGTAAAATTATTCAGATGAAGCCATCATTTCACCAAAGGGGGCACAATCAGATTTCAAATAGTAAAAAGAGGAACATTTTCCCCAAGCGCTGAAGTGCTGAGCAAAACTACACTTGCCATATTTGGAGTCACACTAGAAAATTCATATATGTATCCTTCCAGTGGAATTAAATTTTAGAAGTGGCCAAAGCCCAGCTAGATGGTAGTTCATGGCTGGCCAGCCACGGTCCCACCACACAGGCAAAGAAACTCATATAGATGCATCTGACAGCTTAAGTTAACAAAATTCAGGGACATTTCTCTCCTAGGGTGAGGGGGTTGTAGTAAAAAATAAATATTTAAAAACCATCTAGTTACTGGAATATCCATCTGTTAGACTTTCAGGAAGCCACCTGAAAAGAGTGGCAAAGTGATCTGAAGGAACTTGGCATCTTAAAAGGCATGAGAGCTCAACCCAAATTTATGTGAAAGACCGGCATAGCACGTGACTTGAAAAAACACACACAGCACAGCGTTACTCCTATAACACTGATAATTGAGACACTGAAATAACTGGGAAAACATTATTAGCATAAAGATTCCATATAGCCATGATTCCATACAGACTTTGATCATGCCAGTTCAGAGTAGACTGAATGCACAGAGAATTTGTAAATATTTTCTCTTAAAGCATAATCAAAGCTGGAAGGTTAATTTCTCCTTGGGCATGGAAACAGAATACCACAATGCAGTTCATGGCTGCAGAAATTCTAAAACTACACCAAATCTACAGCAAACAAAACAGAAACAAAACTTCTGACGACTTTTTTTGTAAAACAAAAATTTAACAGTCCAAGCAATGAAGGAATAGATTCTCATTACGTGAAATAGAAATTTTAACATAGTTGATTATATAGTTCTGCCACACAGAAGACAAAACTTTAGGAGCAGTCTAGGATATTAAATAATTTCAGAACAGCTTGGAGGTTTTTTAAATGGCAAGATTAATTTTACAGCTTCAGTTTTGTAGCCACCACAGTTACAAAAATCTTCACATACAGTGAAAATACAGGACTGTATATTTAATTTTACAAACAGAAACTGGTTTTTTGCTTTCCCACCTCACTGAGTCACTCTGAACAACCTAAAATCCCTAACAGATTCTCCAGACAATCATTTTTAGGCAGTAGAGTTTTACATACTTCTCTTCCATGTCACAGAGGCACAATTGTCAGTCCTCATTTACAAAATGGCAGTGGACAGTCTGGAATCTAGAATGTCTATATACTGTTGAGATCAAAGCACAATCGATATCATTAAAACTATCTGGCTCTGCTTAGCTCCCAGAAAATATGTCATGGGTTGTACGCAGGTTAGGACTCCCCATTCTGCCAGACCCTGAATGCCATATGTCAGTTCTCTTGTCACTTCAGCTCAACCATTGAGGAACTCAGGCTGCATCAGCAATAGTAAACTAAACATGTTTGGAACTATTTTCTGGCACTAAGGCCGTACTGGCATAGAATGCTCCACACCTACACTACTCAAACCTTCTAAACAGGATAGCTGCATCCAGATTGTCTATCAGGCCCTAGGCACATAACTAAGTCTTCAGCTGTGCTTGGTAGCTCTTTCTTTGGGAGAATGCCACATGGCACCTTCCAGTACCCAGAAATGTTCCCTGGCATGTTAAAGTTAGATGCAGCCTCACATTCCTGTCACAAATTTGGCAGAAGCCTGTCGCTCACCAGCGGCATTCATCAGCTTAGAGGATGCAAGAGCACCACTGTTTTTGAGTTTGGGTCCAGACAGATCATGATGAGCCTCTGGCCCACAGTTCCTGTTTCTGCTTTATGCCTTTGATTCTCCCAGCAAAGAGTATAGAAGGGAGAAGTAGTTATACACTGACCCCAGTTCCTTTTTTAGCTCAGTGCTTGACTGCTCGACACCAAGACAGAGGATAAGGGGGAGGAAAGTTGTAGATGTGAATATCCCAAGCAATACACCACTGTTGTTAACTTTTCTTTTCTCCTCTTTCACATGCACACTCATCATTCCTAGCAGCACATCCGTAACTGCATAGTACACCCTCAAGGCAGTCTAGGAGTCTCATTCTGGTAAAAATTTAAGAAAGGAATCCACAATGGACTCAGAATGACCTTATTCCAGGAAAATATTGCTAATGGCTATAGCGGCATGAATCTCTTCAACTTTTTAGCAGAAAGAACACTTACCAAAAAAGCAGTCTTGTTTTAGTTCAAAAAAAAAAAAAAAAATCAAAGGTAGGCGTAGGTATGAAAATCCTTCACACCAAAAAAATCTACATTTAAGTTTTGTAAACAGGGACTCTGGAAGAAACTTGATATTCTACGGAAGGAAGCCAGAAGTGACTGGGTAGGAAAAAAGAATTAATCCCACCAATACAAAACAAACTGAAATTAAAGACACCAAAGCCTTATTGAACTGACACATTTCTCACTTCTGATTTCCCAGTCATTACAAATCAAGGAGAAAGAAGCCTTCTTAGGTGAGAAGGACCTAGTTAAACACAGGCAATTTGTCCCACTTATCAGAAATACTATCTTCCATAATTAATTAGATGGTCTCTCCAGAAGAAAAAAACAAGTTTCTGTCTTGTGAGAACAGGTCAAGGATGAAAGTTGGGAGTTGGATATCCATAGCCATGATAAAGAATATGCCAGAACTAGGAACTTCCACAGTGCCAGTCTGTCATACTGTCTCTGAAAATCCCTTAGAAATGAAAAAGAGTATATAACAGGAAATTTAAACAGAAGAGAGGAACTCCAATGCCTCATCACAGTTGAAGGAGGGCAGGAGACACAATCTATCGATCTCTTGGACAAAGTTTCAGCTTCTGGAATGCTGAGTTCATAAAATCAAACTACAGAATGCTGTCTTAAATCTCCTACTCAGTTCACAAGCCTTTAGCAGGTCAAATTGATAATGTGTTCAGAGCTTCTAGGAATTGAAATCTTTAACTGGATACACTGATCTGAACAATGAGCCAGCTTCCAGTATGGCAGAGAGAATTTTGTATCACTTTGTTTATGGATCACATGGTGGCAAAGCTCCATTTCCACACATATCCAATACAGTGAAGTGGTGCTCTAGTCCACCTGAGCGTAGGAAACTAATAGAAGATAGTTGGAGTCACAAAGAGCCCAAACTACAGGACTATATACTGGAATTAATCATAACCAATTTTAAATTTCCCACAAATAAATCACATTATGGAAAAAAAACCATTGTCTTAGAAACCAAGAAACACAAATGACCTCTGTCAATTTAAAGATAAAATAGCATTGAATTTTATCATTTGAACTATTCTTCAAGCTCAAGATGGACCCCTTTTTCTTTCAAACTTGAACATAGCTGGTTTACCATTGGTTTCTGATGCAATGAAAAAGGAACTGATTTCTTGACCACAGTCACAAAAAGTTGAAGGAAAATTGGAATGGTACCGTGCTAGGGCTGGGAGGAGAGACTCAAGCAGATGTCTTAACCAATGCTGGTACAAACTAAAGCACCTACAAAAACAAAATGCAATTAATATTGTGCATTAGAAATAAAATAAATAAAAGAAAAAGAAGGAAAAAAAAATCAAAATTCAGTTCATCTGAATTGAGCTCCTACCAGTTGCATCCTGCAATTATAGACATGAAAAGATCACAAAAAATTTGGTAGCAGGCTGCATTACCTTCTTTACACTTGTACACAGTGGATGAAGGGAACTACAGGCACTGGAGGTCAAGGAGTTCTAATTTCAGCTGCATTGTCTTATGTGTGCAGAAATCAATCCACCACAAACTTGAGGTTAACCACAAGATTAAAAATAAGAAGAACTCAAGTTATACTATGAAAGTAGTATTTTTTTTATTCTTCATTTACTATTTCTAGTGATGTGGTTCACTATGTACTCCTTTTATTTCAGTGAAATAAAAAGAGTTCGTAGTTCTACGCTTAGACCCCAAGCCATGGATCTCAAATGAAATAAAAAGGAACAATAATCCATGTGTTATAATCCAGAATTAGACACTATCTCCTTAGCACACTGTAAAACGTAACTTCATTTTAAATTGCTTATTGCAGTAACCATATTTAAAATTAGTTCAAAGACAGACATCTGCAAATACAGAATAAACTCAATTTCTAAATGCTCCTCCACATACTGTGGAGGGTTTCATAAAGAAGTATATGCATATACTACGATTATTGATTTCTTCCCAAGGCCATTTCCATTCTTTGGAAACTATTTTCACACTTCGACCTTGAGCTACATCAAGAAGAACTCATATTTGTAACCTGAGGAAGAAAGCTTCATGTTCTCCAAAAGAGTATGTGGATGTTACCCTTACAAAGGTGACCAATTAGTCTTTCTGTCCTAAACACTACCTAAACATTGAGTGAATAGGATATTATACCAAATTCAACACAGTTACTATCAAATCATCAATATTTCAGCATTGTGAAGACAGCAAAAATTAGGTTTTACTACAACATTGGGTACTATACTATAAAACATAAATTATGCATGAAATATTTTGAAGTCAAATGAGAGAAGTTACTCCGTCAATAATTCAGGCAATAAAAGAATAGCAAATCCCCATGTTTTAAGTGTTTCCAACACCATTCGATTCTGTTTTTATTGGTTCTATTGCTATTTCTTTATTCCTGTAGTCAAGATGAAAACATAAAATGAGGGGAAGTTACAGCTGCATAATACATGAATAAAACAGGGATTTTTTTTCTCCTGATATTTTTCTGATTCTTTTTATGTAAGGGGATAAAGTTTATTTAAATAAGCTATATTTTCAATAAAATAAATTGAAATAAAACCATTTGACAAACTTCAGGAAAAACTATCAGCATAATTATTTCACAATTGTTACTGAAAGAAAAAAATTATCTTTTAAGAGTAGAAGCTGAGTCATATCACCATTTGGGCTAGAGAAGGTTTGGGGAGGATCTCACAGTAGAGTATACAGTGAGAGGGTGTAGAGAAGGCAAAGCCAAACTCTTCTCAGTAGTACCCTGTGGTAGGACAAGAGGCAACAGACATGAAGTTCAACACATTAAATTCCATCTGGAAATAAGAAAATGCTTTTTTACTGTAAAGATTATAGAGCACTTGAGTGGGACGGCCCAAGATGCAGTGTCCATTCCTAGAGGTACGCAAGGTCTGACTGGGCAACCTCTTCTAGCAGACCTCTGCAGATGATCTCCTGAGTTCCCTCCCAACATCAACTCTTCTATGATATACATCAACATTACATGAAGATGTATTTATTTTTTTACTAAGAGGTCTACCTCTTGATGTCATGCATGAAGATACATATAATAGAAAACTCATCTGTAACTTTTTTGTCTTCAAATCCAGAAAATTCAAATTCTCCTCTTCAACTACACAGAGCTTAATCTAAAAAATTAATAGACACCAGTAAGCAGATTGTATCAAGAGTAACTCACATATTATAATGATGGAGTAAATATACCTAGTCAATCCAAACCAACCAGGTTTTTCCCTTTCTAAAACATATAAGGCAAGTGCACCTCACATTCCATTCTACACACACTTCCTAAGAAACTTAGAGCTAGGATGCATTAATAAAATCTCTACTTTTGGCAGTCCTAGAGAGGCATGCAGGAGATAGATTGAACTGCATTCAGTACTGCCATAAAGTCCTCTCATTAACCACTGGATAAGAGCAAGACTGGTCAAAACTTGATCAAATGACCTGTACCAAAGTAAGACCACAATACACAACTACCCAAAAAACTTGCAACATGCCTATTTCTTTTTTTCTGAAAATCTAAATGTTTGTGGTCCAGATAGCAAGACAATTTGAGCAATTTCATCTTTTCAGAGTGCTTGTGACAATGTAAATAATGGACTGACAGGTACAACAGAAGTTCTACCCACTAAAAGATAACTGTCTAGTCTTCAGAGGCTGAAGGAACTTCTAGGTACCAGAACTACTTTACCATGAAGTTGTTTGAGAAGAATGCTATCTTTAACAATAGCTGCAATGGAAAATAAAGGGAACATGCAATCATCTCTATCAATTCATAATGAAGAAATTAACAGATTAGGAAAATTATTAAATTAGTATACCTTAAATTAATCAATGAGAAAATAATACTACCAAAGAGAAAAGGAGGAGAAAATTACTCTTGTCCAACAGTCTCACTGCTTAAGAAGCTAAGTAACAGTAGCAAGTAGTGAACATTATTGATCACAATCAATTCTTTAGCCAAGCTTCAGCACCACAAGAACTTGCAGCTGTGGATATTTTTGCCGGAAAAGACACAATGCTCATGGCAGGAATGTAACTGTGAAGACTTTCAGAATATATGAAATGGACCTTTGGAATCACCTTATTCAATCACCTTCTCTGAGATCAGAAAATTTCAAAGCTGGAGCTAATTTTGAGGTTAGTTCAGCTTGCTTGGGAAATTGTGCAGTCAAGTTTTAAGTCTCTTCAGTCATATATATTACATCATCTCTCTTGCCAATCTTTTGCAGAGCTTGATTACCCCGTGATTTTTATCTGTAACATTCAATCATAAATTTCCTTGTTGTATTTTGTATCTGCCCCAAATTTCCCCTTGCTGTGCACACTTGATAATACTGGGGCACTTTTTAACACCAAAAGAAGTAGTTTAGTTGAGGACACTGTAATGAGATTCTGCTTAGTGCTCTTTTCTTCTGTCTGAACAAACAACTCTTTCAACTTCTCATATGTCAGTGCTCCAACCGCTTAATAACCTTGCTGCATTTCACTCTTCTGGATTTTCCCCAGTTAGTTTGTATCTCCTATAATGAAGTTCAAAACTGTACAAGTCTTGGAACAGAGGTGAATAGGTACTTCCCTCAACTTGCTAGCCAAGTTTTCTGTTGACCTTCTCTGCTGCAAGGGCACATTGTTGACTTATGTTCTCCTCACAGATGGCAGACAGGCTAGCCAGCTACAAATTAGCCTCGGTAAATCCAGGTTGATGTCTTCATCCACCCTCTTGTCCTTTATGTACTTGGATATGCTGTCATGAAGAAAACACACATATCCTGATGGGGTTGAAGATATTAAAAACCTGAAGATTATTCAAGAATGTAAAATGATTATTTCTTTCTCTATTCTATACATTGTTTAATAGAAGTCCATTATTATAATGGCCATCTTTCAAACCTTGGTCTTGCTTCCATATTCATAGACTGAAGCCCAGATATTTTCCATCAATTCAACTCTGTGAAACCCTTTGAATTTTCCAGTTGTCTTTTAAAAAGGAGGGCTTACTAAATTGTAAACAAATACTAACTGGATAAAGCTGAAAGGTTACTATGTTCTGTGCTCTCTCTTCCTCTCTTCAGGTTCCCATGACCTGAATTTTTTTTTCCATTAATTTTAAAGTGCAGTTGTTTTTCTGTAAGGCCTAGAATTATGAAAAGAAGAATACATACAGGACAGGTAATATTGTTCTTTCTCCTCAGGTTAATAAGTTAAATACCTACAAACAAATAAACATAGATTGCACTGCCAGAATCAGGCATCTCAGCTAACACTCAGCAGAGTAATCTAAGCAAAGAACACTATGCAGCTCCCTAAATCTAGTCAAGAGGAAATTCTAAGACAAATGTTTCTGAAAACCCCTCTTCTTTCAAGGATA
Organism: Motacilla alba alba; assembly: GCF_015832195.1. NCBI lineage: Eukaryota > Metazoa > Chordata > Aves > Passeriformes > Motacillidae > Motacilla > Motacilla alba. The sequence goes on from NC_052031.1 coordinate 45,826,993, forward strand.
AGTTATCTCAAGACTAAAGAAAAATATTCTCTATTTACAATCCATAGATTGGAGGGCCTTTCAGAAATATAAGTAGACATCTCCTCTTCTCTAAGAATTCAGAAAAGCTGACTTCTTTCTTTTCAAGGTGCTCAGTGGTGGTGGAAAATCCTTAAAAAGGGCAATGAGAGTGTTCACCTGGGAAATATCCTGACCTCCAGTCTCTTAACTAGCAAATGACTGTATATTTTATATTCAGTTAATTCCAGATGAAATACAGAAACAATCATAAGAATAATAAATCCTAACACAGGCTTTGCAAGAGAGTACTTCAAGCATGAAAAAGAGCAAGGATTTTCTCTCAGAAACCTATGACAAGCCTCTGTGACAAAGCCTACATTGAATTATGCAGGAGATTCTGCAAATGGCTTGTGGTTTTGATGACAGGTAGTTTATTAAAATCTGTCAAACAAAAGTAAGAAATACAGAATTTGTGACAATATATCCATGAAAAAAAAATCTATGGAGTTACATCAAAGGAAAATTAGGACATCTAAATTTTGCCTGCAGTAGTTTACAAAAATTATCCCAGAAATGTGCCATATTTTCATGATTGACTTCTTTCTTGGATGTAAGACAGAGATCAAATCAGAAAGCATAAAATAAATATTATCCTATACTCCATAGGAACCTAAATCCTTACAGATTAAGTAATGTTACAAATAACAATCAATTCTTTAAATGAGTTCATTTCTTCATTACTTAATTTATGTTACAAAATTTAATTCTACTACTCTAATCCAGGAAGTTCTACTACTCATAGTCCTCCTTGCACAAAGCAGGAACAGAATCTTTCACAGCCAGCTCAGAAGAGAAAATGGTCCAAGGACATAGAATCCTTCAGCATTAGGTTCGTTGTTACCAAATGAACAGAAAAAGTGAATGGAAGTGAACTTCATTTAGTTGTGTAGATTTTAGCTGTGACAAGAGCAGTAGGCATACTCACAAAAGAGTACAACTGTGCTGCGAGAGCATGAGAGACAAAGCTGGGAACAGGTATGGGAGCTGTATTAACTTAGAATTCTAAGGACTGAGACATTTCCTTATGGGATTAAAGGGTTAACGCAACAGATACTCTCATTGCTAACAGCCTAGTCCATCAGAGTTCAAATTTACCAATTATCCTGAAGCCAGCTGTCCATACTATTCCATTCTAAATTTAATAGTCTTGAGAAAATGTTATCTTTCTAAATTAAAATGATTTGCAAAAGACAGGGTAAACCACTATCAAGTAAGATATCCACTTAGGCACCCACATACGTCTTTCACTCTCACTGAACACAGTCTGCCTGCTTTTATTATCTCACACTATACACTTGTTCCTGAAGAGCAGTACAGCTTTAAAGGCTGTACTTTTATCCATCCTTTTCAGTATTTTTATCCATTCCAGCTTTAATCACTGTCTTCTACTTTATTTCTCCCCATGATAAATAAGACGCTTCTGGTAGAAGCATCCATTATCCAGATGCATATGCCTACAGAAATATGAACTTTTTCAGATTTATAAAATTCTTGCTTTATCTTGAATTCTGCAATTCCCAATCAACAAATTTTTAAGTATTTTCCCATAAATTACTGGATAGTCTTACACCATCATCTCTAATACAGACTAAAATTGAAGTTCAGATGAAAGCATCATCATTAAAATTTGATTTTAGGGCAAAATATCAAGATAAATAGAGAATAATTTCACACTAAAAATTGGTCTGATATTATATTAATAATATGAATGAGATTATAAACAGTAGTTATCCATGTAGGACCGCCACAGATCTTAAACAAAAAACTTTGAATAGTTGCTCTATTAATTAAAAAAATAATTATAATTTCAAACCATCTTCTGAATTTTGTTCCATTTTAAGTCTAACAAAGAACAACACCTTGGATTTACTTTGACCACAACTGTCCCACTTTAGAAGGAAAATCCCACATATAGAAGATTTTTGGGGTGATGGGTAATGCTAGATCCATTTAAATTAAGCCTTAATGTATTTGGTTAATATGTCAGTCAACTGTATGATGTTTCACTGACATTGCTTCTCCTCATTTCTAATACACTGTCTATTATGCTTTCTGGGAATTTTCAATCATGCACTTCATTGTTCATAAACACCTGAAAAGGAAATAGTTTAATACACCTGCCATGGGATAATATAAACCAAAACTAATGCATGATGCACTCATTCCAGCTGTTTAAATATCATAGTCATCTCAGAATAGCAATGCAATACCCTGAAGATGTGCTCAAGCTCCTGTTGACTTCAATGTCCTTAGTAATGCACTAAAAGGGAAACATCTCTTGAAGACTGTAGAAGAATTTTATTTCTCAGGTATGGCCTCAAGGATCACCATCTGAAGGGGCTTTTTTAGACTCATAGCAAACTGCATCTTCAACATGGAAGGACAAGTAGGATGGTTCTCACAGATCCAGTATAAAACAAAGATTTCTTTCAAAACATAGGCACCTAGATATAAAGTTTAAGTCATAACAAACACGCTGGGTGCTGCAAATAATCACTAATTTTCACTACAGTGAAAGCCAGATTATCAATAGGTTGGATAAAACTTCTAAAAATTAAATGGCAAACCTATACACAAGGTATAATTTTATCAAGAGAAAGCAGCACACATTAGACCAGCAATCTTCTGCCATGAGAAAAATTTTCACCAATCTGGGATCTCCTTTAGCACAAAGTTATTTTTAAAATTATTGAAAATACTTCACAACTCACTGTCTTAATACATCATTTAAGTAAAAAACATTATCATTATTTGAGATGCCTAGAATAGATCCTGGTGTATAGATCTAGATTAGTTACATGTTTAAGTACCAACTTTTGCTCCAATTATCTGCAGATACTGACAGATTAGAACTCCTCTGGGTGTCTGAAAACAAAATGAACCAGGCACCAGGATGTGTCCCAGCCACCAAGTGTATAAAATACAGTTTTATTTTTATTGCAGATATCAGAGCAAAGGAACAAAAATACCAAGATGCACCTACTGAAATTTGAATGGAACTGAATATAAAAAGGCAGACATCTGAGGAAGTCTAAATAAATAGGAACCACTAGACCATATTGAGAGATGTGAGAAAATGCAATTTTGGTACACACTTCTGTTATCTTGAGAAAAATTTGAGATAAGATGTTGGGAACATTTCTATTAGTTTTACTTGCCAATACTGTGGTTTGGTATTGTAAACTGGGACTCAGAGTATTCTTAGAGTATGCTGCTAGAGAATTTAAGTTCCTAGAGTTTTCTTGAGATCTGTCAATTCTTTTGATAGTGTAAGAAGTATATGTATAGAGAGGTTATCTAAAAAATCTGATACCAATTTCTTCATACTCTGTATTCCTCATATATTTTGTATTTAAAATTTAATTTTCTTCTTAAAAATATTCTTGGCTTATCAAACTGATCACGTTTAACCCATTCCTGCAGATTATCAAGGTTTTACTACAGTCTAATATTGCCATGTATGCATAAATGTAGCAGGAGTTTTATAGTATCACCTTTTTATTACAAAAGTTTCGTACCTTTTCGGTGTTTTCTGGTGAGCAGCTCCTCCAAGCACAGCCTTTCTCCCTCACCAGGTAACCGACTGACTCCAGTTCCCTTCCTACTTCGGGGCGTGTCCTCTTAACAAACCAACCCACTCTTTCATAGCTCTTGTGGTTCTTATTAGTTACAGCTGTGGGCTGTTGAAGTTGAGCCTTCTCCACATTTTGATAATTAGCCCAGCTGCAACTCCTTAGGGGTAAGATTACTTTCTATACCATCTCCATTCTATCCCCCCCCAGTCTAATCCTGTTTATAATAAAGTATTTTGCAATAGTTTCTAGTTTTTCAGTATCTGTCAATTTGACCGATACAATTTTAAGTCTTCCTCCAAAACAAAAATACTCTGCAGAATCAAACTGTGACGTTTCTCTAAGTGACAATTTATTTCAAGACACTGAACAAAGGAAACAAACAGGTTAGAGGAATATGGGAACTCTCAGACCAGACTTTGTTAAGATTAGCCTGGGAGTCAGCCACATTTAAATGCATCTTCCTCTTTGTTTTACTGTTAGAGTAACCCTCTGGCTACTAACATTAAAATTTGGTAGAATAAGCTATCATTTATAGTCTCTGTGTTTAAAGTCTCTTATCTAGAAACACTGTAACCCATGACAACATTTATGTTCAAGCTAATGCAATGCTTGGTTTTTTCCAACATTAAGGTTTTAAGAATCACAGTATCATTTTATTTACTTCAATCTGATTATATGTTTAAAATAAAAATGTTGCATATTCTGCATTCCTTTCATGAGCCAATTTAATAATTATCTTTTAAGATGAGACATAGTTTTACATAAATTATCATTCAATAATGTTTTCTGCTCAGGTTCTAGATAATTAATGATTTTTTCTTCATATTCCAAGTTAAATTACAGTAAAATATTAGAGTCAGATAATGCAATATTTATTGTCACGTTTTTCCTTTCTGAAAACTATACACCATACCAAGGGATGAGTTCAGTTCTTCACAGTTTTCTTTAAAGAAGAATTCTCAGATATGGCAAAAATTTTTGAGCTAATAATCTTCATAAAATAAAACATCCAGCATATATCTATTAAAAAAATTTCAGAATCCATGCTACATAACTAATATGCATTTTTTGGGTGGAGAAATTTTACAAGGTCTTCTCCCATTGTTCATCAGTCAAATACTTTGAGAATGTATCTTTCATGGTTAAGATGGAGTTGAATGTACTGACACCCTGAAACTGTCTCTCTACTTGGAACATGTTACCAGTGCAGAAGTTCTAGTGCAACACAAAGTATCTGCATCATGCAGATATATGCTGGATTCGAGCAAAACAGTGCTTTTCATGGCACAGAGGAATTCTCCCATTCACTCTGCAGAGTAACTAATTGAACCAATAAAATTAGCTTCAGTTACTGAAGGATTTATTAGTTCCTTTTAGATATATTTATATATACATAAAAATAAATGCCCTTTCTCCCCTTTTCAACCAAAAACTTTTTTATTCCAACTTTTCAAGCATATTCATACATGATTTTTTTTAGAAGTCACTAAAGATTTCTAAAACTATTTCCATACTGCTTGATTGCAGCATTTCCTTCATTTTACTACAATAATAAGATTTTCTTTTATAAACAAGGAGCTCCCTGAGTGTACTATTTACACACTAGTGCACTCTGAGACTCTGTTCATCCTACCATGCAGAATTAAATAAATCACGGTCTTCTGTACAAACCATGCTAGAAAGCTACTGCCCATCACTAAAATGCAGACTCAGATATGTTCTCTGACTAAATTTTCTTCTTTATGGATGGTGAATTTAGCAAGTGTTCTAGCAACACTGCCTATTATGCATTACCTCCACTCCCCAGTGTAAAACCACATTTTACTTCGCTTATGATTAAACTGCTTTAAGTTGAAACATCGCATGTCAGATTTCAAAGGAGGGAGATCTAGAGTAGAAGAAGAAAATAGGGGATGAAGGTAGGAAATTTGAATTAGCATACTAAGAGAAATTCACAGGAAATTAAAATAAAATTAAATGAGATGACAGAAAAGAGGACCTAACTCATACAGGCAAGACATGAAATTTGGAGAGGGGCTGTTGAAATAATTTAAATAGATAAGGCAAAGACTGGCAGGATTAGCCTCCCAAGGGTAAAATGAAGAGCTGTGAAAGGACACAACGAAACACAGGATATTTAGAATAAAGTCTAAAGCAAAGTTGGACAGACTAGCAGAGCTGAACTTTCATCAAGTGACCAGGACCACTTGCTAAACACTTTTCCAGAATGCATTTTCCTAAAGTGAATTCCACAGTAACTGGGCAAATGTCAGCAACACTTTCAACAAAATAATAATGCCCATGACCACTGGCTACCTGTACCAAGCATCCTAGTCAAGCACAGAGTTCTGTGCAGCACATCCTGAAGTGCTATTTCTCATTGACCTGCATCAGGCTCATGTAACTAGTGGCTTACAAGCTTCATAAGGCCAAAAAATGACTTCTTTGCCCAGGGTCTTAGCCCCATGTGTTGCTGTTATGCAGCTGGTCAGCTGTGATGCAAAAATTGAACAGGCCTAATGCATCTGAGTGCTGATACCACAAACATGATGGAATGGCTACTTAATCACGGGGTTTTTTACAAAAGAAAAAGAAAATTATATATATAATTATGTAAAAATATTTTAAGAAACCACACTGAAAAGACAAGAAATGGCACAAATAAGTTATGCATGCATTTTTTTTTTCCTCATGAAATCTGCCTCAGCTTGTCTATGTAAACTACTCTAAAGGTAGTTCATGAATCTGTGCAACAGAGCATGCTAAATGTGAAGTTAAACAGAAAGGGAAATAAATTCTGAATGGACTAGAGGACTGCACGGGAAAAATGAATACATTTGTATGCAGGGTAGTGCAATATTGGCCGAGAGATGCAGACCTTTTGTACCACAGAGGTTTTCTTACAGTAGGAAAGTCTCTTAAATCTAACTTTACAAAAGTGATCGTCAAGCATGTAACTTTCAGAGTACCCACTTCATGGTCTGAGTTTTAACTGCACAAGCACTACACGCAGTTGCCCTGCTAGTCAGAGGAAATTGTGCCTTGCACTTTTAAATGGTTTGTGATGACAAATATTCTTCAAAATCAGAAAGCAGGTTTTAGGTGTTTTGAATCAGGCATCTAAAATTACCCAATGATGTTGACCTCAGTGTCTCGGGGCTTCACATATCCATTTGTAAAGTGGAGTAATAATACCCTGTCATCAAACAAGGTTGCTTTTGAAAATAAATGCATTATACTCGCAAAACTCTGCTGTGAAATAAGTGAGGAAAAGAATTCTCTTTATAGAAACACCTACAAGCTGTGCGTCAAAGGCCTAAGCTAACAGCTACAATGAGAAAAAATACTGAATAACAACTAAGAGAGCACCATCCCTCTTGTACGATTAAAGTGGAGTGAATTTTATCTGAAGAAAATATGTGGTAATGTACAGCATCCAGTGATACACACAATATGCCACCAACATGCCACAGTTCATGGGCAGACTATCTGCAGACAAATATGAGTATACAGACATAGGACTGCCTGCAAAAGCCAGCTTGGACTTCATAGCACTTCTTAGCCAACTGTATGCATTTATAATGCTCCTAAAACTAGCTGAAGTCTGGAAGAATTATAGCCACATTTGCATGACACTGAACCTCAGCTAAGAAGTCCCACTAAACCCAAGCTCGCTCTGCGAAGATCTAGGCTGGGTATCATTGCTCCACATATGTAAATCTAAAGAGAACCATATATAGATTATTAGATGGCTCTGTTGATCCTGGCACAGATAATGTCATTTACAGATCACATTGGTGTGTTACCTCACCATGCTTTCCAGTACTTCAGCATCTAAGAGACCCTAAATTTGCTCTCCCCACTTTCTAGGACTCTTTGCCTAGACATAAGATATTCAGAATTCTCTCTCTCCTTCCTAAAGTTTAGGGCAGTATATGACCTTGATCTCTGTAAGACAGTTTTTTTTACTCATTACCTATCTCTTTCTCAAGACAATTGCATACTGAGAAGGACTTCCCTTCTGTACCTTCTCTTTATATCTCTTCTAAATAAATATGTTTATTCATGCTTATGTTTTAACTAACAAAATCATGTCTCCAGGTTTTTTTTATAAACTGGTAAATCAGCCAGTCACTGTACTTTTCCTCATCCTTTCTGCTTTTTCATTACTTTAATTATCTTACTCTAAAGCAGCCCCATTGTAAATCTGAAGCACTTAGGTGTGAAGATCTTTTGTTTACAATACATTATAAAAAAGGCGCATCCACCACAATCTAGCACTATCACCAAAGCCAATTAAAAGAGTGTGATCAAAAACTTCTCTCTTTACTGCCAGAAATCCCTAGTCATGCCTTCTTTTTTCACTATCATCTAAATTATCTCTGAAAGCATATCAGACATCCTCATCTTCAGCTCTCTTTTCTGAAGAAGTTTATATTCTTATCAGGTATTTCTGCATAGGCTTTTATTTTTTGATGAATTTATGCATAATCAGTTAAACCATCCAACAATTTTTTAGGACGCTTGCTATCCTTATTATCCTAAGTCTCAGTTCATAGAAAAGAGTATACAATCCAAGCAGATATCCATATTCTAAATAAAACATGTCTTCTCTATTTCACACTTCTCCTTTTTAGTGTTGGATGAGATTATGGGTGACTTTTCCTGTTTTAGTCTAATCATACCTGCCATTGGCTCATCCTAAGGAACACCAACTTTTTTTCTAAACAAAGACATCAGTTTCTCTCTTTTTAGACTACTTTGTCACTGTATCCTTCCATCTTACTATTTTCAGCTCAATAAGCAATGCTTCCCAATTTGTGTTCTTGTATTATTTTGCCTCAGATGATCCTCTTGATGGCCTTTACTGGTGGAGAGAGAGAAGAGAGAGATGGTGGGGCAGAAGGGGGTGCAGAGATGTGGCAAGAAAGAGATGAATGGAAAGGTAGATTAATGGAGCTAGAGTGATGGGGAGAGAGAGGCAGAGAAGGGGGAAACAGGCAGGGGGAACAGGTGGACAGAGAAACCAAGAGAAAGGGATCAGAGGAAAGGGGAAGAAAGAAATTGAGATATTAAAGAGAGACCTCTTTGCTTCAAATGAATATACTTGAGTAATGTAATATTTTAATGAATGTATTTTTCTTCAACCAGTTCAGCTAGAAGTCATACATGAATAGTAATTACTTCAGTAGATGAAAATTATTGCACAAATATAAAACTTCACCACAGACATGAATGGATTGATGATACTCATCTGAAAAGGGATCAGTTTTAAATCTTGTTCAGTGCCTAAACAAATCAAACCTATGACCAATACATGCATAACTGCACAGTTCTGCCAAGTCTATAAAATTATATTCAGAATACTCTGAAAAGTTCGAAGTCCAGTACTTCAAAGTCCATGCCACAGAGAAAACTGCAGGTCCACTTCAAACAGTGCTAACACTTCTGAACCGACCCTCACAGCACTCTTAACACATTCCTTACTCATTCAAAATGTTGTCACACAAAGACATTGAATTGAAAGGTGTGGTCCAGAAAGGTTTCAATAAAATCACTTGGATTTCAATATAGTAAAAACAGAACACTCCCTTACTTTGCAACAAATGGCCTTTAGAATTTACTAAAGTATTTGACTTGCAAATTTTGAGTCTCTGGGAATTCCACTTTCCTATGTGAAACCTAAAGAATCATTCTGAAGTGGGGTTTTTTTGTGTTGACTTAAGTTTTTTAAACAGAAAAGAAGAGAATGTGAAACTCAAAGCTGCTGGATTACGATGGGAAGATTAAACTTAAAGTAACCTTGTACCATCATTCTGTTTCCCAAGCAAGTGTCATGTCCAACACTGCTTGTATGTTTTGGATTTAAACTCTTTCATCTCTTTCAATATTTTTATGTAACTCTGTATAATCTTTGGTCTGGGGAAAAGAACATGCTGGGTAAACCCTCTTGGGATAAGACCAGATACTTGAACCCGAGTCTCCACATCAGAGGTGAATTACAGGGTTATCAGCTTAACTACTGTTTTGGGCTGTGTTACACTCCATGCCATTTCTGTGGTCAGAAACTCAGACCACAACAAGTATAAAAACTACCACAGTTCAACAAGAAAAGCTAGTATTTTTTTTCATTGAACCTGGTTTTTGAAAAAATTTTAAAAAATTATCCACTTCACTACCAGCTGCTCTTCAGAGCTATGTGAAACATTCATACACAACTACAGACATACAAACACCTCTACTTTCTTGAAAAAAAATATATTGATTGTGAGGGAAGAGGACACGCACCTCCGACATCGTCATATTATTGATGCATGCCTCTAAGGAAGGGAACTTGGCTCTTTCCACTGAAGCATAGATCTATAAAACAGACACATAACCACCTAACTGTGACTGAGCTCATTTCAAGATTTTTCAAGGTTTCCTATGTAGGCAAGGCATAACTCAAATTTATTTGCAAAATGTCTTCTGTAGGTTTTCTCCCACTTGCATTATTTTTCTGTAGGATGGTGATACCCAGCCCTGTCTCATTAGCATTGAAGTAGCATCCCACAACAGAAAAAAATATGTGTGAAGATAAAGTGAGCAATTATTTACAGTTTTTAAGCTGCAGCGGAAAATACTGACCTATTGAGAAATTGATAGGCTAGCTCACTATTGATTAACAGTGAAACACAAACACAACTTGATAGTGTTTCAATTGGAAAAGAGAATCTAATGATCAAAGCACTAACAGAATTGGAGATGTGTAATATTTAGTGCAGTAACACTCAGCTACACAATATCATTAATGCGGTCAGTGTATAGTTACAGAATGCATTGCTGTTAGCCAAAAGGCATTTTCTTCATTTGGAATGTGAACTAATGTTTAAGTGTGCAAGTCTTCAGCTGTTACAGTAAAGATAAATTATCCCAGCTTAAGCCTGAGAATCCATTTGAAGGGATACAAGGCAAACTTCTCTTTGCATACTGTAATTGATATATATGCTTACTGACCCCAAACCCTGCTCAAAAAAAAAAAAACACTTGAAAATTATGGAAAAAAAATCAGGTACTGTATTACATACAGCCAACTTCAGCAGAGCAGCACAATATCAAATTAAGAGACATATTACACTTCAAATGAGAAGTTAAAGTCAGGCTACTTTTTCCTCTTCTGACAATTTTTAAGGTGGGTCACAAATCTCTAATCTTAGTCCCAGGTGTTTGTTACCAGGTTTCTAGGCATTTTCAAATCTAGCTAAAACTTCTTTGCATGATGCCCATGAAAACTAAACTTAAAACATCTTTAGAAAGAAAGTAATTCTTCATACACAAATCAAAAATGGTTTAAATTAAAAACAACTATTTTAATCATTCATATTATTGTCAAGTTCTGTATGCTTAGACGTGTAATAGTGTACCCTAAAGGAGTTGAAAAGGGAAAGAGATTTGTCATCAAAATTATACTGCATTTGCCTGTGATGATCTGAATGTTAGGCCATGTGACTAAAATTGCAGAAGTATGCCCTGAGCAGTGCTATCACAGTCAGGACAGCCTCCCTTGCTGCTCTGGTAAATTTGAAATAGTTCCTGACAACTCCGTACATGAATGTCAATTCAACTGCTTTGAAAGGTAGCATCTGCCTTATAGTTACAGTGAAAAGAAAGCCATCCTTTGCCGAGTTCTGTATGCTTTACCCAAGGTTCGTCTGATGCCCACTAAGTTCGATAGTGCAGTACTGTGAAATTAATCTGGTACATAGATTGCTCTCTATGGAGTGGAGAAAGAAAATCCCCAAAGACCCAACTTTTCAGGGCTATAATGAATTGTCAGTTTTACCAAAAGGCTCATTTTCATGGTGAAAAACCCAGCTGTATTCTGGACTTCGCCAAGAATCCCAGAAAACTTCAATAATGCATGTAGCATGACAGTTGCTGGTGCTACAGCACCTCACAAGTCAAATGAAACTTATCAAGAGAGATGCATATTATGAGCTGACCTTCTTCAATAATTGCTCTTAATTCCACTGTAGGAATTGTGACACTCAGAAATAGTGATATCTTGTGTAATTTAACAAAGTCATATTGTCAAGGAGATTTGGGTAATTAGCTACTATGAAGACTAGCCAAAGTAGTAAACTTTCAAAGAAAGAAGTCTAGACATTCTGGCTCTATCCTTTAAAAAATAATCCTGAGGCCTGCTTTCTCACTCTTGCCTGAGCTTTTTTTAAACCCAAGAATATATTTTACCAGAAGTATCACAAAAGGACCGAGTTCCTTCCTTGTGCCATTTTTCAGAGATAGTGGGTTTGGTTTTGGCCTTTTCCCAAGCAGCTAGGCACATTCATCCACATGTGCTATGGGTCTCTTGGGCAAAGACCAGACAACATCCAACCACCTGCATGTATTTTCTTGTCACTCTCTAAATACGTTTATTTGCCACTTCCAAAGTTTTCATCAGTGTTTGAGGAAGGTTCTGAAAATGGACCTCTACCATTTTGTCTAGGAAATCATCATGCCCTACTTTGTAAATCACTCCTGTACCCCCGATCTTACATTCTTGATCAGTACTGTGTCTGTTCTTTCAAACTACCCAATGAGTTCTGCTTTTTGTTAAATTTTTCCACGCCATTTCCATCCTAGTGCCTTCTGCATTCACCAAAGTCATTAACCTAGATCTTCTCTGGCCTTGAGGTGAATATCTGCAGCAAGGTTCTCTTTTTCAAGGCTGGCATAAGCAACCTCAGGATTCTTCACATCCTAAATTTTCCCCCCTTTCAAGCTGGGCATCACAATTATAGTGGGAAAAGAAGAGATGATAGGCAAAGAGGAAATCAGAAAAAATGCTATGAAAACAATATTTAGTTACTGAGGGAAGGGAAAGAAATCTCTTTGTCTCTTACCACCATTATAACTAGTGGATTTATTCCCTGGAAGTTATCTACTGATATAGACAGCCTAACAAGAAGGATGCTCCCCTGGCATTTTAAAAAGCAGACACCTCTAACCTCACTTGCTTTTCTCAAAACACAGTCTGTGTCCTGTTACAACCAGCTGAGCTTTAAAGCAAAAGAATGAGAGCAAACATTCCAACACTTCATGTCATAGCAAAAACTATTCAGGCACTGGAGACACATGACAAGATTTCTGCTGCTTTTACTCCTTTTATGCCATTTATGTATGTGTAACTCTTTCTTGCTTGAATGACAGAGACATGGATGCTCAGTGCTGAAGCCCCTCTCTTTTTTTTGGTTAAGCAGTAGTAACACAGTAAGTACCACAGACCAGGAGCTTCTCTTCTGGAGTAACTCATTAGTTCTGGTCCACAGTTTAAGTGAGAAAATACACATCCTATTTATGTTTAAGTAAGAAAATACACATCCTATTTATGCCTCAAACTATCTTTCTAGGGCATAAGAGGAAACCGGGGAATGACCTTGCTGTTTCCTCAATAACTGTTTCCCACAAGAGAAGAGAGGAAAATAACATCTTTCCCCTACACACAGCGCTTTCATTTCATTGTCACACTTTACTTTCAACAATTAAAGTTTGATTTTTCTTGCCTCACTTTTACTGTTTCAGGTAATATAATGGGAATCTTGTTCAAATGAGTATCACTAGTCACTGAAAACAAAAAAAAACATCCTCCAGCATCTTAAATTCTATATGATGTCTCAAACATACTAGATACACATCAGGAGTTGTAATTTTTTCTAAGTTATTAGAGGTATCTCAAATTTTTGTGCTCTGTTCACCATATGGGTAGTCCATATTTACAATCTCAGAAATATATTTTTCTCTGAAAAATATATATGTTTCTGTGGAAATACATACATAATTATATACAGAAAGAGTGTATTAAAAATTGTTGAGATTGCAAAGGCAAGGATTTAAATTCTGGTGCTAAGTCATCCTACTAACACATAAGTATTATTAATAGTCTTAATCACATTATTTCCTTTTATTGTGCAATGAATGATCTTGGAAAAACTGAAGTCTCATACCCAAGAATAGGGATGATTGAATTGATTTGATAAATACCAATGCACCTTTTAATAATTTTGATTTTCAAAAAGAAGAGTTTTTATTCAACAAGGTAAGAACAGGAACAGCAGTTTAATGCTGCACCACAGAACTGCATTCTATCCATGTCTGTTCTCCAGAAACAAACCTCTGAATATCTGAACAAATCTTTATGCATTTGAACGTCTAAAATGCTACTTAATTTACAGAGAATGTTCTTCACATAATACTTCATTAAGATGTGAAACCCTTGCTGTGAGATGTCACGAATGCTAAAACCTTGCATTGCTTCAAAGACCAATTGAACAAATGCATGGGAGAAAAAAAAAAATCCATTGGAGCTATTTAATACAAAGACAATACATCTGTTGTAGAAAGATGCTGTAAATTGCTACAAGCTGTGAGAGTACACTGGAGAAACTGTTACATACTACGTGTTTGCTTTGCCACTATGTTCTTGTAAGAACAGGCTCTTAACTCCCAGTCAAAACTGGAGAAGAGTACTTCACTAGACAGACATTCATTCTGACCATGAAGAGCCACTCCTATACTTTTACACTAACTGTATTAAACCTTTTGAAAAATGAACTCATTGAAGTCACCCGATGGAAACACCAATTCAACCCATACTTTTCACCATAATCTAAGAGTGCTTCAGTCAGCATTTTTTAAGTGCAGATTTTAAAAACCTACCCAATCACTGAAGTACAGAGACAGTAAACTCATTAATGCTGTGAAGCAGTAAGATACCATAGTGACAAACATCACCAAAAAAAAAAAAAAAGCACCCAGGAGAGAAAAATTTATCATTCTTTTTCTAGAGAAGAGTTTGAATTTTGTGCAGAAAATGAGGTTCAAGGCTAAACACTGAGTAGTAAGTTAAAAATAAGCTGAATAACTGCTTATTTAATGAGCACTGTCTATCCTGGGCCACAAGTCAGGAAAGTGAGGTAAGACTATAGATTGTGTCATTTAGAAAAGCATGTGAGATACCTAAAAACTTCACCACCAACCTTAATTGTATCATTCATAGAAAAAGCAAACTAAAACTCCTGAAATTTTACCCTGTAGTGTCATCTTGGCAAAACTTTACTAGATGATTTATCACAATCACTTCTTCCACTTAAACTAATGTCATGACTGCTGGCCCTTTATTAACCACTATTATAGGAATTTATTTTAGCACTAAAAGAAAATGAGAGTTTGCAAATGCATTTCACAAATATAGCAAGGAAATATGAAAGTGTCAGGCTTTGAATGAAAACAATGTTTCAGTGCACATACGTTTTCTTTCAATTCTGCTGAAAGAATTTTTCTTTATTCTGCCCTGTTCCACATGCTCATCCCCTAAACTTCTCTCACTCTCCTCAGGGCTGCAAACTGCCATAGTCAGTTTCACTTCTTATTTCTAATCTCAATTCTTCTACCCATTTCCTTTACCAATCATTTCTCTTCAGAGTTTAATGTACAGCTGCCTTGTCAAACCGCCCCAAATACCTTGATTCAGGTCCCCTGTCTTCTACCACCATCTCCTCACCCAGAACACATGCTTATTCCATACCTTTAGAGGCTTCACTTTCTGCTTATGTCAAGATCCCTCTCTCTGAAATCAAGACTTGCATAGTCTACATGAAAGTGGGAATACAGGGGATAGATTTAACTGTTGTGACAGGCAAACAACAGATTTGTAACATGTATGCATACTACATGCCATATGCTTTATTTCCACAAATGATTTATTTGGTTCTCTGAAGCATTACTTGTGCACATTATGTGAGAATATCCCTGGCAGATCTACCACTTGGTTATGCAAGATACTGCTCTGCAATAAATGTACACAAAGCAGGAAGCAGGGTGATCGCAAATCGCTTATGAGCATATTTTGACAAATTAACTACCCAGATGACAAGAAGGACATGAAAGTGCATAAATAATTACTTGAGAAAGCTGAAAACTAAAAATAACAGCAAATTATGTTTTTAAGAAGCCTTACCAATGACTTAATTGAGATTCTGGGGTCAAACTGCTAATATGAACACGCTGGAGATGTTAATTCGCAAAAAATAACCTAGAGATTCACTATTCATATGGAGTGACATCTAAAAATAGAAAACAATGACCCTAACAAGTCAATAACTAAACATGGAAGACATTCTCAGGAGTTAATTTTCAGAAGAGCAGTAAAAACTACACTGGAAAGTTTTATCATAAAGGTTTAAAATTCAAGCAATATGCAGTGCTGAAGCAAGCAAAATTCAAGCAATACACAATACCCAGAAAATACCTAGTCCAAAAGACAGTCACAATTCTGATTTATAAAACCCTTTTTTTCTTATTTTTCTAAAAGGCATCTATCTATTGGACACGTCTCATACTGTGCCAGTGTAAATATTTTACAATTTAAACTATTTCAGCACTTGTCCAGGCTATGAAGGATTAGGAGAAAGTTCACATACCTATCACAACATTCCTACAGGAGAAATTAGTTACTAATGTGTGAAGTCAAAGACAAAGTGTGATGTTTTTGGTTTTGTAATGACTAACATGTCAGAAAAAGATGTACAACACAAAAAACTGTGCAACTCCAGCAAAAGAACCTGTGGTGGTGCAAGAAAGGTTCTGTGAGATTTAATTCTATTCACTCTTAGCTGAAGGACTACATAATGTTTTTGCCTGAATTTCACGAGGCTCCAATGAGCCCATTTCTCCAGTCTGACCAGGTCCTTCCTTACAGCACTTCTCCACATGAATGATTCTGCCGGAGTTTGGTATCACCTACAAACCTGCTCTATGCAAAATGTTGCAATCAATACTGGCCCTTGAATCCTGAGTAAACCCCCCAGTAGATACCAGCAGCTGGATTTTGTACTGGCAATCACACTCTGTCACAGTCCAGCCAAGTTTAAACCCATCTTATCATCCTCTTATTCAGTCCATAGCTCATCATAAGTTTAGTAAACCCATAGTAGCTATTATCAGTTGTGTTCTTATCCTTTGTGAGAGCAGAAATTACATGCATGAGGATATGCTCTAGAACTTTCTTTAGGACTTAGGATAGACAGATGAGCCAGGTGACCCCAGAACCTTCCTTTTGCTCTTCCTGAACATGGGCATGACTATTACCTTATTGCAAAAGTTCCATACCTCCTCGGTGATTTCTCACAGGCAGCTCCTCACAACGCTGACTCCTTCAACAAACACCAACTCTCTTCACAACTAGCCAACCCACTCTTTTATAGCACTCATCCTTATTGGACACAGCTGTGGCCTATTAAGGGCAGGCCTGTTCCTAATCTTTGGTAATTAGCACAGCTGCAACTCCTCAGGGGTGAGATTGCCTTCTGCACTATCTCTATTTTCTTACAGTCTATCCCCCCACACATGACATTTTCCTTTTTCACTCAGCAGAAACTCCCCATGTTTGATACAATCCTCCAAAAATTAGCAGTGGCTTCCCAGTAACATGGGTTCCTCAAATGTAAATGTTCCCCTGATCTTCCTCTACTGTGGGGACTGTTTCAAAAGCTGGTAAGTCAAACTTTATAGCCGACCAACCAAAGCAGACAAGACAACGAGTCATTGCCTTGTCCATGACCCTTGTCACTAGGTCTTCTGCCCCACCAAGCACTGAGTCCATATTTTCTTTTGATGTCAATGTATTTACTTTTGCCTTTCTTATCTTCCTAAGTTTCAACTCCAGCTCATGTTTTCTTATTTGTTTCGTGTGGAGCATTTTCAATAAACCTCGTGTGATACAACATCATGCATTTTAAGCAATTTTCATGTCCCTCTAACTTCAACCATCCAGAATTCTGCCTCTTGGCCAGCTAATCTACTGATTATCAATCAGAACCTGCTGTCTCCTGCTTCTGAATTAACCCAAACCAGCTATACAACACAGAAAGAAAGAAAGTCCATCCAAATTTAGCTTCAACCTACCTATATAAGGGGTCATTTTTAATATATTCTACTCATACTTTCAATTACAATTGTTTTCCTGTTCTTCAATGTTTACCTGCAAAAATATTTAAATAAGGGATATGTTTCATCTTGAAATAAAATCATTCAATATCCATTTTGGGGTGAGCTCAGTCCCTCTCTATGCCCCCTAACTGACTAAATCTCCATTGCCTGTAATAGGAACTTACACACCTAGCACTGACATCAACACCTACAAAAAAATAGCTGCCACTGGCTGTTTTAAAGAGGAACTAAATTGCACTCAAGATGTAATTTTGAATATATTTTCTTGCTCTAGAAAATGTATGTGCAATACATAGGAAACAGTGTAAAATGATTATAAGAAAAGTATAACCCTGTGGAATTAAATCGCATAGAACCTTTTTTACAGTAGATACCTGTACATTATTAGAAATTCTTAGATGTTAAGTGAGGTGCAGAACAGTTGTTGTATCACTTCTTAATGCAAAGTGATCGTACAGAAAATACTGCCACCAGGAAAAAGTAATTAAAAAATAAAAAAGGTCTTCCAATAAAGGCTAGAAGGTTAAAAAAAAAGTATTCCCTACTTCCCAAAAGGGTCCATGTACTTAAAAATGTCATATGAGTAGGCATAAATTAACACTACTTACTATGCCTTACACATTTAACATTAAAAGCTGTCAATATATTTTACCTTGAAATATTAGTATGGGATTAGGATGTGTATTCTAACTGGAAATGGCCAGCAGAGAAATTCCATGGCAGAAGGGAATTCCAGCTGCAGAACTCTGGTATCTGTAACCTCCCCAGGTGAGCAGACTAAGCTTGCTGAAGAAAAGGCACTGTAACTGCACTCTACATTACACTGTCCCTTACAGACTATATACCAGTTGCATAAATTAAAGCAGTTTATAGGATGCTTCAACTAGTGTCTTTGTCAAGAAAATTTTAAAAAATGGCCTAGAGCTGTAAGCACTCCTTAGCAGCTCATCCAGGAATACTCATACAAACAGAAATTGAAGCAAACGAAAAAATCTACCTGCAAAGTTTTGGAAACATGGCTATGTCCTGGATCCCTACTGCAGTGACTGTGAAAACACCTGCACTAAAAGCATTTGTATTTGCTCTTCATAACATTTCCAACCTTCGCAAGACAGCAGACCTTTCAGGTTACATAATTCTTCATTTCCTTTAATTTATTTCCCCTTTTAGTTCTACTATAACATTACTACTCAGAAACAGTAATGTCATGTCAATGTCAAAAATTTACAAAGCAGCATTAATTCTACTGAATTACCAAACCTCTGAAATTATAAATGGGGAAATATACAGGAGGGGTGATCACAATGACTTTATGGGGTCCTCTGTGGAATTAGACACTAGCCATCTAGTGGCTAACAACTCTACACAAATTCTAAAGCTATTGTTTTACGTTACAGACACCTCAATCTTCTGAAGGTTGTTCCTTACCTTCTCCTTTTGACACGTCTGTCAAATTTCCCTTACTAGTCTGCCTGGTTCCACCATAATCCTCCCAGTACAGTTACCATATCTTGATCCTATCTATGGGCAGATGAAATTACCTTGGTAGATTTACATCCACCAAGTTCTACAGTTCTTGCTGGCAATTTTTTGCATTTGGTCTAACACTTAAGAAAATTAATAGAACATACACTTCACCAATACTCAGAAAGCTATTTCTGGAGCAAGGAGATGTGAGACGTTTATCCATAGAGTTTAACTTCAGAGCTTAAATCTGGGATCATACTGAACTCCTCGGGGAGATTTATTACACAGACTTTGTGAATTGCCTTGCCCTTAACCATCTATTAGATGTTCAGGATACTGTTATATTGCTACCTTTACATATTGTAAATATTTCAAACTAGAGAAGAAATCTAAGGAGTTCAATAGATAAAATGTTGTCTGAACTTTGATTAAAAGCATTTATCAAAAAGAAGAATAAAAATAAATCTAAAAAGAACAGAAGATAACAAATAAAGGCTAAGAGAAGCTCACGTATTTGCAAGGGAGAGTTAACGCAGCAATCAACTATCACTAATACCAAAAAGCATCAACTACCTGTTGTGCTGATTATTAGTTTGCATTCCATACTGAAAGGCAGAAAGAAGAAAGATTAAATATGTCCTCAAAAGAATTAGATTAACTTCTCTAACAGGATAAAGAAGGTAATTGGGAAATCTGGGAATGCTGGTCTCTGCTTAGGACATCAGTACAAACCCCTTCATTAATTAAAAATAGTATAACTCAAATTAGAAACAAATACAGACTTACTGGATGCCGCATTGAACTACGTAATAAATACTTTCCATTTTATTATCTGTGCTGGTTGTCTGAAATTAATACCTTGGAATTATGTGAGCCCGGAACTCTGGAACTGTAAGCCTCACATAATACTATCTCCTTATAAAAGAACCTAAGAAAGTTCCCCTTACTTTAAACAATGCTAGTTGTAATGATAAACAGAAACAGATCCCTTATTCTTGTTAAGTTGATCCACTTGTTATTCAAATTATAACATGAAAAAACTTTAAAACTGTTAACTAAAGCTTCATAAAGTATTTCAACATTTTAAATACCTCCTGATCTACACGGCCTACCAAGTGTGATCTGTTTTCGCAAAGGAAGCTGAATGAATCAAAGGGTTCTGCACAAGGACAGAAGAGGATCTGTGTGGTTTTCAGCACGCACTGAGGCCATCAGGCTAAACTGTGGCTTTGCTGCAAGCAAGACACTGCTCTGAGAAACAGATGAGGAAACAGATTGCAACTCCCAGACTGACAATCTGCTTGCCGTGTTTCTTACACTTTAGAGGAGAAATAACTTGGGCCAGGCCTACACATGGTGTAGCTGCGCTAAGTAAGGCTGAGCAAAGAACGAAACCATTCCCTGCTACAGTGCCAAGTGTGGAAGGGGAAAGAACCAGCTCCAGGCAGGCTGCTCCACCCTCTCATGCTGTGTAATGGCAGCAGCCAACAAAGAGCAAAAAAGGGCCAATTCAACCTTCCCTAATACTCTGGGCCAGTTCATATTAATTAATATTCAATCCCACAGTCCCGTTAAAAATCCAAAGGTCTTTTAACATGTGCAATTTAAAAAGAGTAAAAATTAACATATAATCAAAAACTATCCATTCCTGCTAGTAATATAGAACAAATAGGCATGTGCATGGCTACATGTGGCAAAATGAGGTAAGGTCTCTGAGATACATTAAAACCTCCAAAGTTATTTTTCCTAAAAACTCTTTGAAAGAAATGAAGGCTGTCTCTATCCAACAATGAAAAACTGCTGGTCAATTAAAACATGCTATATATACAGATATAATCAAATTAGGTAAATTAAAAATATCAGGTTTGTTAGAAACACTTTACTCTTCCTATGTGTTAAATCCTTTAAGATGGATTTAAGAATTTGGGATATAGAAATTAAATGATAATTCTGTTAGAGAGACTGTAGGGTTTTACTGTCAAGTTTTTGTGTTTGCACTGGAATATAAGAGCCACTGAAATCACATAAAAATATGTGAAAATTCTATTTGCAATCTGGAAAAAATAATCCCTAATTCTAAACTTCAAAAACTTTTTTTTTTAATATGAAACATATTTAATATACAAATGTATGACAATCCCAGGCAGCGGAATCCACAAAGAAGCAGAAAAAATAAATTTAGACTTAAGTCTTCAAAACTTTGAATGTTTTATGAGGTGTCTCAACATAGTAAAAGAAGACACTCCAGCCCTGCACTAATGTTTTGCGTTAGAGACCATAGGCAAAACATGTAACAGCTTCAGATGTCCAAGTATATCACACCGGGAGTTTAGATGTATCTCCAGAGTTCCTAGTTCTTTGTCAAAGTCCATCATTCCATTCAGAAAACACCCGGGCACCTAAAGTACCAGTAAGTACCCAAGTTTAAGCAACTAAATTACATCAGGTGTTTGCTTAGGTTACTTGCTCTAGTATGTTGCAATGCTTTATGCTGATCTTTGCACCTGAGGAATTCACCCTCACTGTATTGAGCCACAATCTTTATAATGAAAAGCAAACTATGGATATTGGGCGGCACAAACTGACCCAGAGCAGCCTTCCAAAGCTTCTCCTGAGCTGCCGTGAGTTACAGAGTCCACACAGTAAAACATCACTTATTTGTTGTTGTTTTAGATAAACCAATCTGGCCATGTGGTATTATGTAGTAAGTATTACAGATATCTGGGTGCAGATGAGGTCTTAATTAAGCATACATCATTTTTATGCACTTAGCACATACTCTAAGCACGTGTTTAAATTCTCGCAGGAATTCCTTCATACATTTATATGTCTGCTTAAATAGCCTTCCAGAACAGAGCTGTTTTCTTGAACTGTTGTCATAATTCAATGACTTAGGAGTTAGAAGTCAGGTCATTAAAATTTATATAATTTAGTCTGCAATTAGCATCAACAAATAGGTTGAATATAGAATACCCATACAAAAGTTTGCCCTATTTTCCCCCCAAGTACCATAAAATACATTAATTGTTAAGAAAAAAAAGCTGTTATAAAATGTAATTAGAACATCAGAGCTCAGATAGTTAGTTCATTGGTTCAGATAACAATCAATGGGTATTTTTCAATTTACGAATATTAAATTTCATTCACAGGGCACATAATTACTGTAAAGCAATTTCCACCAAAAAATCATGTCTATCCATAGAGGGCTCAGCAACATAAACTGAGTTGTCTTCAGCACTCGGAAGAAATCCAAAGGGACAATGTAGTCCTACTACCTAGACCAACACATCAGGCACAGTATTAGTCTATATGCATGCTGAAAGAGTTGGACTTCTCCAACCTAACACTAAAAACAGCACTGCCAAAAGGAGAAAGAAAGAAAGAGCAACATGGACCTTTCCCACCACAGTGGGATATATACTGTCCTGGGGCACCATTTTAGAAACTGAGCAATAATTATGATCAACAAACCAGCAGGAGTTACTGTCAAAATTACTCTTAAAAATGAAATAAAATTAAGAAAATTATGCCCCTATATTTTTCTCTGTTGCTTTTTTTAAAACAACTTTCAAAAGTTTTTATTCTAATAAACTGTATGCAAAGATACCAATATAGCTCTACTAGTAAATTTCTTCAGGTTTTCTACTTTAAAAAATCTTTGGATCCCCCTCAAATTCAAACTTTTATACTGTACAAGTATGGCTCTTGTACAGCTTTGCTATTTTTGTAAGTGTTGATTTCCCAAACAGGATCAGGATGTTCATATGACTCTCATATTGTTTCCATGTTTTCTGTACCAAGATAGATCCAACCTTAATCTTGCATGTCATTCTGGACTTAATCCATAATTAATGGCACCAGTTAGATCATGGAACATTTCCAAAAAAAAAAAAAAAGGCCATGTCAAAATACCTGTCACATATAATTCTTTCTTGAAAAACATTTACTATAATGCATACTAGTTGCTGCTTTGAGTGTTCCTGCTGAACCCTCCAAAAAGTCCTACGTTCTGTAGTGTGTTAGATTATAAACATTTAAGAATCATTAATGATGCTTACTAAATTCTTTCTAAATTAGAAATATTTCATCATACAGCTGGATGCAGCATACAGCTGAACGTTCACTCCTAATTTTTGAAGCTGTGTTTACAGAAAGCCATAGACATTCTTGTTGACATTAGTAAGAAATGCCATAAATTAAACAGTATATGTTTTACTCTGCTTTACTTCTTTTCAAGCTAAGTGCACTTCCAGGAAAAAAAAAAAAGCCAGTTGACTTTACAGCCTAAAATTCTTCAGTCCTGAGGACTGTGATGACCCATCTGTATATACAAAACACATGGTTCATGTGTTCTGCGTACACAACATACAACAGTGATGTTTAATAACGGGAGGCAACCACAAGCAAATACACCCCCTCTGGATATACAGAACTCACAATACACAATGATCCACAACATGAAATTAACAGTGCAAGAATACAGCACAGGCATGAGCCCTGGAAAAAGCTACTGCACAAGCCATGTGTTAGAACTAGATTACAAATGGCCAGTCATTGTACTGAAGTGAACTTACTTCTGTACTTGGAAAAGTGGGTATCATATTTCAAATTCAACCGACTAGCTGGCACACTTCTTCCTAAGCAGCCTCTTCGAGTACAGTACAAAAAGCAATCACATGGTGTGTTTTGATTTTGGTCAATGGGCTAGTAATACGACAGTGGTGCAATAGCTAATTGAACTGGGCCACCACAGAACTTTGGTAAACTATGAATACCTGAACTGCTGTTGTTTACAGCACTAAACCTAGCTTTAAAATAGCCAGACTTTATAAAAGAGTTTAAACAGTATAATTTCGACAGTTAACATTAAATTTTCCCTGATAGGGAACTTGAAAATAATATAAATACCTTGACAAGAAGGCACTGGCAAAAGTGCCAGTGGAAGCACAAATACATTTTCATTTAATCAATTTCCATTGTGCTAGGCCTTTTCTTTCTTTAAGGAACAAAAAAACCCCTAACCAAATCCCCAATTTATTCAAGTTCTAGGTCAACAGTGTTTCAGTTCATTTTGTCTTCTTTTGCTATGCCTGGTTTAGTGTTGAACACTAGCACTGGACTGTGTGCTGCAGACCTTCTCTGCTCTGAATACAGTCAAATGCCATAAATGATTGTGACAATGCTGTGACTTAAGAGCATGATGAAACTTACGATCAAAGCTATGCTGTAGATCACCGGAGATACAACTAATGACTGAAGTTAAGCCCTATCACCCAACATGGCCAGTAACCCAGTTTCACTCCACTAAATCCAGGTACCTTGAAAGTAATGCTGCTCTTACCTAACCTGCTCCCTAAGTTTTACACCTCCTCTGCCTCGATGATCTCCCACAAAAAAAATATTCCCTTTCTTTGTTTTGTAGGCTTATTACGATGGCATGCCTAATTTCCTCTTCAAGCAAGGGTAGAAGCTATGGGTGAGGGTATGGGGTGAAGCTATGTCTTTTTACACAGAATTCCACGATGCAATGCCTTGTCTGTGATAAACACTTCCATCTGTGATTAAAGTAGCAATTTGAAGATGGAAATATCAATGGAAGGGTAATTAATGTATTGTATGTATTAGCCCACCAGTCAAAACATAAGTTCTGCACCACAGCTAGTAACAGAATGAACAAGGACCCTGCAGACGCATTGAAGGCAGGAAATCCAGTACCACTATATTAATAAAATGACTGCCTGTGACTTTAAACCCTGGCATGCTTGTACTTGGCGAGAGAGTGAACGATTCATTGTTACTATGAAGGATGCGGGAATGGAAATGAAGATGAGAGGGGCAATGATAATGATGATAGGGAAGAACAGGTTAATATCCCCAGCATTCGATGGGGAACGATGTCCCTACCTCAATAAGCTGGATAAGGGAATAGCTCCAGATCCACTGCCCAGGATCCCTCCTTTCCTCCCAGAGAGGAGTTTCTCCACCAGAGCCACATTCCCAGTGCGAGCGGCTTCCAGCAGTTCCTGGTCCTTCCCCATGGTCGGGAACCAAGCAGCCCCCCACGGGAGAGCTGCACCCCGGGCCACTGCGGCCCCCTCCCTCCACAGAACGGTCTCCCCTCCCCAGACCCTGCCTCAGAGCAGAGCACAGCAGAGATTCCTGCAGTCCCTTCCAGACCAGCAGGAGCAGCAGCAGGAGGGAGGAGGAGAATCACCTCCTCCTAGTTTCACTGGATCATTTCTGGGTGGAGTGTGGAAGAAGGGGGGAGGGAGGGAAAGAGGGAGGACGAGGCCAATAAAGAACCTCCCCCCACTCCCATGCACACACATCCCCGGCCGAGAGAATGGGGCGAGGGGAGCGGGAAGCCTGGGCCCCTATGGCCCGACGGGCCAGCGGGGATAACAACCCTCACAGATGGATGGATCGATGGATGGATGGATGGGTGGACGGACGGACGGACGGAAGCGGGGAGGAGCGGGCGGCGGTGGGGGGGGGGGAGGGAAGGCGCAGCCCTGCCGTGCGAGGCCCGTTGCTGAGGAGACGCGGCTGGCGCGCTCCCAGTGGCTGCCCGGGCGCGGCGCCCCCTCCGCCCGCCCCGGCGCTCCGCCGGCCCCGCGCTCCGCGGCCGCCGCGCCCCGGGCCCGGCCCCGGCCCCGGCCCCGGCCCGCCCCGCGCTCACTGCGGTGCCGGCAGCGCCGCCCGCCCCGCGCCCCGCCAGGTGCGCCGGCCGCGCCCCCCGCGGCGGCTCCGAGCGGCCGCAGGCAGCGCCGGGCCGCGATCGGCTGCCCGCGCTGGGCGCGGTAGGCCCGGGGGGCTGGGGAGCCGCGGGAGCGCAGCGAGCAGAAGGCGGCTCCCGCGGCGGGCGCTGAGGGACACGCAGCCGCCCGCGGGGCGATTGCCAGCAGGTACGGGCGGGCGAGGGGCCCGTGGCACAGCGAGCGCGAGTGCGCGCGCGTCCGGGGGCGCCAGCACCGTTCCTGCCCGCACGGCCAGCGCCGGCGGCTCCGCACGGCACGGCCAGCGCCGGGGGCTCCGCACGGCCAGCGCCGGCGGCTCCGCACGGCCAGCGCCGGCGGCTCCGCACGGCCAGCGCCGGCTCCGCTGCGCGAAGCGGTGCAGGCAAACAAGAAAACCTTGGCCCCGCGGGGGTCAGGAGCGAATCGGGCAGGCGGGACTGCCGACACCTGCTTCACGCCAGGGTTGCGGCTTCTCCGTTTTTCCAAGGATAAGAAACACTGAGTATAGGTATAACTGAATATATTTGGTATCAAATCCAGTCAGCCCTTCTGGAGCTCCCGGTTCTGTTCCAGAGACCTTTTAAATTGTGTGACTTTTCTGGGCTCCAAAATTAATGATTCCTCGTGGATTTTGGGTTCTTTCAAGCCACGCTGAAAATATTCAGTGCTGGCCAAGTCATAGGCACGTCCTTGACAGATGCTCCGTTGGATACTGTGCATATGCGAGAACTAAACTATAGCTCCGTGCTCCTGTTTTAGTTTAGTCATTGGCATAGGTAGGACCATAAGCAAATAAGTTATGATCCCTCACCCTTCCCCCACTGGGATCAGTGGCACTCTCCCATGTGTTCCCACTCTCCTCTTGTGTTCACAAGAAGCAATGGGAGCAGTGGCAAAATACCATTGTGTTAGGCAGGATTGTAGTGTTATGTTTTCAGAGACTGTTTATTACACCACACCTATGACACATTTTAGGCAGTGGAAAGATCCTTGTTGATTTCACAAATGATCTGTTTTAGTCCCTGTCAGTAACAGTTCTACAGATGGTTTTGTGTTTCTATTAGCTAATTAAGCAATGTTAATATCTTAAAATTGATAGAAATTTCATTGTGGTGTCTGATTTTCTCTTAGAAAGGAAAAAAAAAAACAATCCTTATGGAGACCTGTCATTTCAATAAAGTCATCCACAGAAACAAAACAGTATATTTTAGCTAGAAAATGTAATTTACATACTTTGTCATTTTCAGTATGTAAAATGATGTCTTCTCCAATATTGTCAGCAGGATGCAGAACTGAATGCATGCATAAAATTATTAAGGACTCTGTAACTACAGCTTTTCTTATTGAAAGAGTCTGATATAAATAGCAAT
Source organism: Motacilla alba alba (assembly GCF_015832195.1). NCBI lineage: Eukaryota > Metazoa > Chordata > Aves > Passeriformes > Motacillidae > Motacilla > Motacilla alba. The sequence continues at coordinate 45,854,191 of NC_052031.1, forward strand.
TTTAAGGCCTGATTCTGTGATCACAAGTGTTTCAATGTGGTTTGAATATATAAATGTATAATCACATGAATTAGGATTTACAGTTTAAGTCCTTAGCCACAGCAGTCACAGTGGAAAACTGTAATTCAAAACCAGACTGAAAAGTTGTATCTTGTTGCCAGCCACTTGAGCATTAACTAGTTCCAAAGAAGTTAGCCATAATCTAAGAGCCCCCCTGCATTCTGAATTCATGTTAAGGTTGCCATAATTTCCCTGGATTCCTTCCTTGCTTTTGATTTTGTAGGCAGTCACATGCATTGCCTGATAAACACCTTCTGACAAGTATCCTCTGCATGCTCTGCATGGAGAGATTCCTTCGAGTTTGCCGAGAGCCTCGGAAGAGGCGCCGGTATTCGGTGAGGAGCTAATTATAAGGCAGGAGTGTGTGCGTAAACCTGCACATTTGTGAAAAATTAGATTAGAAGAAGATGCTAAGGAAAATCTCAGGTTTTCAAGAATTTGTATTGTTTATGTGGTTGGATCAGCAGATGGCAAATGTGACTCAGTATAAATGTTACATAATTCTTCTAGGGAAAATAAAATCTCAAGACTGTGCTCTAATAGAAATGATCGTCCAGAAAGCTGTTGAAGAACAGTAAGGAGAATCAGCATAGAAATATCAATGGAGTAGATGCATGCAGTAGCCAGCAAATTCAGAAAGATTTTATGAATGTAGAAAGGCTCAAAACTCCAGTAAACCCATTGCCTAGTGACCAAAAAAAACCTGTGGAGGCCAAATAGAAGATTTAGTTTCATTAACAAATACAGCAGAACAGATTAATCAATTTGAGAAGTGAAAAGGAATGTAAGCAGCACTGTTTAATGGATGGGTTAAACATGGATAAATTCTAAGGGCTACTGAAGCGAAGAATTGAGAACATGGGCTGGTCTGTTTCCAGAGATGAAATGGACAGTGGGCTGTAGTAAGAAAAACAAAGTATCTAGACTGAGTTGAATGTAAATGGCCGAACCCTTTCATTAGATTAAGTGGACTCCTTTGTGTTTATAAATGTCTAAGATTTTGTGCTCCTGGTAATATCAGGACAAGACTGTGGAGTGTTAAAAGATTTATGTATGATAAATAAGTGAATTAGACACAGAATGTAGAAACACGGCTGTACAATTTGCAGTAGTTACAGATGAGAAAAATAATTTGTAAAACAGCAGAGGTCCTTCAAAATGTTGTATGCTTTTTGAGCAGTGATGTTTCATATGACAGCAGAATTTTGATTCTAAGATTTTAGTATTTGTAAAGACATTTTAAGTTATGACCACTGCAGCTGTCAGTGTCTTAAGTGGCATCACACCTTCAATCTCAAAATTTCTCTCAACACAACATATGCTTTACCTTCTGTTTTCTTCCATTTTCTAAAATACCAGAGAGAGCACTTAGCCTACCTAGAATTTCCTTAACTGGTTTGTCATTTGAAAGGACTAGAAGTGACTGTAAAAAGCAGGGAGTTTCCTTCCTTTCCTTAAGTTTTCCTTAATTTACAATGCAGCTATCACTCGGCTTTGTTCTCATATCAGGATGACAATTTCTTCATTTCTTCCTCCTGCAGCCTCCCTGAATCAAAGGTAAAATAAATGAGTGCTTTCTAACATTCCATGACTTTTTCCTCTATATTTTTAAGCGGATGCGTGGAAGAGAGTAGGAAAAACTGAGTTGTAGGTATTGAAGAAAACACTAAATCCATTATATTAAAAAATAGTTGTGTAGAATAGCAAACATATTGACATCATAGTTCAGGACTATGTATTATCAGTTTTCTCATGTAAAGATATAGGGAAGGCCTGAGATCCCGATTACAAATTCTGAGGGGTATTCTGAAACAGAGCACAAAAGGCTAGAATAAACCATCAGCTCTTTTTGACAGCAGAAAATAAATTAGCATTAAATAGGCCTGATTATTATTCTAATTTTAGTGAAGGCTGCCCAAGAGAAAGCAGTATTTTTCATGCATCTGGGTGGCAAGTGTTTTTCAGTCTTGATATTGTCTTTTGCTCTTTAGAGCATATATCTATAGTATAAAAAAGAAACTGAGTTTCAAGCCATGAGCTTTTGAGGCCAAGTGTGAATGCCATCATGTCCTGGTTGCCTGCCAATGTGGAACCCGGATGCAGGTCAGCCCTCCTCAGGGATAGGCTCAGCAGGTAGATGGGCACAGTGGACATGGCCTCGGTTTGGAAAACTGGGACACACCATAATAATCACATGACGCTTAGTTTAGCTCTCACCACTGAAATATGCAAAAGGACTTACATCCTCCCCCACTGTAAAAGAAAATTATAGAAACTGAAGGTACTAAAACTAACTCATGAGGGATATAAAAACACCAAGAGTTCTGTGGTCTTAAAAAACTGCACGGATTCTTGGACTCACCCAACTAAGTAGAAGCTGAAGTGAGGAAAAAGCCATTTTTGAGAACTTACCCACAACAATCCTGTCTCTGACCGAACAATTCTGACTAGATTCCATTTTCTATAAACACTTGTTCCTTTCAAGCATGTTGGAAATTAGCATGGGAAAAGAATGGAAAACCAGTCCCTTGGTGATGTTGCACAACAGCAAGACACTGTCTCAGCATTTGCAGTGACCTCATGGCATCATCTTTATGGGGCTCTGAACACGTTAAGGAAGAGCAAGAAATTGAACTGTGATTCTGCGTCACAGCCACTAACCTACAGAGTCATCTGAATATACCATGGGAAGTGTGCTGCATTCCCCATAGGTCTGAAATGTCCCACTGCTGGAAAGTGTCAAGGATACACAGACTGCAGGTTGTGTCAGTGCTGGAGTGCCAAACCTCCAGAATATGGGCATGGGATAGTACTGACAGAAAGTCAGATCTGTCTGCCGTGCCATTTCCAGTGGAGCTGTGATTTTGCTCTGGTGGCAGATGCTAAGGTTAACTGGCATATCTTTATATGTAATACATATCTTTACATGTATTTCTTGTGTCAGAGCAGGTGGGATTAGCAGTATGATTATTCATCCAGTCCTTCTGCTCTGTGTTAGATTTACATCAGTGTGCTATCAAAATATGCCCGAAACTATTTTTCATGCATTAGAGAGAAATGCACAATCAAATGTGGATACAAGTTGGTAAGAGCAGCATGCTGATTAGATGCCCCAATCCAGTGTGTGCTGACAGATACAGTACAGTATTAAAGCTTTGCCTGTACTGCTTAATGCACAGCTTATTGCATAAAAAACAACTTGTTTATACCTTTGATACATTGCAACCTCTTTCGGACTATAAAATATTTTCATCTTATCTTCCTTTGAGGATGTGTACAACATTGCCTACACATCAGATTTTGACTGACTGAAAGAAGGATCATAGAGAAGTCTCAGCTGAAACATGCAAGTGACAAGGGACTGCAACTGCAAGTACAGAAAGCTGGTAAAATTGTGTGCAAGTGTTATCCTTGCTCTCCATCAGTAACATCCAGGAAAGCAGCACGGGGGGCTGGTGCACTGTAATGCAATAGCGTAGAAGTGTTCTGCCAAGGGGTCTATTCTGGTTTTGTCTCTTCTAATAGTAACTATCCTACATGAATACATAGTGGTAAATCACTCCTCAGAATTTATATAAATGGTTGAGTTAACACTCATACACTGTGCATTTTTGTATTTCTGTGTATGTTTGTATTTGTGCATACGTGTGGTAATGCCCAACAAGGTAGAATGTATTTGAAATTTCAAAGGAGAAAAACATGACAAAGATGTTTGATTAATGTTGCAGTGGGAATTAATCTGGAACTAAATGGACATAGCACTTTTTTTTCTCAGTATAACATTGTCAAATGTACGGTCTTCCACTGATTCTCTTACTAGTTTTAATTTACCAAATCCATCCAGATTTTAGCTTTGATGCTTATTCTTAACACAAATGATGCAGATAGCTAACTTTGCACTGGATTCTTGGTCTGGCCAGATTTTTTTCCAGTGGATATAACTATTTGTGGTGAAAAAGTAGTTGACATTTCAACTACCAGGGCTTTTCTTTACAGGCGAAGTCCAAGGTGTTAACTGAAGTTACAGTCTCCTAAGCAAAGATTTTGTTGAAACAAATCAATAAATAAAAATATCTTGCCTGGACCAGATTCAATTCCCCAAAGAATCTGAAGAACCTCAGATCTAACACTCACAGAATTAAAATTATGATATGTGAGCTATTGTTTCAATTGGCGTTGGTACTAGATGAGTGGAAAGTGGCAAATATGATCCTAATAACTCCTAAGGAGCTTGAAGGAGACCTGGAGAGCTACTGAGTTGATTTACATGCTTGGAAAATTGGTAGACACCTGCCTGCATACCACAGTGAAGATTCAGCACAGCTTTTGGAGAAGTAAGTCATGTGTCATGTTTCTGTAGGAGTTCTTTGGAGACGTCAAAGAGCATATAGAAAATTGCAAGTCAATCAATAGGTTGTATTTGGCTTTCCAAAAAGCTTTTGACAAGGTCCTTAGTGAATACTTTTAAAGAAATCAAATTGTTTTTAAGAGGGACAATTCTCTTGTGAGTGGTTAAAGGAAGGAAAGTAAAAGGGGAAAATGGCCAATTTTCACATTGGTGAGAGGTTGCCAGTACAGCTGTGCAGAGGTCTCTCCTAGGACCTGCCCTGTCCAGCAAGCCCATAAAGAGCCTCCGAAGAGAGTAAGTGAAATAAAGTAGCAAAACAACAGGATTCAGGATAGCTTGGACTAAAACTGAGAATGCAAGAGTACATTGTTCTAGTAGATAGTAAAACAGAAAGTGGAATCAACATTGTCAAAAGAAATTAATAATTCTTTAGTGGAGGGATATTTTGGATTTCCCTTTTACAATTCCAAAACTGCTGTTACATCTCCATACACGTCTATTAAAATGTCCGTTTAATGCTATATGGTAATCAAAACAGCAAACACAATTATTGGGAATTACTAGGAAAGGAAATGAGCATCAATATCTCAGTGTATAAAATCACTGACTTTGTCCTGTCTCAAAAACATTACATCAGAACTAAGCAAGGTACAGTAAAGGCAAAGAGCTATGGTCAGGTGTATAATATGTACAGTCTTTGTAAAGCCTAAATAGACTAGTCCACTTCAGCTTTAAAAAATTATAACCATAGGGAGATATAAATAGAAGTATATAAAATAAGGGACATGGAAAAATTAAATATAAAACAATTATTTTTCCTAAAGAAGAACTTAGGAATCACAGTGGTCAGGGGACAGACTTAAACCAAGTTAACATATTGTTTTCATTCAAATATTTTAATTTAGAATAGGCTTGGGGTTGTTTTGTATTCCACTTGGCAACACATGCTTTTTTTCTGAGAAATGACATGTTAGCATGGACCTGTATGTGAGCACACTGATAGCAACACAGCACAAATAACAGGTATGTAAGCTTTGCTCATTGTCTTGCTAATTTGTTTTATCTCAGGTTACTGTCTTGTGTATGAGTGTAGTTTAAAGGAGTCTTCATGTGTAAATGAAATCCACAGCACAATGTTTACTGTGGTTTTGTACAGTACATATACAACCACACAGTTATTCTAATGTTAAGGGTACTGCTGCTGTCAATAAAACAATATCAAACTTGTCAGAAATTGTGATTTTGTGAAGCTGGTGCTTTTCTCCTAGCACAAGATTAGGGCCCCAACATATTTTATTCAGTTAGCCCAACAGTAAAAAGGTTCTTCATTCTTAATTACTACTTCAAGCCTCACAAAACAACATTCTAGAGTGTTTATTAAAATTAGACAGCTAGTCCTGCACTGCCTAGGGAAGAAAGTTATTGCGTTTTGCATGAGGACATGGTTATGCAGTGAATTTCTTAATCTCAATTACCTCTTGTGTAACTGGATTACAGAGGAAAATATTAACATGAGTAATTTGTTTGCTGATGTGCAGCTTCCTCATTTTGAGCCTTCTAACAATACAATAAGTCTTGGTCTAAAAAAATAATTGGTAAAGTCTATGGCTAAACCAGCCAATTAATTTGATTTACACTTACTCATCTGAACTGGAGGTGACTATCACCCCAAGGCAAAAAGCCCTGATTTTATTTCAGCAGCTAAGTAAAAGCTAAGATCTCAAAGGAAGAACCATGCACAAAAAAAATTATTCCATAGAATATTAATGTTTCAAGAACATAATAGTGTGCTGACCTACCCCAGAGCATCAGCAGCAAAGGTAGCAGAGAGGATTACAGGAATATCAGCAACCCTCTTCTAACTGGAGATGATTCAGAAAAACAGATCTAGGAATTAATCTTTGCATTCTTTCACATTGGAAGGAAACTGGTGCAGCTATTTGGGATAGAAGTTCTATTTCCATATTAAGAGAATAGAAAGTACAGAGACACACTCTGCTATGGATATGCAAATAGGCTGGCATAATCCTAGAAAAATATGCAATAATTAATGCAAAGTAATCTTTAGTCAAATAATTAAGTATACAAGAAATAGGAACTAAAAAGATCCACCTCCAATAATGCTGGGTGAATAACTAAAGTAAGATGAACAATTCAAGTAGGAAAATTCTGAAGTCACATAAATCTGGTCTTTTCACACCTCTGGACCTACCACACATTGTAGTTTTCTGAAAATAGACTTTGTAATGGCAAATTAATAAGCTTCTATGACACTACTATTTTATCACATCATTCTTTTTTATATTGAAGATACAATAAAACATTTTTAAATTTGAAACATCAAAATATAGAACTGCCCAGTTTTATTTTGATGTTAGTATTTTGTCAAACTATTGCTTTTCTCAGCAATATCTCAGTGAAGACACTACCCTGCATTAGCCAAATCCCTTTTCACAGAAACCTTCAGGTTGGAAAGGATCTTTAAGGTGATCGAGCCCAGCCATTGCCCCATCACTGCCAAGTCCACCACTGCACTGTGTCCATTAAGTGTTACATCTTCACATCTTTAAAATACCTTCAGGGATGGTGACTCCACCACTTTCCTGGCTAGACTGTTCCAGTGCTTGACAACCGTTTTGGTCCAGAAATTTTTCCTAATGTCCAACCTAAACCTCCCCTAGCACAACTTGAAGCAGTTTCCTCTTGTCCTATCACTTGTTTCCTGTGAGGAGAGACTGAAACATTTCACCACCACCACCATTTGAGCAGGGAAGCAACTGTTCAGATTTGCTGTGGAAGCCAAGTCAATTTCTTTTTTTTCTGGTAGGATTTTTTTTACATCAAATCAGATTTTCCAATTATTTTGAATGTTTTGATACATTTTGTAATGTGCCTGATCTAATGCACATTGTGTATACAGTAACTAAACATTCATAGCACCTGATTTAATTAATATTCAGTTTGTCTGTTTATTGTGCATTTCTCTCATGCAGCAATTTTTAAATTTCCTTTCATAGAAATTCTCAGTCTCTCTTTTCTACTTCCTTCTATAATACAACCCTGTCTTTCTCACATCCCTGTTAGGATGGTTGTAGTGAAAATGTACATCATGCTGAGGACATGTTTGTGCTACAGCTCTGCCTTGTCTTTATTTAATTAAACACAGTTTCAATTAAGTTCTCACAGTAATCACCTCCAGTGTTTTGGGCTCAGATTCTTCTGGCAGGCCCATTTTCAGTGGATATCAGGAATGGTAGAGTGGGTGAGATTGGATACTAAGTATTTGATACCTAAATTTCCTGCTATTCATAAATTCCACTTGAAGTAGGGTCTCCTTATTGGCATAAGAAATTTCCAAGAGTCCTTAAAGTGAAAGGACATCAGCAAAGTGGGAGATTATGACAGTGTTTGTCAGTTAATATCCAGCTAACACGTGCAGTATGACGTTTCTCCATTTTTGAGTTTTATCACCAGATGGAGAAGAAAAAAATAAATCTGTTACTGCTTATACATTACTATTTGCTGCTAAGTAGAAATATTCCTTTTGATTCCAGCAGCTGTGGATTAAAGGCAGCCACACTGACATTAAGGATGACAGCTATTCAGCCACATAGAAACACGTTTTCATGAATAAGGTGCTGAGAATTTGTTCAAATGTGTTGTTTTCCCTATGCTTATTTCAAACACTCTCCCTCTTTCCTCCTTGACTTACAGTAGCTAAATAAGAGACATGTTTTGCATAATGAAAAGGCAAAAGAGATTAACTCTAGGTTGCCTTTGCCTGCTGAAGTATTTTGTCAAGTCCCATTTCAAGGAGTCTTTTTAAAAATCTTCTTAATATTATGACTTTGAAGGAATTCTTTCCTGTGGCATAAGCTGAAAATGCTTCTGATAATAGCAAAGGAAGGTTTAAGAACAGCATTCAGGTCATGACCCCTCTCAGAGAGATCTTCAGATGAACATGAGTTTGAAACTTAACTTGTAGTTTCCATGAGTTACATCACCAGCTATTAGGAATTTTTGAAGAATTTTGGACCCAGTTAAAGCAAATAGCTCTGATACTGCTTTAAAGAATTTCTCAGTGACAGTTTGCCACTTGCTATATTTCTTACATTACTTCTGGATAGGAAATGAAATGCTGGGGGTGACATATTTGTTATAATTCTTTAAGAAAGCTGTGGTATAAACACTTTCAAATATAAATAGAGACACACACACACACACACACACACACACAAACTCAAAAAGTCTGTAAATGGATATATATTTTTTGGTGAATACTGCACCAATAGCAAATCTCATGCTAAGAAGGAAGTGATTTTTCAGGAGACTTCCTGCTAAGTTTGAGCAGAGAAGCCACATATCTACATAAAATTCTGTTCAAGTAAGCAGCTGTGATTTTGCTAGTGTCCAGTATATTGTCATGTTCTGCAACATATTCTAGTATTGGCACTGCAGGATGACATTTTAAAAAACTCTCCATTGTACCTATCCTGACTTGCAGGCTCTTGTTATAATTAAAAATAAGTGGAAGGAAAAAACTACATTAAGATTCCAGAGGAATAAAGAGACAGCTGCTTTCTATGCTATTTTCTCTATTAGACAAAAATAAAGCAACCCCATTCCTACAGTAAATTTTATATAAATTGCTTTTCTCTCTGCTTAGTCATTCTTCCTGTAAGTTTTTGAATAGCCAAACAGGATATAAAAAGAAATAACTCCAGATCACTTACCACACACTATGGTGTTAATATAAACTGTCATGTTAGATTACCATCTGGCAAAGGTGCATAAGGTAAGCGTTTGTAAAGGATTACATTTGGTTATTCCCAAAGAAACTTAGCAAACCTCTATGTGTTCCTTTTATTAAAATGAGGGGTTTTTCTAGTTAGCGAGGAAATTGAACAAATTGCTGATATCAAGTTGGAGCTTTTCATCTATACAATGATAGGAAAACCAGAAAAATTTATTCTACACTTCTAAGAGATAATGATGAAGCACAACAAATCTGTTAAAAATCTTACCATAAAGGGGACAATATGTAGAAAAATAAGTTTTTATAATTTATTTAAAGCTAAAAGGGTGAAGAAAATCTTTCTTCTGACACTGCTCAGGCAGTTCATGTGATTTACCTCAAGAGGCAAACATATGCCATAAATAAACAAAGTAGAAACAAAGCCAAGTTATCTAAATTTGAAAACAAGCCAACCCTGGTTTACAGTCGCGTTATGAAATGGAGCATCACGAGTTGCTGGAAGCCGCGGGCTGCCCGGCGACCCTTCCCGGAGCGGCGGCTCCCGCTGCGCCCCCTGGCGGCAGCGCGGGGAGGCGCCGCTTTACCGCGACCTCCGCCCAAACGCTGGCAGCTGAGCACGGCCGCTCTGACCGGCGAGACACTCACCGTCATGGACCGCAACGGGCTAATTCTCACTGCAAAAGCGTTTTCCAGTGCTCAAAAACTCCACGTCACTCGAACAATACAATTACACTGACAGAAGTTGTTTCTGGCAGTTAGCTGCACCTGCCGTGCTAGCGGTGGAATAAGGTTTGCAGATTTGTTCCACAGATAGGTTGAGTAGAGGCTGCCTCCTCATTCAGCTCTTACTGCCTCAGACCACCACTTCCGAAGTGCTCATTTGTCCATGTCCCTGTCAAATGTTTAAAATACTTACCAATTATCTAACTCAAATTAAATCATGATGGTTTCAAACAGACTCTGTCCTAGGAAAACTGCATTAACCAGTTCATGCATTATGCTCCACACACTGCTATCTTACTCTCAAAGAAGATACAGCATAAGTACATCTTATATTTACTTCCAAAACAATGTTCTCAGAGATTGTTAAGACAACACTGAGATTTAATACTAAGATTACATGACAGAAAGCTTTAGGAAATACATATACTCCACTTCCACTCATACTAAAATGAGTGATGGCAACAAAAAAAAAAAAAAAGGCAGGAGATAGTGAAGGAGTAATAAAATACAGATACTTTAATGTAACTGCTTAGGAGTGGCTTGGGCAATGGCAGACAAAACCAGAAAAATGTCCTTTAAAAGAAAGTTATTATCTACCCAAAAAATAGGTGGCAATATGAAAGATTCACCTCTTTGGGATGCAGAAGCTATCCCTTATTTTGATATATATCAAGAGTTTAGTTGATTTTTTGAAGATTTAACTCCTGCAACTTGTTTCAGCTAGCATGACACATACTTGCAAGACATTCTATGGTATTTGAGAAGCTGAGAGTTGCAACAAAGTTCTTGAAATACTGTGTTCAAAAAGTTCAAAGTGTTTAAAAATATCTTCCATAAACTTTAAAATCAGAACAATTTTAATTAAGTTTTTATATAAGCATGCTAAAAATACCTAAAACTGTGGACAACTGTAACTAAGCAGTTTTTATTTACCAGCAATCTTTATGCTTTTTCCTAATTTTATTGAGAAAAAAAGCTTTGTTCCTCCAGCAAAGAGCACTATTCCTGTCCATGTTTTGCATCCCTTAGTGCCAATTAGCACAATCTTGGTGCTGCTTGTGCTCTCAGGTTTGCTGTTGTTACTAAGATGAGGAGGTCACTGCCAGGGAACTCAGCTGAGTGAGCTGAGCACACTGCTTGGTGCTGCACCACTGGGAGCCACAAGCCTCAGCACCAGAGCTGTGCTTCAGCACTACAGAGCCTGCCACTGGGTTCACAATGAGGCACAGGAATTGGGGCTGCTATTCCAAAGCCACTCAGCAAAAGTGAAGTGGCATGGGTTGGAATTAAAAAAAAAGGTTGTATTGCGAGGCTGTCAAAAAACTCATTTCCCTATTGGGAGGGGTGAATTAGTGGATTTCACAGCAAGTGCCCACAATTTCATTGGTACTTAACATATCAGCAAGGTGATGCTCTGTTCCTACAGTAGAGAAAAAGACATTCATTTATACCACCAGCTGAATTGGAATCTGATGCACTCTCTAAAACATGCAGATGACAACAGTGAGCTGAAAGTCCACTTGAAGCATTCTGTGATGAGTGTTTTAAGAACTAGACAAATGCAAGCACATTATTTTACATAGAAATCATTGTGTCCATCATTACTTACCTGAAACCTGGTCACTGCAGGGAGTTTGCTTCTGCAATATTTCCATACACTTGTAATTGGGATTGTAGATGCTTGATACAAGTCTTTACCTTTATTATCCCATTCTCCTTACATTTATTATAAAATTATTTTGAATAAAGGTAACCATTATCATGGCAGACATAGGAAATTTTCTGCAGTTGGCAGTTATCCTTTAGAGATCATTTATGATCCTAGATTAAGACTCCCCAATAAATTCCTAAGTGAGACAGTGTACAAACAGAACATGGCTAATGGAACTGGGAAATAAAGGACTTAGGCAGAAGGGGCCCGACCAGGTATAATCCCTAAAAAACTCCCTCTTCATCAGGCCTTTTATAAGTAATACTGTAAGGCCTCAACGTTTTGATTTAAAACTGGTGCTTACCAACAAAGTTAGAATTGCAGTGAAAACTGGAACAGCACATGCCAGAAGGATTCAGTGACCAAGCCTGGGAAAAGGCACAGCCTCTTTCAGGTGAGCTGATGTGAAAGCTTAATTAGATATTAAACCAGCATTTCTAAACAAGATGATGAGTGTTAAGCTAAACTGTAGACCAGTTTAAATTTCCACAGAAAATGTAAAACAAAACATGGTAGCAGTTTCCCTACCAGACTTCTGGAGTCAGTTTTCTATATACAATGAAGTTCTCCAAACTATCTTCCATTTATATGTTTGCAGAATAAAAGCAAGAGGCTCTACTAATAATACAGATTCCTGTCTAGGAGGTTATGAACACCAGCAGAGCCTTGAGGATGAATCAAGCCCCTTTTTCAATTCAGAGGGTTTTCATAACTATGTTTAGTATAACCTATTAGAACTTATTTTAACTTTGTACTTTCACACAATAATAAATTAACTCTCCCTCTGCAGTTTTTTCAATAGCAAAACACATTTCAGAATGACACCGTACCATCAATCTCAGTATTGTCAAGCTCACAACCAAGCACACTCCTCTCCTCTGAACTGTCCACAGGTGATGTTCAATACTGTGCAATGTCCATGAAGTAGAAATATACCCAGTTACAATAAAGTGCTAGGGAGTGATGACCTGAATTTCAACAATTGTCCTGAGAAGGGCTGTTTTGGGCTGTTATTTTGGATTTGATTTGCAATTAGTTTTTCTCAAAACAAGCAAGTTTTAGTTTATGCAGTAAAAAAAACCCAGACATTTGATATTGCTATTTATTTCTTTTTAAAAATTAGATAATTCTCAATGTAATATTCTAGCAACATGCTACTAAGCACTCTATACATTCCTTCTTCAAAATAATTCCAACTAGATCTTGGCAAGGATAAACCAAATAAGAATTACTTTAATAGTACCAACTAGAGTTAAACCAAAGGAGAATTCCTCCCCTGAATCTGACATTGTATTTATGTGAAATTGCACCACTCATATTTAATACTGTGTTGTCTTATATAACTCTTCAAATATAAATATTTCATTTCTCTGATAGAAACATTGTGTGTATATTTTTTCATCTAATTCAGAATAATGAAATAAAAATTTCCATGGGAATTAAGAAGAGTTTCAACTAGGGTTTCATATGGCAGGCTTTAAAATAGTGCCTGAACCAGTTATTCCACAGAGTTCTTGGTTAAAATCTACACACTTTCAATAACAATTTCCAGCAGTGCAAATTATGTGTCCTCCAAAAAGTTTTAATGAAAACAATTTAATTAAAACTGGTTTGACAACCTCAGTATGCAAAGTCAAACCACAGGATACTAAATACTTTTTGAGATTTATTTGCTTATCTACAAACAGAATTTCTCTCCAAGATCCCATGGAGCAGAAACAATTGTGGTAGCAATTAAAAGATTTTCATTTGTCAGATTCAAGGTCACTAGTTAAATTATTCAGTCAGTTGTACTTCCAGCAAAGACAATCTCTTACAGGCATGTATGGTTTTGTACATTGTTTCCTAAATTGTTTAGAAGCACACTCTTATAGTGTCTATTTTACGGTGTTGTGCTTTTTTACTTATTCCTCTGTACCATTTTTAGCTGAAAATTATTGTTCAACTTGTACAAATCACCCATAATTTAAACTGTATAATTACATTTCATGTAATCTCACAATTTCTTTGGGTAATTAAGTGATTCTCTACAGCTTTTTTATCAAAAAAAGAGCAATATACAATTAATGAATCCCAGTGGGATTTTCCCCCCTCACAAGCACTGACATTATTTATTTAAACACACTGAACCACATCCTTGGGCATGTCTGATGAGTTGTGCAGGAACCAGACATGCATGCAAAATGGCTCAAAGCTCACCTGTCACAAAGGGCCAGATCCTATATCAGGGCTATATCCTCTTCACAGAGAAAGGAAAAATAAACTGTGAATATCTAAATTACATCAGCTGTACAGATACAGTAGACCTTCAAGCAGAAGGAAAGCCCAGTAGTATGCCCTCTTATTTAAATTCTCCAGCATTTACTGTTTTGTTTTAGGAGTGCATATGGAAAGGATATATGGAACTCTATAGCACCAGAGGATTAAAATCCTCTCGGGGCAAATTACACTGAATGGAGGGCCAGTTTAGGGCTGGTATTTTAATTTTCAGTAGCTATACTATTCTAGAGGATCTAGCCTGTATCATCATAGTGCAAATGTAACCTCTTCTGTAGATATTTTCTGGTAACAATCAAACAACATAACCTTAGAAAAAGAGGTACACCTTGTTAGTGAGGCGTGGTACATGGACTCTATTATGTACCCAGGCACCTTCTTTCATTGCTGAACCATCCACTTTTCAGAAAACATTTTAAAAATAACATTTCCTTTGATAATATTAAAAGTAGATGATATGATTTTTTCCTCAGTAAATTAATAAAGTATTGTATAAACTGATTTTTCCAAAGTCATTTCAGTTTAAAATGGGCTGAGAAAAGTTACAATGTTTAATAATTTCAGAAGAGTACCTGGTTCACAACCATTTCTTTTTGTAATGAGAAAACTTTGTCTGTAAGCAGAAAAATAACCACATTTTCAAGTGATTTGCACACAGCTTTTTAGGTGCCACCACCACCTGCAGTTACGATGATGATGCTTTGTACCAACAGAACGGTGTCCTACTGATGATCAACATTCATCTTCTTCATGCGATGAAGCAGGGCATCTTTTTCCATTTGGACCTCAGCAAGAGCCATTTTGGCTTTGGCTAGTTCCTGTTTGAGACATTCGTTTTCTTCAATAAGCTGAAATGAAAGGGTCAGAAAAGAAAGCTATCAGTATAACTCCATACTGATGACTTTTTCCATTTCCGTAACTTTAAAAAAACCAAATGCTCCCATTCACTGCTAGGTGGAGGTTTGCTGAGGCTGAGTCAATTGCAACTGATTCTTAGTAAGTGTAGAACATGGAGAGAGTTAATGCAATCAGCTCAAAAGGCGGGAGGGATAGCCAGTGTTTCAGCTATGCCATTGCCATTCTGGAGTGGAATGGAAATGACCCAAGATTGTGAGCTCTAGGACCAAATTCTTACCCAGTGAGAAAAACAACCAAATTAATGTGTGGGCTCTGTCATCATCCATTCAAAATCTGAGTATGACTGATAGATCAGGACAGATTTGACCAAACAGCTAAGTCCCTTGTCTTTGGTAGCTGTGTTGTACAGGAATGAGGGAGATGGGGAGAAGAAAACTCCCTTGTAAAATTCCCTCTGACATAAAAGAGTAGGTGTGCAGTGTATTATTACACAATTTAGAAAGCAGTGTTACTGAACCACACCATAATGTCCATGAACCATATTTTCCATTTCCAACAGATTTCTAAACAAAAGTGTATCACAGGCCCACCCCCACATAGCCTTACAATTATGATTAATAATCATTGTAACATAATTTTGAGGAGGGCAAGGTGAAGTCAAAATGAGCTTTTTATACCTCATTTTTGAGGAAGTCAGATGAATCTCTGCTTGATTTAGAAGGTCTGGGTGTTTCCCAAGTAGTTTGTGTGGCTTGGTCCTGTGTTTTGTGTTCAACAGATCCCACTGCTTGCTGCAATGTGCTGCTTGAATTCTTCATCTTTGACACATCATTTACTTTTTGATTGTCTGCATTACAGAAATAGTGTGCAGGGGTTTTGTCAAAAATTTTTTAAGCTTTATTCTTATCAGTACAAAATTATACCCACCTAAAACAAATATACTTATAATATTAAGTATATTGATATTTGCCTCTCAAAATCAAATTTAAGAATAAAAATTTAATTAAAACTCATAACCTTTTTGAGGAAGAAAGAAACAATATGTAACTTCCAGCCTGGAGAAAATAACCACATTTTTATACCGCCCTGTGTCATCACCACAGAATATGCCCTCTGAATAATTAGAAATTTGAGAACTATTAATATTGCTATTAATATACTGTCTCCAGATTTCTCTGAAGACTGTGCTTACATTTAAAAACACAACTGAGATAAACCTGCAGAATCAAGTTTTTAAATTAGAAAATAACCTTAATTACTTGCCATTAAAGAAATTTTCTAGCATTTGTAACTGAAGTACACTATATAACACCTGTTAAAACAGACTGTTGTACATCAAGGAAAAAAGTCAGGGTCATGGTTTTACAGTAGTTTCTACTACTACCTGCAACAGAAAACAACAAAGACAGCAACCACCTTGGAAATGTGTAAATAAAAGCCAATTTTTTTGTTTGCTTTGTAGCAACAAAGGAACCCTAAACTTATCATGATGAAGTGGCATGCACTGATGAAACATATTCTGATGATATTATAAGCATATTTTTTATTTCTCCCAGATTGATTCAACGGTGGGTTATCACAGCCAATACACTATTCAAAAAGGTAATCTTCCTTTCTTTGACTACACTTAGAATTATGGCATATGGCAACACAGCTTACACAAATTATCACCAGTTACCTTTTCATAATTAGTCACAAGTACAAACAAAAGAAAAAACAACAGGATTATTGAATTGAGATATCAAGGTGAAGCAACATACAAACCTCTAATGAGAAAAGTGCCATCATCATTTCTTTCTATCCAGAGAATGTCAATATGCAGTTTTATGGGTACCAGCTCAGACGCCTTAACATTTTCGCGTGGACTGTCATCCTAAAAAATACACATAATAAAAAAGGAGTTTACAAGGAAATCGAAATAGATAATTAGGATGTTTATTTAAGTGGATTTATTGAAACTTGAAAGGGAATGTTTCAGAGCAGAATTTTGTAATGGGATCTCCACTAAACTTTGGCTCCCTTTTTTTTCCCCCAGGGATCGTTTTAAAGGCTCAAAATTATCTCTGAAGTAAGTCTGCTGAACTCAATATATAGTCCGACTAAAATACTTCAAAGTGTTTTTACAGACATCTCAGTAAGATTATACCCCAACTCAAGACATTTGTTAGCTCAGGAGCTGAGTCACAGATAAGAAGCCTGTGCTATATAGTGTCTGATTTTCCCTTGAACTATTTTAAGATTGAATGGGTATAACTATCATTCTTGAGCAGATTTTGTCTCTTCAGAATTTAGTTTGGGATGACACCAGCTGCAGTTTAGTTATACTACTGTGTTTAACAGAAGAGAAACTTCACAAATTACTTCTTTGGGGTTTCCCCAGGAAGTCTTTATAGTTCATTATCCCTGTCAAACAGAATAACGAAGCCAGTATAATCAGAAACTATATATATCAGCATTAAATGTGTACCAAGAAAGCTGTTGAGATATAGCTTCCAAAGCTTCTTGAAGCAGCATTGAGATTGCAGCAGAAAATGCAAACATAAAATAATCTTTCTCAAATTCTTCCTCTGTCATGAAACACACTGCATGATGTCTCATGCAGAAGAAATAAAAGAACATACTGCATTAAATAGGCAATGCAGCACACATTAGAACCATTTCTTCTCACTTTATAATACCCAACAACTCTACAGAAATGAATCATCTCTATGTCAAATCTGCAGTTTGTCAACCATCATGAGTAACTTCACCATGACTTGTGTGCACTGCCGAGTGAGCACTTTGGTGCTTTTGCTGCCAAGTAGAATCTTGTTGCCAGTTTATTATTGTACATTCCCCATCCCCAGCAGCTGCTTTCTGAAGAACATTTTGTTTAAGTCTGTCTTCTTGCCAATAAACCAGCACAATCCTAGTGGCTATGTGTAAAGGTTTTGCTATTTGCATTTGGGCATTCATGTTTGTGATCCACTGAAATCTGAGGAACAGATTCACAGCTCTTACAGAAAATGCTCGTGCTAATCCTGTAGAGGAGGAACAACTCTAAGAGTGCCCAAAGATCCTCAGGGGATGGAAGGGCTGTATCACTGAGGGAAGGAACACTGATGCATTTTGAGCAGAACACAAGACAACTGCCTTTCCAGTCAATAATGATCTTGGCAGAATCAAGACCTTAGCCCCAGATGTAGAACTGGAGCTGCTCTTCCAATCCTCAACTTGTTCAAAGTTTGTATGGGTGACTATTACTGTCCAAAGCAATGCAGTAATTGTCTTTATGTTTGTTTGTTAGTTTTTCTGTTGTTCTACACCTCTCAAAAAAGTGTCCTTATCTTTATATTCAGTGGTTGTGCAGCACAGAACTCATCCATCTTCTTTAAATGTCTGAAAGTCCCCTAGGAGACTTGAGCACTTGAGACTTGACTTGACTTTAAAATAATGTTACTATTTTAAGACATAGTGCTGAAAAAATGTTTGCACTGTTCAGTATCTGTTTCTAGAAGAACATGAAATTTGGGTTGTGTTCAAGTGGTTTGTACTGGAATTCTATAACCTTTCTCCTTATTTTGTACAGAACTTTCATTGCAAGAACTACCCTCCAACTAGGAGAGAGAAATAGCCTTTAAAATCCCCAGTTTGTAATTAGAAAACCATATCCTCTGCTAAGCATAAAAGCCCAACCAGAAAAACCCACATTGTGCCTCTAGAACCTTACATATAAAATTCCCAGACACTGTTACTCTACAAGAAAGATTTGTGAGAGGGGGGAAAAGTATAAAATATTAATTCATACAAATAGCTTGTTCATGCAGAAAATTCCCCTCCAGGCATACCACAGAGCTAACCAAATCTATGGATTTTTAAATTGTTTTATTGTTATCTAAAGACCTTTCAGAGTATGATAGCAGTTTCTTTGAAGTTAACTGTATCCAGATTAGTAGTTTATCATCAAAGAAACAAGAACACAATTTTTTTTGGAGCAGCCAAGTATCTCATTGTTAACATACTTTTAAATTAATCCTTGCATTAGAAACTTTTATCTTCATAGGCATCACTTCTGCGACAGTTTCATCTTCTAGAAAATGCTGAATGTTTGTGAGAGAAGATGTTAGAAATTCAGCACTGAAGTTCTCCACATGACACTGAAGAAACCCATTTTTTACAGCTAGCAGGGAATGTACAACAGCACTAGGCCCGCTTTCCCATCTCAGACTAATCTCAGGTGATGAATTAACAGGCCCAGCCACAGATTTACAGTCAGAACCTGTTGCAAAAAGAAAACAAATTTGCATTAAAATTTTGCAGTGTACAGAAAATCAATTATGATGTAATTATTTCCGCCTCTATTGTCCAACTGATTTTCCAAAAAGTACCATAGAATTATTATTCATGAAAGGCAGTATTGCAAATACAGAACTTCAGAGCAAATTTCTATGTATAGCACTTCAAAGTACAAAATTAAAGAGTACATATAAAGGCTAGTACCTCACTGTGACAAGAGAAAAGACAATGCAGAAGTATCACCATCCAGAAAAAACAAAAAAAGTTTCCTTGGTGCCTTGAGGATGGATAACCAATTATTTTGCATACTTTTCCAATGAGTTGTTAAATTTCAATTCAGAAAAACATTAAAGTCACTTCACTTTCTCAGGAGAGCAGGTATTTTTTGGAAAAGCTGAACTTCCTGACTTAGGAACCATGAATAGCAATGCAGAAAGATAGAGTGTATGACCACATATGCATTACTTGAGTGGCAATAGACTTGAACGTTAAAAAACTCTGGCGCTTTCTTGCTAATTTCAGTATCTTTTATCAGTAAGGATAATTACAACATTCAACCTAAAAAATCTAGAAACCATAATAAACGAAACTAAAGTAAACTAAGATAAAACTTTAAGGTAACCAGATTGCAGGGATGGGGGGGCAGTGAGCAGTAACCATTTTTTGTATAAAATAGTTACCCCATGGGATTCTCAAGTCATGTCATCACTATGATGGCTGACTTACAGAAATTATCTCTATGACAAGAAGCACAATCACAGTAACAGAAAAAACAAGCATTGAAAGTTGAAAGATACCTCCAGAAAGAAACTCAAGAAAAATCAACCGCATTATGTCAATTCATCATGCAACAGACACTGCCTAGAGCTACAGCAGCCTGACAATGTAATTGATTTGCTTTCCTATTTGTACAATAATTGGGCTCCTCTTCCTGTATAGTGTGCAGGTCATGGATGACCTGGCACAGCAGCACAGTTCAGGACTTGTGCACTTATCTACTGGCACTAGAGCGAGGGTAGACGGACACACTGCCGATCTGCGCCGACAAAGACCAATGACAAGATGTACATGACAATCTTCGGCCTCTGCTGTGAACCAGAATCTCTCCCTTTGTTACCTCTAGAATAGAGGTTTCCACAACACTGACAGCCACTACTCCATCCTTCCATCTTTCCAATGTTTAAGAAGTACTAAATCTCATATTCCCCTTCCCCACAAAAACCCCCCCCAAAAACCAAGCAACCACCAAAACCATACTGCGAGTATCAACTATCTTTTTAGGCTCAGTCCAGACAAAAGTGAATAAACTACCAGCAGCCCAGGAGAAGAAGGGACACTCTCCAGACAGAAGAACAATGACCACTCTGTTCAATGAATCTCTGCAACTGGTTCGGGAAACTTCATTTTCCTCAAGGATCCGTATACTTCCCACACATACAGATAAAGAAATAAGCAGTAGGTGCCCTATGTATTTCTGCACCTGAAAAGAGTGCCTGCATCATTGCTGGAAGGATCCAAAGTACAGAAAAAGAGCAGAAGAAAAGAACACACATTCAGTCTCAGCCTTGAGTCAATTTTAGTTATCTTGCAGATACCTGAAAGGGGCAGAGTCAAGAGAAGATGGAGTAAAAAATGTGTTAAAAAATTTAGAAGCTGCTGTGAACTGCTATTGCCTTCTAACAAGCAGGTTCAGCATGCTAAGATCTCCGTAAAAGCACAGCCCTCCCACAATACTTCTGCCATACTCCATCCCTCCTTCTTTTGGTTTTGCTGCCAGGCAACATCAGATAAAGTTGCAGTCCTGCATCCAGCCCTGCAGGGAATTGCACAGCTGCCATTTAGCCCTCAACTTAGTCCAGCTTTTAGCCACATTCTTCCCTTTTTACATCTACTGTATTAGCAGTATAGTAGATTTTAAATGGTTATTTTCATCTAGAACATCTTGGAGACTGTAATTACAAGTTAAGTATTCACTGCATTGCATGGTTTCTCAGATTACTGGTTTCAATTGTTAATGCAGCACTTGAGAAAGTTTTATTAAAAGGTTTTGAAGAGGGAGGTTGCTTTTATTGGGATATTATTGTACACATTTGCTCACCTGTTCTTTTAGTTGTATTTTGTTACTATTAATTCTTTTAAACAGTCTCTTTTGATCTGATTCTCAAGCTTTTTCCAAACTTTTTCACTTTTAGTTCTAATAGAAATGAATATGGGTCACAGGGAGCAGCAGCAGAAGATTCCTGACAGTACAGAAATCACAGTGAAGAGAAAAGATCAGTGGAAAGATGATGTACATTATAGAACAGGAGTGACCAGCAATGCATAAAAAACCAAAAAAAGTGTTGTTGGCTCACCCATTCAGGTACCTGCCAGAAAGAGAAAGAAAGAGATATGAAGTGGAAGTATTTGGAGATTCCAATCATGTTATACCCTTTCTATCCACAAAATAATTAGACAGTGCACAAGCCTCTCATTTATCAGCTGAGAAGCATTATCATTATCAGAGGCTCCAGTTGTAGATACAAACAAGAGCAGGAAGGTGGCATGTTCATGTTATTTACTCCCTCCAGCTTTCACAGAGGATATGGCAGATAACAAGAAGTCAATTTGCCTGCTGTATGAACTGAAGGTCAGCTGTGAGTCTTCCCTGCTGGATCTTCTCCTAGCCTTCAGATGCTTGACTACAACATCATGCAACAGCTGGTCAGGCAGCAGCTGCTGGCAGTGGCTCAGCTTACTAGTAACTGGTTCTTTAGCCAGGGGATCAGAGGTTGTACCACCTCTGAAGCTGAAGCACCTCCTGAACAAAAGCCATGCAGATAGAAGGTTGGAATAAGACAATGGCAGCCAACAGCTGCTATAGCTATTTCTTCGGAAAGGAACTGATCCAGAAGCAGGTGAGTCAGGGATCTGCCCCAAAAACCTTATAGTGCAACAGAGCTTACATCCAGCAATCCATGTAGAAGGCTGGCAGAGGGGAGCAAAGCAGACTGTGACATGAGCTGCCACACCAATACATCATGCCAAGGAAAACACCCCATCCATGAGAACTCAGTTTTTCTGGCAAAGTGTGTATATATTGTACTCATGCCCAAGAACAGCTCTGACAAGACACCAGTTCATCTAGCTGTGCAAATACTTGGCATGAAACTTCACTCTTTGTATTAAGCTTAAAAAAAAACCAAAAACAACCAAGCAACAAAACCCCCAAAAAACCAAAACAAACAAAAAACCCCAACCCAAACCAAACTAAAAACAGTTGTCTGTCTTTAAAGCTCATATTTCCTGACAGAGGATGTGTTTAAAATTTCCCTAAACCACATATTATAAGCCTGTTTAAACAGTGTGTGTCATTTAATCTAGAGAAACTGACCTTGGAAAAAAAAAGTTCCTTCAAAGGAAGGTACATAAAGCAAAGTACTATTAGAGTCATAAGGAGTTCCATCTTCACAAAAGAGTAACACAATGCAATGTGTTGTGGTTCCACCCCCTCAGCAGCCAGGCCCCCCACAGCCTCTTGCTCACCCCCCCCACCAGTGGGATCAGTGAGAGAACTGCAAGGGTAAAAGCCAGAAAACTTGTGGTGTAAGACAAAGACAGTTTAATACAGAAAACAAAATCCAAGAACATAGCCCCATACCAGTCACTATGAAGACAATTAATTCTACCCCAGCCAAAACCAGCCCATAATGCAGCTTAATTCATTTTCAAAAAAGCAAACTAATGACCAGAATTCAATGCAATGCACCTTTTTACCCACATGATCACATACAGTTCCATTCATTTATTCTTCCTTTTTAATGTATGGCAATGAAGAAAGAAATCAGAGTTCTAAACTAACATAAAAGCTAGTCTAACATAAAACTGTGTATGCATGTTTATTTACTTAGAACAAATGTTTCCAGCTCCAATTTCAACACACTGAATTGTCAATTCTTACCAACAGTTCTGTTGCACAGATATTGTCGAACACCAACATTTCCTAGTTGGTTTGGTATCACTTGGTTCACCTGTAAGCATATTTCTGTGTCTTCTCCTCTGAAGTCAATCTCACCATTAATACCAAATACTTGAAAAACCACAACAGACATCTGTCAACAAAACCCAGATAAAATAATATAAGATTATAAAATTATTTTACAGTGATTATTGTTTGTAAGGTATGTCCAAACCTTTTCCATCACAAAAGGAAAACAGTCCTTTGTATTGAAAACCCTTGCTCACAGAGAAGCAAAAAGTTTTCTCATTTTCTTATTCTTTTCTTTTTGTACACATTGGCTTCATAATGGATTGCTCAACAGCCTGTCCAAAGACAGATACTTGTACTGCTGCCAATTCAGAACTGGCTAGAAAAGCCATGGAAGTGAGACAGTTTCCTTACTTTGACAGAGAAGCACATGACCTATGTGAATACCTGAAATTTCAGGTATCTGACATTACCTACAACTACATTCAACATTATGCATATCATAAGCACAACCAAGCACTTGCAGTGCTGAATCAAACCAGGTTAAAAAGCTAGGATAG
The DNA here is from genome assembly GCF_015832195.1 of Motacilla alba alba. Classification (NCBI taxonomy): domain Eukaryota; kingdom Metazoa; phylum Chordata; class Aves; order Passeriformes; family Motacillidae; genus Motacilla; species Motacilla alba. The sequence continues at coordinate 45,877,726 of NC_052031.1, forward strand.
GCTACTAAACTTTGGCTATCAGTATAGTAGTCGGCCCTTTTTCTCTATTTACTGGGTTGCTATATTTTTAAAAAATAAGTAGAAGCCAGTTTTAAGTCAGCTTTGGTCTCAGAAGATGTCTATCCATCATCATTACTACTATTTTGGGTTCATTTTTCTAATGACTCAAAAAATCACCTCTAAAATAAGACATTTTAGTTGTGATTTAAGGTTTAATTTACAGAGTCATGTATTCTAATGGTAATAACATTACCATTTCTTCACTAGTCTCATGAGCATTTTCTGAAGCAGCACTCATGGCATCTGGAGATGAGCCATCACAATTTTCCATCACTGTGCCTCCTTCGTGGACATTTTCTGATGGGCTTTGATAGTTTGTGGCTGTAATACCTTCCAAATACACATCAGAAAAAAGGAAAAGTTAGCACAGCATAATTTTAATCACTCCTACATTAAGAATAAAGTCAGTGTCTGTTAGTGAATGCGCACATTAACTCATTTTTTAATATGAGTTGAGTGGCTTATTAAACAAATATCCATTCCAAATCCATTCCTCTTATAGAGAGTTCAAAGTTCTAGATGCTAATCAAAAGTAAAGCAGGATATGGTGTCAAAAACAATACAGCACTCTACATGCACTGTTAAAAAAACTTGTGAAGGCATTTTTTAGTCTTCCAAATCAAATAATATAAATGTGATGCAGCTGAAAAAAAATTCCAAGTTGTGTATCTAAAATACTGCATAGTGCCTTTATAGCAGATGCTTGTATGTTTAGAGAAGTAAGCTACATATATTTTCATTAGAGCAATCATAGTCATGATAGTGTTTCCTTGACAACTGGAAAGCATAGATACTTGACCTGCAGTTAAATATTGTTTAACAAGCTAAAAAGACATATAAAGTTATTTAAAATGGAAAATGTATTTCATGGCATACTCCCACATAAGCACATGCAGGAATACTCCTACAATGCAAATATATAACAGACTTGCAAGTGAAGCAGTCTTCTCATTATTGCTCTATACTGAAGAGAAATCCTACAGAAAAAAAACAGTCTTATGCAAATTAGAATTATAAGAAAAGAGGTAGCAATAAGGTCTTCTTACTCTCTTTCCTGACATGGGAAAATTATTTCATCAGTATATACACAGATGAGCAAAAATTGGACAAATACCTGCTATTAGACAGTCAATACTTGGGAAATGGTCCTTGAGGGATGAGCTGCAAGGAGACTACCAAACCTATTTGACAGGTAATTAGCACAGTGAGCATTAGTGAAAACTCATTTCTTTTTCATCCACTTCTAAAATGAAAGCTTCTTTACCACTTCAAGTGTAAAGCAGATTCGGGCTCCATCCTGTAAGTATTGCAGCCAAAGCAGTTGCTTTCAAGCATAGAAAGGAACAACTTCTGCCTAATTCAGATTTGCAACACAGCACTTGAATGCTCTTACTTTCCTTAAGAGAGGAAAATTAAGCAGTGTTAAAGTTAAATAGAGCTGCTTGAGTGGCACACAGTACTGCTTTCCCTTGAAATTATATATGGTGAATACACTTGATATTACTGGTGAAGGTAACAGAAATAGTCTTGTAAAGTATCCAGGATTTGCTGGACTAGAATTCTTTTGAGCATGACTTTAATAAAAAACAACATTTTCATGTATTGCTTAAAAATATTTTGTGAAACCTGCTTACCTTTCTCCAGAAAGCTTTGACTATCACTTCCATCACTCTCTATCAAATGATCCTCTAGCATCATACTATCAATAGAGATGGTATCCAGAGAGACTTGTGATGGACTTCTCTTCATATTTTTGTAAGAAACAGAGAATGCAGGGAGGTTGGATGAGCAGCGTTCCTTAGGCTTAGCACTTTTAAAATATAAAGATATGAGAAAATTATTATTTATATTAAATAATACATAGAAATTACATTAAAAATTCCTATAAACCAAGCAAGATATAAATGAAAAAGTCTGATTATTCAATAATCCTTTGATAAGACAAGGTAAATGTAGAAACAACATATATTCATGTAGGTATTTATGCCAATACTTCTCTCAATACATATTTCCTAACACTTAAACTAAAAGTAAATAGTTTAAATCAATTAACTAACACTTCATTTTAGCTTTCACTGAATGCTGGATACCGCATAACCTTTTACATGCTTTAAAAAATTTCATCTACTAGAACCCAGAATCACAGAACAGCCTGAGTTGGAAGGACCATTGAGATCACTCTTAAGATGTTCCCTTCCTGACTGCTGAAAGTACTGGAAGTCTGTGGCCAACAAGATTTCTAAATATTTTCAAAGAGTAGGTAAACTGTTTTAGTATTAATTTTCTATACCTTGAAGAAGACTGGAATGCAAACATTTTAACTGAAGCCACTTTGTCTTTGTTGATTTCAAGCTCTTCAGATTCTAAGGCAGTTTCTGTTTCCAAGTCAGCGACTTGGTTAGGACAGCCTTCAGTTGTGCCTTCCTGCTCATTTAACTTATTTGAGAATATGTTTCTGTCATCCTCTTTATCAATGAAAAATTCAGTAGAATCTTCTCTCTTATTTAGAATGGACACCGAATCCCTAGGATTCAAACTACTTTTCTCACTTAGAGGTCCACAGACCTCTTCTGAATCACTTCTACTAAAAAGTCCACTGCTTCCTCCTTCACTTGTATCTCCCAAACCTTTATCTGATGCATCATCGGAAAATGACATTGCTTTCTGAAAATCCGTATTACTGTCTGATTTAAACAAAAGAGGATCTATTAAAATTCCTTTATTAACTTCAGCATTCAGAGGCTTGCAGTCATTTACATAATCAAAATTAGTAATACTGGCTTCCACTATCTTACTACCAACTAATTTACTCTCTGAAGTAAGAGTTTCCCCATTTCCCACAGGGGAGAGTTCTGATGCCACAGGACTTCCTTCTTCCTCAACAGGAGATTGACAAGGGTTTCCCTGAGTCACAGGATGGAGCAGTAAGGCTACTTCTGCACTTTTCAGGAGAATCCCAATGCAGACATCTGTTTGCTTTGCAGGTTTTCCTGTCACTGCCTCTACGTCCTTCCTTAAGTTTTCCAGGAGCAATACAAGAGACTCATGGAGAAACAGCAAAAAAAGATACTGGTAGTGATTGATCTGCACGCTTACATGTTTTTGAACATGGACAAGAACATGTACATCTGCATCAGAGGAAGAGCTTTCAGAAAGCACTCCTGAAGTCTCAGACTTTTGAATGCCATTGGTTGAGGGCTCCGTCTCACTGCTGTAATACTCCTTTAGAAGTTTTTTACGTTGCAATCTATTAGAGAGATCACTAGATTCACTTTTTGGAATGTTCAAGGCTGTCTGATTATGGGATACAAGCTCTTTTTGTGACTTTGCAAATCTTATTGGCTGGCAAATCCAAAGTGAAAGCGGGAAAGAGTCCACAAAGCTTATTGGCCGACCTTTCCCACTTTTTGCTCCTTCGTAATCTATCCAAAACTGGGGAAAATGCATGGCCCAAACATCAGTAGCTGCAGATGTCTTTAATGCATATTTATTCAATTCTGGAATGATATAACCTTTATAAATATCATGCATTTTGGTATCTTGTTCATGAGCATGTCTCTGGAAGATTGGATGTAAAAGATTAAAATTTTGGGGGGACTTAGGGAAAGTGGTGAAATTTCTACTGAAAAATTCAGAGTCCTTGAAGTTCTGAAACAAAGCTTCTAGATCAGAGTGTCTGCAGTTTGGTGAACATCTGGTATTCGTAGCAATCATCTCTGAACTTTGAATGGAAAGTGCACGAGGTTGATCTTTATGAATTTCAGGTTTGTTTTCATATGGGATGATGATCTGCAAGGGAGAAATACATTTTCTCTCGTTAAAAATATGTAGATTAAGAAGGTATACAATTAAAGAAACAAAATAATAGCCATGACAGCTGATACCAAGAAATATAATTATAGTTTTATGAGAAATCAAGTACAGTGAAACAGGGATAAGTCGGGCTCACAGACTATGATTTATATTCTCTCTCATATGATGTGGCATCAATATTTGTACAAAAACATAAGAGTCTCAGGCTTTTCTTATCTGAAGCTCTTAAATTTAGTTCAGCTATATTAGGCTGAAGTGGCTCATTTACTCAACTCAAGTAGCTTGGTAGAACGTTTCTTAAAGTGTTTCCAAAATTTACAGCTTTGAAAAACAGGGAATCATAATTTGGAGTTCAATCTGGCATGTCAGATAGGGGTTTTCACCATACCAAGCACTACAGTATTTTATTTCTTTTTTAAGATACAAGCAAACAGTCAGATGTGCCAATGCAGCTAATATTCTTAACATTGCAAAATATAGAGCAGGTATTTTTGACAATTATCTGATAATTATAATACATTTGTTTCACCAGGAAAATAATAATATACTTCAACTCCTAAAGAAGAACAAATTGTTCAGCACACTGTAATTAACTTGCAAATTTTCAGTGCACATTTTAAAGTAAACTTATTTTATGCCAAATCCTGAATTTTAAATTGTTAACATGAACCTTGGCCACTCTAGTTTTGCTATTATCAGTGACACTACCTTCTATCATAATATCTCCATTCTGAATCTAGAAAGTAGGAGTAAAAAAAAATCACCCCTAAAGACATAAAGATGGGGGTAATGAAGCTTCTTCATTTAAATACAAGAACTCAGAAAAAATAACTAAATAAAATAATTAACCATATGATATGTAAACATCAATTCATCATTTGCTTGAATAAAAATAATGCTGTTAATACAGGGTGACATAATTAATATGAATCAAGGTTTAAGGGATGTAAGAATACTTCTATCCTCTCGTCGTTTAGTAGGATATCCCATATAATAATTCAATATCAGATTAATCTATATTTGCAGATTTCCAGTTGTTTGCTCTTAATAACTGTTTCTACACAGTATAAACCACATCCTTGTAAAGTTCCATTAAGAAGGTAGCAAGAGCTTAGAAAGATAACCATCTCTCCATATGCTGACTTTTTAGAGCCCTTGAAACCTCTCCTGTGGGCAGCACTGAAGAGACTCATTTTGTTCACCTCTGAACCTTGGAAATCATACAGTGAAACACCCAATACAAAGAGGGGATGGCTGGGAAATTTATCTGCTTGATAATCCTTTTTTACAAAAGAGGAGAAGACAAGGGAAGCAAAAATTTGATGTTCAGCTGCATTAACAAGCACCACTCCTCTGGAATAAGCATACAGAGAACTCATTTACCTGAACTGCACCAACAGTGAGCACGAAACAGAAAATGGTGAGAATGGGATTTGAAGAAGGAAATAAACCTTCAGATTAACTGTTTTCTTTACTCTAGAGCATTCACCAACAAGACAAACGAGCTTTGATATAATACAACCAGATGAACAAAGTAGGGCCCTTGCATTAATATAGAGCACAAATATTAATTTTTCACTTTTTTTTACTTTAGTGCTCAGTTTCTTTTTAGCTCTGCTATGTCAAGTTCGCTGACCACAGGGAAATAACTTGTTAGTATTCCCACTCAGGTCTTCAATACAAAACCAAAATACCCAAACCAAAATACCAGGACACAGATGAAGGAGTACAGGAAACAAGATGTCTGTCTTCAAACAATCATATTCTGCAGAGTTTTTTAGAGAAGCGTTTTTTCATTCATTTAGGTAAGAGAATAAGAGAAGAAATAGTCTTCCAAGGAACCACAAAACCTCTACTCAATGACAGCATACCTTCAACATTAGTCCATCCACTCTCACATCAACATGTTCATCTGATTTTGAATTGTCATTTAACTTGTACATGGCCATGAACTGAATAAGACTCTGTTTCAAATCTAAGACAAACTGGTTTAGCCAAAGAATACTTCTCTGATCCAGAGTGAACTGTAAAGCATTCAGCTGGCCATACAAATTTGGACATGGAACTAAAAGAGAAAAGAAAACGAAACCATGAGAATAAGTAAAATGTTTATGGGTTGGGTTTTCTTTGGGCTTTAAACAATTGCAAACTTACATTTTCACCAGTACTTTTCATCAGAGAAAGAACAGAAACTCAATCCTTTAGTCTCAAGGAAGAATTAATTGTTAGGGGATACCTGAAGTGATGTGTTTTTCTCTCACTCCAAGAAAGTAACTGAAATTTTGAGTTGTAAAAAAACTAAGAATAGAATTAAGTCTGAAGAAATGGGGAGAATATTCTCATTACAGAGGAAAGGAAAAACCATGGAAATTTGCTGTCCTCAAGTTCCATCCCCAAGAAATCTACTAACATTTCTGTATATAAAATAAAGCAAACCACAGAACACACTCCTACAAATAACTCCAGCAGCTCTTCATTGCATTTTAGGTATTGTTGCAATATGGGTTCTTTTATGTCGTCAGATAGTGAAATTGCAGAAACAATTTGTGTATGTTGGAGAATGAATAATTCATGTGCCAGTAAAAATGCTGCAAGTGTTTTCAGACTGAACAACCATGTTTATAAAAAAAAGTATTATTAGGAGTTTGCAGGAGCAAGCACTGTGGAAATGGAGCAGTCATGTGCTTTATCCATTTTAGAAAGTCATTACCTATTTCCAAGCTTTAAGCTTTACAAAGGTGAAAGTAACACACAAAAATTATGCATTTATTTTATGTCAGTAAAAAAAAAAATTCTTACTAGGAAAGTCCTTTCCATCTGGGTAGTAATATTCAGTGAATTCAAAATGAATAGCTGGCATTTCTGGTGGAAGATAAAGTGACTTTTTATTGCAAGAGATCAGAGCTTTAGGGGAAGAACGACACTGGTCTGCTGTTGAAACCTGCAAATGATAAAAGATAATTTCATTAACACATTACATTTTTATGAATGATTAAGCATTTTTAGTTGCATGGTACTGTCCTAGTAAGGTAATATTCCACTGCTCTTGGATGTAGGCCCCTGAACAACACAACACAAAGTACAACACAAAGTGCTGATGAACACTTAACTGCTTGAAGCAGAAATGACTCACATAGAAGAGTTTCACAAGAAAACTCTTTTAAAGGTACCAGGTCCCCTTCCTTCATACAAGGCAAGAGGCAGCGGGTCACTTTCAAAGGTATCCAGCAGAAGACTAGAATGATCTGATTTTTTTATTGCAAATACTACAGCTCCTGTTTAAGCATTCATGTTTGGATGGAGTGTATTTCCATACAGTCTGGTCTAGATAAGGATTAGATAAGCTAGATAAGTTTATTACACATTTTAGGTAGTTCTTGTATTGTTATAAGAACAAATCCCAGTACACTGGCTGACTCTCAAACTGTGTGTGAAGCAAGGTGTTCAGCATGCACCTGGCAGAGGGGTGTATGCTTGGATATGCCTGAAGATCTGCTTCACAGGAGAATCAAGATGCTATGGAAGAGTAATCTCCATTTCTGTTTCCTTACAATGTAAATTATCAAACAAATAAGAAATCAGCATTGGAATAAATTTCATTGAATCCATCCTAGTTTAAAAAGCATGTTGACAAAACAAAACTTTTCCATTCAACAGTTAGTAGGTCAAACTGTTAGTCTGAAATTACCCAATGTATTAATTTGAATATATGATGATGTCTACTAGAATTTCCCTGGAAACAATAAATACACGACCTTTATAAGCCTGCTTCACTTTATGTAGCTGTTTTCAAGAGGCAAACATATCTACATTAACAGACACAAAAATTCAAGTAAAATGATCTATTTAGAAAAATAGTTTTTAGGAAATTGCATAGAAATATCGACAATTTAAAAACTGAAAATGTGTTTGTGTAGAGAGGAGGAGACGAGCAGAAGGCAAATGGAAACATGAACAGTACAAAACAATAGTATAAAACCACTTCAGACCCAGATGAAGGCTCCCAGCAGCAATCTGCTATCTCCCACAACACCAATAGTGATATAGCAGGAAACTGTCGGAAATTGGAAAAACAGCAAGCAGAATCACAGTGACAAAAGACACATACTAAAGGACACATTTTTGTTGGGACCTGAAATTTAAGACTAGATCCTCACATATCACTGCAATTCTGCCTAATGGAGACACACTCCTTCTCTATTTCACTTGCCTCAGAACAGTCAATCTGGACCACAACCAGCAACTAAAACTACTCATTCTTACAAAGGGGAGGGGGATGGAAATGGTAAAAGTGTCTGCTCAAAATGTCACTGGAAAGGGAGTGGCTGGAAAAAGATTTTAAAAACTTAATAAAATCTCTTAGGAGTTTTTAATGTACTTTGAAAAATATAACAATAAGAAAAGTATAATATACAAAACCACATATTAAAATATTAGGCACATAAGACAGTACAATAAAAAGATTGAGTTTGAATTCCAAATTCATTATTTGGAGAACAATAGAACTTAGATCCAACACTTAATTGTGATAGGATCACAATTTTAACAAAGCAGAAGCATAAAGGTCTACCCCAATAATGAATGCAAAGTCTCATTAATTTCAATGGGCTTCATAGTGTCCCTTAAAAACCACAGTTATATAACAGTAAGGGTGGAGTTGCCCCAGTTTTACTAACTTAAAGAAATGTACCTGATATATATTGAAGTCTGCAAGTCTAACCACTATAGGACTAGACATCAGTTTGCCCTTTGGTTGTTGGGAAGATACAGAGGAAGCCCTAGATGTTCCCTTCGGTATCTGTTCCTTGCCTGTAAGAAAGAATAGTGATGGAATCATTGAAAAGAACAGTCTTTTTTTCCATAGTTTCAATATTTCATGGAAGTAGAGAATTAGGGATGTAAAGAAAATACCTGTTTGTAGGTTCTGAGGAGATACAGCAGGTGGTGATTTGGGAGGAGAATCTATGACCTGATCTTTCACAGCCTGCTTAAGCAATTCAACATTGCTTTTGAATTCATTTAATAATTCTTTGGCCCATCCACTTCTGGTTTTTGTGGCATCACTATAATGCATCCAGTGATCACAGCTGTCTCCTGCAAATAAGAGAAATGGGAAAAATATTAGCTCATTTGAATTTTGCTTTTAACAGGGTAACAAGTTTCCACTATTTCACAAGTATTCTTCGAACTATAAGCTCATTGCATGCTGTAATTATAGAACAACAGCAGTCATACCAGACGTTAAAACAGAAGTTATATATTCCATATACATTCCATATTCCAAGTCTCAGCACTTCACGAAATCACTCAGAATACAGCATTGCCAGCTGCCTTATAACACCACTAACACTCAAAACATCATTGAGTATTTTCAGTTCAGAGAAATCTTACGACACATTAATGTCATATGTGAGAACATGCAAAAAAATGTTCAATTGAAAAAAAAAAAGTGAGAGCAGTAACAGAACGATGTTCTCATGCTCACTTTTTCCAAGCTTATCTTTCCTGCCAGAACTGTGTCCTAAGAAGTTCCTGGTCCCTTTCCAGAAATGTATTCTTTTTGTCTTGGTTCTCTAGCACCTTTATGGCACACAAACAACAAGGTAAGTTCAAGAAGTGCTGCAGTACACACAGCCTTAAAAATCAATCCCACTGGAAATTCTTTTGTTCCTGCTTTCAATTCCAACATGTTTCTGTTGGTCAAGCACTCAAACCCCTAAAGGAGGTCGTGATATCTTCAAGTAGTCCCTGTAAAGACATTCTACTAACCTGTTCAATAATAAGGATGCAATAGCAAATAACTTCTATCAGTTGGTACATCACTCTTTAAATACTACCATGTGAAAACTTACTTCATTTAGGATTTAATGAGTTTTGGATACTTATACTGGGGATAAGCAAATATGTTTGCTATTAAAATAGGAAAATTATTTTGAAAAAAAAAAGTGATTTTAAGCCTAAATGCAAATATTGCAGCATTAAATAAACTTTTAGGCTGGCGCCTATCACAAGAAATGACATTTTTCCCCACCTTTCTTCACAGTTATCTTTGTCGGTTTTATCATTTTTATAGCTAAGAAAGAAGATAAAGGAACAGGGAAAAAAACAGAGAGGGAACAAAAGGACGAAGATGCATTAGACTGAAGCCCATGACACTGGCTTCAGTGTTTTAGATTCTCCAAAACGGCTAGCAGCATGGGGTTACTCCAAGCACATGTACACAGACTCTGAAGGACCTACAGAACTCTGTTAGCAACACCATAGGGAAAGCTCTAACACCCCTTCTGGGAAGCCAGTTTGGGCAACTGCCTCTCTGAAGTACATGAACACTAACACATGCAGCAGCACGTGGGAGCAGGGCAACCACACCCCTGTATGCAGTTGCATGGCAGTGATCTCATTAGGATCACAGACACGTGACAAGACGGCACACACAACTGAAATGCTGCAGGGGATGAACAGGGTATTTGGGGAGCACAAGAGGGCAGGCAGGGCAAGACCAGTGGGAACAGATGGAGCTCAGCCTTGGGATGGATCAGCAGGCAACTGAGTGTTTACAGTTTGGGAGTAGAGGACAGACTAACATGAATGATGATGTGGATTTCTGCTCCAGACCATCTGATTAGGAAGATGATCAGACCCTGTTTTGTTGTCACATGCTCTGTAATGTATCCTCTTTTAAAATTTTTAGATTTCTACTAGAAATTATTTATTAGAAACACTTTTCTCATAAATATTTTTTAAGAAACACTTCTTTTGAAATTGCTAACATTTTTTAAATAACATTGCTTAACAAAAGGCTACATAAGCCTCTACACACTGAGGTTCCTGTTCAGCAAAATAATGTAAAAAGCAAAACACTGATTGGAAATGGACATAAAATGATAATGTTTTATATATGAAAAAAACTAACAGATTGATTCTTGCTAATATCCAGTTACTGAATTCTCAATATGCAATACTGCCTGTCTCTGCCAACACAAAATTCTCTATTCTCTTCATGTCAGAAATGTGTAAACACTGTTTTGTTGACCAAACAAAACAGTGAAAAGCATTTGGCCTAAAACAGCTCCTTCACAGAAATTAAATTGGTTCCCAGATTGAGGCTTTTGTAGCTTGTTTTTGTATATAGAAGGAAGTAAAAAGGTGCATTTCAAATGGTTTGAGCATGATTATCCAAGCTGTATATGTGTATGCACAATTTTTTTTAGCTTTCAGACATGACAGTCACAGTCACAGGTAATTCATAAAACGCTTGCTTTCATACCTGCTTTGTGAAATGGATAATAGTCCACTGTTAAATAGCTGAAGGAAAGCTGCATGGCCCCTCCTGTAACACGTCTGTTTGGGTCTGTAAAACAAAACAGTGCTTGGCTCTGCAGACATTGCATTTAGCATGTTAGTTCTCATGCTGCTGTAATCCTTTAAACACCTAACACCTACTTTCTTCCCTTTACTGTCTCTCCTTACAACCTCATTATCTTCCCTCAAAATTTTCATTCAGATAGTCTTTACTGGTTTCTAAAGATCAGTTTACAGAGAATTCTGTACTCAGCCACTTCTTTCTGTACTCAGTCACTTCTTACAAATTGCATGCTGTTTTCAATGCTACTAAAAAGACAACATCTTGAAAACACATTACTGCAGTTTTTCTGAAACAATTTTTTTACACTGAATATATGATTATGATCAGTCTTTGAAGTCAACATTTACTTTCAAGAATACTATATAATATAATTTTATTTGACAAATATTGCAGTGAAGGGGTCTTCTGAGAATCTTCTCTTCTGACTTTTTCCACTGTTGAATTTAAACTCAAAAAGTAAAGGACCAATAAAAAGATTTCACTAGGAGTGATAAATTCCAACCACAGTAGATGCACTGCATGTAAGGAAATACGTCTCCAGCCAGTGAACCTTATGCTCTGCTGTTCTCAAAGTGTCTTTCCTAACCAAGGAAATGCATTTTTGTTAAACCCTATGTTTTTAATATTCTTCTTCAGCAGACCTTGTATGTTTTCATTAATTTTTCAGTGACTAGATATACAGTAATATCTCACTCCCTATGATCACTTTTGAAAGACATGCAAAAATGCCCTTATTTGTCTTCCTTTTTTCCTGATTCTAAATGTGACTACCTGCAATAGGTTTTTGTTAAAAAAAGAAGTACAAGATTTGCACACAAAATTTTAAGGTCACGGGACACTTATTCCATTCTTTCCATGTGCTGCAGACCATAAAAATTGTCTTAATTAGTAACACAAAGAGGACTGCTCTTTTATTAGTTTGCATTTATAAGAGTATTAAAGAAACAGATTGTATAGTGACCCCTTCAAGCCACAAAAATGTTGCCAGTGCATTCTTCATAACCCAGTTAACTTATAAAAGTTCCTAGAAGACAGGAAAAGCACAGAAGCTACTAGCATTCTTAGATTTTGCACTTATTCTAAAATAATTACATTTATTAATGAAATGCTGTCCTAACAGAGCCACCTAAATAGCTTTACATGAGTCCATAGACACTGGAGACAATTCTAACTATTCCTCTAAACTAAAGTCTCTTGACTTTATTGTTTTATTATTTTCTCATTATTGTATTCCTCAAAATGCCTCCCCTGAAGATGATTATGATTCATAGACATGCAACTTAAAAGAAATAAAAAATTACCTTTTTCTTTAGAATGGATATCATCACATATATGTAGGTCCAAGTGGGAAATTACTAAGTGATAAGAAGTTTCCTTAACATCAAAATCATTAAACAATTTTACTATTGCATCGTTTTGATCAGGTGCTGCTGGTGTCTGGTGCGCTTTCACCTGCTGGGAGCTGGGTGCAGGGGCAGAGCTCTGGAAAAATATTTAGTCAATCACATAAATTTATAATGCTTATTGTTTCTTTCAAGCATAAGTATCTGTCTCCTTACACAAAACAGGCATTTGAAACAAGGAAAAATCTGCATGACATGCATTCCCCCTTAGATCATTACTGAGATTTAAGTTTAGTGTTTTAGAATAAAGCTAAGTTGAGCTAATGGCGATGTGCACTGTACTGCACTGCCAGGGCACCCCCCATTCTCCCCATTCCTCACACCCCTGTCACTCACAGCACTGGTATTTTTCTAGCTTTTGTTGCAAGCTGTTCAGGGAACTAAACCAACAGTGGGATCCTTTCAGCTAATTTAGTTCCTCAAGCTTCATCACGATAGGGTCAAACGTAAGTCAGTGTCAGAGAACAGGTGAGAGCAAGTACAGGGCACTGAAGAATCAGAAGCTCCCTCCTCAAGAGGAGGAAACTATTACATTGCTGTTGCTAAAGCTTCACATCAGGGCCAGCTAAAGAACCAAACTCTCTGTTACAATACACTAGCTTTACTCTAAGAGATTCTCTACAACTGACTGTACTCAGTAATCAATCATGTTTTATTTTATAGCATTTCTCTTCTATCAGTGTATTTGTCTTGCTTCTTCATAGACAAGAAGAGGTGCCTCCCCTCAATACTCACAAAGCCCAGCTGGTCTAGCCTGCTCTATGTGCTGAAGAACACCAAGATTTACATGCAGCATCAATAGCACAGATATGCCAGCAGAAATATACTTAAAGTAGAATTGGTTTTCACTATATATTCCAACAAGAGCTGCATGAAGGTTAGCTCTTAATAAAAGCTAATTTTTCAGAACCATGAGAACAAACTGGACAAGTACTTTAAATTATTATAGTAAGCACATCTACCCACATTAAGGTTACTTTGATGTGTCTTAATTATTTACATTCATAACCATAAAATATTTGGAGAACAAATTTACTAAACAGTCAATAAAGAGTTAAGTAAATATAGAAGTCTAAACACTCTGTATATGGATAAAGAAATAGAACTACTTTTATTTTCTGCAGTTAACATCAATACACAAAATCTTGCAAAGTAAAGACCATTTTAAACTATAATTAATTCCCAGTATAATTTAAGATATACAGCTGAATGAAAATGAGTAACTGAACATTCTCTAAAATAAATTAACACAACTGACTACACTGTGTTTTACTGTAGAACACCTGATAATGATACAGTGAGACAATCAATTCTCATACCTGGGCTGTTTCAGAAGCCAAGCTTTTCCTCTGTTCTGCTGATTTCTCTATGGCTTCACTAAGAGATTTGGCATACTGCACCATGGCTTTCAATTGGGAATCAGTCAAAACCCACAGCAAATCATCCAGAATCAGAACCAATTTGGATGCCACAACATTACAGTCTTTTAACTGTAAAATAAAAATTTAAAGAAGTTGAACTAAGTACTTATATTTCTTATATTAAATACCTGGGGTAAAGAAAAGTTTCATGCAAAAAACAATAACAAACATTATTTTTTAAACTCTTATTCCTCTTACTAATTAAGAAGTATCTAAGACACTGTATATTTATGCTTCACTCTATGTAGTTGGTATGCATCAGATATTAAACTGCTGCATTTCTCTAAATGTAAGTAGTGTAAATATTACCAGAATCTAGAGAGATAAAACAATGAGCATCATCATAAACAAAGCTCTGCAGATCAAACCATTTTATTAATGGGACCTACATATGGTCTTCATTTTCAAAACCTGCCTGCAGTATTTCTTGTAAACTCTACAGTCTTACCAGTTACATGTTACTATAAATTTAGTTCAGGGAATTCCACATTCAATATGGTTTAAATTTAAAATCTTTACTATGTACATGTATGCATTAAGAGCATGAATTACAAATTTAAAAATAAAATAAGACTTCAAACTTTTCAAGTTTACCCTTCTTTTAAGCGTGACCCTTATTTTTGATTGGTTAGTAATCAGTCGAACTGGAGCACTCATTATTTCATGCTTAGAACTCTGGATTGCATCAGCTTCTATTCTGATCATTTGCCAGTTGATTTCTTTAAAAGTCAAAACCTTTAAAGACAGAAAAAAGAGAAAAACACCTTGATGCAATATGACAGTTACTTGCACCTAGCCCTGTGCATGTGTATGTATACATCTGTACATCTGTACACAAAAACTCACATGAGCCATATAGATAGAACAAATACAACTCCCTTGTTATTCCACCTAAAGGTGTCAGGAAGCCCTCACCCTGCTTGCCAAAGAAACATTAAGCTACTTCCAAGCAGGCTGAGGTAACAAGCAGCGTTTAAAATATTCAGAAGAAAATAAAGGTCACAACTATTGCATACTAGGCTGCTTTTGGGAGAGGAAAAAATATGATTGTTTAGTTTACTTCCAAAATGTTAAATAAGAAGAGGGCAGGGGAGGAAGCAAAGCTACAGGAGAGGAGAGGGTTTTTTGGAGTGTTTTATTTCAATTAAAAGAGAAAGTTAAACATTGAGCACACTGCAGACCCCACAAGCTCTGAATCTACTACACGGATCTCTAGAAGATACAGCAAGCAAATGTTACAATAATGATGACACAAGAACATCAAGTACAGCTGGACACTGAAAATCAAATATGGAAAAATGAATGACTGTCCAGCAGGAACATCATGGAGAACATCAAATGAACGGGACATCAATGAAAAAACTAGTAATTCTAGTTTACCTAAAACTCCTTTCTGCATGATTTGGGTGATGGGATCAAGTTCCCTCCGTAAGTTTACAGATAACACTAAGCTGGGAAAGGGTTGATCTGCTGGAGGGTAGGAAGGTGCTGAAGAGGGATCTGGACAGTTTGGATTGATGAGCCAAGGGCAATTTTATGATGTTCAACAAGGCAGGTGCCAGGTCCTGCACCTGGGTCACAACAACCACAGGCAACACCACAGGCTGGGGGCAGAGTGACTGCTCAATGCTGGGCCCCTCACTTCAGCACAGACACAGAGATGGCTGAAGCATGCCCAGAGAAGGTAAAGGGTCTGGAGCACAAGTCTTATGAGAAGCATCTGAGGGAGATAGGCATGTTTAACCTGGAGAAAAGAAGGCTCAGAAGTGACCTTATGGCTCCCTAGAACTGCTTGAGGGGAGATTGCACAAAGGTGGGGGTTGATTTCTTCTCCCAGGCAGGAGACAAAACTAGCAACAGGACAAGAGTAAATGGCCTCAAGCTGCATCAGGGGAGGTTAAGGAAGGGACATAAGGAATAATTTATTCACTAGAAGGGTGGTTAACCATTGGAATGGGCTGCCTAGGGAAGTGTTAGAGTTACCATCCCTAGAGAGTTTCATGAAATGGCTGGGCACAGCACTTAGCGCTATGGTTTAGTGGGCATGGTGACGTTTGGTCAGAAGTTGGACTCTATGATCTTGCAGGTCTTTTCCAATCTTAATGATTCCATGATTCTATGATTACTCTCTGAAGAAACAAGGACCAGCCATGAGTAGAGCAAGACAGAAGAATTTGTTTGGTATATGACTTATTCTTACGTATTATTCTCCTCTTGTCAATTTGAAAACCTTACAGCCTTATATGTCCTGAGAAGATATGCAGAGACTTAAGTAAAACATACCTAGTGTGTCTGGAAAGGAGGTACACTCCATCAAGTGAGCAAGATGAAAAGTGCAGTGCAAAGCATCCTGAAACACTTTTTGCGGAAAAGCAGAGTACGTTTCCTCCTCATACAGGAGATGCAGTGTGATAAAAAGCTTCTAAAAGTATTTTAAGGAGATTGCTTATTATATTAAGAATGTAGCAACAGTGCAAAGCTAAATGATTATGCCCTAAATATATGGTTCAGCATATGTTATCTTCAAAGTACAGCACTGGTTTTGGTTTTTCACCTTTTCATGCAATTTGCTGCTAACAAATCATTCACTGTAATATCTAGAAATTTGTTTCTGGTAATAATTGGATAGGAAAGGAACACTCTCCCAAGGAAAGCTCTGTTGTGTAGAGGTCAAGAGTTCAGAATCAAATTCTTCCTAAAAACCACAAAATCAAAAAATCTGCCAATACAAAACTTCATCCAGTCAAACTTTAATTCTTCCCATTCAGACTTCATTAACATGGGAGCATAAGCATACATAAAAGCTGCAGAAAAGGAAGACTGTCAGAAAAATAGTTTTCAGCTTCTTACTTTTGTGGTATTTTCAACTGATATTCTCTTGGGGTTTCTTTCCCTACATAAAAATCAACTACCAGTTGATTGGTAGCTGTAGTACTACCAATCAACTACTTACTCCAGTAGTACTCACTGGAGAAAGCTGGCCAGATGTATGATGCTAAAACAAGTCTCCTTGAATACAATATTTAGAATCAACCCTGCACTCAGTATACATTTAACTTTGGTTAGCTGGGAGAAGGCAAATGGACGATGTACAACAAACTAGCACTTCCATGTGCTATTCTCAGGGACAGCAGAAACATATACACTTTACTGCTATTACTTTATTATACATACATATTATTTACGTATTCCAAAAAATAATTGCAGAAGAACTTGACTAAATTTCATTTAGAACTGCTTTAGAAAAAGAAAATCCTTATCAGGCAAACCCTCACAAGCAAATAAATAACCAGATAAAACTTTTAAAATATAATTCCTGATGCTGTTGTTGTTATCATTATTACTACTACTACTAATAACAACAATAACAAAACCAGCACAACTTCTTATCTTTCCATATTTAATATACTGTTCTTTGCACTTTCAGTACTCTTCAAGTCTGGCTCAGTTTGCATTTTAGAATAGTCATTCACTTGGAGAATGCAGGAGGGAAACCATGCACCTGCTTGCCCCAGTCTTTGTTCTTGCCTAAGCATCCACACTGGCTCTTTGATCTGACTCACATCCACCATTTTTACATATTTGTGCTCCTAAAGGACAACTGAAATTACTGAGCACAGAATGTCTCCATTCCCAGTAATGGCATGTTCTCTACCCCGTAAAAGGTTGCAATTCAACTTCCTCCTTTACCACAAAAATAAGGGAAAAAAGTTAGTAAAAGGTATTATTTACCTCTCCACGTTGAGCTTCTTGTATTCTGGTAAATCTAAGGTCAGCATGTTCCCAGTTTGCATTTACACTATATATTCTCAGCTGGGAAAGTTCAAATGAAGCATTAAAGGCTTTTGCACCAATCCTTATTATAATGGAGTTCACAGAAACTGAAATGCCTTCTACCACTTTTTCAGCAAAGCCATATTCACTAAAAAGTGAAATGCCAACATATTAAATATAAACCGAGTGAAAGGGCACAAAATTAAATAGGTTAAATAAATTACGAAACAGATGTTAAAATAAATGAAATTACTAATGTATTCTAAAGTTAGCAACTTTTGCTCAATATACTTGATGTAGTTTACAATAATTTTCCCTCTGTGATCTTCATCTTCATCATAATATATATTTGACCAAGATAAATCTACACAAAGTATAACAGTTAATACAATCCTCTGATGTTAGATTACATGGATGGATGTATTATATGTTATCATACATACATTAAAAAAGCAGTCTACAACATTATGCAGAAAGCTTACTCTTCTTTATGCATACATAAGGAGTGATTCATGTAAAATTAATTACTTGACAATTCCAGTCCGGTTAGTATTTTTGTCTATAAGCCAAATTATTTTGACCATTAAAAATAATAACTTTCAGATATTCAAAATAGTATAAAGTATTTGCATTATTTCGTTCTATAAAGAAAGGCATCCTAAATGGTGGTTTAAATTCTACAGCAAATTAACATGCATTCCAGTATGAAAAAGATTGAACTGTTGCAAATAATTTTAAAATTAAAATCTTATATGTTCTGAATGTTTTAGATAAGTGCATGGACAATTGAATATTAAATATTATTTTAACATCTAAAAATTTCTGCACTTCTGTTTTCTTGGATTTTTTTCTGCTTGTTTAAATAAAAAAAAAAACTTGTGTGATTTGTCATTCCTTTTTCAACTTTTATTCTACACAAAATCTCTATGGCCATGGTTTTCAAGCTGTACTTTAGGAGACACAGAGGCCTGTGGACTACCTCTACACATTGCATAGAAGTTACCACAAGAAAAAATACTGTATCATAAATTTATTTCTCTGTATATAGGTCCCTGTGACCAAAGAAAAATGTTTTGAGTCCATGTAAAGGAAATTATTGGGGTGTAGAAAGACAAAAATCACTGATGTAATGTTGTATTGTCCCACCAAATTGGTTAAGTTTTGGGCTACACAGTGTGCATGAAATCTCTCAGTAAAAATCAGCAGATACAATTAAGGAAATAAAACTGTAAAATACTGCACTAACAAACAACCCTTAAAACTCTTTAGACAAAACAAATAGAAAACAAAAGTTTTTAAAACCCACATGAACTTTAGATGTATTTTCCAAAATGGATGAAGGCAAGATAACAATGATTTTTTTAAAAAGTTAGTATCAATTAAACTCAGTAAATATTTGACATAGCAGTTGCACCCCTATGAAATGTACCTTGTAAGCTCTATGTCTAGTTCACATCTTCTCTCCAGGCTTGGGTCTGGATTGCTCTAATATCACTACACTATTTCACACACAAGCATTATAAAATAAAATTTTGGAGGAGATGGGAATGGCAGGCTGCAACACTATATACTTCTGAAAATTTGCAGTCAATCTATTTTATATAATGCCAAAGCAATTACATGTAAGTACCATCACTGACCTCTGCCCAGATGCAGTTGCTATAGGAGAGGGTCCATTAGGAGCACGTGGCTCTTCACATGTGCTCATTTCCATTACAACTTTATCCAAGGACTTGAAAAACAGAACAAACAAACAAAAAAACCCAAAATTGAGACCTTATAGGTAACAAAGTAAATAGATGACATATGAAGAACCAAAATCCAAACGAGAAAAGGTCACTTGAGAACTTTTTCTGAAGTATACATAAAACATTTCCTACCATGTCAATTTTTCCACAAACTTTTGTAACACACTAGAATTATCTTTTTTAAACTTTTACTCGTGCTTTTAATTTTGTGAGTTCTCACACACATCCCCCGTTCAGTATTGCATCATTAAATTCTTGATCCCTGAATATTGTTTATCCAACACATAAATTTTCAAAAATCGCATTTCAAAATGGACATGCTTTAATGTGTAGTTATCTGAATTTTCTTTCTATATGGCTGTTCTTTCAAAGAAATACTTAATACTTAATGCAAGCTGATTCAAAGCACAGCAGATAAGATTTTTTTCCCTGTCTCATTGTAACTTTCTACCATCCCTTCTGAATTCCCCCATTTATGCTCTTAGGTCAGACAAATACCAAAAACCCCTTTGTCCTCAATTTTAGATTTTTCATTATTCAACCTGCTTTAGCTACTAGATTATTATCATATTGTGTTAATCATGCATATTGTCATAATCTGCTTGCTCAACATTTTTCTATGCTACTCTTATCCATGAAAACCTGACTGCAACCAAAAAATTCATGAAGTGTCTAGTCTGGATTTATTTATACTTCACTGTATTTTGATGCTTAAAGGGAAGCAATAGCTGTTAAGAGTAAATTTGGACGTTTTAGTATTATTTTTTTAGCTATCTCAATGATTATCTTTCTTTGGAAACAACAGAGAAAAAAAAACAAGAAAAACCCAATCCCTTAGTTTGAGGATGGTGGGGGGAAGCCAAGATTTCTCCCAGTTATCCTAACAGTTTTGGATGTTTGACCACTCTTTTAAAAATTCCCTTTACTACATGACTAGTGTACAGAACAGTAGGACATGGATTCAAGGAGATTGCACAATATAAAAAAGAGCTAACGAAGACTGCCTGGATGCAGATCTATGTCTTTTTTTACTGGCAACTTCTGTACTTGGATAGAATAAAAACTGCTGCAGATCATCCTTTGGGCCCAAAATCACTCCTCAAAACTATCCTGTTTACCATATAAAACCAGAACTGGGTCATGAACAAACAGTATGTGCCACTATGTCAACAGACTGATTCTCACAAAGGGCAACTCAGCTCAGTGAAAGTCCCTTTGGCTAGACAAGTGGGTTCTAGTTATCCAGTAAGCTGTGCTATCAGAGGATGCTATTCCAACTTAAGTCAACTCTCAGCAGCAAAAATATCCCCTCTCCCCATCCCTGCCAAAATACCAGAAGTTCAGTGATGTAATGAAGGGCTGAGATTTGGCACTTGTGCCACTGAATTAATTTTCCTTTAGAAATCAAAAAGGCTGTTGTACAACCTACCATTGAATAGTGAACTTTTGTTACATATTTCATGCACTTGTTCAAGGACACCTTTATGTAAAAAAGGTTACCTTGAAAGTTATCTTAGCCTCAAAGAGTGCTCACTTAAGTTCAACAGGAGCAAACCAAACAGTGCCTTGCTACCACAGGTCAAAGTGTGTCATGTTTAAGAATAGCACAGTTTAAACCCATTTCCTAATTTGGCAGTTGCATCTCACAGCCAAGAGGTTGAATCATCCCACCTCGGCATTACCAGGCTTCAAGTTCTGGGTGTCAGGAAGAAGCAGTACAGACATAAGTACATTCCAACTGGGTCACTAGCAAATGCATCAATTATTTAAAACAACATGTCTTTCCCAAGTCTGATTCAGAATGAAGGAATTACAAGCACATTCACTGCAAGACTAGGAAACATGACAGCCAAAGGAATATTCTCTCTTAAGCAAATGCAATTGAGAAAGTTTACTCATCATCAAATACATTACTTCTGGTGCTACCACATTTGTTAGTCTATTTAAAAATAAAGAACAAAGGAAAACAAATGCGAGCGTTAATGTGACTTCTAATTGTTGTTGAGTCCTATTTACACATTTTACCTTCTATTTATATCCAGGCTGAATCTTAGGTGGTTACAAAAACCCTATAAATGCTCTGTGTGTCAAACCTGCTATACCTGAGATCACTATGTAAAGCACAGATGTAGAACTGAAAAGTCCCAGAAAAGACCACTCCAAAAGAAAGGCCAGAACTTGTAGAAGGGGTGACTTGGACAAATAACTACCCTTCAGGTAAACCCAAATGAACATGCAATGACTAAAAACATGACAGAAGCAAGCTAACGGTCAAACATTACAGTGATTACACTGAAGCCACAGATTAAGAAAATAAACCTACCAAGGAAAACATTAAGGCATTTTGCCTTGATCTGCTTCTACTCAGAGGACACTTAGTAAAGGCCTGTTAATGTTTCAGTTATTTCCAGAATCATATGAAGAGAACTATAAAAATATTTTATATAGATTCTGCTACACACAATACATTTCAGAGTTTATTTTAGAACTCACCAAAGAGATGGGATGTGTTTTCAATTTTGTCCATGGTATCTGCAAGAGAAAACACTACTCTAAAGCAAATTAAATATTAAAAATACAGTAAAAGAAATCACGCAGATTGTGTTCTAAGCATACAAATTATATTTCTAGCTTCTGAACTCAGCATAATATTACTTTCAAAATATTAAGTTAATCTGAACATACTATGTGGTAACTTTATGCACACTAGGTGTTAAAAGTTTGAACTTCAAAATCTATTTATCACTGAGTAGAAAAACAGAGGAATAAAGTAGAATCTGTGTCTTTAACAGCAAGTTGACAAGCATCAGAAAAATCATCACAGCCTTACACATTATTTCCTTTAAAAGGAAAGAAAATGTACATTTCCTTTGTTGACCTACAACTAATTGGATGCCTGCAACAAAACATCAAGTTCACTGCATTTAGAAAATCAGGACAATCTCCCATAGTGGGGGAAAAAAAATCAAAGAAAGAACACCAAAAAAACCATAAACAAACCCCACCAAAAGACTAAGGAGGTGTTAATGTTTGACCAAATTGTAACTTCAGTCAAGAACAAGCCCATACTTCATTTCTAAATCCCATGTTTGTACAATGTGGTACAGATGATACACATTGTTTCAATTATTAGCAGCCACAATGACCAAAAAATGCAATATCTACTTAATTCACTGTGTTTTCCCATATTTCCCACAGAGATCAGAATCCCTCCAAAAGGTGTTTTTGGAAACAGGAACAGAGCAAGAGGGAAAGCAATAAATGAAGAGGAGTAAAGAGAGAACACACAAAAAAGAGAATAATAAATAATGATGACAGACTAAGTACCACAGACAAATACAAACTTTTACTTCTACCACATTTTCAAAACATGCAGGAATGAATTCTACTCAGTAAGGAAAAAAAATTAAAACAATCACTCTTATTTTCATTATTTTCAGACATATTTTATGTCATCACATGAGAAACAAAAATAAGGAAGAAATTACTGCTGATAAAATCTTCGTTGTTCTTTAAAATTCTATCAAGCACTTATCACAATTTCCTAGTAATACAAAGTTGCCTGAAAGTTTACAAAGACAAAACAAAAAGAAAAAAGATTTGGTTAATTACCTCTCCAGCACAATAAAACACTCACCCTAATGGATGCTTTATTACAAAACACCTTGTTTATAGCCAGCCATGTTGGAAGATCCAGCATATTCTGGAGTACCTCTTGATCCAACTCTAAATTGGTCAGCTGACCTTCCCCCTTTAACGTGCTCAGGTTGATCTTGTCAGGTGACAGATTTTTGGTGAACCTATAAACAAACACACCTTAAGTAAATACATATAAAGCAATCAAAGTTATCCTGCATGTCAGTGACAATTTAACTTAAAGCAATGGTCTGGGGGTGAAGAAATCTTTGATAAATTTCACCCAGGAAAGAAATGGTATGATGGAATTGATTTGTCCCTCTAATTTTTTTTCATCTCATTAGTTCAGTTTATAAATACATAAACAAAAATATATTGTGAGATATCTTCTAATTTTTGTGTCACCCAGAATAACAAATGATCCTTGACTCAAACTATTGAACTGTTTATTTTAAACTATATAAAGTATAATTGAATCTCTTTCACTTTTTAATTTTTTGAAAGGAGAAAAAATCCCAAACCCCTAAAATTACTGTCGAAAACAGTACCTCTCTATATATTTAGTTAAAATCTTGCAATAAAAAAGTTTTATTTACAATATTAATTTGATTTAGTCACAGAATTTAATGACAAATTAGAAATACACATACACACAACAGCATGAGGTATATAAAACATTGGGTGAAAACTTGAAAGCTCAACATGATATCCATGTGGTAAAAAGTGTAACTATTTAAAAGTGTACATATAAATTACTTTATATTTCAAATCTTTGCTGATACAGTGAAACAATCTGTGTGACTGTGTCAAATGCTTCACATCCTTGTAAGACAGCATGACAGAGTCCATGAGTTCTCTACCTTCAAACCAACAGCTGTAGCATTGTATCTACCATAAGCTAAGAACAGGCTATACTTTACCACACTTTCAATCTGCCATGAAAAATTGTTTCTGCTCATGAATTGAGTCTAGTTTTACAAGATCAGGGAGTAGAAAATACTGCTGTTAGCAGTAAGCTTTGTGACTTTTCCCAGCAAAATCTCCTGGTGCTGCTATTCTCCAGGCAGAGAGCAAAGGGGTTTGTCTGTCCTCAACATCGCTCTGCAGCAATGCCCCAGGAGGTGCAATTCCAGCATTTCCTTTCCTTTCAAGAGACTAACTTCTAACTGAACTACAAGGTCCTCATTAAGTCTGACACTGGAGGAGATGGTGAAAGAGGATGAAGAAGGTTGGGAAGCTTTTTTTTTTTTCCTCTTAACAGTTTCCAAATACAGCTTGAAACAGAGAAGGCATTTTTTAAGTCCAACTCCCCAACTCCATTCCTGGGATAGTTAGCTTTGAAAATGCTTTTACCTAGCCTGACAAAATACAAGTAGTATGCATTTGCAATTAATACTAGATAAGTTTCTTATGATAGAAGTGCTGCAGTTGTTACTGTATTGCTTACAATCATAAATTATCCACAAGCAATGAGATTTAATCTGTGAATAATATAGTTTCATAATTTCAGTACTAAAAATACATTGAGTAAGGCTATTGATACATGTATTTTCCTTGGCAACTAATGTACTTCTAAATGGTCTGGTTGGAAACATTATGAGGGGAATAAAGGACTTGAATTATTTTGCTTTCTGGCTACCCTTTTTTCTTGCTTTCAACAAGAAAGAATAATGAGAAGAGCTAAATAACCTTCCTCATTAAAACAACCTATCAGTAACAGCAAAATATAAAACTTCCTATCTCAGAAACCACTGCAAAGTCTCAACTGACTCAGGTAGTACAAAATTCCTAGAAGATAAAAAGCAGCCATTGAGTGTTTTCAGTCACCTGGTAGTACCTCTCAGTCTTGACTTTCTACGTAAGGGTCAACATTAAAATGATACCAGTTTGTAATTCTTAAGTCACAGTTACACAGCACATGCAAAACCATTCTGCCACTACACACACACAGGTACACACAAGACTCCTGAGACTCATGCTCTGTGAAAGAAGAGCCCCTTCGAGTTCCCTGTTGCTCAGCCACACCAGAAATGCCTCTCAGCTTGGAGACAGACCTAAGCATTACCCTGGGTCACAGCTGCAGACACATCACAGTGAAACACACCGGACCTACAGAAAGAGGTTTTCAAATTTCAGAGCAAGAAGAATACCAAAATACCATTAAGGAGGAGAATGGCAACAGCAAAGCCATTTTTGATACTTTCAATATCCTTCCAACAAACAAAATAGAAGCCAGTTTCTTTCAACATGGAGCAGAAGGACAGGAAAAAATTCAAGAAGGACCATCACTTTTTCTATATACATCTTTTTTAAAAAATTCTTCATTCAGAAGAGACAGACATAAGAGGATCTCTGCCTGTTAAGACTGTACCCTGCATGTCAAAAGTCATGGAAGGAAACTCTCAAAAGGTGAGCTGTGAGAAGATATTCTTAGCATAATTGTTTTCACAGATTGATTTTCAACTTTACAAACTACACTTCCTTTCTCAAAACTTATCTGAGAAAGGAATTACTATGTGATAGTATGGATTTCAATACAGCTTTAATATTGAATTTCATAAGTAGAATAATGCTGTAAAATATTTACAGTTTAAATGCAAGAATCCAGAAATATGAATTTTTCAATATCACAAGCTGCCTGACATAGCTCCTTCGGGTACATCTACACACACATGCACTGAATATTCCTATGCAGTCACAGATAGATGGTTCAACTTCAATTTACAAAGTACAGACTAAGAGTTTTGTGAAATGCATAAAAGACAGTACAGGAACAGTGCAGTATTAAGAATCAAAGAAAAGTAAGTTACAATCAATGTATTTTCTCAGGACCACAACAGTTCTTACGGTTCTCTCCCTCTAAAATAACTCCAAACCTACATAAAAGATGCATTTATTTCCTTGCCTAAAATATTTATTTTCTAAAGGTTTGTTTGTAACACCACAGGCTTGGAGCTCCACCATGCTGGCCGAGAAGATGGCCAAGAAGTTGAAAACAGAAACAAAAAAACCCCAAAAACAGGTAGAGAAGATGGGGAAACACTTTTGTGAAGCCACAAGCTTATGGTTTATATAGGGAAGGCCACAAACCTTATGAAGTTTAGAGCCGTGCTCCACAAAGGTTTGGAGCGAATACCAGATACCTTGTCAAGTTTGACAACAGAAACTCCAACCTCTGGATTTAGTAGAGAAATAAGAGAAGTCTGGATCACATTTGGACACAGATTCTCAGCTGTTTTGCACATCTCCTGAATATACAACTGTTTTCCCCAACTCTACCATGTGCCTTCTCTGCTTTTTAAATAAAATTTCCTCAGCGATATGACTCTAAATGTATGCTCTTATCATGATAAATTATTAAATCACAGTATGTGCCACAAGTTTTGCTCATCTCCTTGTTGAACTCAAACTGCTTAAACAACAGGCTTTGAAAAAGGGAAGCATGACCTACTAAGCAACTGGATCAATAATAGAACAGCAGAAATAGAACACGAAGATAACTGGGTTTTTTTTACTGTTTCACCTGGCCAAACCATGTTATTTGATCACTAAGGAATATTACACCATTTCTGAAACAAGACAAATGGTCTTTTTCAATTGAGTTTCTCAGGAAGATGTTTCCTTCCCATGACTCTAAGTAACAGAATGAAGGAGGTCTACAACCATTCAGCTCACTATACCACTTCACACTTTAAGATTTCAAGTATAGAAGAGGAATAGAACTAACTCTCTGTCAAATTTCCCACAGGAAAAAATGTATTGGGATCAACAGTGTATCAACAGTGTATCAACAGTTCCTCTCATCCAATATAACACCAGAAACAACAGCTAATTTTAAGTTACTGGCTTGATCAAGTACACCCCTCACTATCTGTGACACCCAAGTGGCACCCTCCAATATCAAATTTGTACATGAGAAAGGTATCACCCCTTTACCCATCGGTATTGTGGCCACTCCACACAAATTCCTACATGCTTTATCTAATCTCACCGTGAACATTTGCAGAGTTGTCAGATATGTATTTGGAGTCTGAGTGCAAGATGGAGAACCCTCCATGGCCTGTTGGATGTCCAGCATGGAGAGGATCTGCATCACCTCCTGCAAAGCACTTTGTGAAGGTGCTCATCGCCCAACCATCTGGAGAAGGACAGGGCATTTCCTTGTTTACACACCCAGCCTGGATCTACTGCTCTCGGGCTGGCCATGAGTTATAGCACACTGGACAAATCAAAAACAGCACCTGCAACCCTACAGCTTCAGGTGGGACTTTTCCTGCTACTATATAGGACCTCAAGCACCTAACAGTTATCATGCTTTTTGACCTTTCATAGTCTAAGGACTAAACTTCCTTTCCAGGGAAAACACTAACGAGGACCTTGGCTCAATAAGCAACCCATATTTGTGTAACGCATCTGGTGCAGTGTCACACCACCTCCTGATCCATCCCACTGTAGGAGCCCTGAATAATACATCTGCTTTGCTGACACTTTCCAAATAATTGCTTCCACTTCATTACAACACAGAAGGACTTCAGCATAGACTCCCACTCCAGGTGACTTCCTAAAGACATCTTAGAACACTCCTACTCACTTCAAGAACTGTTCCACACTTTCTCAAATACTGGCATCCCCACCAAGTACATAATGCTTCCCCTAGTTAATTCTGTAATAACACATATAGGACATTCTTTTTTTTCCATTTAGAAAAGCTGTATTGCTTGCTTTTTGGGTACAGGCAGAACTGAGACAGCTGCTGTCATCAATGGTTATTATCTAATTATGTGTCATGAAGCAGATCTGTGGAGCCACAGCCAAGCACTGTGCATAAATGAGGAGCTTGCACTGCACAAATGATAATCATGTCGCAAGTAAAACATTGCTCAAGCAATTTACCTTTCATTTATAATAAACCCTCACACAAATCAATATTAAGCTTTTCTATTCCATGAGTCTTTTCACA
Source organism: Motacilla alba alba (assembly GCF_015832195.1). NCBI lineage: Eukaryota > Metazoa > Chordata > Aves > Passeriformes > Motacillidae > Motacilla > Motacilla alba. The sequence continues at coordinate 45,905,907 of NC_052031.1, forward strand.
CCAAGCAGAGATATGGCCAATATGATCAACCCAAAAAACTTTATTCAAACATGACAATCCTATACGTCATGCCTTAATGATATATTGAGAACAAGATAATATAAAATCCTGAATATATCAAACAATATGTGGCAATGCATACACAACTTCCCCATTGCAAGCAGCAAAAAAAAGAAAACACCTTAATTTGCTTATACTTGATAATTATTACATACCACTTGAAATAAAACATTCTGTATCTAAGGTAAAAAAAAGCCATTTGATGAAAAATAACTTCAGAAATTTAAAATCATGAAATAATGATACAGTGTAAAAGCATAACAATACCTGCTTTATGGAAACGGCATCATTTATTTATATGACATTAGCAGGTACCTTTTGTAATGCTAACTGATCAGATCTCACAACAAAGTAAGATCTTTTGATAAGATATTAACTATAAGAACCCTTTTAATTTTAAATAAATAAATAAAATCAGTCACTTTCTTCTGTAAACTAGTTAAAGAGCTGACTGATCCTTCAAATATGTCAACACAGAGTTAATACACAATAAATAACGAAAAGGAATTAAGTAGATGCAAATAATAAACAGTAAATGTCATACAGCCTAAAGATATTGGGAAATACCCAGATTACATTTAGAAAATACACATCAAGGTATGTTTATAATGGGATTGCTGATTTAGTTCAGAAACCCAAATTTAGTTTAGGGCTTACAAAAATCCCAAAGAATCCAAAACACACAGCTGCACACAAACAATTATTTTTTTCCATAGTTTTAAATTACAAAAAGAAACAGGAGTGGAAACCCAAGTAACATTTTATAGATCTCACTTCACTCCTAAATTTATATAAATACATTCCACCTCTTACATTTACTCTTCAAAGGTGGGAGAGGGGAAGTTACCTGAGGGCAAGGTACTCAGACATAAGGCCCCTATTCCTGGTGAAAGCAAGTGGTCAGTTGCCACGGCTTCTGAGAAGCTTCTGGTATCATTTTGGTAGTAAGGATATTCACAGCAAACCAATCTCCACCAGAGCCAGCTGGGATCGCTGCAGGGAACGGGACACAGGGGACACACAAGGGATCAAGTTCGAAGGGAAAAAGGAGTGATACAATAATGTAAGAGAGTTTTAGCTGAAGGTAACTGCAGTTACAACAGTTTGTTATACATCATGACACAACAGAATTCAAAAGGAAACAGACCCGTGTAAAACACTAGGTTCCTGTGGGAATACCCCTTGCTATCTGATACTACAGTACTGGAGCCCTGTTTAAATGAACAGCTTATGAAGAAAATTTTAATCACGCAGAGAAGATTGATATAATGTAGCCAAGTCATTTCAGAGATACCCAGTAAGTACATTTGGAAGATGAGGAAGAAGATAGCCCAAAGATGCAGCATAAGAGGGTTTTATTTTATTTTTAAATGGGAGACAACTTTCCAGTTTTGTTTTGGCTAGCCTGAGATTTCTCACATTATTTGTTCCTATTTACAGTGTCTCAACCCCAGCTATTCAAAATTCACACTAAAGAGACCTGACTCTAGAGATGTAGGGGAATGGGACTTCTGGATTTGTTTTCGTGTTTGTGGTGGTGCTTCAAAGACCTGCACACATTTGACAATCTGATTTCAGGCTATGAAACTTTAGTACAATAAATTCCTCAAAAAAAATTTCTCTGTTAACTGTCTTCAAAGAGATACCTCAGCTTAAATATAATAAATTTCTACACTTTCATCCTTTTGGGTGCAACAAAACCCAAACTTTTGGACAATGACCTTGGCAGGCAGTTTGTTAGGGTATCAGAACAGAATTTAACTGATTTGTCACTAAAGTGAATTACAGATACCTAGTTACAAAATATTCTTCTTTTCAAGTCTCCAGACCCTCAGTAATAGAAGAAACTTCGACATGAAAACTGTTTCAGAAGTGGGCAACCATGTAACTTTCAGATTCCGAGTAGCTGGATCCGAGTGTTGCTTCCTTGAGAGTCAGAAGGAGCAAAAAAAGCCCAAAACTCCAGTGTTCTCAAGCTAAATGGTAAAGATGCATGGCAGAGCTGCCACGAAATCTGTGCTGGGGACATTCTTCTTCCAGCAAGGCTCACACATCCATCCAGGGGAGGCTGGAAGAACTAAAAAGCACAGCCTAGCTGGAACCCTTTCCCCTCCTGTGTTTCCTTATCAAAAAAGTACATAATGAAGAGATCTGAACCTTGGTTAGCACCAGCTCCACAAAAGTGTACTCCTGTAGGAGTTATTGGATTGAGAAACCTGGGTTGTTCTGCAAGTGGCCAAACCCAAGATATTCTTGATATAACTGAGTAATTACTTGTTAGCAATTATTCTGATGATTTGCAAAAAACTTGTGAAATAAATCACTTTGCGTAAGCTTTTATAATTCCATTAATGTCTGATCAGAAATTATCTGGTCTCCTTCATCCAATCTTCTTGTAGGAAAAAAAAAAAAAGAAAAAATAAAACAAGACACTTTAAGACACTTTAAAAAGCACCTCTTATTCTGGGAGTTATTTAGTTTCGACTTTTATTCTGCTTCAATATTAAAAAAAATCTCTCAAAACACTAAGGCTTTGGCAGGAGAAATAATAACTTTTTTTAAAAAAATGTAACTATGGGCTAGTTTTGATTCTTACATGCTCCATAATCACTTGACCTTAAGAGACAATTATATTCCTTACAGGCTTTATTTAAATACCCTTTATTCCCAAGGAATACTTCACACTAGTGTGTCAGATACTTGAACAGAGCAATCTTCAAGATCATTTTCATTGTGAAACTTACTAGTATTCTGAGAACTCCTTAAAAAAAAGATCACACACAACTAAAATGGTGCTGATTAATTCCTCTTGATTGTGCAAATGTATTAGTTTTTATTATGTATGCACAAGAGTTGTCTGACTTCAACAAAGCTTCAGCAGAACTTTAATTGTACAAATACAATGTCTGTAGAATTAGCATTTAGATTTATAATACATTTACAAAAATAAAATAAACCAAACTGAAAAGGACAAGTCAAATTCTGTGAGTTTGTTTTACTAACCCAAATGCTACTGAAAGCTTAAGAGATCTTTCTGAGATGTAACACAAGATTTAATATCAAATCTTAATAAAGGTAACAATGCAGAATTTTTCCAGAAAATCATTATTGCTCATTTAGCTCCAAAATACATGTATAATTTCATAAAACACCACAGCAATTTCAGTTTGAATTTTGGAAAATGTTCTGTTACAGAATCTTAAAAGGCAATATGACACATGAAGCTACTAACAAAAATAGAAGAAAGTTTTTTATTTCTGTTTAAAAAAGCATTTATTGATTCCTTCATGCTCATCAGAACATTACCAACACATTCACACAGAAGAAATTGTTGGCATAAGTCTACAGTTAAAAACTAAAAGTATTGATTTTCAAACATAAGGAAATTTAAGAACTACAGGATTACAGTGAAATTTTAAATTGCTCTTTCTCCTTCTTGTCTGCTGTCTCAAGCAGTTCTGCTTTACTACCTGTAGTTTTTTAGGCTTATTCTTTCCCGAGGTGCAGCATTTAAGACAGACATAATGCTAACACTTTCTGCAAGCATTCAGATACAATACAGACTCATTCAGAGAAACAGAGATTGTTAGATCTACATTGTGTTTTGCAATTTTCTCACATACTACACAAGCCAATAAAGTCAGTCATCTAGAATACACTCTGCAAAATTAGTACAAGCAAAAAGAGAAGCGGAAAAGTACACACTTTGTGTTCTTTGGCTGGCTAAAGGAATTGGATAACTTTCACAAACCTCAAGTGACACAGAAGTAGAATACACAAAACTGAAAATAAACAAAAACCTACTTATTTTACTACTAGCAGAATTTTCAAAGTTCATCCAAACAATTTTGGTCATTTACTTTCAGGAAGGAAAAGGCCCATCCTAGCCCAATAAAGGTGTTACACTGCTTTACTCTAAAAGAAGTCACCTCAGATCTCCTGAGAGGACAACATTCCTCACCAATCAGGCATGTCTGACTGGCATAAAAACAGGTCAATATGCAGGCAAATACTTTGGTAGGATACATATCAGTTGTACCAGATGATGTAGGATATCATTGTTCATTTCAGTACCAGCTGCTTCCTAATACTCATAAAATTAGGATGCTATTCTCTCTGTACAACCATTCTCCAAATTAGCTTTAGAATGACTTCCTAACTATGAGATGAAAACAACTGTCACAAAACTCACTGCAATTTTCTTCTATTGAAATCTTAGTATGCTCACATCTATTGATTCAGATAAGCAAAAGCAAAGGTCTAAGTTCATGCAGAACATTAACTAATGACCCAACTGAAAACAATTTCTGCCACACCAAACACTTCAAAACTTCTTACTGTTTTCTTTGTGGAAAATATTGAGGAAGATGCAAACTGTAACTTTTTAAGTTGAACTATGTGTTATCATTAATAAAGTTAAGAGTTAATATCAATTGAGGTGAACACTGTCATATTCAGTGTGGCTACTTATCAGACCAGCAAAGTTTATAAGCTCGCTTTCATGCTTCTTACACATATAAACAAAACTGTTTTTCACAGAAAGGCATGGATCATGCAAATACACAGAAGACTCGGACTGCTCATTAACTAGAAAGGGAATTTCAATGAGACTAAAAGGCAAAACTAAAAAACACCTGAAAACACCCTTACATAAGTCTGAGTTAGTAATATCCGAGCTCTATATGTACCTCCCATGCAAAAACCCAAAACTGAAACCCCTGCCATGGAGATGATCCCCTCACAACCAGAGCCAGTATTACAGTAACACCACAGTGAACTTGCACAGGGCAATCTAGATTCCTATTGGAAATCTTTAATACCATTGTTTCATACACTTGTCCACCACGTCTGAGAAAAAAGAAGGAGGAATGCTGAAGGATATCTGCAATCACCATGGCAGAGCACTGAACAGAAAATTTTGCAATAAAAAGGTGCTGTTCAACAAGAATTCTCTCACCCACTGAAAATACGTAACAGCACAAATCAAGATTCAACACAAGTTCCAGTTCAATGGGGAAGGCTTTTACAGTACAAGTAAGTGATCCCAACACCATAGAGAAGACTTCTAGGGATGGTGTATCTTTCCTACCTCTGTAAAGGATGATACTGTTATCCAGACACTTGTTTTATTTTAGGGCACATATGAAATAAAGACACTCTGTCAAGTGCATTCAGTAAAACCACACCTAACACAATGTAGAGATGTCAAAATTTCAAGCCTCCAAATGGCAAAATCATCTCTTCAGTTTAGGTGATACATTTAGTTTCATATCCTACACCAAGCACCACATTACGTGAAGTACAATAAAAACAGACGTAGTTTGTTCCTACCTCTTCCCTCCTTCTTGTTTTCTACCACAGCCTTGGGAAAGAACAATGCATGTTGAAAATAGAGGACATTTTTTTGAATTTTAAAAGACTGAAAAAGCAAAAAACTCATCACCACATCCTGACATGAGGTAAAAACTTGTTACAAACTGAATAAAATAAGCTTTATTACCTTCACTGCTCTTAAACTGCAACACAGCTGTAACAAAACCCCTTTATAAAAGTAAAAAGTAATTTGGATATAAAAACCATTTCAAAATGTAGTTTGGGTCATCTTCTTGTTCTCAGACTTTAAAGACTCACACCTATGTAACATTTTCACTGTCTAAAAAATGTAGAATGATGAGGGCTCCTTCTACACCAGTGTCCATTATCAGTCCATCTAATGAAACTGTGAACTGCTAAAATGGAAACTGCATTGCTGAATGACACAATGCTTCCAAATTGGCAAGAGAGGAAAAAGAGTAAAAACAGGATTAACAGATATTGCAGTAATCTTCAGGGCAAACATTGCCAAATCAATGATGATTTGGGGAGCTGGACAAGATCTAAAGATCCCTTCTAACCTCAACAGTTCTGTGGTTTGTGGCAAAAAAATCAAAGCACTTTTCTGTAACTTAAGGTACAAATTCCTATCTGTGTTCAAACATAAAGGGAAATACAATACTCAAAAATGAAAATAAATCAAGATAAGAGGGTGATTCTTTCCACTATATATGTACCTCTTCCAATAAATTTTAGTCCTGCCACTAATGCCTGCTTAGTTGATTGAAGATGACAAGCAGGAAGCAGTTTCAAGAAACTATGAAAAATGCAGAACAGCAACTATTATAGTAAGAGTAAAAAGTGAAAGCATCTTTTGGCACTCTCTCTATTACAGGAAATTCCTTATGTATTTGGCTCCTTAGTCATATTCTCACAAAAGTTATTAATGAAAATCCTGAATTAATACTTTTCTAATTTTTGTTGAAAAATCAAGGTCCTGAAATTTAGGCACATGTCACTTGAATTCTGCTTTCCTGAGTAACCAACTTCTGAAATTGCTGAAACACCTGTTCTGCAGGAAGTGAAGATACTATCTGATAAATGTAATGAAGAATCACCCATAACAAGGGGCTTAATAACACTGTCTACATTTTAGGTACCAAACACACTCCTTGAATAATATGGATTGTGAGCACCAAGTTCAACTTGCAAGCTACAGACCACTGGATATATCCAATAAGCTTTCCAGAAGTGATAAAATCTGTCATAATCATTTGACAGAGCCTTGTTGAGTAAGCATTATCACAACACACAAGAGAGGAATCACAAATTTACCAACATGACAAAGTACTTAGAACTAAGATTAGATTCAGCTGTTCATGTGAAAAACTGGACAAAACCCGACTCATCTTACTCATGCCTTGCTCCCAGACACATTTTAGAGTTAACCTGTAGCACGGAGACTAGAGCTCACTTCTCTTTCCATACAGCTTGCTACATATCCAGCTATTCCAATCACACTGCTGATTAGAAAACTGATTCAAGGCTGATGACATCTTCTTGTTGCATTTCCATTCACACAGTGCTCTGTCATTTTCATGTGAAGAGATTTTTTTGTTGTCAGCATTCCCTGCTACATAACTCATGAGCAGGGCAGAGAAGAAAAATTATTCTACTACTGCTCCATACATCACATTTAGCAGATAGATGTCAAAGGATTTGGAATGAGAATTATGTTCTCCATATGCATCAACAACAGATTAGTCATATGACAATCTGTCACTTCATTTTGTTTGATTTTCTCTATAAACATTTTTCAGAAATACTACACAAAATGGAATAGAACATTTTGTAAGAAAAAAAATGAAGTATTTCAGGTTGTATTTTTTAAGATATAAAAGTAAGCTCTGAAGAATTAGCAACGCTATGGTATTATGACAGATCAAGTACCTAACAGGTTTTTGCCTCTCTTTAGAAAATGGGAGAAACCTGATGCGGCTTTTTAAAACTGTATGACTCAGATTGTATACTTTCTGCGATTTCTCCATCTTTCAAGCACACGACATTGACAGCTAAGAAATTTACAGGAGGTTTGTTTGTTTTGCTTTAGACCGCGAGGCACCTTAGACATTATTTCAGTCACCCAGAAAACCACGAACTTCTTTTCACCTCTCCGCGTGCACCTTTCTGCCGCCCGGCCTCACCTCTCGGTGTCTCAAGAGCTCGGAATCCGCGAGCGGAGCTGCAAGGACACAGGCCGAGCTGCCCCGGCCCCGGCCAGCAGCGCACCGCGGCGGCTGCTGTTCGCCCCCGCCGCCCGGCAATCATGAGGGTCGGGGTCTCCCCCGCTTCTCTGCCCCCCGCACACCTCGGGCAGCGGGGGCGGACATCGTCAGCCCGGCAGGGAGGCGGCCGGAGCCCGGCGGTGACTCACTCGGTGACTCCCTCCTGCGCCAGGCAAACCGAGCCCCCTCCCCGCCTGCGCCGCCGGGCACCGGGCGAAGGAGCCGGGGGCCGGGGGCCAGCTAAGCGGCTGTGGCCGCCGGACAGCCCCACACGAGCACCCAGCCACGTCCTCCGCCTCCAAATCACTACGAGGAGGCGTCTTCAGTTCCCCCTTCTGCGCGCAGAATGGACCCGGTGCCCCCGCCCAGCGCCCAGACCGAGGGTCGCTCACCGGGACAGGGACCCGCAGTCGCCCCCTCCCCGCACCGCCTCAGCCTGCCCGGTGCACCGCGCCCCACTGACCTGGAGAGATGCTTCAGGATCTGCTTCTTGATAATCCCCGCCATGGTGTCTGCCTGCCCGCGCCCCTCACGACGACCAGCCGGGACCAGGAACGCGCCTCATCCCTGCGCCCGCCCCTGCCCGAGGTGGGGAGAGCGCCGGGAGCGGAGCCGCTATCCCCACTCGCGCTTACTCGACGCCCGGCGCCATCTTGGCCGCAGCATCGCCTGGTGACGGGGGCGAGACGGGGCGGGACGGGCCCGGGGCCCCCGCCCCGCGCGGGGAGCGGCGGCTCCGGGCGGGCGGAGCGGCGCTGGGGACGGGGGCACGGGCCGGGGACAGGTACACAGACAGGCGCACGGGCACTCGTGAGGCCATGGGCAAGGGCAGTGGCGCCTCCGCCCTTCGCTTGTTCGCAGAGCCCCTGCCCGCCTGCTCAGCATCTCCGTCCCCGTTCAGCGCCCAAAGCCTCTGCCCTCCTCAGCCCCACCACCCACCTTTTCCCCGCTCTCTTCCGCCAGCTGTTTCTTTCATCCCTCTTCAGCCTTCTCGTCTCCAGAATTCTGGAAGCGAGTCTCTGCATCCCCGCCTGTGGCTCCATCCCTCTCCCGCCTGTGGAACGTGTCCCAACACCATCACACCTTTGCCTGGGCCCGACCTCGGCCAAGCACAAAGATAGCACAACTGCAGCTTCTACAGCACCACACAAAAGAAACAAGGCTAGATAAGATAAAGAGCTCACCGACAGAAACTTGCAATGCTATGGCAAGAAATTCACATGTATACACAGACACACATATAAATATCCTATACCCGAATTGCTCAAACCCAGAGACTCGTAAAATCAGGTTGTTCCCCAGATGCTTACATTTTGCTGGGTATCTCTGACAAGTATACAGCCTATGAGTTATTCTACTCTCAAGAGAACAGCCTCTCATGTTGTAGCAAAATCTCCAAGTCAGTTAAGAAATTAATGTTTTGTATTAATTTTGTTCATCCAAACAGGGTTTTGTAACCCTTTTCCTCTGGCACTCCCTCATTCAGAAAAGGCATCTTGAAGAATTTCTGTGGTGGGTAACCAAGTACCCTAAAAGTAATAACTGGGGAAAAAAAAAAAAAAAAAAGAAAAAGAAAAAAATTATCAGTCAGAAAACAAAAAGGTTTTTCAGACGTGACCTCCATATGCAGGATGGGCCTCTGTAATAGAGCTTGAGCTACAGAGGAAAGACATCAGATACTATTTTCTCTGCTTCTCATATACATAACATTAATAATTTACAAGTGATAAACCAAAACCCTAAGGACCTTTAAGTCAGAAATATGAAGCAGTAATAGAAAAAATAGGTCAGGAGATGAACATTTTCAATTGATTTTTCCAGACATTTAAAAATCAGTCAGTTTTGTAATACTGACCTCATTATATTCTTAAGGAGATTTATAAAGCAGGAATGAGCTGTGTATGAAACTAACATTGTTATGCCTGTTTTACATTCAGTTTTCTCAACTAGGAAAAAGTCTACCAGTATCATGGAGAAACAATATTCATCATCATGATGGGTCAGCTTCTCACCAAGAGAGAAAATACAAGGGGCAAGGAAAGCAGGACCCATGCCATGTGTTCTCTTTCAAGTGTCCTGCAAGCATAGCTCTGGAAAACAGGGGACGTCCTGAGGCTCTTCACTGATGTCAGAACTGAAGACCAGAAATATTTCTGTCTAGCAAGATTGATCTGAGTTGTGACCTCATGTTGTATCCCCATGTCCTGGAGCCTATTGTGTAGAGGAACAGAGGAAAATGCACAGATTAACACGCACCACGCACCACACCCTCCTCACTCAGAAGGCAATTAGAAGGGCACCAATGTTGATTTCAGACCTTCCCAGTCACTGTGGACCTGCATGGTGATCCCCAGACTATATCTGGTCCTTGCTAATCCCACCAGTCCTGATCCTGATTGTGACCTGAGGATTGCCTTATGTGCTTGGTGTTCCACTTGCTTCATTGTCACGTTTGCTTCATAACCTGGGCTCTGGGCTTCACTCCCACGCCTGTCTGCCTTGCTCCCTGGCTGGGGTGGTGGGACAGGCCCTGGCTAGCAAGGCCCTACCCTGCTGGCCACAGTATCCCTCCTAGCTCCTGGATTCTCTCCCTCTCAGAGCAGCTGGCACTCATGTCACTAAGAAAGAACCCCACTTGTGAGCATATCCAGGATGCTGAAATGATCTCAAAGAAAAAAATTGTCTTATATTGGCCATAGACATTTTTGAGGCCTATTTGTGAACACAACAGAATTTGTGAATTCAAGAGAACACTCAAGAAGCCATGGATGTGGAGTTTTCCATCAGGCAGTCATCTCAACCAGCACCCTTCCCTTCACCATCACCCAAATACAGGTACATGGAGCACTGTTCATTGATGCGAAATCCAGGATAACAACCCCCTGCGTCAAAGGGTGCAATAACTTCTTCCTCGAGGTAATCTTTCTTTGGATGCTCTAAACAACCTGGAAATTCTCTACTTGGCACCACTCAGTTATTCTGAGGCTGCTCGTTCCCACAGACTGGAGCACCTGTGCTTTGTAGAGGGTGTGCAGTGTTTGACTCTTGCACAGTTCAGGGGGATTTCTTAACTGTAGAAACTGGAATGGAGTTGAGAGGAAAAAACCAAAACCAAGTGGATCTCAAGCAACTTCAGAAACATGAAGGTCACAGAATTTTAAAAAAAAGCTTTTCTCATTAAATAAAGCAGTAGGAGATGTAGTAAGAGAACAAACTAAATTTGAGCTACATTTCAGTGAGTGCTTTGTATCATACTTGCAGAATGAGAAATCTGGCATGCCTTCTTATTGATAATGCAAAAGATAATGGACTGTCTTCAAACGCAGATGTGCAAGGCTTAAGTAGTCTGACAGACCATTATTGAAAGAGCATCACGAAGTATCAATTCTCACTATTGTAAGGGGCAATATACAAGGTTTGCTACCACATGGACTTTTCAAAGTCCTATTTATGTGTCCTTGCTGTGTGGCTGACTTGGTCTGTGTTATGTACTCCAACAACAACAGAAAGTCTTATCAGAAGTGGAATATATGGGTGAATGTGTAAACAATCTCAATAAATATGTATGAATTGCCCTCAAGTAGCAGTGACAGTAAATACACCAACTTTAGTTTGAAGAGATTTGAAATATTTATGTGTATCAACCATTTCATATAAATCTAAGTAAAGTCTTAAAAGCCTGGCACTTGTCCTACATCCTAGAACAAAAAAAAAAAAAAAAAAAAAAGGAAAAAAGCAAAAGTAACTCCAAATCCAACAAAAGTCATTGGATGATAACAGATGACGCTTCATAGAGCTGCAGCTAGTATTTAGAAGGGAAACAGAAATTTACTAAATTCTGGCTCTCACTTTTATTTTCACAAGGCATAAGTTAACAATAGATATTAGGATTTTTGAATCTAAACAATTATTCTAAGAACTTTATATTAGTAAAAGGATAAAGTAAAAGTTATGCAATTTTAAGAGTAGTATTTTATATTTCTCTTTAACACTGAATACGTAATAAATTTGTTACTATTCTATGTTTTGTGTATTTTGGATTTTAATCACAAACCCAAAAATTACTATGAGTATACCTGTCAGTAGGCAAAGAAGGAAAACAACCTACAGTGTTCTTTAAAAAGCACCCAGGAGCTCCTGAACTTGAAAAACAGGCTTTTGATAATTCCTGTGACCTCTTCTCAAGAATCAAATAATGTATCTGCTACGATCAGGATTAAAGAAGCTGTCCTTAAGATACACTTCCTCCACAAGCACATAAAGAGGATTTGTCTAAAAGCAGATTGCCATGTGTTCCAGTGAACCTCCCAGCTCATGGAAAGATGTTTTATATTTGTTAGGGAGAAGAGTCATCATACAGAATAACAGTTACTTTTAAGTTAAGGAAAGTCAATTACGCACAAATACAAAACTATAATGCTCTTTCTGTTTTACTGAACACAACAAAGGAACTAGTGCAAGTGCAAGGTGCTGCACCTGAGATGCCATACCCAGTGCAGGCTCAGAGCTGTGTGGCACGGAAAGAGCCCTGTGGAAAAGGGCCTGGGGGTCAGGCTGAACTGCACTTAGCAGTGCATCACTGCAGCAAGGAGCACAAAGCATCTGGGTGGCATCTACAAGCGCATTGCTAGCAGGGACAAAAACTTGATGATCCCACCCTGCTTGGTGCATGTCAGGCCACACCTGGAGTACTGTGTCCAGTTTTGCTCCCAGCAGTTCCAAAAAAAAAATTGTGGACAACTGGAGAGCATCCAAATTAAGGCCATAAGGATAATCAAAGGCTCAAGAACACACCCTGAAGACTGAAGGACTTAGTTTTTCTGCCCAGAGAAGCTTGGGGAGGACTTTATCACAGTATTGTGGTACTTACAGAGTGGCTACAGTGATGGATGTTCTCTCTTCACAAGACAAGAACCAACAAATGTTAAGCTGTACCAGGAGAGCTTTCATCTTGATATAGGGAACTTTTGCCCAGTGAGAACAACTGCAAAAACCATTCTTCAGGGAGTTCCCACTGCAGGTTTTCAAGATGTGTTGGACAGGATGTTAGATTATCTCATCATGGTTGCCTTTACTATGAAAGGTTGGACCAGATGATCTTTCAGCGCCCTTCTACCTGGTGCTGTTCTATGGCTCTGTGATTCTATAAAGGTGTGTGCTGCTATATTACACAGACTTCAGGAAAACAAAACCTGGTCAGGAACAGAGAATTCCAATAGCACTGTTTTCCATACTATTTATAATAAAAGTGTTAATTATGCATGCTTTGAAAAACTTTTTACATGAAGGAAGGTTGTAGCCCATTGGGGGCATGTCTCTTCTCCCAGACAAGGGACAGGATGAGAAGACTTAGTCTTAAACTGCACCAGAACTTGTTGTTGTCATTGTTTCACAGAAATGGTGATTAGACATTGCAATGGACTGCCCAGGGAGATGGTGGAGTCACCGTCCCTGAAGGTGTTTAAAGAAAGGCCATGCATGGCACTTAGTGCCATGGTCTAGTTTACATCGTGTTCAGTCATAGGTTGAACTCAGTGATCTCAAGTCTTTTCCAACCGAATTGATTCTGTGATTCTGTAATAGTAAAATAATGATGATGGAATTTAGTTGTCTCCCTTTCCACTGTGTCACATTCTTACATAGCCCAGGCCCGTGTAGCTGCGGACTTCTCAATGAGATTGTCACTCAGCACCTTTATCCCGAGGCGCGGAGTTCCCGCACCGCAGCATCCCGAGCCGGCAGGGTCACCCGAGGCAGTCTGTAAGTTTAAACCACCGCCACACCGGGCTCTCGCCCTGACATCCCCGCATTGTCCCCCGCCATCGGTGCCGCCGCCGCGGGGCCGACGGCGGCGGAGAACCGTCCGCCGGGGCCGGGCGCTGTCCGCGGCGACGCCGTGTCACCTCCCCGCCCACCGTGTGACGAGCGCTGCCGGGTCACGCCCGGCCAATGGCTCCCGCAGCTCCGCGAGCGTCACCGGCAGGGCGCGCGCCCCGCGGCAGAGGCGGAGCGCTGCCGGCAGTCCCGCGTCCCGCGGCCACGCGCGCGCTGCTCCTCCGCTCTATGGTCACCGTAGAGATCCACGGCGGTGGCGGATCAATACTGGGACGGCGGCGGCCGTGGCGCCGTGGGGAACATGGCGACGCTGGTGCTGGATAACGGCGCCTACAACGCCAAGATCGGCTACAGCCACGCAAACGTCAGGTGAGGGGCCGGGACGGAGCGGGGCGGGGCGGGCGTTGGGCGTCTCCTCACTGCTTCGCCGCGGCCGCCGCCGCTCTCCGCCGGCCCCGCGCTCCTCGGCCGCTCACCGGCGCGCGGGCCCGCACCGCGCCTGCGCTCGCCGCCGAGAGGCGCGGCCAGGCCCCGCCCCGCCCCTGCGGCGGCTGCGGGCCCGCCCCTGCGGCGCGAGCCCCTCTGTGTCCCAGCGTGCCTCTCTGTGTCACACCGTGCCCCTCTGTATCACACCGTGCCCCTCTGTATCACACCGTGCCTCTCTGTGTCACACCGTGCCCCTCTGTGTCACACCGTGCCCCTCTGTATCACACCGTGCCTCTCTGTGTCACACCGTGCCTCTCTGTGTCCCACCGTGCCTCGCCGTGTCACACTCTCTGCCTCTGTGTCCCACCGTGCCTCTCTGTGTCACACCGTGCCCCTCTGTGTCACACCGTGCCCCTCTGTGTCACACCGTGCCTCTCTGTGTCACACTCTCTGCCTCTGTGTCCCACCGTGCCTCTCTGTGTCCCACCGTGCCTCTCTGTGTCCCAGCGTGCCTCTCTGTGTCCCAGCGTGCCTCTCTGTGTCACACCGTGCCTCGCCGTGTCACACCGTGCCCCTCTGTATCACACCGTGTCTGTCTGTGTCACACCGTGCCTCTCTGTGTCACACTCTCTGCCTCTGTGTCCCACCGTGCCTCTCTGTGTCCCACCGTGCCTCGCCGTGTCCCACCATGCCTCTCTGTGTCACACCGTGCCTCTCTGTGTCACACCGAGCCCCTCTGTGTCCCACCGTGCCTCTCTGTGTGACACCGTGCCTCTGTGTCACACTCTCTGCCTCTGTGTCACACCGTGCCCCTCTGTGTCCCACCGTGCCTCTCTGTGTCACACCGTGCCCCTCTGTGTCATACCGTGCCTCGCCGTGTCACACTCTCTGCCTCTGTGTCCCACCGTGCCCCTCTGTGTCACACCGTGCCTCGCCGTGTTACACTCTCTCCCTCTGTGTCACACCGTGTCTGCCTGTGTCACACTGTGTCCCTCTGTGTCATACTCTGTCCCTCTGTGTCCCACCGTGCCCCTCTGTGTCACACCGTGCCCCTCTGTGTCCCACCGTGCCTCCCTGTGTCCCACCGTGTCCCTCTGTGTCACACCGTACCCCGCTGTCTGGGGTGGGGGGAGAGCCCCTGGCACTGTTCTTGCTGTGCCGGCGGCAGCGGGTGGCGGTTGCAGCTCAGCGCAGTGTGCGGCGGAGGTGGCGGGTGGTATTTGGTTTTCCAGAAGGTGTCTCGTCTGCATTGGAGTTGTCACAAAAAAGTACACTGTTTATGAAAGTGGCATTAAGAAAGTGACTGTGTCTCGTACCATGTTTAATAGGAAACTTCCCAATCTTTTCCAGCGTTATTCCCAACTGTCAGTTCAGGTCAAAGACTGCACGCTTGAAAACCTTTACGGCAAATCAGCTGGATGAAATTAAGGATCCCTCTGGTCTTTTTTATATTCTTCCCTTTCAGAAAGTAAGTAAGATATCTCCAGTTTAACATTAAAGCCTAATGTAAATTGTTCTAAGGAATAGTTTTCATACTGTGTGTCCCAACTGTAGGGTTATATGTAGTATCTTAAAAGAATCAGTCAGCAGTGTGAAGTTTAACAGGCATAGAATTGTTTAGGTTGAAAAAGACCTTTAAGATCATCAAGTCCAAAAGTTAACCCTGCACTGTCCAGCCCATCACTTAGCCATGACCCTAAGGGTCACATCTGCACATCTTCTAAACACCTCCAGGGATGGTGACTCAGCCAGTTCCCTGGGCAGCCTCTGCCAGTAGTTGACAGTCCTGGTGGTGAGGAAATATTTCAATAAAATTCTCTGGTGCAACTTAAGGCCATTCTCTCTGGTCCTGTCACTTGTTACCTGGGAGAAGAGACGAACCACCACCTCACTACAACCTCATTTCAGGTTGCTGCAGAGAGTGATAAGGTCCCCCTGTCCCCCTTGAGCCTCCATTTCTTCAGGCTAGACAGCCTCCCTCAACTGATCCTCCCAGGATTTGTTCTCTGAACTCCTCACCAGCTTTGTTGCACTTCTCTGGACTTGCTTCAATCCTTCAATGTCTTTCTTGTTGGGAGGGGGCCAAAACTGAAAGAAGGATCCAAGGGATGGCCTCACCAGTGCCAGGTGCAGGAGGGCAGTCCCTGCCCTGGTCCTGCTGGCCACACTATTGCTGATACAGGCCAGGATACTCTTGGCCTTCTTGGCCACCTGGGCACACGCTGGCTCATGCTCAATGGCTGCCAACCAGCACCCCCAGGTCCTTTTCCACTGGGCAGTGTCCCAGCCCCTCTGCCCCAAGCCCGTAGTGCTGCATGGTGGTGTTGTGATCCAAGTGCAGGACCCCGCCCTTGGCCTTGCTGAACACCGTAAGATTGTCCTCAGTCCATCAATCCAGCCCATCCAGAAATCTTTACAGAGCTTTTCTACCCTCCAGCGGATCAAAAGTCCTACCCAACTTAGTGCTTTCTGTTGAACTACACCCCATTCCCTTGTCCAGATTGTTGATAACAATCTGTTGTTAATCCTATGGAACATTTACCCCTTAGCCTAAAAATGTAAATTTAGACATTTTAACTCTCAAATTTTTTATATTACCAGTCTCAATTGTTGACTTTTTTTGTTTTAAAGTATGACTTTATTTTTTCTAAATAGTGTAAAATTGTTTCTAAATTTCTACAGGGTTACTTGGTGAACTGGGATGTTCAGAGACAAGTTTGGGATTATCTCTTTGGAAAAGAAATGTATCAAGTAAGAGCCTTTTCTTAATTACATATTTTGTGTAGATTAAATACTGACTAATGGAATTAACAAATATTAAGTAGAAGAGGTGATCTTACTGTTCTTTTTGAAAGTGCCTTCAATTAGAAATCACAGGGATTTAAGTTTTTGCAAACGTTTTTGAGTTCTGGTGTAGAATTTTGAAAAGTATTTAAATTTTTTAGTCTTGTAGGTATGTACTGTTACTGAGTGCAGCTCACATAAGAAATTCATATCAGTATAATTAAGAGGTCAAGTTAATAAAAAATAATGACTGACAGATACAATGTAGTTAAGAGATCAAGAAACAGTTAATGTAAAAGGAGGGATGAGCTGGGTCAGTGAGCCAAAATACATACACATTTAGTAATCATCTTTGGCTAGCCATTTTCTACCCCTGAATAACTTAAATGTATAAAATATAAATATCTGATAGTTTATTTTTTCATATCACGCAAGCTGGATTTAGCACAGGAAGTGTATTAAGACTTTCCTTTCATTTTTTTTTCTTTTAAAAATGTTACTTTCTCTGGAAATTCTTGGGTTTTTTCTAACACCTGTGTACTGAGAATGAAAGTAATGCCTCAACTTAGTCTCTTTACATTTTTATATTTAAAGTATAAGGTGCTGGCTTTTGATACATAAATTTCATTTTAGTATTGGAACTGTATTCAATGTTGTCTTGGTTTTTAATTTGTTTTTAATTCTTCACAAGTGAAGACTGCAGAGAGATACAGCTGATAATGTTTTTAGGGCCACATCCAGTTATGGTTGAAGTAACCCTATTAAGTCCTCTCTAAAAGAGTGTTTGAGATACTGGTAAATGTGGGAAGTCCAGGATCTTTTGATGGTCTCAGTAGAGGTCACTGGGAGTTTTATTATTGATTCTTCACTGTACAGGGCTTTGGTTAATAGACAAGTAATCTGTGGTGCAAGTGCTGAGCTATCAAGGAGACTTATTTTTCTGTAGCTGACAGGATTAGTGTAAAGTATTCTACATTAAAATGGTAGTGTTCCTTTGTGATGTCTCTTTAAAATGCTGGATTACAATTTATAAGGATGGGAACAGAATCAGGATATGTATGAAAGTGTTCACTTCTATTATGTTTTTTACCCATTAATTAGATAAACTTGTATCACTAATCATGAAGCCTTTAAAAAGCTAAAGCATTTTGTCTGGCTTCTACAAACAGATATGGCAAGTGTTAATCATGTCTTCAGATTTACATGATCTTCCACAGCTGCAAAAGATGGTAAGGGACAATTCATTTTTACATTTTATGCAATAACAATCTTAATGTGCTTTTTATAGGTGGATTTTGTAGATACCAATATTATTATTACCGAACCTTATTTTAACTTCACTTCCATACAAGAATCTATGAATGAAATTCTATTTGAAGAATATCAGTTTCAAGCAGTTCTTAGAGTAAATGGTGAGTATGTCTCCTTCCAGTTTGTATTTATGTATTTTGGAGCTTAACCTTTTAAATAAATGAATAAGCAGGTGCACATGCACACACACGTATATATATATATATATACACAGTAAAAAATATTACTACAGTTGCTTCCTGGCTCTTAAGTAAAAGTGGATTAAACATTTCAAAAATTACTTCTTTTACAAATTCCAGCTGTACTCTTGTACTACTTCCTAAAGTGTGTCATGGTATATCATTACGGGAAATTTGAGGAGAGTAAGGATGGCAGAAATAACAGATGGATTTTGGAACAGGATAACATTTAAAGAATTCTACCAAAACTTTGCATGAAGTCTTTGATAGCTTTCCTTTTTTAGGGGGGTAGGATTGGTTTTTTGTTTGGTTTTGTTATGCGTTACCAAATAAAATGAAGCATTACAATTATGAAATGGATTGTGTCTCAAAGGGAATGTGTAAACAACCATACTACCCTTCTGACAGGTAACTGGACACAGGATTCTCCTTTAGATAAGTTTGATAAGTTTGTAGCACCATCAGTGTGATTAGACTTTAGAGGAAACAGAACATGGACTGGAATTCCTGAAAAAGGTTAAATAGGGCCATATATAACACTTAATTTTATCCACTGCCAAAATGAATTAATGCAGTGGCTGTATTATTATGTATTGAGGTCTTGAAAGTCTGTCGAAGGCATTTCAGATATGAAGCAAATACACCTTCATATCACTGTGAATTCTAAATGTTCATATAAAAATGGAATCAAATTTTTTGTATTTCAGCTGGAGCTCTTAGTGCACACAGGTATTTCCGGGATAATCCATCTGAGCTGTGTTGTATCATCGTGGATAGCGGGTACTCTTTCACCCACATTGTACCTTATTGCAGAAGTAAAAAGAAGAAAGAGGCAATCATCAGGTATACTGCAGTATATATTTTCTAGAAGAACTGTTTGCTGTGCCTGAAGTTAATAATGACAGAATTCCTCATGTTACTCTTTTTCTGTAGGATTAATGTTGGAGGGAAACTCTTAACCAACCATCTAAAGGAGATCATCTCTTACAGGTAAAGCATGCTTAGTTTCACTCTGAAACTTGGTATGAAATGAGCTAGAAGTTTATGGAGTATTCTTACTGGTTTGTGAATTTTAGATTAATTGCTGTTTAAAGGAGAAGGGAATTTTTGTTATAATCTGCTAGCTACCTTAAGATCAAAATGAATTAGGATTGAAAAATTAGTCTGTTATTTTCCAAAGTGCCAGTGCTTTTCAAGTTGTTGAGGTTACCTGTGTGTTCACAATTATACAAGTCATAACATATTTTCTGAGGTGTCTCAGTAGATCATCAGGCAGTTTGCTGATTGATTGTATCAATACTGCAAATAAAATGCAGTAGGATCAACCTATCATTGGGATTCTTCAGCTTGGAAATTTATCTAGGTAAAGGTCTTTACCAAAGAGCTACTGGCTCTGTGCTTGTTAGAAGACAGTGGGGAAATGCAGGTTGATATATTTACTGAACTGTGAAACAGGACAACATTAAGCTTCAGTAGGCCAGGAATGCTTTTGTAAATTGAATGCAAGTTTAGATATTGTGACAGTAGCTTCCTGTGGCTGAAAAACAAGGGTTGCTCAGTTCCAGGGGAAAACTGGACAGGAAAGGGAACACTTAATTATTCTCAAACTTCTGTGGTTTTGGTTTTTGTTGCTCACAGGCAGCTACATGTTATGGATGAAACACATGTAATTAATCAAGTGAAGGAAGATGTGTGTTATGTTTCTCAAGACTTTTACAAAGACATGGACATTGCCAAGTATGTATGTCATGGTACTAACTGTAGAATAATCTGTTTGTACAAAGAAAATGATACTCTTAATCAGAAAACTTTCCAGTTAAGTTAAAGAAGTCTTGTTAGTATAAAGTAGTTGGAATGTAGAAATTGTTTTTTATTCTGTTGAATTTTACATTCTTTTTCAGATTGAAAGGAGAGGAAAATACTGTAATGGTAGATTATGTTTTGCCAGACTTCAGCACAATCAAAAAAGGATTTTGTAAGGTAATAATAGTTCTGAAGTTTTTTTGGACTGTTCCCTGCACAAGTGTAGTGGAGAGATTAAAAATACTTTTTTCTAATGCCATATTGTAACATCTTTCTTGCTATGCATTAATTGGTAAAGTTTTTCCTCGGTAAGTTGGGATGACAACAAAATACTGTTTTTCCAGCAGAGCATTTTATGTTCAATTATTTAACAGTTGTAGCTTTCTCTGTTTGTGCTGTGTCATATAACTTATCCATATCATTATTACGATTTTTAACATTAAGTTAGGAAATGTTTTCTCTGCTTTGATGTCTTATTTTTATAAGTTTCTCTGAAGTACATTTAAACATCCAAATAAGGTTGAAAGGTCAATGTTATAGAAGAGCCTGAAATATTAGTGAAGACAGTTTAACAGTTTTATCTATTTACTGAGCCCATAGTTTTGAAAGCAGTCCTGTACTTTAAAGCCACTCTCATGCATACCAGTTTTATTTTGCTTTGGGCAAAACTGCAGTTAGTAAGAGCAAAGTCACTTCAGATTTAACACCAGAGGTATGCATCATTCTTAAAAGATTTGCTGATAGATAATATGACAGTGGCAGCATACACTGCCTACCTCTGCAGGACATGAAATAGATCAGCTGAATATTCTAGGATGTGATTTCTTTTCTTAAGCAGTGGGTACTATTCATGTCTTTAATTTAGCCAAGGGAAGAGATGGTGTTAAGTGGAAAATACAAGACTGGTGAACAAATACTTCGTCTAACAAATGAAAGATTTGCAGTTCCAGAAATACTTTTCCATCCTTCGGATATTGGTATTCAAGAGATGGGAATTCCTGAAGCCATTGTTTATTCTATTCAGAATTTACCTGAAGGTATATCCTGAAAGTATTTTGAAAAGGACAAGGGGGGAGGGTGGGGGGGTGGGAGAAGGAGGCATGTTGTAATGGCTTTGTTTCATTTGGTGTGAAACTGACCAAAAGTCAGTAATTTAAGCATCAAAGAGTAAAAGCTTTCTGACTGCTGTTTGTCAGAAGTAATACTAAGGCTTTCATATCATAGATTAAGTATAGAAAATTATTATTACAAAGATTTTCATAGGTTTTATGATGCCATGTTAAGTATGGCAGCATTCAGGCTATTAATGTACTCTTAAAAAGCCTGTGTCACTTAAAATCCCTCTTGAAAGGGGAATTATGTCGGCGAATGTGAAATAATTGTTTTCTTGTATTTATTAAATGTCGGCGAATGTGAAATTTAATAAATACAAGAAAACAGCAGTTATCAAAACCAAATTCTGAAATCAGGGAGAACATAGGGTGATTGATCACCTTCTCATATTTCTATTTAACTGATATGCCGATTAGATGATCATAAATTTTTTGTATGCATACTTCTTACTTCATACTTCTTACTTCAAATTCATAACAAAATTGGAAAAAATACCACCTTTAATCTTTAGATACATGTTCCATCTCTTAACTACAGATTTACTAAATTATTTTACAGAAATGCAGCCTCATTTCTTCAAGAACATAGTTCTGACTGGGGGAAACACCCTTTTTCCAGGCTTCAGAGATCGGGTTTATTCTGAAGTTAGATGTCTTACTCCAACTGACTATGATGTTTCCGTTGTTCTTCCTGAAAAGTAAGTCCTAAACTACTAAATAGAAGGGGCTTTATCTTTCTAGCAGAACAAACAATAAAGTAGGGTTTCTTTTGCTGATTAAGAAGATAGATTGAGAAAAGGCATTAATTTAAATATTAAGTGAACAAAAATTGTGCAAGAGGGATGTTTTAAATCAGTGTATTATCAGACAAACCAAATAAACTAGAGATCGCCAACTTGCTTAGTACTTTACCTAATAAGGTTAAGGAAGTGTCTTTAGGGTCAGCCTTTTTACTGTAAACAGATAAATAAGACTGTATTGTAAATACGTAAGATTAGAACTTAGTCTTTTACTTAGAATTTTCAGCATCTGAATGCTGCTGTGTCTTTATTAATATACCACTTCAGGGATTAGGAAAGGGTAACACCTTTGCAGAAGGAGTGGACACAAAACAAGTATATTTTGGATATACCAAAAAAAGTCTACTTTTAAAAAAGTATTGTTAGGGAGTATTTTCAAATACTATTAAAGAATCTGTGCAAAGTAAATACAAAGCATATCCATGTTGTTCCCTCTTCAAACCTGCCTTCAAAGAGGCCCTTTTTTAAAAAGCAAGTCAGCTAGCCCTGCTAAAGGTTCAAACTTTGTCTCATAACTTCTCTGCAGCTGGATGGTTTGATTTAGCCATCAAAAATGTAGTTTAAATAGGTGACGCTAAAGAAAAGTCTTGGGAATCATTACTGCATATTTCTATTTTAAATGAATCTGTAGAGTAATAACAATTTCTTTGTTCATTTTCCAGCCCTATCACTTATTCTTGGGAAGGTGGGAAGCTCATTTCTGAAAATGATGATTTTGAAGACATGATAGTAACTAGAGAAGACTATGAAGAACATGGACACAATATCTGTGAAGAAAAATTTGATATATAGGTAGCATAGTTGGATATGATGTTATTCCATTGATTTACTTAGAATGGAATTCTTTGAACTACAACCTCTTTTCCATCAGTTAGGATTGTGTTTTAGCTTTCCTGTATTAAATTGGGTTGAGAAAAAATAATTTTAGGAGTTTAGAAATTAAGTTTTACAAGCGTAATACTATGAAATAATATGTTCATTGTAATTTCATTATGTTTGTATCTTTTCTGATAGCTTCATTGTATTTTTATTGCAGAACACCTCAGTGCATGAGGCAATAAAAATATCAAGTGCTTGTACTGGTGTGATGCGAATACATAGTGAGAAGAAATGGGTTTGGTTTTTTTTTTCCAAATGACTATTATTCTAACTCACATATTCCTCTAAAAGAGCATTAAACATATCTCAAAAGGACCCCTTGATGTTGCCTCTCCTGAAAAGAAACACATGAGTTTTATTTTTGGTTATTTTAGTGAGTAGCTATGAGGGAAATATACTTGAAATGTGACCACTGCTACTGACAGTATGCTTAGGCTTTGAGAAAAGAGTAATTCGAACAATTCCCTTTTCTAAAGGGTTTTTAATCTAGTAGGTTGTGGAGCTCTTTGGTTTTTGTTTTGAACAATGCCTGAGCAAATAAGCTTCCTGCCACTCCCATCTTTCTGATAAGAAGATGCCACAAAGGTGAACAAAGCTTGCAGCTGTGTCCTGGGTGATGACCCATGTGTCCTCTTCACACATCCTAGATAAACACAAACACCCCAGAACTTGTTATTTCTGGCATCAGAAGCTGTGCTACATTGCCATCAGTTGTGCAGCATGGCGTGCAGGAGGGGGAAGAGGCTGGGCTAAGAGCCAAAAGGCTGGGGGGGCCAGGCTAGATGGGGGTGCCCCACCTGGCCTGCTTGCTTGCCAAGACAGAGACAGGCACTCGGACAGGGTGGATAATGGACACTGGAGTATCCTGTTGTGTCTCATATTCCCTCTCTGGTCTATCCTAACATAAAGCCAGTAAATACTCCTACACAGTGCACTTACCTGGACAACATTGAAGAACTTAAGGACAACATTAAAGAATAGCCAGTGCTTCAGAGAGTGGGAGATGATCTTTCTTCTTGAGTGTGGCTTTTTTTACTTGGGAAAAAGCTCAAGGTTGCTTTCCTCTAGTCTAACCTGCTGAAAGGAATGAAAGGGGTACCTTCCTCCTGCTGTTAGCAGCTATGTGAGCCACACAGGAGCCAGCTATGCTATGAAGGCATGAGACCAGCACCTACAACTTTTTGGACACAGACTGTATGACTTTGTGTAGCACATGAGAAGTCTGGTACACTGTCACTTTGACAGCCACATGGAGAAGCCCTTGTGTCCAAGCTCTAGTTTTTTAACTAAGTGCTTCATGAAAGTGTCAGCATTCTTTTGCTGGGACTTAAAGAAATGTACACATTCTTATGAAAGCACTAATGAACTTTTTGTAGGAGCAAACATGAATGCTCTGAAGGTCGCATCACTAGTGTTTTGATGAGACAGTACTGAAAAGTACCTCAACTAAACTCTTCACTCTGAATATTCTCCACTTCAAACAAATTCATAGTGGCAATTAATTTGATAGCTCTACACTAGAAATCATAAACAGAAACAAGTGACAGGTCCCAAGTTTCTTTAGCACATGATTCTGTGTCATATACTGTTAAAAATATGTGACAGAACTTTCCAAAGTCCAATAAAATTTTTCTAATTTTGGAATTTAACTGAAAACCAGTAGTCTATAGTTCACCAAACCTGTTCTGTTCAGTGGTCTCTTAAATGTAAAATAACAGGCTTCTGTCAACAGAAGATTAAAAGGTACATAGATCCTCCTGTTAGGGTATGTGAATAAAACAGAGCTCTCAAGAGCTCTTTCTTTCCTTTGCAGAACTAGATCAATCTTAGCTTGTCCCATGAACTGAAGGGAACAACAGGGCAGCTATAAACTGCTACTTGGAACACTTCCTTACTGCTTAATATCTGGTTCTACCCCCCTTGAGCTGCCTCTTCCCAGTGAACACACTAGGAAATGAAAGGCTCATCACTTTTTATATAATTATTTATTATATTTAAATTAGCAGAAGAAAATTCTAAATCAAGTCACAAAGTGCAAGTTTGTTTTTTAACAACATAGTTTTCCCCAAAGCAATTCCCAGCCCACCCAGCCTACAAATTACCATGTCACCCCTGCCTGTTACGAGGTTTAGTATTTTGAGTAAGACACAGTAAACAGACTGAAGACAGAGAGAAAGAGAGATAGAGATTAGGGAAAAAAACCAACTAAAACCTCTTCTACTACTCAAAACCAGAAGCACTTAGTCAGGAAATACTTTCCTGTTTACAAGTCTCAATAACCTGCTTCTGTATATGCTCCCTCTTCTGTAAGAATGACCAAAACCCCACACAGGGCTAGAAAAAGACTGCATGGCCCTGTACTATATGAATTAGGGCATTCATCTCTGAAAGGGGAAACCTGGATGTTTTTCCTCCTCTAGAAATTATTTATTTCACACTGGTGAGTCACACTCAAATGCATAAACAGGGATTCATGGACAGAGATTTCAACTATATTCCCTGATTTCTAATAGGGCCAGATAATTTAAATAAGGCTACTTCAAATATGCAAGTTAACTAAGGGTACAGATAATAAGTTGTGTTGTTTATATCTTACAGTGCAACTATTTCGATTTAATAAAAAACCAGCATTTGTTCTAAGAAAGCTTTGGTATCCTGCTCACTTGACTATTTGAAGCCTACAGGAGGATGAAGACACCTGAAGCTACACACTCACAACAGGAAAAAAAAACCAAAAACATGCTTATAGTGGAGCTAGTCCAGCATTGGGGCCAAGAAATTGATAGAGAAATAGAGGAGCTGTCACACAGGGAAGAGGCTGAGAGCACTGTGATTGTTTAGCCCTGAGAATGCTCATGGGAGGGAGTGAAGAAGACTGAGCCAGACACTTCAGCAGTGCCAGTAAAGGGACAGGAGGCAGTTCTACCTCCTCCTTCTACAAACTTCTACCTAAGCATAAAGCAGTTTATTTTGGTTGGATTTTTTTTTTTTCTTTTTGGTGTGGAGGTAGGGTTTGTTTACTTGTTTTTAAATAGTGTGAGACTGGTGAAACTCTGGACCAGATTCACCCAAGGGGCTGTGGCATATCTGTTTCTGGAGATATTCTAAACTCAACTGGAAAAGTCTTTGAGCAGCCTGCACTAATCAAGTCCACTTCAACCTGGCTGGTGAGACTAGACCAGAGGTCCCTTCCAATACCAAGTCTTTGAGCCTTTGTCCAATACATTACTAAATGTCTATTGCAAGGATGAAAGAAGTAACACAACCCCTTATCACACTATATCACATATCTATTTATTATTTAAAGAAAGGCTGAGAGCATGAAAAAGAGAAGGCTTTGTGGTGACCTAATTGCTGCCTTCCTATACCTTAAGGGAGCCTACAAAGAGACCTGGAGAGGGTTTCTTCAAAATGTAACTTTTCCCCTGAGTTAGCAGCAGCTCAGTCTGCCAGACTGGGGAGGCAGTAACAACAGCCTGTAATTACTGACTGCAAGCACACACAGTTCGCCTGCCTAATAAATCCTTCCTGCTGCAGATTCAAAACCCACTGACCTGCTTCCAATATTTTTTACCCACTTTGTACACTTTTACAATACCCACAAGGAGTCATAACTTCATCTCACCTTAAACTGTAGGTTATTATTAATTAAAGACAGAAAATACTAAAACCCCCTACTGATTATCAACCCAAGCATGGCTCAGAACATATATGTGGCTCAGATAGAAAGCCATGGGGTTGTGGGACAGATTGAAAAAAGTGCCAAGCCCTGAACTCAAGGCAGCCCAAGCAGTGAGCTGTTATTACTTACACATAATTATGTATATTTTGCTTAAAAGAATAATTAGATTTAATGTTTTTTAGCAGCATAGTAATTTTGATAGTTGTAGCTTCCTGAAACTGAAGATGTAAAGATGTAAGATAAAAATATTTTTATGAGCAATTTACATGTGCCTCCTTCACTCTTTTAAAAAAGTATTTAAAAAAGGTTGCATTGAAGTCTAACCATTTGGAGTACAAAAGTCACAGGTAGTTTTACAACCACTACAGTAGACAAAAGAATGGTATTTTCGGAATTCTTTGATTAATTTCTTCTTTTGCTTCGAAGGAACAGTAGGGTCATTGTCTATCTCTTGAACCAGTGCTAGAAGATACTGATTGGTTTGTTGCTTTTGATCTTCATATTCTTTAGTTGTAATGCGCTGACAGAAGGTGAAGCCTTTGTAAGAAATCAGAGGTTCAGATTAAGGTTCATGCATCAAATAAAAGCCTTGTTAAAAAATATGGTAAGAATGATATTCCAGTTCAGATGTGATTACACCTACAAGCAATGTGAAAAATACAGCTCTCCATTGAGAATGGATGGAAATCTAAACATGAATTCCAAAAATAAAGTTGAAAAGCAGTGTTACAAGTACAGTATGTTAAAAGATTCTGTACTGCAAAACAGGCCTGCAAGACAAAGAACAGATACAGTTCTCACACAGAAACCACAATGAAGAACATTACACAATAAGAACAGCACCTTTCATTTGTCAGGATCCCAAGATTCTCTGTGAGTAAATCAGATCTGTAGCAAGGCTCAGTACCTAATGCAAGTGAATAAATACTTTGGAGAAATAGTTGCCACTGAACCACACTACAAAAATCAGGAACAGAATTTAGGAGCTTCTCCGTGACTAGATAGCTGAGCATGGTTTGGGCACCAGAAGCAGAGGTGATCCAAGAGAGATACTTAACTGAGCACAACTCAGCTATTAAAAGGTTAAATGAACCCTGGAGTTCTCTCACTGGTTTTAATCTTTTTTATTTCCAGCAGACCTAAGGAATACCTTCCTGCAATTAACAGACCCTTTTTCTTATCTGGGTCTCCCAGCTTTCCCTCCTGCTCCCACCTGGACTTAAGAAATTCACCAGCTGAGAATGCTCAATAGCTCCTAGGAAAGATTTTGGAAAGAAAAGGGAAAATGACACCAGAACATGAGGCACACAGGAAAACAAGAATATGCCATGCCAGAGAGCTTACAATCAGATCAAACTGACAATTTCAACAAGTAGATGGAACCTATATGTATTTACAGATTGGAACCCCAAAACTTAGTAGGAAAAATGGAATATAGGGTTTGTATTTCTGTTGTCTCTTCAGTGTGTCAATGGAGATCACACAGGCTAGGAGAATATTACAGACAGGCAGCTCTTCCCACTGTTGCTCATCTCTGTATTCTTTAGCTTCACAATATGGGATTCTCAGAAAACTGAACCAGAAGGAATTTGGCCTCATTCCAGAATCCAACACAGATGGTAAAAGATTCTGTATTAAATATATTATTACACAGCAAAATAACTGAAGTGTAATTTGTTTCCCAAGGGGTTTCTCTTCAGTGTTTAAACACACAATGCACTGGCAATAGAGGAGTCAAAGAAGATAAAGAGTCAGAGAGAAATTCAATTATTTAAGCAAACCCTTTTAATCGGTATTGGCAGCAAGGCCAAGACAGAATGTTAGCTCAAAAGAAGTAAGCTGAAAAGCATTACCCCACATTCAGAAGGGTAGTGTAGCCTAAAAGGAAGGCATTTGACACTTGGTGCATATGTCCAAAGATCTTAATAAACTTTATGCTTACTCAGAAAAA
Source organism: Motacilla alba alba (assembly GCF_015832195.1). Lineage (NCBI taxonomy): Eukaryota > Metazoa > Chordata > Aves > Passeriformes > Motacillidae > Motacilla > Motacilla alba. The sequence continues at coordinate 45,934,327 of NC_052031.1, forward strand.
AGGGGAGAGTTCTTCAAAACACTTAACAGTCAAAACACTAAACAATCAAAGTCTGTGCTCAAGTCATCTATCAGAACCTTGAACTACTCAGTTCTGTGGGAATTTATAGGTGTTTTGTAGCAAAAATAAAAGAACACTGTTCCTAAATACAAAGTCCCATAAAATTTCCAAACCAAATTAGAAGCAAATAACTCCAGGAAGCACATTTTGCACTACTATTTCCAGAAGGAATTATTGGGGGAAAAAAAAATTGGAGCATATCCAAACTAGATTATTAACAGAATCCTTGTTCTCCAATATTCAGACCAGTTTTGCAGATAGCATATAATTTAATATTTAGTGCCTTAGCCACTAAACCCCCTAATGCTTCACTTCCAACAAAGGAAAAGAAGTCCATGCACAATTACAGTCAACTGATGATAAATCAGTTCTTATACAATAATTTATATAAAAATTTAATCCCATCATCTACCTGAATTGGTATCTGGATCTTGCCCTTCCAGCAAACTCTGAAGTCTCCTACTTGTTAGTTCCAGAAGAGTTAAAGGAGCCTAAAAATACAACCCAACAAAGAAAACATTACAAAAGCAATACTTCTGTATTTTGATAATCTAAGGCTTTCAGATAAACAATTTAAAAATACATAGTTAAATGCAGAAGAATCTATGCCCACATTTATTTAGGTACACATTCAAAGTCTCTCACAGAATTGCACTAAAATACATAGTTTTACTAAGACACATGTGTTTATTCCTGGTATTTCTGGCCAAAGAAATAGGAAGCAAAAAGTTCTAGATGCCGTTTTCCATGGCACAAACTGCAGTGTAAAACAAGTTGATTTCAGCTTTCACACAAGGCTCTCAATTGCAGCTGTCAGAGTGAACCACCATCCACTCGCTGTCACTGCTGCACAGCTCTGGCCCTAACTCCAATGGGGAATCAAAGGCCCAACCCTCACGTCAGAGCCTGTGGGAATCCAGGGCATCCCTCTGGGTGCCCTGGATGGCCAGAGCCGCTGGCAGGGGGCTCTGAGACCCTGGCATGCAGCCAAAGACACACGTAGGGTTTTGATCTTAGCCCGTGGAGCAAATTACCAACTCTGTATGAAGAATTACAAGCCACACACACAAGTTTAGGTATTGTAGTAGAAGTAGTTTCGAAGTGAAAGGAAGGATTTTTGAGTGCTGTACAGGGGGGTTTTAAGCCTTGTACGCAGGGGTCCAAGTTTTGTACATGGGGGTAAGGGGTTCTAAGATGGAGGGATTTGGGTGTGCCCTGTCCTCTTTCTTTCTCCTTCCTAACCTCCATGTCTTTGGTGATGCTGGCACTCACAGATTGGTCTAGAGTAGAAAGTCACCATTCAATATAGATAGTAGGCATTGGGGAAAAGGTATAAACATGTAGTACGTAATATATGATATAAAAGATGGCACCAGCCCCCTGGGAGGGCAGTATGCCTTTGTCTGACCTGCTGAACGGGCCACAGCAGTTCAGGAAAAGAATCTTTTAGATAAACAACAATAAACAACCTAAAGAACAGACAACAGAAGACTACTGAGTCTTTCTTTGAAGGCACGGGTTGGAGGAGAGACTTTTCCATCTTTCGGGGTCACCCCAATCCGGGGCTGGAAACCCCACATCTGGCGTCCCTGGGTGGGCAGGAGACCCAACAAGAGCCCTTAATACAAATTAAAAAGGAGGGGGGGTTGGCTGTGTACTAACAAATACAAAACCCTCACTAACCACTTAATGCTTTTGAACTAAAATGGAGCTAATTAAAAAAAGAAAAAGTTCTCCCACATCTCAACCTGAAGTCAGAAATGGAAATCAATGTGCTGTATAAAAATAAAAACCAGTATTTCACTGAAACCAAATTTCTGTGAAGCTTATTTTTATAGGGTATGGTAAAGTTTCATCTTTTCCCATGTGACAATATGATGGAACATAAATTAAGGAGATTGTATGTGCATATTTACACAACTCATCAAGTTTAATAGAAAGGCTACTAGCATTTTGTGGTTCTATTTGTTTTCTTCAATTTAGAAGCTAACATTCCAAAATACTGAAGGATCTTTTAGAATTGTCAAAGCTCTACATATACACTGGGGTACAAGAGAATGCCATTTTTCTACCACTCGTACGTCAGTGAACTTCTAAAGGAGAAAGACACTAAGATAACTAAATATTTAGTAGGCATTCATTACCAACAAGGTGTCAAAATTACTCTATAAAAATTATTAATATTTTAAATATTTTCCTAATAGAAATCACTTAAATACAAATAGAGGATATAATTTATAAAGGATTGCAAAGCTCTCAAAATAGAGCCTGTGCTAGATAATCTGGAATACCTTCTCAACCCCTTTGGCTGTACTATTAAACTGCAACAAATGGAACATTAAACACAGTTCCTCAGACTTGTCATACTCAAAAAAAGGCAATTCATGGCATTTAACAATTAAAATTACAAAGACGATGTAAGGAGAACAATACCTTGAAGAGCTCGGAGTGATTGTCCATCAGAAACTGAGTCAGCAGTTCTGCCTGTGGCTTTGACAGTGTCCTGTTTTGTAAGATGAACTTTGTACAAGTCTTGATGATCACAAATCTGTTCTCAAACTAGAGAAAGTAGTACCCACACTTGGCATTAGATTGACTTGCAGTGTGCTAGCAAAGACTAAGCAGAAGGGGATGCTATTGGGGGAAACAGATCACATAGAAAGGCAGTAAACAAAATACTTCTAACTAGACAAAAATTTTAGCTTTACTGTGACAAACTGCTGTTTTTCATGTTAAGCAGAACAGATACTTACTTGCTTTTGCAATCTGTAGCCCTCAGATTCTGACGCAATGGCTAGGAATGTAAGGAGCCTGTGAAGTTCTTCACTAATATTTGGTGCTAATAATTTTAAATAAAGTTGTAATGCCTCTAGAGCTTGATCTGTTTTTCCTTTTTCTGCCATGGAGTAAAACAGCATATCCAATGTTACTATTCATTTTCAGAGTCAGGAATACTTATTTAAATCCCATTAATAATCCCAGTTTTGGGGTTTACTTCCAAACAAAATTTCATGTCGTTCCAGTAATGAAAGGATTCTTTTCTCAATCCACAAGTTTCAATTTTTCCTCCCCCACCAGTGGCAGGGTGGCAGCAGGTGGTGAGTGAGCAGCTTTGTAGTACTTAGTTGCCAGCTGGGGTTGTAGTACTTAGTTGCCAGCTGGGGTTAAGGAACAACAACCCAATGGGACTGATGCAGCAGCAACAATGCCTATTTAGGCAGGATTAATCCTAAACTTGTATTTAAATGAAACCCTTCTGGTTTACTTGTATGCATATCCTCAATAGTCCCTTTTATAGTTTTAAATTATTTCTATTACTAAAAAGGACCCTATGTGCATAACTTTCAAAACCTTATTCTGGTTAACAGGAAAAGCTGTATAGCAATGATTTTAGTTTTATGTTATTACTTAGTAGTAGCAATAAGGCAAATTCTGACCTGGGGTAAGTAACTTTCACAATGGGAGTAGTTACATATTGTAAGAGGTACCCATAGAGGTTGGTGAATCTCTATCCTTCCAGATTTTCAAAATTCAGTTGGACCAGGCCCTAAGCAAATTGATATAACTTTGAAATTTGTCCTTGTCTTGAGTAGAGGTACATCATACTGATCTTGAGCATTTCCTTCCAACCTAAAAAGTGCATCTGCAATGGCATCGCAAATGGTGTCATGATTCAGTCAATTGATACTTAGTGGCATCCTCTACACATCTTTTATCCTTATTTTTTGTTCCAGGTTGCTCTTACCTATAAGCTCTATAATTCCTGAATGAATAGCAAAATCCTGAGTGGCAAGCAGGGAGTCCTTCTTTTGACTGTAATACTTCATTATAACATCAAAAATAATCTTCTTGTATGTATTCAGACTGCTGGGGTTGTTAGTGCTTTGAGATAACTGCTGACTAACCATCACTAGGAATTGGTCAGGAAAATACTCCAAGCATTCAATTGCAGCATAGAGCCATCTGTCAAGCCTGCAGAAGGAAAAGGTTGTTTTACTGCTTGCTTTAAAATGCTCTACCTATTTTTATTTTCACAGATTCATAGAATATTCTGAGTCAGAAGGGACACAAAAGGATCATTGCATCCAACTCTTTAAGTAGATGGGATTGAATCTGTAACCTTGATGTAATTAGCTCAGTTGTTTAGAGCATGGTGCTATCTCAGGGTCCACTTAATCCTTTAAAAGAAAACTAGACAGAAATAACCATGCAGGTATAGTCACATATATGAACCGCAATGCTGAACTGGTTTATTAAGCAGTTCATGTAACTTATTTCACTACAGCAGTTCAAGAACCTGCTCAAAATGAGCAACTTCCATGTTTTTCCTATGCTAAAGGCAAGACACCTGAGACAAACCCAGACCAAAACAAGCTGCAATTATGCCAGACTGTCACTGACTCCAGGTATTCAGCTAGTATTTAAAAACCAAACACCACCCCACCATTACTCTAACACACACACTGAGAACCCACCGGGGCTAACCAGGGTGAAAAAACCTGGAAGAGAAAAAGACCTTTGAGAAAGAGAGAAAAAGTTACTTTGAAAAAAGAGGAAAATAAAAGTTGGTTAAATCCCAGAGGGCTACAGAAGCAGTTGATTATATAACCTACTATAAAGGCATGAGTTTTCATAAGCATCTATTGTCTCTACATCTTAACTAAGGAAAGAAAATGTAACCTAATTATGCACCTAAAATTTGGGGGCATAATTTATTGCTGAAAGAAGCCAGAAGATCAGAGGAAAAAGTCTCAACCATTTTGTACAGAAGGAATATAAAATCATAGAAATATACGGGCAAAGGAACAATTACTTTTATCTGATTCTGGATGTAAAATAATTTGATCTGAACCAATGACAAGTTGCAAATATTATTTAAGATGCACAGAATCTTATTTTTATCATGGAGAACAGAAACAAAGATTGTGAAATTGCAGATAAAAACTGAATTAATTTAACAAAAAATAGTCATTCCTAAGACATTCACATGAGCCTTGACATATTCATTAGAAGTATATGCAAGATAAGAGATCAGCCAAAGTACACTAAACAGGAACACCCAAAAGTAAGAGAAGATTTAAGGAAAAGAACACTGACAACATGCAGCCACATTTATATTCTCATTATATAAGCATTCTTCAGTGCTACAGCTTAGTTTCTCCTTTTCTCTTGCTAACAATAGATGCCTTATTGACTTTGTATCTTCACACCACAGCCACCAGGAACTGTGACCAAAACTCAGAATAAAGTTTTCAAGTTCTGATGTCTGTTACAGAGACCTAAGAGTAAAGAATCTGGTCTAGAAACTAGGCATGTTTACAACATTCAAGGTTAAAGTCTTAACGTTTACTTGAAATGCTCAAATGTCCAACTCTAAACATATCCTTTGTGTGAAATCACTTACCACTTCTGAAAAGAAGTCAATCACACTAATGCCACCTCTGTCTACAAGTACACAAGCATAATGATGTCTGTCTTTTCACTTAACACAAATCTTTGATCAAGAGTAAAATGAAGCCTTTACTAACAAATTCAATTCGTAGATATATAACTTACTCGGGCAAGTTTAGGCTACACGTAACCTCTCTGTCCAGGAAAGTATTTGAGATAATCATGTCTTCTTCTTTGCCAAAACTGTCTGATTTTGTCTTCACTGAAGACACCAAGATATCTTCTAGAAGGGGAACATCAATTAACTGCAGCAGCCGTAGCAGAGTTTGCTGTTTCCAGACATCTTCTATTACTGATAGCATAAACAAAAAAGTCCTCAGAAACAAGATCTTAAGTAAACAACTAACCTTTGTTTTTACTCACAAAAGAATCTTTTAAATGTTCAAAGAAAACATGGTAACAGCATAGTGTGAAGTTGCTGTGCTGGGTAAGAAGGGATCAAAATAGGAATTCTAAAAAAAAATGATGATGATCCCCATCATACTAGGATTCAGAATAAACTACTCTAATTAGTAGAAAAAAAAAGACAAGTGAAAAGCAAAGGAATCACATAATAAAGATAATCTTAAGATTAAGACCTACTTCCTTCTGAAGTAGTATTTTCATAAACAGCACCATTATGCAAAAACATAACCCTGTTGTGTTTCCTTCTGTTTAGTTACTACAAGCATTAACCCCTTTAACAGTCATTTAGATATTTTGTCATTAGTGAGATTAAATTTAGGTTTCTGTGGAGCATTTTTTAGCAGAAATGGGGCACTCACTCCAAGATACAGTGAAGAACAATCACGTTTTAAAAAGAAAAAATTCAATCCTCACCTCCCTTTGAAAGCCGGCAAGTTGGTTCACTAACCATGATCTTTGGAGGTAAAGATGCATGAACATATATTGATTGAAGAAGCTCCTCAATCCTCTTTTTATCAGCTGCTTCCAATGCTAAGGGGTTTGAAAGTGTTGTGCCACACTTTCTGCTTAGGGAGGGGAAAGAAAAGATGTATAGCAAAAACTATTAGAACACATTTGGCTTTATGTTACTTCCTAAATTGCTCTTAAATCAGAACTTTAGGGCTTCATTATATCTGGAGACTACCCTGCTACTAGAATTCCTATCATCCACATCTGCTTTGTGGAAAGGGCAAGGATATTGATTCCAAATACTGTTTGCTAGTTCCACTTTGTTTACTAGCTTTCAGTAACTAGCTCACTCATGCTAAGTCTCAGATTTCAGCACAACTGATAGCAAAACCAAATTATTCCTAGGCTTATGCTACTGTGCCAGACTCTATTCCAAATAACAAACAGCAGATCAAAATACTTTACCCAAAAATACCTGGAAGCATCTACAATTTAGACATGACATTTCTCAAAACTGGAACAGACTTTTCAGAAGTCTCTGACCTGGTTTAGTCAGACATAACTTCATTTAAAGGTAACCCTCTCTTTAACCTCTTTTAAAAAAGAGAAAAATTAGAATAGTTCAGAATAACTCACTTGAAACACCGTTTTGTTTTCTGTTTGCAGATTTGCTCAGGAGATAAGCTTTCATTGTCCTTATTCTTTCTTGGAAGAAGAGGATCAAGACTGCTGTTTACAAATCGATAGAGACTAGTGTCCGTGTCTTCAAACTCTGTTTCCTTCCCATTCTTGAATAAGTAAAGCTTGGCTCCAACTGGCTCAAACACTTTGTGATCCATCAACGCCTGGCATACACGGACCCCCTTCAGCCGAGAAATGTCATTGCAGCTTAGGTACATGCTTTGCATAAGATGGCTCAGTACCACATCAACAGCATTGGAGCCGGTGAAACAGTTTCTATATGTTTTCAGGTGTTGTCTACGTCTTTTGATTTCCACTTGATTGTGAAGGGCATGTATAATACTATTCCACAACTGAGTTGCTTGAAAAGGACCATCGCAGTCTGCAAAATGTTTATATGCAAGTTTCACAAATTTATAAACCTTTACTTTAATACTTAAAAAAATACACCGTGATTTTAGTTTTATATTTTAAAAAATATTCAGAAATCAGCTGAATTTTACAAAGATAATATTTCATGACTCAGTCCTTCTTGCAAGCTGACTCACACCCACTATGGTAGAGTCAAGAGAACAAAAAAAATCCACTTAAAACAGGCGACAAAGGGTTTTTTGTCATTGTTATGACCACACATATTATATGTGTGTGCTGTGTACATACATATTAAATCATTAGAGAATCAGAAAACAGCCGAGGCTTGCAGGGATTCTGGGATCTATCTGGTTCAACCTCCCTGCTCAAGCAAGGCCACCCAGAGCTGGTCGCCCAGAACCAGGTTTTGAGTATCTCCAGAAGCCGAGATGTCCACAAACCGTATCACAACCTCTGTGGGTACCAATGACGAGAGTCTGCCTCCACCCTCTTTGCACTGTCTCTCTAGGTCATTGCAGAGACACCCCCGAGCCTTCTCTTCTCCCGGCTGAGCAGCCCCAGCGCTCTCAGTCTCACTGGGGGAAGCGCTCCGAAGCCTCCAGTTTATCCTCGCACATCGCGCCCAGCTCAGCAGATGGCAAACAAGCGTTTGCAGTGCATTAACCGCGCCTGGCACCCAGCCCAGCTCCGCGCCCAGCCCTACCAGCGGCGTCCCCCGTAAGCTCAGCTCCAGGGGTACGGCCGGAGGAAGCTCCTCTCCCCCCCGTTCAGCTGCCGAGCCTCCCTAGCCCCGTTCTGCCCGCCGCCCTCCCTCGCGGCACCGACAGCCGGGGGTGCCAGCACAAACAACGGGCAGGAGCCGGCCCCTCGCAGCCCGCTCCGCTCCCCGGCCCCTCCACCACTGTGGGGGAAAAGCTGCTGCGGCGGAGAGACGGGGATGACGCTCTTCGCCCACCTCGGCGCCGCCCGCCTCCTCGCCGCGGCTGCAACTCGCTCTGGCTGCGGATTCTCCTGAAGCGCGGAGTCAAATACCCCGCCATGGCCGCGGCCGGGCCGCTGGCGGAAGCCGGCGGAGCGCATCACTTCCCGCCCGCCGCCCCCGGCCGCGCCCAGCGCCGCCCCTGCGGGTCGGAAGTCGGAAGCCGAGCTCCGGCCGCCCCCGCCCCGCTGCCGAGGCTGCCGCTGTCACTATGGAGTAGTCGCGGCAGGACGGGGTCCGAGCCAGAGACGGAGCCGGCGTGACAGGCGGCCCGCCGGGCCCACAGGGCGACGGGCAGCCGGGCGCTGCGCCGGCAGCTTCCCGCGGGCTCAGGTGAGAGGCCGCGGCCCGGGTCGCCAGTGGCTGCCCGTGGCCTGGTGGCGCTGCGCGGGGCGGGCAGGGCCGGCCGGCTGCGCGGGGGCGGTGGTCTCGGGTCCTGGGTGCTCGGCGCTGAGGGCTGGAGGGGAAGGGCCGCCCCGGAGGCTCGATCGCCGCGCGGGCAGGGCCAGGCGGGTACCGCTGAGCTGCCCGAGCCGTCGGATCGCGGGTCACCTGCCGCCTGTGGCCGCGGCCGCCGCCCGCCCCCCGGCGCGCTGCTCCCGGCTGCCCCGCGGAGCAGAGTGCAGGCACCGGCCCTGCGGCGCGGAGCGGTGCGAGTCCGCTCTCGCTGTAAATAACAGTTAACACTTCACCCGGGAGGACTGGCCCGCAGGAGGCTGACCGGGGTTTGTGCAGCGCCCGGGCTGGGTTTCACCGGTGACAGACAGAGCCCTGTTCATGGATCTCGTTCTGTGAGGTTTTAGTAGGAATTCGGTTGAAGCTCAGTAGTGAAATGGTGCATGAAAGTTAGGAAGGTGACGTGCGGCGAGGGCAGCCTTGTACAGTGCTTCATTGCATTTGACCCTCTCGATGTTTTTTGTAACAAATGCAAAAGACTGGTTGTGCTTTAAAAATGCTGGGGTTTTATCCTTTTGTTTGCTGTGACTCAGTTGTTCCAGCATCTACTTCTGTGGATTGATCCTGGCTTGGGGCAGGGGGATAGGATGTGGTTGGGCAGCATGAAGTAGCTGTGCACCAGCCTGCTCGCCTTGGTTCCCAAAGGGGGATCCCAGCTTGTTATAGCGCAGAATAGTGGTAGTGTGTGTTGTACTGCTGTGCAGTGTGCACCCACAGCCATACATCAGATGAAGCTATGGATTAGTTTGAGGTTAAACTTCTGGGTTTGCATTATGCAGGTTTTTTTTAATGAGTGAGAATTGAAAAATGGTGGATAGTCTTTGTTTTGGATTTCAACAGCCTGTATTTCAACATTTTAAATGTTCTGCCTCCTTTCTGAGTGCAGTGTTGGTTGTTGCTTATTACCTTGCTAAGTGATTGTTCTCATCATGCTGCTGTATGATTGCTGATGTACATCAGCGTGAAAACCATTACTGATTGTGAGGGGCATTCATGAAAAAAACATATTGAACATTCAAAATTTTTTAGGATTAGTTCCAGGTTTCATGGACTCAGAATCAGTAGCATTAATATTACTCATGAAATTCAAACAGGAAGAGTTCTTAAACATTTATTGCATGTCCTGTGTTGCTTGTCAAGACACTGTTATACTTCACATTTTGCATCAAGACACTGTTATACTTCACATTTTGCATTTGTCTCATTTATTACCTTTTAACCTGAAATGCAAATTTCATTGTGGGTGACTTACTTTCTTGCCACTTGATTATTATTTTTTTTTTTTTTTAAATACTGGACCAGTCTTAACTGAACAAACAAGTTTTCCTACATTTGAGAACCAGACTTGTGTATTTCAGATGTGGTTAACTCATCATGATTTGTGGTATTAGAAATACTATCCAAAACAGATATTTTTGATGGGGTATGGATTCTCTAGGTACATTGTTCCTGTTGACATATATAGATTTTTTACTGAAGTTGGTGATAGCAATTGTTTTATAAAGCAAAATATACCATTTTAGCTTACATTCAAATGTTGATAAGAGGATTTCTACAAATGTACAGTTTGGTGGATGTAAACTTTAAACCCCATCTGCTTATTGAGAAATAAGTTTCTTGGTACTGCTTGCACAGAAGCTAAATTAAACAACAGTTTGCCTACTGTCAAGCTGGAGGGGAACAGGTTGGACAGGGTCTACCAGGTTTGAATTTTAAATTCTAGCACTTCAGGTACTGGAATGCTGTTGACACTCTCACCTAGTGGCTTTTTCAAGCTACTCACTGCAGTTTGTCTGTCACCCACAGCAGAGGACACTTCTGATTTAATGAATACTACCCCATTTTCCCATCATCTCTGTAGAGAAAGCTTCCTTTCAGATTTACACAAAGGAATTTGAACATGCATCCGCATGCATTTTCTTCATAATATTTCTGCAGTTAATTTTGCGAAGTGTTTGAGAGTCCTAACAAGATGGTGTTGCATTGGTATTGGAGAAGATTTGATGGCTGAGAGTGAACAAAACATTGGAAAAAGCACGAGATCTAAACCCAAGTAAATTAGATTTGGGATTATCTTAAACTTGTTAGGATTGATTTTATCGTCTTTTAGTAGATAGAGTTTGCCCACAGAATAGCTGCTGAATAAAATTGCTGAGAGCTGGAAATGCCAATAGATCCTTTTTAGAATAATCCGTGATCCTTGTTTGTGCCTATTTATTAGGTTAATGAAAAGTTTCTTCATACAGGGATATTAGCCAGTGTCTTCATAGAAGTTTGGTGTAGAGCTGCACAGTTAGGACTTGCATGTGTTTTTCCATGTCATGAATCATAAAGTATAATAATAAAATTTCAAATACTGAAATAAAATTACTTAATAAAGGAATTCTGTGTTTCCATAATTTATTTCAAGGTATGTTCTCAACAAAACACTAACTAGACAAGTTTGTAGTTATTCTTAAGATTGTCTTGTTGATTTCAGACACAGCTTCTCATATCTAAAGAGTCAAGATAGAGCAGCACAGCTGTTCCACATGCAGTGCTCCAGTAAGGTTTGCTTGGGGCTTGGCTAAAACTGTTACACACAACTGCCCTGGAGAGAACTGTCCCATAACACAGGGAAGTTTTGTTTAGTATGTTTATTACCTTTTTTACATTTACAGTCCTCTATTACGGGTCTGTCTTTGCAATTGCAACCTAATTAGATTATTTGTCCTGACTTGTAGTGGAATCAAATCTATAGTACCAGGGAGAAAAGGAATGCATGTCCAGGTAACCTCAGTGTGGTTTATTTTGGTTAAGTTTGACTGAAAGGTTAGAGATGTCTTTACATCTTACTTGAAGAGAGACTGAAGAAATATCTTCAAGTGTTGCTTTTGAATATACTGCATAATACTGATTCCTGGAGATAATTTCTTCTTGGATTCTGTTTTTCTTTGCTCACACAGATGTGGAAGATGAATGTCTATATCTTTTTTTGTTCAGTTTGTTTGCTGCCTTCATTCTTTCTTGTGTATACATTATCAGAGAAACAACTGCATAAATGGCTTCAGAACTTGTATCTGGAAGAATAGGCAAGTCAGATTTATTAAGAAAATACAGAAAACTCTGAAAGTCTGCACTACAGGGGAATATGAAGTAAATTGGAAGCTGCCACAGTCTTTTAGCTCTAAAATTTGAAAGGTGATGTGAAAAAAGCTTCCTTGCACAATTTTGGTAAAGCATAAAAAGATTGAGTCTTGTTTTATTCCCCTGCACTTAATACTTAAGTTCATTAATTCTTGGATCATACAAATGGTAATGTCAGCAGTCTGATGGGCAAAATACTGAATTTTAAGTTCGTGTTTTAATATTTTTGTTTTTTATTTGCTGTCTGTATAATACAGATCCATTGTTTTGCTGGCCTGGGATCTTAAGCAAACCTGTGCCTCAAACAAATGAGTAGTTCTGTGAGGACTGGAATTAAAGGAGTCTCTTTTCCTTCAGATTTGTTTCTCTATTTGATGGATACTAATACGCAGGGTGTGAGTCTTTCCTGTCGGGGGACAGTTTATAAATCCTTTGCATCATTTGGTTACAGTTTTCAGGAAATGGTTGAATTGAGAGGACTGTGAAACCTTTGTTTTCTTGTCTTTGTAGGATAAGCCATTGGTGCAAATTGAAACCATGGAGTCCATGCTGAACAAGCTGAAGAGCACCGTCACAAAGGTGACGGCTGATGTCACCAGTGCAGTCATGGGAAATCCCGTCACCAGGGAATTCGATGTCGGGCGACATATTGCCAGTGGAGGTAATGGTCTTGCTTGGAAGATATTTAATGGAACTAAAAAATCAACGAAGCAGGTGAGTTATCAACCAAAGACCTGTGTTTATAAACATTAGATGACAGATTGATTGGTAGCAGTTGGTAAGTGGCAGTTAAAGTCTGTAGTTTTTTGCTCAGCTACCATACAGAAATTGAGCAATTAGAAATGTTAAGTTATGAGATACTGTAACAGGAAGGCATGGGTTAGAGGAGGAGGTTGTGAAGGAAGTTAGTTATGCTTTCCATGTGCTGCTTTCAGATCAGTATTGTTCCCTTTTAGTTTCCTTAAAGTATTAGGGTTTAGAGCACCAATACTCAAATTTTTGACTCACTTAAAATTACATGTATAAATGAATATGGGACTGTGACTTCAGAAGAAGGTTTGCAAAAAACAGAGTTTAAGAATCATTATTGCAGAAAATTATTTTGTTGCACTGGAGAAATGTGAAAAGTCTTTTTTCAAATTAGGGGAGGAAATACAATTTTCAAAGTGTAAATAGAAGTGTTAATAAATGACTGTCTTTAGTTAAAAGTAATGCTAAGTAATGTGAAGTCACTTAGACAATGCAACAGCTTGCTGCAAATGTACCAAAAAGAAATGGATACAAAGCAATGACTTTGGAAAATGTTTATACAATCTGTTAGATCATAGGCAAATAAACAGTAGCAAATGGATATATATAATACATAGAATAAATAATCTGCAAAGAATGTGTGGTCTGGTTCCATGTGACAGAGTCTGAACAATGTTTAATCAGGTACTTTTGCCATGTTTTCATGCATTTTTTTTAGCTGGTGCAGAGCTCTGTGTGTCTTTTATTTACTGAATTTACCCAACATAGCAGTTGATTAGGCCTTTTTTTGTCTTACTCAGCTATACAAAGTGATAACATTGGAAGCATGGTAATTTTGATAGGTTTTATACAATCTATGTGTCCAGTAAACATTTGGCCTGTAGCAGGTGTATCCTTAAGGTCTGGAGAGTTGTAGCAAGTTTCTTTCACTGCATAGTTGACAGAGTATATGTAACTACGTTCCTGTCAATCATGTTTTTTAAGCTTTCAATGGGTGTTCTGACCAACAATTTTACAGAGTTTTAGTTCAGGTGCACCATGTGGTCCTGCAATATATCTGTTAACCTTGACTAACATGTGTGCAGTTGTATGCCATCATTAGTAATTGAAAATACAGCAGCAGTTGTACTGCATGGAATTTTAGATGGCTGGTCTTTTGACATGCAGTTACTATTCATTATTAATATTACCAGTTAGGTAACACCATGTCAACATTCACTTTGCCATTGCAAAACAAATTGTGCAGCAATACAGCTTATGGTGTGTTGTATTGCCATATATGTTCCTTAACATTATTTTTTATTTCTCTCTCATGTACCTTCTGAATGTCCTTTGGGCTGGCTGTCATTTTCCAGGTGTTAGCAGTCACTTTTGTGAAGTTGCACATATTTTCTGAATTACAAGTTTGTGTATCTAACTTGAAGCTACAAGGTTTTTTTGCAGTGTGCATTGTAATCAGACAAGTAGGATCTAAGGGCTGAATTACCCCTGTTGTTGTCACTTTACCACAACACAATAATTAAAGTCTTATAAGTCTAATAGACTTAAACTATTAAGTCATTGTAGCCAGATAAAACAACTAAATTTGGAGGTTTTAATGTTACAGCAGTAGATCCCATCAGAAATCATTGTTTTCAGGATTATTTTTGTTCCTATTTTAAGTCAGTGGACAGTTACAAATATTTCGTCTCTGGTGACAGTAGATATCTATAATTTTATTCTTCTTTTCTGAGTTCTGCCTGGTTCCTGCCTTGCTGCTTTGCTAGGATTTCTGAATGTTTATCTGTTGTTATTTCTTTAATGTACTTTGTCTTTTCTTGCGTACTGTGTAGGTGATTTAGTAACAACCTAACAGAATGTGAGGAAATGACTTACCTGTGTGCATATGTTTGTCTGGTGCTATTTCATAGCTGATCTGCTGGTGTTTGTTTGAAAGATTTATGAGTCACTCTGGTTATATATAGGTGTATAATTTCACAGTATGTATTTCAGCTCATCTTAGATTTATTAACTTAGACTTTATGCACTTACACTTTTTTTTTTTGGCACAATATGGCACTTGTCCTTCTGCTTAGAAAGTGCAGTCGTAAATAGACAGGGTAAGGTCACAAAGCACTTGTCAGCTCAGTTGTAAAGCTAGAAGAATTCAGAAGGTAAGTCCCAGCAACAAGGCTACAGACAGTCAAGAGGGACCTAATGGCCTTGAGTCAGCTCGTTACGGATCTGAAGCACAAATTGTATTCTCTTCTGCCAGGTGCAGGGAATTATGACTTTAAACAAACCATGCAGGATTGCAGCAAGCACCAGTAGAACTTACTTAGACCCATCACAAAAACATCAATTAACCCACAGCTGATTTAAATACTCACTTTCTGATTCTTTTCACTTGTCATCAAACAGAAGTTTTTTCAGAAGTACAGTCTTTGCTTGAAATTTTGTTATTGGTCATGTACTGCTCAGTGGACGTCTTCCATCCCCTGTCATTGCTTTTCTCTGCCTTCTGTTAATGTTTGATCCATCACACCTAAAAGCTGGAGCAGGGAGCCAATATGGATAGAGGCATGAAAAGTGTACCTAGTTGAGATAGTTACAAGTATTCACATGCTAATGGCTTGATGAAAATAGCTAAAAACCAATTTTTTGTGGATTGGGCTGAATTTCATATTTTGGATAGCCTATTTCTAAAAGTTTATAGGGTTTTATTTAATTAGTAATGAAGCTGTTCCTGTGAGATTTTAATTAGAGTAATGATTATAAAAAGTGCAGTAAAAGAGCATCAAGTTCCTCTTGGGACTGCAAACTGTATTTTCATATTATTTTCTACTGCTTTCTAACCTTTATTATTATTAATAATGCTGTTGTAGCAGCATGTAAAAGTCTGTTTCATGATGAAAGGTTTTAATTCCTTTTTTACATCAGTTGATAAATTTCACATTAACGACTTCCCAGATGGTGATGTAATCTTAATTTTTTATTTTACATCGACCTCTGTAATTTCAAAGTTTAATACAAATTTCTTAATTGTCTCCTGCTTCAGTTGCAGAAGTTGGAGAGGATTTCTCTGTTCTTAATGTTTTTGTTTTTACACATCTTAAAACATTACAAAATTCCTAATGTTTTATCATGTGAATGGTCTGATGAGATTAATAGACTACTGTGACTCTTTTGTCAGATTGTACTGGTTTAGAGCAGAACACTAAGACAGGATCTGGTTTAATAAAGCAACACTTGATATATATATATATACTCAGAATATTTTAACTGTTCATAGATATAAATGCTTTTGTCTACTTAAAACCAAGCTAATTTCTGACTGTGGATCTTCTGCTTTGTCACTGTATAAGTAGGCATTACAGTTTACACACTCCTGTTTATACAATAAAGGAGCATTAGTACCTTAATTCAAAATCTCTGTTTCAGGGTTTATTTACAGTAACCTCTCCCATGACTGGGACTAAGTAAGAACAAGTCAGTTTCTTTGTTTGGTTGTTGTATTGTTGGGATTGTACTGTTGATTCAAAAACCACATTTGTGGGTTTTGGTTTTGCATGTAATTGTATGTAGGCTTGGGTTTTGGCTGTGTTATATACTGAGAGAATTCTGTTGCTTATTTTCAGGAAGTGGCTGTTTTTGTCTTTGATAAGAAGCTAATAGACAAGTACCAAAAATTTGAAAAAGATCAGATTATTGATTCCTTAAAACGAGGTGTTCAACAGCTAACTAGGCTTCGACACCCTAGACTACTTACTGTTCAGCATCCATTAGAAGAGTCCAGGTAAGCTGTAGTAAAGTAGAGAACAGATACTTTTAATCATTGTTTTGGTAGTGGATATAAACTGTCTGAAACATTCAATACATACATTTGATGAGATTGAAGTTTAAGTTTAGTGTATTTATTCATATGACAAGGTATTCACTCTACCCCATATTCCTCCCCCCCCCCACCATAGAATGCAGTTTGGGTGTAAATCAAATTAATAATCTATTGCTTGATTTTAGTCCAGTTGCAGCTCTAAGGCTACACATGACCATTACACCATGAAAATTTGGTGCTTTAATTAATTTTGCTTTCAAAGAACTCTTTTAAAATAGTTTTCTCTCAAAAACTTAGTCATACATTTTGTTCCATGTAGGAGATGTATTTAGTACCTATGAGATTAGGGATTTTTGATAAATTTTATATGTTGTAGCTAAATATGTGTTGAAAAGCCCCTCAAGTGCCAATCAAGGGAGACCAAATTCAGCATGTTCTTCTAGTGCTTATTTGATTTATGAAAGGTTGGTCACTAGGAACAATAACTGGTTAGTCTTACAGATTTATTGTTCAGCTGTAGGGATAACAGCACACTAAAATCTAACAAAGAAAATTGAGGCTTCATGTTAAAATAGGAAGCTGATCCTGATACTACCAAAGAAGATCATGGAGGTTTTAGGGTTTTTTTCCCCAAAGAGTAAGGGGATTGGACTAGATGATTGCCAGAAGTGCTTTCTAACCCCAGTCATTCTGTGATCCTAAATTGTAGCCTGATAAAGATTTATTATGTAATGTTCTTCCTTTCTGTGTTGACTTTTTCCAAATGGTTTCTAGGAGCTGAGAATACTGTAGGAATGCTTCTTCATCTTTGCAATGCCTGCTTTGAGACAGGTTTATTGGATTAAATTGCACTTGAATATCCATATCTATCTTTCCTCCAGTGCTAAACACATTTCACATTAACAGGGGTTTAAAGCTGTCATCGCACCTATGATCTGGGATGTCCCTTACAATGGCCTAAAGAAAATCAGTTAGGTAGTTGAAGACAGCTCTCAGTACTCTACAACAGTAAATAAACTATTACTTGCTAAATGGCCTAGGGTCATCTCAAATTGTGTATGCAGGTGTATCCCAGAGTATACCTCAGGCTTCTTCCTAAAATTATCACAGTTTTCCAGTTGACTCAGTGACTCTTCTGCCGAACTTTGCCCTTCAGAAGAAAACACCAAGATTCATACCTTTAAGAAAGCTTTGGTGGTGTTTTTGGTGAAGCATTTAAGCCTTTTGAGTAAAAGTAACAGTATAGTTACATCAGAGTTTCTTGTGTGTGAGTCTGTAGTAATGCCTCACACTTTGCTTCTGCTGCGTTTGTTTCCATACCCAGCACACTCAGCTGCTGGTAGAAACATGAGAAGCACAAAACCTGTACAGTTGCTTGCTGTGCCAGAAACGGATGTAACAGTTTTTGGAGAAGATAAATAAAATAAAAGTTTATGTAGAATATGTGTATGTGTAACCTTGTGCAAGCATGCTGTAAGATTGCTTTAGGATTTCAGGTCTTTCCAGAGTGCTTATTCTTGAAGAAGTCTCTCATGGGCCTCTAGCTAGACTGTACCTGATCTTTTTTTTTCTTCCTTTTTACTTCTTTTGTATTTCCCCAAAGTAATGTACAGTTGTCACCCATTATATTCCTCCTTTATAATGCAGAATAGATACTTGATGCACCTGGAAGGCAGAAGTAGATATGGAAAGAAAGGCCATACCTTTCTGACCCTAGTGTGTAGATAGTTTTTCCACTATTAATAGAATGTTTCTACAACAAATTGGTATTGGTATCCAACATGTTTATGTTTAATATAAATGTACGTAATACATATAATGATGTAAAACCTCATAACATGCATTTTTATGAGTAACTCCTTATTTATACTAAATATTTAATATGAGTATGTTTATTTACAAATGGTCTTGAATTCCATTAACAGCACTGGAAAGCATTATTAATTGATATTTAGCTTGTTATTGAAGAAAAGGATAAAAAACCAAATTATGGGTTAACTGATAATATCATTCCTACCCTTTTGAAATAGTAGTAGTGTGAATTGGCCCTTATAATTTACTAGACATTGCATTTGTTTTATTATTTCTCTGGAGGAAGCATATGTATTATTAGCTGTCACTTTTTATTTTTAAAATGTTTTTATCTTATTACTCTGAATTTAATGTTTATATTATTCAGGAAACTGTTAGGGCAGCTACCCTGTATGGCAGACATCACCTTCTGCAATATTCTGCTATTTAATTGGATTTACTGCATCCCTCCAATACTGTGGCTTGGACCCTTTTTTTTAATTACCTCCTAAAGTAAAAAATAAACAGCCATATTTTTGTTCCCTCAAAACAGCAGTAATCAGAGAGTTTGTCATGAAAACCAAGGAATAACTGTTCCCTGTATTTGCATCTGTGCCTTAACCATAACTAAATGGATAAGCTCTGTGGTAAAGCTGAAGTCAGACTGAAAAGAATGTACTTTGTCTTCCTATGTTCTCCTTTTGAGTTGTGTTTGTAACAGAAACAAGATTTATAACCCTAGTCGTATTAATAGAAACATGAAAGGTATGTGATTATCAGAATAGGAGGGAGGAAACCAAGCAAAAAAGTTGTGTCAGGTTGGCTGACACTTAGCGTTCAATATATTTTATTTTTTAGTTGTTTTTCTTCTAGAGAGGCAGTAGATGAAACTAAGGTCTGGATGGATAGTTAGAGGTTTGCATGTTTCAGCAGCCTTATTTTACTTCAAAGGTCAAGCTTGTTAATTATTGAAATACTGAAAAAATATGTGGTAGTTTCATGCTGAGATGTGTCTTCTGATGTTTCTATGGGGTGATCAAAAAGTTAGGTTCTTTCTTCTTGCCTATAACTTTATATTAATAAATGTATCTTTGTTACTTGGTTTCTGTTTTCTGTGTTCATACTGATGCAGTATTTAGTGTTCTCATGAATTAATGATCCTTAAAGTGGGTATGTGTGCTATCATCCATGTAGTGCTTTCTCAAAAAAAGCCCTTTAAAACAATTGAGTGAAATGCAATGGCTGTCCAGGGCCTCCACTGTTGTGCAGAGCAGTATGAAGAATGTGGATGTAAAGAATGACTGTGTCTGTGTTGCATGAAGTTTGTGAAATTGAGACATATATTGGCTTCAGGATCAGTTTTGAAAGTTGAAATTTTGAGTGTTACAACCAGTCCTTATGTAGGGAAGTTTGCTTCTTCTGTGCTTTTCAAACATAATTGACACAAAAATGCATAAGCAAGACCATTAATTTTTCATGAAGGAAAAAAAAATCAATAAAATAATTTAGAGAACAGTCACTTCACATGCAAACTGCCGTTCTTATAACAAGTGTTATTTGTGTTTGCTGACCTTCTCTATCAGTTGTCAAAGTAAAAGAATATTGAGGTGCTGCCTTATATTATATTAATTTAGTTTCTGATCATTGTCTGACCTCATTAAGTACTGCTTCAATCAGGGATGTGTTGGTTTTAGGCATAGGTAGAAGTCTGATTTTACGAGTTTCATTAGTAGTAAGAATTACTTGATCAATTTGTCCTGGATCAGGACAAGGAAAGCATTGTTTTTAAAA
Organism: Motacilla alba alba; assembly: GCF_015832195.1. Lineage (NCBI taxonomy): Eukaryota > Metazoa > Chordata > Aves > Passeriformes > Motacillidae > Motacilla > Motacilla alba. Next base: position 45,954,453 of record NC_052031.1, read on the forward strand.
AAATTATGAAGCATTGTGTGAATCATTAGTAATTTATGTGAATGTTAGAGTAAAATATCCTAATTCTAGTATTTTTTTAAACTTCAGACATTTATGTATTTCTCATTAGTATAATACTAAAATAATTCAAAACCTGCAGTATAACATGGCTTTTGGTAGCAGCAGGTGCTTTGGCAATATATGTGGTGTTTGTATGGTTCTTTATTTGCAGTCAAGAGATATATTACATTTATGAACAAGAAATTTTTTAATGCATTTCCTATACAGGGATTGCTTGGCATTTTGTACAGAACCAGTCTGTGCAAGTTTAGCTAATGTTCTTGGCAGCTGGGACAACCTACCTTCTCCTTTGCCATCAGACATTAAAGAATACAAACTTTATGACGTGGAGACCAAATATGGTTTGCTTCAGGTATGGTACAGGTTGTCTTTATAATTTTTTTCTGCTTTTAGTATTAATAATTTTTTTAATGAAGTCAGTACACTGCTAAAGTTTTGTCTGCCTGTAGTAAATCAAATAATAGTGAGGTGAGAGATAATAGTGCCCTGATCACTCTAAGTGTAAAAGAGGATAGACGCTAGAAGCTCTAAGCTGCTACTCTCTTTTTGATTGTTCTGACATGTAAAATAGAAACTTTATTTTTCATGTAAATGTCTATGCTACAGCTGTCTCTTCCATATGTGAATCTTTCCTTTATGTTCTGTGGGGAGCCATTAGCTCCTAGGTTTTGTTTGGTGAATATGTTGACCAGCTTCATAAAGCATTTTTGTTCTTCTGAGATGGTGTGGCCTGAGAGGAGAGGAGAATGCACCACCACACTTATGCTGTGATAGTTAACAGCATTAACATTAAGTAATTAACATTAACATTAGTAATCTCACATTGATTACCCATCTGTGTTTAATTTCCTTCATGCATAGTTTTTAAGGCATAGGCTAAAATATGAAAAATTGTTTCTTAGTTAACTTAGGAATTTAACTGTGACCATAAGATCAGAAATTTTGTAAATATCTTATAGGATGTTTGGGGAAATATTTAACCTGAAATAATGATCTTTTATGAACAGGTTTCTGAAGGTTTGTCATTTTTGCATAGCAGTGTCAAAATGGTCCATGGAAATGTTACTCCTGAAAATATAATCTTGAATAAGAGTGGAGCATGGAAAATTATGGGCTTTGATTTTTGTATCCAATCAACAAATCCATCTGAACAGGAGGTAATAATCTTTATATTTATCATCATTCAGCTTCAAATTCAGGTCTTTGCGTGAAACCAGTTTCATGATTTTGCATTCCAGTATATAATATTCACCTCTGTAGGTGAAGAAGTTAGAACATATGGCACAGGTCTGGATTCAAGTGTTGCGTTTGATTGTCTCACAAAAAGAGCCTGAGTGGGCTCAGTGGGGTCACAGTAGACTAGTGATGGTTTCAAACAGAGGCTGGAGCCTGTGCCACTTTTGCTGCCTTCATGTTGGATGACTTGTAAGCCTAACTTAGTGTGTTGGACTTACTCAGTGCCTTGTTGCTGCCTTTGAAAATGAATTCCATCATATCTCATGTTTCCCCATTACAGCAGTGCTTTGATTTTACATTACACTTCCCAGCTCTAATATTCAGATAAAACTGCATCAGCAAATCACTCTACGCTACAGACAGAGATTAACAGTTTTGCCTTACTGTGTTGCTGTTTGATTCATAATTGAATTTGAGTGGCTTAATTATTTTTTGCTGCTGCTTGAGTTTCTTTTTGAAAATGGTCTTTAAAAATCCTTGATAAATGTACTTTGTTTCGCTTCTCATACTTCTCTTGCAGCCAAAGTTCCCTTGTAAGGAATGGGATCCAAACTTGCCATCCTTGTGTCTTCCAAATCCTGAGTATCTGGCACCAGAATATATTCTCTCTGTGAGCTGTGAGACAGCTAGTGATATGTACTCTCTGGGAGCTGTTATGTATGCAGTGTTTAATAAAGGGAAACCAATTTTTGAGGTCAACAAGCAAGATATTTATAAAAGCTTTAGTAGACAGCTGGACCAGGTATTTGTTCTTTTTATGGTTATTGTTTCTTGATTTTCATATTTGAAAAGTTACTACTGTAAAATAGATTTAAATATTGCGAACACTATCAGTGCTCCAACATAAACCACCTGACAGTGGTATCTTACCCTGCACACTGTTGTTATAGCAAGGAAAAACATCGCAGCAAAATATGAGAAATAAAAATATGTTTAGAGGTTATGTGTACCAACTTTATAGACTAAAAATTACATATTTCACCTGATTTCTTTGTAAACCTGTTGAATGCTGGTCTTGTGAAATAATGCTTACCTGTTGGTGAACAGTATGTGAAACATCTGGCAGTGAATTACCTGTGTAGGACCATTGAAGAGGGCTGGGTTTAGAGTGATTTGATCACTTGACATGGCACTTGGTGTCCACTTAGCTATCACTATTTCACATTCTTTCTGGACTGTGAGTACTAACAGATAACAGTGTCACAGTTAATTGGATCAGCTGACATAATGTCTGTTCATATGCAAGTTTCCTTTGTTGTAAGTTCTTTGGGTGCTCATTGCCACACATTATGCACTGTGTGTAGACAACACCTCAAATAATGACATTTACCTGTTTAAAATATTGTGTTTGTGTTCTCTGATAACCTGAACTACAGTGGGAAGTTGAAAAAACAGAGATGGGACCTGAAACAGGTAGGCTCTTGGGAAACAGAGGAGACTGTGAGCAAGAAGAGAGGGATATCAAATGCGTGGATAGAGAAACCATCAAGAGAACAAAGTACAGGCCTTTCATATATTGGAGATAGTTACATCCAGAATTTTCTGACTTCATGGTGTTCATGCTTGAATTACTTCCACAGCTGAGCCGTTTAAGCTCCAGTACTCTTGAGAACATACCCGAGGAGGTGCGTGAGCACGTAAAGCTACTCCTAAACGTAGCTCCGGCAGTCAGGCCAGACGCTGATCAAATGACTAAGGTCAGTCCATGGAAAATACAGTAGCCATAGGAGAGAGAGAAATTAGTGTTTGATTTGTAGAGCTATTTTGAAATGTTTTCTGTTAATAATTTTATTAGAAATGTTTAATATTTTTTAACCATTTAAATTTAGTATCAGTTGATCCCAAAAGTTATCCTTATGCTGACATTTGTTTATAGGGAAAATGTGGGTGTTGAGACAGAATTTAGAAAAATTACTCAATTATTCAAAAATTATTCAATGCAACACTGTTTTTTATTCCTTTCCATTCAGTTGGAAGCTTTTCAGTGCTATGATTTTATACAATTCAGTCTTTAAGATTATATTGGAAGGATTTGAAAGTGAGGAAATTATAAAGGGCAATAAACGTAAGGATTAACTTCTGGCTTATGATTTTTGGTGTATTCTTAATTATGCAGAATAATAAAGTATATTCAGAAATTGTTTGCCCTAACAAAGCAAAATTTAATTGCAAGTAGGATATAACAGTTTTAATTTGGCAAAACTGTTGCTCCATTTTCCTGTCTGAAAGTAGCATTGTTCTTCCCTTGTCTTGTGCCCCATTTTCTCCAATCTGATAGCCTTTCAGATTCCTGCTTATAGTTTTGTTTTGCTAAAGGATTTTATTATTTTGCTGTGGTGTAAAAAGATGGTATGCAGAGATAGGAATCGGTGTTTTAACTGTTGAAGGGAATAGTGGGCGAAGAAGGGAGAGGGAGCAGGTGATGGTTTTGTCCACCTAAGTGCTGAAAGATGGGAGTGAGGGAATTGGCAGATATTTCTCAGGTATCAGCTCAATTGTCTGAAGGACTACAACAAACAAATCGGTGAGGCGTTGTATTAAGCAGTATGGTTTTATAAAGATGTTGAGTCTCTTTTACCATATCTGCACACTGAATCATAGGGTAGAGATATCAGTTTCCAGGGTTTCTGGAGTTTCCAGGGGTGAGAGCCAGATGTGGATGACCTAGTAGGTAATCCTGTGTTGTAATATAATATAGCATAATTATTCCTAGAAGAATATTTATTCAAAGTTTTCATTTTACATTACATTTTCTTTGTAAGCCACTTACTGTATATGAAATAATGTTTTAACTTAGATACACATAACATGCATGAGTTTTTGAAAAATGCTAGGAAAAATTTTGTCTTAATAATCAACTTGTATCTGAATAATTTACTGCTTGGTATGTAAAATTTTAATTTTCTAATTGTCAGTTGCAGACATGTAAAGGCTTACTGTCATGCATTGAAAGGGTAGATAGATGATTGTATTTAGGAATTATTGTAGCAGTGTCAGTGTTGTCCCCCTCCAGATCACAACCTTTAATCTTATTTTTAGATACCATTCTTCGATGATGTAGGAGCAATGACACTTCAGTACTTTGATTCATTATTTCAAAGGGATAACCTGCAGAAATCACAGTTTTTTAAAGGACTACCAAAAGTTCTGCCAAAACTACCTAAGGTATGTCTGACCAATGTCTTGTAATAGCAATTTGAAAATATATGAACATCTGTTATCATTTTGACTCTGGAATGCTGAACTTTCTGTAGCATTGTACCTTAATAGACTGCTGTGAGACTGCCAGAATAGAGTAGAAGGAAATAAAGGGAGATTAGAACATGCTTATTCTGGAAGTATTCCTCAGCAATCAATAATACTTTAAATGGAAATGGCTAATAAGCCAAATGAGGAACGATTATTTGCGCGTCCTGTTGTAGTTCATCCCAGTCTGAAAGGGAGTTGTATTCTCTCCACTTAAAGGCTTTCTCTGTGTTTCCAGACACCATAATAGCTCTTTGAAGCCAGTTTGCCACCTTTTCTTCCTATAAGATTGCTTCAAGTTTTTTCAAAGGCAGTACTTTAATGTTGAATGATGCAAAGCTTCCTTCCCTCAGTAGACTAAGTGCTTTCTTGTGCTGGCAGTGCTCAGAAATCTCAAAGGCAAATGTCTGTCATTACATATTTCTCCTGTGTAGTGTTAAGCAATATGTCTAGACTGGCTCTCTTTCCTTTTGTGGTATACCTTAATTTATATAAACCATAATGCATATTTGATAGAAAAGTAGTAGTCGTTTAATACATAATAGAATAACTGAACTTCTCAAGCAGTGCATTACATTTCCGTATTTTTAATTCTGTTTTGCATTACACACTGCAACATTAAGACTCCATAGTTAATACTCTATTCTTTTTAATTTAGTAATTTTTTTGTTTGGTCAGAAATGGAAATAAGTGGCGTGTATTTCACGTAACTTTAGACAGCCACTGATTGATCAAATCATCTTTAGGGCATTCTTTTTATTTTTTTTTTCTGTCTTGAAAGTATATTTTATGGGGGAAGTGACTGTGCCCTTGAACCATAAATTTCTGGTTATTGACTTCAAAAGCATTTAAGGATGTCTAACGCTGCAGTAGACATCCACAGTTTTAGTATCTGTTTCATCAACAGAATCCTAGTTAGGGAATGTGTCTGAAGTTTTGCAGGGAGCTATAGTAGGATTATGTGTTTGTTCAGTGAATGATGGGGTTCAGAAACAAAAAAATTACTAATTTGAAGGGTTTATAGGGTATTTTTAAGGGTCTTGTTAGGGTATTTTTAAAGAAAGCATATGAAGCATGGTTTTCATAACTCGTGTGGCTCAAAGTCCTATTTTCTGTACAGTTAATTGCATTTTGTTGATCTTCACAGTTGTTAGTTTTGAGTGCAAACAGAGAAAATTAAGCAGAGTAGCACAGTGTAAATTAACTAGTGTACTGTGCAAATAAGAGGTCAAAACTGAAAATTATCTGTCTACTTTTTTGTAAATATCAGGGTAATACAAAAGCTGCTGAACTGGCACAATGGTAACTTACTGCAGTGCAGTACATGATTCATACTTGTTTTTTTTTTTCTTTTAGCGTGTTATAATTCAGCGAATTTTACCTTGCTTGACTTCTGAATTTGTGAATCCAGATATGGTACCCTTTGTCTTGCCTAATGTTCTCTTAATTGCTGAGGAGTGCACCAAAGAAGAATATATCAAGCTCATTCTACCTGATCTTGGTCCTGTTTTTAAGCAGCAAGAACCAATCCAGGTATTATGGTTAATATTATTCATATTACAATTTTTATATTTGGTTTTGTTTTCCCTGAAAAAACAACCAATTGTTCTATTTCCCTTTTCCAGCTTCACACACATTGCCCAGTCTGTTCTGTAGTTGTCCAGGCAGTCAGTCTTGATTCATTCAAAAGAGGTTTTTCCAGGAAATTCTCAAAGCCTCTACCTCTGCTTGTTTAGATGGGTTCTGAGGGTATATTGCATTTATAGATGAGATTTGCAAAAAAGGTTTCATTTACCACTTGGTTTTGGTTAATTGTAGGAGATATATTTGTAAGCATTTTAACACATATCTGGGCAATCTGAGCAGGGTTGTACAGTACAACGTTTGCATATATTCTACCAATAGATGAACCTGGGGTTTTTTGAGTTGCGTTTTTTCTTGTATGCAGTTCGCTGACATTGGGATCATGGGGTGGAAAAATTGTAGCTTTGACTCTCTCTAAGAAGTGCTTTTTATTCATATTAAGAGTAGCATTTGTTTGAGGACTGTGCAAAAATTGGTGAAATTTCATTTTTATTTGACAGATGTAATGTGTAAGTAAAATATGCTGTTTTCCCTGCTGTTTAAATGTATAAAAGTATTAAGACATAGTCGTTACTGTAAAGGAGCAAAAATTTGCACCCTTTTGTCATCACCATGATGATTCCTGAGAAATCTGTCACAAAGTAGGGCATTGTGCCCCCACAGATGAGAGACAGGCATGCATTCCTTCTAGTTCACTCCTGTGTACCATTGTTTTCTGCAGAGCACTGAAAGGGCAAGGTAAACATAGCAGACCTTTGATTTCTGAGTTTCAGAAAACTGGACCAGAGAAGTGTCATTACACTGTGAAGGCAGGGAAGGGGACAGCTGTCTGAGAATACCTCAGGAAATTTGAACTACTTTATGCTGTTTGTACACTGAAGCTTTATGTTAGTTTTTTTTTTGTCTGGAAAAAAAGTCAATGTTTAACTAACCAAAAGCCAGTGAACATCTCATTTGTGCTGTGTCATCCTAAAAGGTAACTCTGTGTTCTGTCGCCTTTAGCATTAGATTTGTGACACAGTCCTTGCTGCAAATAGTTTGTAGCAAAGTTACATCTGGAGCATAATGGACACAAAAGCTGGTTTGTATCTTGAGAGATGAAGGAAGCAAAATACAAACTTGGAGTCAGCTCATCAAGATGTGTCTTTGCAAAGTTTTTCTGTGACTATCTAGACACTATTAAATTCTGATGCTGGCATTTTTAATGCAAAGTACTGCATGGCTTATTCAACTGTTATTTCTACGGTCTTTTTAGTATGGCAAAGTTTAAATAATCTAGGTCCTATGTTCAAAGTTAATATATCAGGAATTTTGTAAAATAATTACAGAGGTTCAGAATGCCAGAGGATAGATTTCCAGGTGTGACTGTCTTTGTACAAGGCAGAAATGTCTGGTTTCTGTGTGCTTCTGACTCCTGGAGAACGGCATTCAGGGAAGATGCCAGTGTTTCTTCCAAACAGTCTTTCAAGATGTTACAGATTGGTATGATCCTACTTTAGTAGGATATTTGAATTAGGAAATGAATGCATCATAGGAAAGCTGCTGTAATTCAATATGAAAAAATTCAGCTAGTGTTCTCAATGTCTTTTTGTAAGGGAATTCATAATAGGAAAATGGAGTATTTAGATAAACTTATTCTTGTGCTTAGTGTGGAGTAATGTGTGCTGTACGTTAGCATCCTAGCTTACTCTGACATTGCTTCCCAGACAAAACCTTAGTTAGTATCTACAGGATTCTGTAGACAGCATAGGATATTTTCTAGTTCACTACACAGAAGTGTTCCCTGACCAGTACTGGGCTCTGCATTAACGAATGAAGCATTATTATCATTACATTATTAATTATTAATTAACTGTTAATATCTTATTAAATGGTGTCTGTGAATCTGTGACTGTACCTTCTAAATTTTTACCTGAATAGATAAAAAGTATCAAATAGGATCCTAGAAGCTTAAACATAGAAACTGTAATTCCACATTGTGGTGAGGGTTGTTAGAGAAGAACAAGTGTTAAGAGAACATGTGAGTCTTAAAAACTCAAGTTTAGGACAAAGATTGTGTGTTGAAGGAAACCGTAAAATCTAGCTTTAAAACTGGCCTCATCCATTTCACCCTGATTGTCCCAAATATGGGGATATTACATTATTACATCAGAATCAGTGCTCATGGAACAAATGAATGATTTTGTGTGTGTGTGTGTGTGCAACTTAGGAAATTACACATTTCCAATAAGAAAACACACATTAGCTGCAATAAAAATGTATTTTTCTTCTCTGTAAAGAGAAGGCGGAATAAATAAAAGGGGAAATTTGTAATGTGGTCTTGGTAAATTTCTGTTTCTACAATTCAATGATTCTATTTATTTGACGTACAAGCACTGATTGCCGTGTATTTTTAGACAAAAATGTAAGTCTTCCTATAAAATACTTGGCTTTTTGTTATAAATGTGATACTTCTAAACATAATTTATTCATCTAGTGTAACCTATTTTCTGAAAGGATTTCTGCTATCAGTGGATGCTCATTGTCCCTTCTAGTACCTGTCCGAGTTGTGATATGAATCTTAGGAGTTACATAGTGCTCTATATTTAAAACTGAGCTGGCTGAATGATTTTATAAAAGTGTTTAACCTTTAGATGGCTAATCTTAAGCAAGGTGAATCCCACTATGCATGTGTGCTGTTGTAGTGGGTTTTTTTAAGTTAATGTGATGTGAATATTTTGTTTGAGATTTTTAAAATTTTATGGTATACAATTTCCATGTTCAATAGAAAAAAGGCACTTTTTTGTCCATCTAGTAGCCATAATATTGTTCTGATTATGTCCCTATTTTGGTTTTAGACACATGGAATACAGCTTGTGTATGTGGAGTTGTGATCAAGTGCTTTGAGAACAAAATTTGAGTTCTAGTTTTTTGGAAGTTTAGCTTTTGTAGCAGCGATGTGTGTATAAAGATTTTCTGTGGGTGTATATTAACAAAAGACCATAAAGAGAAACAAGAACTATTTACAAATTCTTGTAAGTAGAAACAAGAACTCCTTACTGAGTCATTATGATTTGTGATTTCAGAAGAATCAGTCTAGAACATACGTATTTTGTTTGATTTGTATTTGCTGTTTTTAAAATGCAATAACATGTCAAAGTGTTTTTTGTCTTCCATGCCTTCAGGCAAGCAACATGGTAAGTGATCACATTTACTGAGTTATAAGAAAACTTCTGAAGTTTTTTTGATATGATACAACACACTTTAAATTGTAAATATATCCTTTGCAGTTAAAACTTTTGGCTTCTGAATTGTCTCTCTTTGAATAGATATTGTTAATCTTCCTGCAAAAAATGGACTTACTTCTAACCAAAACTCCACCAGATGAAATAAAGAACAGTGTTCTACCGATGGTTTATAGAGCCTTGGAAGCACCTTCAATTCAGATCCAGGTATAGTAGTTGCAGCCTTTATTTAAAACGTTATTTTTTTCCTCTTTTCAGCTGATATGCCAAGTTTTTGTGTGCTCATGTGTTTGTTTACTTAAAAAAAAGATAAAACTTTATAATATGCCTGAATGTTTAAAGAGATGAATGCTTTATTAAAGAATATTTGTTTCTGTTAAAGTAAAATTTAGTTTCCTTGTTTTTCAGGAAGGTAACCACTTGACTGTTGTTCTAATGCTCTTATCTTAGATTCCTACTAGCCACCATAGCAGAAAGTAGGATATGCATTTATGTTTCTCTGCATGTGCAGCAGAAACCATGCAGGCATGCATGCTTGTACCAGTCAGTGAGAGCTCCTGCTGGTGAGAACATCTGTGCTGACAGTTACCTCAGGAGACCTGATGTGCTGTAAAATCATATTAATCTACATTCTGGTGATATTTTTTATATATCCAAGGTTTTTTTTTCTCCTTAGGCTTTCTCTACCTTTCTAAGGTTCTTCTGGTGATTTTTTTTAAATCATTCAACTGCAATTAACTTCCAGTTACCCAAAAACGTTCAGGAGCGGGAGATAAAGAAACAAAATGTTTCTCAAAGGCAGGTTTGGATAATCAGATGTGACTTCTGCCTTTGTAATATTAGGGAGAAAGGTTTTTGTTTCTAAGTATCTGTCATGAGTTTCTTTCTGCATCAGTACTTTGGTTACTGAGGTGTTTACTTACAACATGTATGTAGTATTACTGTCTGGTTTTATTGAGATTGGTCTGAAATTATGTGTTCATTTTTTCTGTTACTAATGTATGGTAATCTTGACATGAAATTTCATCATTCAGTCTATAATTGTACTGCAGTATTATTGAAATAATGTATATAATTATATAGTACTTATATAACATATACTATATATAGTAATATATACTAGATATTGGTACATAGTGCTTTTTGAAATTTTCTTGATTTATGTAAGAGATTGATAGTTTGATGTAGTAAAAGCTGGGTTTTATATAAAGGAGCCTCATGAAAATGCAAGATATTCTTGCTGTTTAATATTATGAATTTATGAATGCTCTTTTTTCTAAAATCCATTTTTGAAGATTCTGTATACATGCTTTATTATTATAGCTATTTTTAAGCGAGTGTGATAGATTAAGGGCAGCTTAGTTGAACATATTTCCTCAAATATTTCCTTAAGAGGAAAGCGTAGGAAGACACTTCAAACTAACAGATATTGAGTTATATTAGTACTAATTTTATAATAGATATGCATGTTTCTTTTTAAACTTGTGTGTTGGTTTTTTTTTAGGAGCTTTGCCTAAACATAATTCCCACGTTTGCCAATTTAATAGATTACCCATCAATGAAAAATTCATTAATTCCAAGAATTAAAAACGCATGTTTGCAAACTTCTTCTCTTGCTGTGAGTATCATAGTAACATTCTCTAGTGTTCAGAAAATGTTGTAACCTTTAATTACTTTGGGTTTACCATGTTGTGTCTTTAAAGAAAAGCCAATCATTGTGTTCTGATTTCTTACTGAAATTTTTTTAAAACTACTTAAAAGTGCAAAAGCATTGTTTCTTTGCTCTAACAATTTTTAGAGTTGTTAACAACTTACTGTGTTTGTAATACTGTAAAAATTACTGAAGTGAGTTCCATTGTCAATACACATTGACAATGTTTGTCATGCAGAAAAGCTAAGATTTTGTGAGCATAAAAACAAGCATTTTTCTTTCATGATACAAAAACATTTCTTAACTTGTCTTGAATTTTTCAGTTCAAAGAGTTTGTTACGAGTTTTGTAAATTTGTTTTGGTTTTTTTCTATAAATAAAGAGTTTGTTTAATTCTTGTAATACTTCACAGGTCCGGGTAAACTCACTAGTGTGTTTAGGCAAGATTTTGGAGTACTTGGATAAATGGTTTGTGCTTGATGATATTTTACCTTTTCTACAACAAATTCCTTCAAAGGAACCTGCGGTGCTCATGGGAATTTTAGGTAATTAATACTTCCAACTTTCTCTTTTGTGCTTTGGTATTGTAAATCTGAGAGCTTTCTGTGTTACCATTGAACATGTTTACATAGTTTCTCCCTAAAATTACTATTAAAGACTTTCTGGTTCTTGAGTATGTCCCTGTTCAGTTACCTTATGTATGACATTTGAGCACTAGTACATATATTTATAGTCTTCAGGGCCCAATGCAGTTCTCAGTACTCGCTGCAGTTCTTGGACTGTGACACTCAGATGGACTGGGTGCTCCATAGAGTCAGAGGGGCTGTCTTCTTCAGTAGAACATATGAACTGTCATCTTTCAGGTGCTGGAGATGTTACTGTTGCCTTCTTTTACCACTCTTGCATAGCAGATGCTATAAATGATGGTGTACAAATCTGCTGTTCCTTACTGCTGGTTTTGTTAGACTTATTTTGTTGGATATTTAGGCACACAGTTGTGCCTGTGGGCAGAAATGGAACACAGTCTGGGTGAGGTCTCCCAAAATGACTGATAAAACCCAATGGTTTGGTACTTCTGGGAGGGGAGACCTCGCTCCCACTTGAGCTTTCCTACTGTCATTTAGTGCTTGCCTATCACAGCGTGTGTGATTTTAGCAAATTGAGTGGACTTAAGGAGTCCAGATGACCAGAGCCTCTGCCAAAGAAGAGTTGTGACTCCTTGGCCAAGTCTGGAAAACAGTGACTATTTCTGCTCCTGACACGAAAGTGGGGTTGACCAATCACAACAGCAGAGCTGCAGTGCCAGTAACCCTCATTAAACACTGTACTAATATGTGATGGCAGCACTATTTTTATTTGCTCAAAAGCAGCAAGAAGGCATCTTGTCTGTACTGATCTAAAGCTGCCTGTTTCCCTTGAACCTTGCAGCTTTGAGTTTTATTTGCTATCTAAGAATAAGGGACTCTCTGTTTTTTTGCTTTAGTTGTGTTGATTCTGAATTCTACTCACTACAGTGAGTAAGTGAATCCTAGTTTGGAAATGATGGGCTGAAATGAGTTTTATATACTCAGGTTCTCCTTTCTTCCAGAATCATAATATAATCCTTCACTGTCTTTGTCTTGGTGACAGCTCTGTTTTAGTACCATAGAAAGTGAGGAAAGCTGCTGTGTCTTTTATGCTAGTATGTTCAGTGTTTGCTACCAGAGCCGGACCATTTAAGCAGAGGACTCTTCCTGTCAGAAGCATTACAGAACGTTTGGGCTTAACACTGGGTCTCTCATGCCTGCCAGGATTCTTTTTCCAGTAAATTTAAAACAGATAAAGATTGTGCATGAGTTCTGATACTATGGGTAACAGTCCAAACTTTCTAGTTAACAGTGTTTGTAAAAAAAACATCAGAGAGCAGGATGATAGTTAATCCTAGCTACTTGTAGTGAGCCAGGAGAGAACACATCCTTAGTTGATGCAGCTTGATTTCTCAAGTGGCAGTGTGTCAGTTTGTGGCAAATCTCTTGCACATCATCTATTCAAAAATGCATATTCTCAAATAATTGGCCAGAACAATACATACACTAATATCAGGTTTCATAGCTGCAAAGTATGACTTTGGACGTGTTCTTGTTCTGAAGTGTAGCAAAGCCTCTTGCTGTTTGTCATGGATCAGTACTTAGCCTTTAAGAGTCTCTTGGTCACGTTTGTCCCTGCTTGCACACAAACACAGTGGTTGCTCAGATGATCAATACACCTATGAGTGTGGTGCTTCGAGTTTGTTCACATTGTTTACTAAATTTAACAATTTCTCCTATTTTGTTGTTCTTGTTAGGTATTTACAAATGTACATTTACTCACAAGAAGCTGGGAATTACCAAAGAACAGCTTGCAGGAAAAGTATTGCCCCATCTGATTCCTCTTAGTATTGAGAACAATCTTAATCTCAATCAGGTAGGAACATGACTGTTTGCATGCTTTTACTTGACAATTACCAGAGAATAAATTTAAACTGTTGTCATAAAAAAATTCATACATTACTCCATGTCTGTGTCTGTTGTGAAAATGAGCAACACAAAAGTCTTCCCAGTTTTTCTGTGTTTGAAGCTTGTTATTTTTTAGTGTATTTAACTGATCTGGTGTAAAATTTCAAAATTAATACTGTCACCTTCCAAATACCCTGCAAAAGCAGTTAGCTACTAACATAATAGGTATTAAAACAAAATGCTATGTTGCTGTGAAATACTGGGAAAGGAAATAATAGGTTGGTTTGTTTGAAAATGAATCTGGTAATACTCGTATGTGGAGGTTTTGTCTGCATTGGCCCATTTAAATTTTTTTTAGTGACGTGTATTTTTCACTGTTTCAGTATGCACTCTGCTTGTAATTTGTTATCTAATGCACAAGAATGAAGGTGGAGTCTAAGTTATTTAAAAGCCTACACTTTATCTTTCATTGTGTATTGTTTGTTTATGAGGCATTACCTGATAAGTTACACCTATCTGAATTCCATCACTGCAAAATCCAAACTTCTTATGTATTTCTTTTCCAGTTCAATTCTTTTATTTGTGTTATAAGAGATATGCTCAATAGATTGGAAGCAGAGCATAAAACAAAACTTGAGCAACTTCATGTCATGCAAGAGCAACAGAAGTAAGTATTAATGTTTGTGTTGGAGAAGTAGTCAGTTTTTGGCAAATGTTAGAGAACTGTAGCCATAGCAATAAAAAAAATCAGGTGATTCTAAATTCAGGAGTTGAGAATTGTCTCAAATAAGCACAGTTGTCAGAAGAGCTCCTGCTATGTGCTAAGCTGCTTTCCTGTAGTTGCTGAGAAATAAACCATATAAGAGAAACATAAACATTGCAGCCTTTTAGAAGGCTGTGATATTTTGAAGTATTTGGAGCTATTTTATGGAGCCTGATATGAGGTGAGATTTCTGAGACAAAATAATTTGGGATACCTGAAGTCTGGGTCACCTTGCTCAAAGGGAGAAATGAAGACCATGGGAAATTTCTAGATGTTTACTATTTCTCAAAGGAATATTTGCCAGTCTTCTGAAGGCTTTATATAAAAGTGGTTGCTCTCAGTGCAGTGTTTTGGTATTATTTAAATGCAGAAGAATGATTTACATCGTTAAATTAACGTTGTGGATGTAATTGCAAAGTTGTCTTGTTGTAATGTACTCTGCGCTGTGTAGATCCTTGGACATAGCCAACCAAATGAGTGGGGCTGAAGAGGCAAGATCTAGTGGTACAGGCAATCAGGTAAGTAAAAATACGTAACTTACACACAGAACAATGGAATTTAAAATCACTTAGTTGATATTTACATAGCCTTAAATTGCAGTATTTCAAATAATTAAGTTTTTTTTCTTTGAACTTAAACAGATTGACAAGGTATTTAATAACGGAACTGACCTTCTAACTAGTGGATCTGATAGCAAAGAGAATGAGATGTCATCAATACAGAGAAAGGTGTGCTTTGCTTTATTTTGTAATTCTTTTTTCTCCATCTGTCTAATCCAAGGCTGATAGGGTTGCAGAAAAAGAGTGTGTGTAAATAAGTACAATATTTAAAGCTTTAGTAGAAAAGCTAATTGCTTTATATAGTCACATGAGAAGGTCCATGAAAAATGTTCAGATCATATCCTTCAATTTTTGTGTAATAATACTAATTGTTGCCTACTTTGTACAAACATATTTTCCTTGAAAATATGTTTGTACAAAGTAGGCAGCAATTAGTGTTATAAATTTGTGGTCATTTTCTTTCTCCTTAATTATAGATTTAAATGAAACTGAAACTTCATCACTGGATATAGGTAGGAAAAGCAAAATAGGGTTCCTTATGAAAAAATGACAAAGAGAAATGAAGATAAAATGTAGAATTTTAAGTAGTAGCAGAGACTAAATTTTACTGTGCCTTTCAAAGTTAAGTGAAAACAGTCAATATGTGGTTAAATACAAGAAGCAAAGGAAAAACTGCATGAAATAAAATATAAGCAGTAATACAGTAAACATAAGCTTTAAGTATTGTAAATTTCTTTTTGTGCTAATAATTATGGAAATGGCTTCCCATTTCCATAGAATTACAGACTATATAGATATATACTCCAGTTATAGAATATATAGATTCCCAGAATCTATATATTCTATAATTACTATTCCTAGTTATCTGTATCCTTGCATTAATTTTAGACTAAGGAGGAGTGATTTAATTATTTCATTCTTCATTATTAACAAAAGTGGAGTTAAAATCCTCAAAAGACTCTTCAGCAGTTTTAAAATGAAATTCTCTTTTCAACTCCACAGTCAATTGCATTTCTGGATCAAGTTAGTAACTATATGAAAGCAAAAACTGTGAATAACACTTTTTCTTATGCCCAATATTAAAGAAACAAAGTGGTTTTATTGATATATCTCTTTTATTTGAGATCTGCCCAAATTTTTCATTATGCTGCTCTTAATAGTACATTTATTTGCTTTAAGTACTTTCTAGCAATATAGTAAATATTATAGTAGATTTTGCTTATTGGATTTCTCTTTTGTGTAAATAATTGTATTGTTTACCACATATTATTGAAATGACAGTGCTAGTATGAAATAAAAATATGAATGTCAGAATAACCATTTTGTGCAACTTACTACCAGTATTTTCCCTTTTAAAGGCCTCACTTACTCTGGAAGAGAAGCAGAAGTTAGCTAAAGAGCAAGAACAGGCACAGAAACTGAAAAGCCAGCAACCTCTTAAGCCCCAAGCAACTACAGTAACCCCTCCAGTGAAGCAGGTGAGAGAGAACAAACAGCTGCACTGTTTCCATTGGAGCTCTGATGCTTTTTCAAGGGCTGTATGCATTTAGCATATTTTTCCTCCTGTGAGTCACTTTTGTTTTCTCTGGTGGTACAACGGCACAGCTGAGAAAAGCTAAATTAAATTTTCATGTGCCTTCCATTTGCATCATTAGCAATATTCCCACCTTTTAAATTACTAGTTTCCAAGGATATCATTATTATCGGAAGGTGATGGTACTAGATAAGGAAAAGGACATACTAAGAAAGGTTTTTCTCTGAAGAGTTTATTAAAGAAATATAATATATAGGATTTGGTGATAGGAATGGGGCATTTAAGCAAACAGTCACAGTAGTGCTTTGTGTGGAGTCTTAGATGTCAAATTAAAGCTGCATAACAATTAGTTCTAAGTAGCAAAGAACGCAAAAAGTGTAATTTCTCTTGTGTATTATTACATTTCATGCCCAATTCCGTGCGGTGAATTCTAATTTCTGAAAAATTAATACCAGGTCTGCAGGGGTAACGATGAAATACTGTTGCCAGAGTGTCTGTACAGCAAAAACATTTAACTGCATTTTATGTATTTTGCAGACAAAAGACTTGACAGATACTTTGATAGATAATATGTCATCTTTGACCAGCCGGCCTATCAACCAAGCTCAAGTTGCATCTTCAAACAGCTTCTCTTCTGTTCCTTCTATGGGTGTTGGAATGGGATTTTCATCACCCATTGACAACACAAAGAGAAATATGACAAATGGACTAAACACAAATATGGGATTTCAGACTGCTGGGTTCACCATGGGAGCAGGTCTCGCTACTCAGAATTTCTTCAGTGGTCCAAGCGCAACAGGAGCAACCAAGATGAACATGGTACCACCTGCCAATATGCCAAATTACAGTCCTATGAATGCTGCATCTGCAATCTCTCCATTGACACAACAAAACAGACCCCCAGATATGTCTGCTTTAGATAATCTTTTTGGTCCTCAAAAACCCAAAGTTAGCATGAAGCAGTTGGCTCAACAGAAATCAAGCCAGTGGGTTAATCAGTTTGTGCCACCGCCAGGGTCCCCAAATGCGAGCAATGCAGCCTTGGGACCTCAGATGAACATGATAGCACAGCCAGGCTTTGGTATACAGGGTAATCCTTTCTTTTCTCCTCAGAACTTCGCACAACCAGCAAACACAATGACAAACAGCAGCTCAGCTAGCAATGACTTAAAAGATCTTTTTGGGTAAAATGTTTTGTTTTCTTCCTTCAAGGATTGGTGAAATTTGGATCATGGGTAAGCTGATTAACATCTTGTTTTTATTAATAAAAGCATGACTTGGGGAAACTTTCAACCCATAAAGTAGAGACTTTTGGGCAGGAAAAAAGGCTGATGTTTCATTCACCTGGTACTGCAGTGGAATTGTGTAAGTGCAAAGTCATCTTACATAATAAAGATTTCCTGTCTCTTTACCAACATGAGAGTGCTGAAAGGTAGGATGTGTATATTCATCTGAAAAAGAAGTACATTGAAATTATTCAGAGCTGACCTCACTCAAGTCCAACAAAATTTCCTTCAAAATTTTGTTTAAGTTCGGCAAAAATGCTTAGGGGATAATGCTGCTATTGGATGCAAACCTGGAGAATTACTCATGTTGTCTGAATTTGTCACAAGCTGTCATTTTGTCCTATGACAGTTTGCAAAAACAAAATTCTTATGCTGGCCTAAAAATTTTGATAGCCAAATTATACAGAGAGCACTGCAACCCATAGCTATGGGCGAGACTAAGAAGAGTGCATATTTTGACTTTCTTCTCTCATGTAAGCTAATGTAATGAATGTGGTAGTAAACTCTAACAAGATTCGGCAGGCATAAGAAGTTGTTCTAAAATTTGGTTCAGGTTTGGGACAGAGTAAGAACACTGCTTCAAAGGTCATGCTGGTTTACAATCTCTTTTTTAATGCCAGATCCTTGTTACAAGCCCCATAGCAAATGCAACAAACCACTTAAGCAGGATTTTAAAATACATGTGGTGATTTCATCACATTTACTGTGTATTCCATTGTTTTGGCTAATATGATACTGCTTCTAACTGATGTGAAAAAAACCCTGTAGCTATGAAACCTCAAAAAATGAATGTAAATGTAAAATTCACATGTTGACTGCCCCCACTGTGCAACTAAACGCGTGTTACATAGTTACACAGAATATATTGAATTAATTAATAATTTTAGCTCAATTGAGATGAAGAAAAAGGATCACTTTATACAGTTTGCACAGGGTTTTGTGAAAAAGCAGACAGACTGCCATAAATTGCCTTGACTAAGAGAGAACTATTTCATTTTACTTTTGGTTTAAATCAAGTCCTTATGAAGGATAGATTGACATGAAGTGATTTCTCAAATATGGATTTGTAAGCTCTAGAGTGTATGATAAATACACAGGTATTTCAGATCCTTTTTATTGTATTACGCTAAATTCAATAAAGGTCTCCAGAAATCCAAATAGTAGTTTCTTCTGCTTCCAGAAGGTGTATTTTCAGCTTGCCCATGGTGGAATCTCTGCTCTGTCAGATACTACTGTTGAGTTTTAACTTTTTTTTCCCTAAGAATTTCAAGAGCTTTCTTACCTAGTATTTTGAAGACTATAAATGGTTATTTTGAGAAGGAAAAAACTAATTACCTTTTTTATGGAAAGCCTACTTGCTTTATTTTTCAAAGCCTTTCACTGAAGAAACTCTTCTTTCATTTGCTGCTTAAGAAACCAAAGGGCCTTATGCTGTAAATATGACTTGTATTTTGTTATACTTCCACAGTTCTAAGCTGTGATAGCATTAAGCATGTTTCTTAAAGAATTCTTTATGTATTATAGCTGTTGCATTAGTCCTATTATTTTAAAATACCTGGGACCAATAAATTCATGGTCTGGAAAACAATACCTAATACATTGTGATGCTTATGTGCTGTTAATATTCATGGTAAGCATTGTAGGTTGTGTTAAAATATCCATGTAAATTTAAGTACAATACTAGAACTGTTGAACTATTTAAGCTCATTTACAGTTGCTGGCACTCTATACTCTCAATCACACTCATGTCTTCTTTTATGTCAACTCTTCAAAGCTGTGTTTTGTTTGGGTAACCTAAGGCAAGCCTTTGAAAAATTACTTGAATCTGTATTCCTCTAAATTATTTGGAAAACGAGTATATATTAAAACCAACATCTCATCAATTTAATACAATGTATTAAATTAATACATCTATGGCAAAGGCAGTCTTAAAAGTCAGTGTCCTGATCCAGGGTTTCAGTCACTGATGTCTCTGGACTGGGAGCTTTTCAGAACTGGATTTAGTTTAACCTATTGCAGGGAAAGTGGAAAAAAATTATCTGATTTCGTTTACTAGACCTCCTAAACTGTGTGGTTTGGGGTATGTGCTTTTGGCATGGGCTATACCAGAACATAATCTATTTTGTAAGAGCAAAGTAAAGATCAATCCTACATGTTTAAATTAAAAGAAGCTGTTTTCTGAAGTGGTAATGCAATGGAATTAGGTCTTTGTCTGACTCAAGCAATAGGACTTTTTTATATTTATATTTGAGAGCATAACTTTGATTTCCCTTGTTTGCTGCAATTTTCAGAATGCCCAGAGTGGAAGAACAACAAAGAAGACTGGAAAGGGTGCTTACAAAATCTCTAACAAAATCTTCCAGTTATTTAAATTTTATTTTAAAAAACCCAACAAAACAAAAGCAGTGAGTCCAATCCCTTTTTCACATAGATGCTTCTTGCTTAATGTGTCAGGAAACTCAGTGGGAAGTGCTCAAATTATTTCTTCTTAACTTAAAGGAAAGAGGACTTGTAAGAGGTAAGTCACTATGGCCACGTGGCACTTGGCTCCTGCTACAATAGTTTTTCTTTAGGAATCCTTGGCCAGTTGATCTCTCCACTTACAAGTCATGGTTCTGAGGCCCTACAAGAGGCTGGAACACTTGTTTTGTGGCCAGAGTGAATTGTTTGAGAGCAGCAGTTGTGCTTCACGTCCAAGTTGGTTTTTGGGAAAGACAAAGGGGAACGGACAATGTTACAAAATGTGGGTATTCCAGGAGCCTCCTGTGGCTGAACTTGGATGGAAAGCAATGCTACATCTAGCTTGGCCTGAAGCAGAGGGTCTGCCTAGTCCTCATGTAAAGTAAAGCGGAGAACACAGGTTTGAAATTGGTACCTGTTATGAAACTACAAATGCTGTTAATTAAATAGTAACCTGGTAATAAGTTATTCTTTACAATGCCTTGAGGAAGACAGTAAATTACACTAAATTTCTGCCCTTGAACCTAATTTAAAGGAAAAATGTGAAAGCCTGTCAGGTTGTATCATCACAGCAGCCACTGTGCATCCACTTTGCTCACCCACTGTCAGCATGTCTTCATTCTGCTGTGGAAATGAGGACAGGATCTGAAATGCCCAGCCCATCTAGTTTGCATTGATTTGTAAAGGGAAGGACATAAGTTCCTATTCTTTAAGGGATTCATCTATATTTTGTTTTCTACAAAAGGAGAAGCTGAGTGAAAATAGCTGCACATCTTAGATCAGTGCATCTTAGATCAGTTGGCTGCTCTGGTGTGTGCTAAATGAACATGACTACACCAAGACAGCAATGTTTTCCATATTAGAGCTCTTGCTTCCATTTGGGTTTAAGTATGAAAGTGTCTGAATCATTCTCTCAAAACTCAGTCACAAAAAACAAACTAATCCTGCTAGAGAAAAGGATTGTATTAAAGAGGCTTGAAAAACCTTCTCTACTTGGGCTGATGGAGAGCCTTTAAACTACTGAGTTTCAGATTACCTTAGAAGCCCCTAGTTCTGACTCTTGAGAGAAGCCAGGAATGAAATGGCACAGGTGTCACTGGAGGAGGGAACCAATCTTCTGTTCCTTTTCATCACACAAGTGGTGTGAATAAGGCACAGCACAGCCCTTGGAACTTGCTTCTGCAGGAGGGCAGCAGTAACAGTGGAGTCTTTTGAAAGGTAAAGGAGTTGAATTATTTTGCAGAAGGGGAGAGACATTTTACTGGGAGCATGGGTAGATGCTAGTTTGTTTTAATGAAGACACTATGTTCTCCTCACTGTGAATAAGAAATGTTGTGGGGAAGTTGTGGCCTTACACAGGTGTTGAGTACCCCAAGTTAAAGGGTGAATTTTTGGATGTGTAGGTGCACAATATTTCAAGCCTTATTCTTTAAAACGTTCCTTTTCTGTTTCGTCTTTTTAGCAACAACTGGTTCACATTTATGTGGAACCTTAATGAATACCCTGATTGCCTTTTAAAGTAAGAAAAATGTATGTTGACTTTTGTATTATAACCTCTGTTGTAATGTTATCTGTGTCTGTAGATAGATAAGTGTGATTATATTCTAGAATATAGGATTTTTGGATTTTTCAGTTCAACTGCACCAAAAAACAGAGATTAAATGAGAAGTTAGATTTGAATAAAATTCCATAAAGCTTCCATACAGGCTAAGAATTATATGATACTTGTGTTATCTATTATTAATAATCCATGCTTAGTCTGCCTACATCTGTATGACTTGAGCAAAAAAGGAAAGCTTTAAAACATAAGTTTATGAACACTGGATCTTGCATTACTGGATCTTGCATTACAATGAAGTTTTTGGACTTTGGAGTGACCTTTGCTTATTGATTAGGGTTTTTTTTTAATTGGGGTTGGGTGGGATATCGGTGATTTGTGCCATTTCCAATGAAAGAAGCATAGGGAGGGGAAGTACAGAAAAAAATACCCTGTTGTACATGTAAACTTTTTCTTTGTTAAGAGATATGCTGCATTTTATATATTCATTGTGAACTTTTCCTTTGGAAAGCTGTGAGGAAACCTACCTGGAGAATTTCAGATGAGTTAACTGATTTTCAAGTGAGGTTCTGCCTTTGGAAAGTACATGACTTTCCATTAGATTTTGACTGCTTTTCAACAAAATTACACAAGGCAGTAAAACCTTGGATTCATACACCAAATCCTCTTGCCTTGCAGGCCTCACCCTTGTATCAACATAACAAATAACCCCTGAAGTTGTATTGTCTTTAGGTTCTCTGGAACAGGTCTAACTGCTGTACAGATTTCTGAGATGAAGCTGTAAATCAAAATGTGTTATAGTGAACTCAGGCCTTGTGCAAAATAT
Organism: Motacilla alba alba; assembly: GCF_015832195.1. Classification (NCBI taxonomy): domain Eukaryota; kingdom Metazoa; phylum Chordata; class Aves; order Passeriformes; family Motacillidae; genus Motacilla; species Motacilla alba. The sequence goes on from NC_052031.1 coordinate 45,976,914, forward strand.
TTAATACTTGTTTATTTGTCTAATTGTACAGTATCTGTACTAGTGTCAGTTTTATGTTCTGATTGTAAAACATTAAAATTCTCATGAGATTTATAGTGATACTGTTGTTGTGTCAGCTGTGATTCATAAATAGAACTGTCATAGCATGGCATTAGTGTATATCTGGTTTATTGGACAACTCTTCAAAACCAAAATTATTCTTGTATCAACTTTTAGATCAGTTTCTTTAAAGCTATGTAAAAGGTACAGTGACAGTTTTGAGAAATACACATCACTTTGTACTCTGAATTAGGTTGCCTATGGAAATAAATGAATTTTCATATTTTCACGTTGGAAGATATTTTTATTGATAATGTTCATTAAATTAACTAACAGTAACTTCTACAGAAGACTTTTCCCCTGTACATTTTGTTTGAAATACATTTTATCCCATGTACTTCTGAGTTCATTTCTTAGACATTGCTGTCCAGACAGTTGTAAAACATCCTCACATATTGTCTTCCTGCAGTGGATTAAAGTTCTAGGGGAAAAACTGCTACACTAGATGCCTCTAAAATTAGCATTTACTTTTTCTGATGACACACAGTAATCTCACTTTGCATTTTCACAGCTGATTGACCCAGAAACCAGCCCTTTCTCTAAACCTGAATTTCAAGATACACTGCTTTGGCAGGTTAGAGTTTGCCAGCACTCTGAAGAAATGTAGTTCTCAGGCTTTTGTATGCTATAAATTGTTCAAGTACAAGACATCTGATGTCTGATCTGATTAGAAACATCATTGTTGGCAAGAGATGGTGTGGGAGAAGAGAGTAAGAGAACAAAAAGATAGATGAGGTGAAAATGGAAAGGTAGCATCAGCTGGCTTCAGTTCTCTCTTTGATTTCACTTGCTGAGTAGGGCAGCAGCCCTTTTCCACAGCTGTATCCATCAAGTGAGCACAGTCCTGTCATGTGCCAGCCCCCTGCTGAGAAAATGCCTGCCTTAATTTGCTCAGCTAATCACAGTCCTGATCTGACTGGTATGTCCTTCACTCTGGTAATGTTCTCTTTGTAACTCCATTTGTGGATATTGGTAGGATCCATAACTCCTACCTGTTTCTTAAGCTGCAAGGTTTCAAGTGCTGAAATCCAGATGTTCTGGGTTGGTTTGTTGTGGAGTAAAGATGACATTTTAATAAACTCTTTTATGAACCCATTTAGCCTAAATCTTCAAACGGGGGTCTGGAGATACTTGCAGTTGTTTTTTCTTAGCCTGGAATCCTTTTATATTGGCAGCTAATTGTCTGTATTTCATCACTTAAACATCTCTAGTCCAACCTTTGGATTTGTCATACACTAGAACTTTAGATTAATCTTTTTTTATATAAGCATTTGTAGAGCTGTGTTACCAGCTGGAGACCACTGCAGTTGCTCAGAGGATTGGAAAGTGGTTCCTAAGGTAACAAGGTGGATTCTGATTTCCTGTGCCAAACTGACAAAGCAGGAATTCAGTTTATATTCCTACCCACGCACAAACCCAAAAGCAGCTCAATAAATACTAGTTATTCAAACTCCGAAATAATTTACTAAGTATTATAGACATAAATTTGAAATTCTAGACTTTTTAAATTTTTTTTTCCTCTGTAGGACACCTGCCTATGAACTGCACTATTATGGATCTATTGCAGTTTCTTCCTGCAAATTAATCATTCCACCCTGTTGTGGGTGTGGAATGATTGGAAACTCAGAAATGGTAGAAGTCTAATGACCTACCTATATTTACATACCAATTTTAAAGGTTTTTTTTTTTCATTGTCTTGCTTGTGCCTTAATTATTATTTGGCCTTTTATGATGGAATTTCTTAAAATGCTTCACCATCATGAAAATACTAGGTTTTACACTCTCCTGCAATAATTAGCCAAATAATCACAGAAGAACCTCCATTTGGAACTACATCAATGAAAACATTGTCATCTTTTATCTGGGAAGCAAGGGGTTTGGGAGCTGAAGTTATGACACAGGCAGCCTTTGTTCATGTCATTCTCTGTGTCTCCTTGATGCAACCTAGTACTTGTAAGAGTGAATGGAATCAAAACCTTGAAGAGCTTGCTTTCCAGCAGAAAGAATAACTGAAGAATAACTGCTTATCTTCTGAAGAGAAAAATCAAATATTAGAGCAGAGAACTAAAAAAAACTAGAATTGCAATTCCTGCTGTTGCCATGCAGGTGAAATAAACACTCACCTGTGGCACCAAAGCTGTGAATAAGCATTTTAACCAATGTCACAGCAGTGACTTCAAATATTGCAAATAAGAAAATGCTAATGAAGCCATCAGATGCCTCTGTAATTACTGTAAATTTCATTTGAAGAATCCTAACTTGGCACCAGATAGATATTTTTATTATTTTTATTTTTTAAGAATTTCCAAAAATGATTGTGTCTTATGATGATTGGGACTTACCATGAAAATCTTAGAAAATCAAAGCAGGAGAATCAGAAAAAAATAAAATTAGACTAGAATATAATTTTCATACTTTTTCTGTTGAATGGGAACTTCAATTGCAGACCTTCCTCAAATAGCCTTATGCTATAAATCCTGGCTTTACTTGACTACAAAATAGAAAAAAAAACAAAACTATTTGTAGAACTATATACAATTTTGGTGCAAGCTGTGCCTAAATTCTTGATCTGCTCTATAAAACTATCAACAGAAGTATTTTCTGTGTAATTTTCTGACTTGATAGATACTAAATGTAATTTCTGCAATTGGGGTGATTTCAATATGAAGTACTAACATTTTAATCATTATTCTGTGCAAGATTAAATTAGTGTTTATCTATTATTTTTTATTATCTGGCAAACAGGAAACTGTTAAATTAGCTGATTTTTTTTTCAGTTTGATTGTCCTTATTGGTTTTATGTTTTCTAAAGAATTCATTGCTTGAGTCTTACTGATTTACAGCCATTACAAATAAAAGATTTGCAGTGAAATAGCAAATACCTCTTGCAATATCTTCATTGCCATATTTTGCAAACCAGAGCCACACAGCTGAAATTCTTTGATTTAGCAAACAGTAAATATTTCTTAAGCTAACCAGATCATTAACTGGCTGCTAGGTAGGAAGTGTCACCTTATTCTACCCATGATGTAGACAGGACAAAGCTGTGATTTCCTGCACATTGCAGAGATTAAATAAGTGTGTCTTAAATTATGTGTGTCTCTTCACAGATAATTTCCAACTTAATTGAGCTCAATTCCACATGTAGCAGTTCCTTTGGACCCTGTGCCTGCTACTTTTCCAGGCTCTTTCTGGTGAAGCCATTTCTTGCATCTACTTTCTCTTTGCTTTTTTCCTGCATCAGTGCTCCCAAGCAGTGCATGGCTGTAGAAGGGCAACCAAGCTCAAGGGCTTCTGACAATTTCTTTTTTCTGGTGATGCTTGGTAAGGGAATGCTGTCTTTATGACAGTGACAGCCTGAATTTTGTGCTTGTTGCTTTTCAGCTGGGGATTGTTGCTGTGCCATGAGGGGCTGCAGAAGGGAACCTAACATGAGGCTCTGCATCTCACCTTGATGGTCCAGCTCTGGCAAGCCAGTGGAGTGGGCTGATGAGTAGGCATCTCTTTCCCTTGTCATCAATTCTACAGGCAGCATGAGCCTGAAGTAGAAGCGTTAAAAGCAGCTGCAGGTGAGTGACCTGAAGGATTACTGAATTCAGATGCCACAGTGATACAGAAACCCTTCAGGGCAGAGAGGCAGAGTTCAGGGAATTGCTGAGGAAAAAAAAAAAAAAAAAAAAAAAAAGGAAGGACAGTGGAAACTGTCATCTGCAAAATGCCAGAGTATCTAGTGCCTGCCCTGCAGGGTTGGACCTATTTTATTTGAAATTGTATCTCCTGCCCACCTGCTCTCTTCACATTCCTGGGGCCTGTGCAGAGAGTGCTGCTGGATGCTGTTTTATGGAAGAGCTTGACTGGTCCTGACAACTATTGCTGCTGCTGATGGGCAGCTGCTTGAGCTCTGATTTAATCTAGTCTTAACACTCTTACTGGAATGTTTCATTTCTCTGTGTTTGTTTTTTGTTGGAAAGGACTACTTTGTTTAATTGAATGACTGTGATTAGGAAGTTGAATAATTCACTCTTTTCCCAGTCCCTGTTTTGCTGTAGCAGACATTTTCTGGTGAAAGGTAGGTCAAATATTCAGTATGTAAATATACATAAAGATTAGAGACATTAGAAAGGAACTGCATTAAATCTGTGTGTTTTAAAACAAAACTTATTTGAAGAAAAGTAATAGCAATTAAAAATACTGTCCTGAATTGTGAGTTACTAATCACTGTGTGTTTCAAGAAGCTACAGTTGTTTAATTTCATTTTTCTTCAGTACATTTTAGTGCAGGCATTGTGAGGGAAGAAGTTTTGTTTTCCATGTTGCTCAGTTTCTTAGTTTTGAAACATTAATGGTTTTAAATTGAAATAGAACTGGTTTCCTTTCTGTTCTTTCTAAAGAGCTGCAGGAGATGCTAGGTGTTTAGGCAGTGATTTCAGCTACCTTAGCAACAGAAATACCTTTAAAATTATGGCAAAAGCATGTGTGTTTTAATTTTTTAATTTATAGATTATATGAGATTCACATATTTAGTCATTGACATCTTTTAATACACTTAACAGTGTATTAACTGACATCTGTTGGCACTTAAGATATTGATTTTAAACAAATATCTTACTCAAAGAAAAAAATCTTTATCATTTTAAGCTGTCTCTATGTTAATTTTAAAATGAGAAAAGGTTACATGAAATTATTCTAACATAACTAAGTCCTATCTACAGTTCAGCATAAACACAACTCCCCCTTCAAGTCACTTCGAGCATTTGAAGATTTTAATCTCTGTTTTTAAGATTAATGTGACTGCTCAGTCATCCTTCTACCCCATTCCTTCTCAACCCTTTGCAACTTCAAACCTGTTGCCCACTTTCCACCCTTGTTTGATGAAAGTGTTGTTAAGTTTCCAAAGTTAAAGAATTAATGTGAGTTTTATGGCAACTGTTGCCTCATTGGAGGGACCAATTTTGCACCTCAGGTGAGGGAAGGGCTGTAGGTAGAAATAGGTCTTGTTGGACACTGGAAAATTCATGTAAGGGAGAGCCCCAGGAAGGCAGGTTTTATAAATTCTGTTCTTCATGTAGTAGTGAGTTTTATTTTCATGTCTCACAGTTTTGGTTTCCAACAGTATTTAAAAGGAAAAAAAAAAACTCGTTAACTTCTATCATGATGTTTTCTTGTAAAGAGTTCAGATCTAGGATTAGAGAAACACAATGAGCTACATTCTATAATTTAGTGAATCAATCAACTAAGAGACTATTCACAAATTGGGTATCACCATAGGTAGTTATAAATAGTATATGTTATAGCTGTATTGCCTGGCATAGATTATCTGTTAAATGTGGAGAGAAGATAATGCCAAAGACTGTAAAATGTATTTTCCTAGTAAGAGGGAAAGGGAAAACACAAATTTGAAGAGGTGGAATGATCTTTTGAGTAACTTGTAACTAAAAGAGTTCTAAAAACATCAAAGCAGTTCCTTACTGATAGAGACAGGCTGTAAAATATTATGAGATGTTTATTTCAAAATGATCTGTAAGGTACAATAAAACTGCCATAAGGTGTCACTATAACCCAAGAAACTTTCAAATACATTTCAAACATTATAGAAATAGTCTTGTCCAGCTACAGGACTTTTCTTATACAGCTTTGTGAAAGTAAAAAAGGACGTATTTTTAATTAACAAACTGTATTCCTGTATGCACAAAAATCATCATCAAATATATCTGTATTAATGCAATGGCGTAGAAACTGTGCCCATTTTCTTTTTGTGGAAAACCAGACTATTATACTTCACATACGAATTTCACTATTATACTTCACATAGGAACTTCACTATTACACTTCCAGACTACTATACTTCACATAGGAACTTTCCACATAGAAATGCTTTAAAAGCCTTCTTACAGTGTAAGGTAAGAAATGAGTACTTAATTAGCAGCTTTCAGTATGGAAAATTATAATATTCCTATATGTAGGAATTCTTATTTCTATTGTTATTTTATATGTTATTAACATCCCAAGAGCCACTATTTTTATTTTGTGTCCAGGTGTGATCAGATGTTTTTCATACCATCAATCTGATCAGGAAGCAGAAACCAGAAACTAAAGAGGAATTTTTTAACCCTTTTTTAGTTTAGAATTAGTGCTGGTTTTGCTGCAGTTATCAGGGAAACAAACATAACATCTGACAATTGGATTTGGGCTGACTCAACATGAAGCATTTTAACTTGGCAGGAAAGCACTCAGTTCTCATATATGGTAAAACAGAAACCAGGATTCTGAAGTCTTTGAATCTATCCTCATTTATGGCAGAAAATTGTAGGTGTAAAGCCATAAGTTTCACAGTCTGAAAGACCAGATTGATCATTTACTCTAAACCCTTGTATAACATGGGATCCCAGGTCACCTCTTTTATCTTTGACAGCAGATGCTGTAGATCTCAAAGGCTGAATTCCTACAGTACCCTCTTTTTTATGTAATGTTACAATCACTTTTACAGGTGCCAACAGAAATAGGATCTCCAGTACACCAGACACTGTGCAAATACAAAGGAAGAATTGGCTTAAGCCCAAAATTTTGTGCTTAACAATAAAATATGCTTTTCATCTGAGTGGACCTCTTCGGCACTGCCTAAGGACATGGTTTAGTGGTGGACTTGCCAGTGCTGGGTTAACAGATGGACTTGATGACCCTAAAGGTGTTTTCCTGAAAGAAGGATTCCATGATTCAATGAAATCTACCAGTCAGCTTTTATCAAGGCCTTGTTCTTGGGCAAAGCATTGTCAAACTCCCAGTGCTGTAAACATTAAAGTCTGCCAACCCTAAGACCTATGTGCAGATGAAACTCATATTCATTATCTCTGCCTCATTACTTTGCTCCATTTGCAAGAAATGGAGGTGCTTAAAACTTTCAAAGATACTTAGTTTTGAAACATCAACATTTTAAAATTCAATTTAATTTTAAGAAACCTTCAGTTAGTAAGAGAGGTTATTCAGGATTTTCTAGCCTTTGAGCTCTTGGTAAGAGCTAAAAAGGCAAAGTCATCTTGTTTTAACAAAAGAAGGTTCCTCCAAATAACAAGAGCAAACTATGATCTAAAATCATCTCACAAGCACCAGGGATGTGATCACATGGCCTTGAACTGATTAAAAATTGACAAAGGTATTCTTATGTATTTCCACTGGAGAAGCCCCAGCAGCCTTTGGTTATTGTTAAGGTTGATCACAGCACAAAGCATCTTTATGTTAATTCAGCAGAGACACGAAAAGGTTAAATTGACTTTTTCAGGATGCTAGTGTCAGGGTGTCAATTACTGTGATAATTAAATACTTGTAAAGAGATCAAAATTTTATATTTTACAAGCATTGGGAGAAGGGACTGCTTGCAAGACAGTCAGCACATGAAATGTGTATGCTATCCAGTCTGCACTGAAAGCAGTAGCAAAAATCTCTTTTAAATGTGGCAAAGACTTTACCCCATCCATTATGTTACGGAATCATCAGGAGGAGCAGCCTAAAGATGGTATTTCAAGGCTTTTCAACAAAAGAAATAACTGTAACAAATGAGATAGCCTCTAGGTGTACATTTACTTGTACCTGTAGAAGGTACTCTTCCACATAAGTTATGTTTATTGCTAGTTCTGATATTTGCAAGCTTGGTTTTCTTAAGGGGTTGCTAAAACTCTGAATCAAGCCCTGTGTCTGCAAGGCACAGCTCTTGTTAGGAAGGCACATCTCCTGTACGTGCACTTGACCAGTTTCAAGTTTTCTTGCAGCTCGCTTTAGTGAGCACAGTTCACTCTTGAGCACCTGAGGACCTGAGGCAGTGATGGTGTATGTAGTATGTAGTATGAGTGCACAGCAGTGGATGTCTGCATGCTGGTTTAGGTCTGTATTGGGTCTAAAATACGGTTTTAATACACTTACTAGTTGTCTCTGGAGATAGGAGTCTGTAGTTTCAATAGTAACTACAAGCTATGTGAGCCATATAGTTTTAATTTTGCAAAATATTTCCTTACAAGTGCAAGCAAATGCTGCGTCTTGGACTCAGCCCCAGCTTGCAAACAGCAGCCTTGAAATTATGTAATACATTGTGTTTTAAGGAGGTCTGAGATAGCAAAAGGAGAATTACAATGTGGTATAATTTCTGAAAAAGAAAATTAGGGCACAGGTTAAAACAAGAAAGAAAAACGCAGTAACAATGACAGCTGGGTCTGTAAGGGCTGTTGGGTCTTATCAAGGAAGAGTTCCTCAGCTGATGCTCTGAAATGTGTGCTGGGATCAGTCCCACAGGTATTGCCACGGCTTCATCCAGCACATTCTTGTTGGGAATTGGGTGGTGCCCCTGTGGATGGTGCTCCAGCAGGAGCAGGGCACTGCCAAGCTGCTGTGACAGTCTCTACAGCATTGTTTTGGAATCCAGGCAGTTTGTTACTTTGTGAGCCTGAGGAGGAGGAAACAGAGAAGCAGCACTGCTGCTGTTGAGCTGCCTCCCCTCAGAGAAGCAGGAGTGAGTAACACACTTCCTCTAGACCTCAGAGAAAGGATCTGTGAATTTCCAAAGGGGCTACTGCTGAAGCACTGCAGATGTGCAGGAAGTGCAGAGGGATTACTGAGAGTAAAGAGGAGGGAGAGAGGAAACCTGCCGTGAGAAATGTGTAATTCTGTTAATGGTGAGGCAAGTGGTATTGCTAATGATAGACCTCTACATCCTTGAGGGGAGCATACTCTGCCAGGGGCCAGCCAGGATAGATCTCTGAGGGAGCCACTTGAATCAGCCCCAAATGCATGGAGGACAGACTTCAGACATCTGTGCTAAATGCAGCTGGAGAATATGTGGATAAGTGAACAAAACACCACATTTTAAGCGTAACTCCTTTCTTGTGTCTGCTCTGTGCTCTCTTTATTCAAACCAGGACCAGAAGACCAGAAAGATGGGTGAGATAAAACCCTTTTTCCCACAGCAGCTGGCAGGTATGGGTTTTGAACGCCACTTTCCATCCTGAGTTCCAGTCTTCCGAAGTGAATTCCTTGCACCGGAGTTTGCACCATTTCCAGTTTGGAGCTGGGTTCTTCCATGATTTCAGGTGTTCAGCTGCCCTAAGAGCATTCAGAATACTACCTCAAATGCCAGCAAATACATGTTTGTTCGCACGGAAGACAATTTTGTTTTATGGTTTTGCATGTATATATTCCCAAACCCATATGTACCTCTGGTGTCTGGCAGCTGGCCTGCTGGGGCTCATTTTCAGCGTGCCTGCTGGAAATTGGAGGGGCTGCTTTAATGCACACATGTGGTCGTGTTGGGCCTTGCCACCGTGGTGACCTTGCTGCTTTGCCTGTCCACAGATGCCAATGGCAACCCAGGGTTAGGGGTCTGGAGTGAGAAACCAGGAGGAATTCCTTCTTTTTGCTCAGTTTGGAGATGGCCAGATGCAAGCCTGGGCAACGTGAGGTGGAGGAGGAGGAGGAAGAGGAGGTGCAGCTGCTCCCAGGGCAGAGGGATGTCCTGCAGAGAGTGTCACTGGTCAGTCCTTGAGTTGGCAGTGAGAGCAGTTGCTGTTCAACCCAGCTAAAGACAAACACACAGAGAAGTCCCGCCAGAGGCAAGTGGGTAGGTAGCGCTGAGATCTGGAGGTACCCATGTTCTATATGCTTGCTATGGGAGGACTGTTCTGCAAGGACAAATGTGTTGGCTGTGCTGAGCCAACGCTTCTTACATCACATGAATTATTCAAAGAGGAGAAAGAAACTCTAACCAGTGCTGCAATAAAAGAGACTGCAGCAAAGGCAAACTCTCAGCTCCTAAGTATGCTCCCTCTCCCTCTCTTCTCTCCTGGTTCATACTAGGAATAAAGGATTTCAGTGAAAGCTGCTTGCCCGCCTCACATAACCCTGAGAAAATGTATTTTGTAAAATCTCCTTCCTCAAAGTGGAGCTGGGACAATCCAGACATTTGGTGTTTGCATTATGAAGAGTTCTAAAACCCAGAGACTGGGGGCCCATGCAAGGGGCTAGGAGAGGAATGGAGTGGTGGATGGATAGTCCTTGTACAGCTTTGGTCTAGATTTACATCTCAGTCAAACCTGCTCACTCAGTTCAAACACCCAAATGAGGAGTTTTTAAGTGAAAAGAACTCAGATCCAGTTCATTTCTCTGGAGGAATCACTTTCTGGGTTTCTTTTTTTTTTTCCTCTCTGTAGAGTCTGGATAGACCAAGCTCTGAAAAGAAGTTAGGGGGAAAGTGTGGTCCCTGAGCCTGGAAGGATAAGGACAGGCAGGAGAGAAGGTTCGGAGTCACAGCCACTGTCTCAGGGACACCAGGTGGCCTGTGGCAGAACAGGAGCTGGGGTTGATGGGTGGTCATCTGCCTGCCCTCCACATGGTTACTCTCAGCTGTTTGATTCTAGGGACAATCAATTCTTATTGTGCTGGTGGCCTGATGAGGCACTGACAGGTACTTAATTTAACTTTCCTTGTAGGAGTGAGGTAATGTGCCAAAGACAAAGCTCTCATTTTTCTAACAATCTACAGAGTTTCTGCCTTCCCCTTCACCTGAAGGGAGGGACTGATGGGAGAGGGAATATATTAAATGGTTTGTGGCTTTGGGGTTTTTTGTTTATTTGTTTGGTTTTGTTTGGGTTTTGTGGTTTTGTTTGTTTGTTTGTTGTTTTTGTTGTTGTTGTTGTTTAACTTGTCCATAACCCAAATCCAATATCTGAGGCCTTGCCAAAAGCAGAAATTCTTCATTTGACTCTGGCCAATGAGAAGGCATGATGAGTGGAGTGACAGGCTGCATTTCCTCAAGAGTTCTCATTGAGTACTTTCTGCCCTGCTACGAAGAGTGTTGCTGTCACGAAGTCACACTGCATTGGACTGGTTCACCTCTTTGAGCCATTTTGTGTTTCAAAAATGCAATGGATTCAATTTATGGCTGGTCTTCCTTTGCTTATTCAAACAGCATCACACCAATGCCTCTCCATGCCTGTCTGCCCAAGGGCCCAGCAACATCAATAATAAATGACCATAAGGCATGGGAAGGCAGCTTTGGTTCAAACCAGCAAGTGTATTGGGGTAGGGAGCCTCCCCTGGGTGGGGGGGTACACACTGAGTGGGAACTGTAGCTTGCAATAATTCCCTCCTTGCAGAAAGGTCTCGTAAATATTTAATCAACTTCTGGCCCTTGCCATGGATGAGGCCTTATTAGCGAACTGGAGTGGCTTGAGGACAGGTATTGTGTCTGTTACTATAGCACCACCTTGCACAGGATCTCGGCGTGAAAGAGGCAGGAGAGGGAGGGAGGGAAGAAGAGAGGGAGGGAGGGAGGGATGCACTGAGGATGAGCCCCAGCGAGCCAGGCTGAGGTTTGCCTGTGGAGCAGGCAGCACCTCCTGCCCAGGGACCTGGCCTGAGCAGCACCTGCAGCTCCCAGCTGCAGCCCGGAGCCGCTGCCCCGCACAGGTACCGACCCAGCACGCCAGAGCTGCTCCAAGGGCCACGCCGAGCCCCTGAGGGCTTCTGGGGGGGCTTCGCTCCACAGTTTTTCTTTTCTGGCTTTGCAAGATCTGACTTTATTATTTTTTTATTATTATTTTTTTACCTGCTCTTTTCTTGAGCAACTGGTTGTTGTTGCAGAGGTCACCGAGGGGACTGGTGGAGGCTCCCGGCTCTGGCATTGGGAAATATGACAGCAGAAGTGAATGCTCGTTAACATAAGGGATTTACTGAAGAAGAAAGACAAAATGCCTTTCAAAGGGCTTGGTTCACTGAAAGAAAGATTTTTTAACCCAGGAAAGGAAGAGGTGAAGAACACCATTAGTGACTCGCTGGGGAATCTGAGAAGGTAAAACCCAACAGAAAATTCCCAGACAGGTCCATTGATTCAATTTATTAAGAGAAATGCAGTATAGAAAAAAATGTATAAACATAAAACAGACTATAGAGTTGCAAAATTAATATTTGAGTACAGAGAGTGAGACAGCTTGTTATAAGACAGAAGATATAAAAGGAGCAGTTACAACAGCATATGATTGTAGATCATAGAATATTTATATTAAACAAGAAAGGTGAAAAGAAATTATGAAATAATGTTCTAATATTAAAAAGAGCTTGAAAAACTGTTTAATTAAAAAACCTTTAAATAATTGAATGTGACTAATTCTGTGGTTTAGCTTGCATGAGAAAAAGCAATAATTTAATGGGAATTAACACTACCAATGATGCCACTCTTGAAATTAGACTTAATGTTCTCAAATTACAGGTTTGGGGTTTTTAAAAACTTGTTCTGAATCAGTAAGAGAAAATGTATTGGATAGAGATGTGTATGTGTGAGTTTACTGACACTAGCAAATTAGAGAGAGAATAAAGAGAAGCAGCTGTTTGCTATCAAAAGCAGAAAGAAGATTTAAGATTTTCATCTTAATCTGATGATTTTAAGAACCCAGAAATGGAGGATTCTTATTTTTAGACAAATGAATATCTGATGTAAGAAATTACAAGCTTCATAAAGGGAAAGAGATTTCTCATTTAATGAGAAGATTATTTATGTTTGTAATGGCTACTAACAACCTTATTTGTGTAATCAATAGATGAGAGCCAGAGGGGTTAATGGCATTTCTTCCCTACTTGATGTTGTGTTTTAAATCTTTGTGTGGATCAGGCCAACATTTTAATCAAAGGTGTTTCTAGTGACTGAATTGTATTTGCTTTCATATCCACCCCTTTGCCTTCTATTGGGAATGCTATTTTGAGTCAAGAAATAGTTCTTGGTATATCTAACCAAGCCTTTGATCACAAGAAAATGTGTAAGAATTTACATATATTCTATTTCTTTATCATGTGAACAGGCTATCTGTGTTCTACACAGTTTCTACTTACTTTTTTTAATTTACATTGTTACAGATGAAGCCTGATGTTTTGTTTTTTATTATTTTTATTTTTACAATACTCTACAGTAATTCTAGGAAACCTATTTATCTTTTAGAACATTGATTTGAGTCATTTATTCAGTGATAAATTCTCTTTGCTGTGGTCTCTGCTGGTCAATTTGACCAAATACTTGTTTGTATCTAGTGAATACGTGATGTGGCAGTACACTGGGCTCACCTTAGATTATCCAGATTGCTCTCCTCTTGTAGCCATGTATTAAAGCTTTCCTGCTAGTTTCTACACAGGTGATCATACAGACAGCCAACTTCAGCAACATTACTCCTGAATCAAATTAATCCAAATATCACTTGAGGTGCAAGAAAGTTTGCTGAACTTAATTATTTTCTGTTTTAAACATAGGTATCTCAGAGCCTTCATTAGATATACCAATCAGCAGAGGAAATAATCCAAACTATAAAATCTTTTTATTATGTCTGCAGTCAGATTTAAGTAAGAATTGTTGCAACTGGAGCAGTCCTGTAGGAAATATGCAGTCATCTTTGAAAATTTCCATAAATAAATGAAACACACATGTTTTTTAATATGAACTTCATTCTCTACAGCTTAGTCTACAAATAAGAGCACACAATTTTGTTTTTATATGGTGGCACATATACCTATACACCATCTGCAACCTTGACCTCTTCATCCAATCCAATTGTCTTTAATGTGGTGAAAATCAGAAACCATGAAATGTGGTTTCTCTTCTAGCATTCTTCATAATTTGATGAATTATTATAATGCACATCCTTGAGTAGACCTCCAAGTGTGACTTCACTGACTGCTGTGCATTGATGTCAAAACTGACAAAGTGGGTAGAAAAACATGTATCTCTGGTAAATATGACTGGTCTATGCCTTCCTGCCACATTTCCTCTGTCTTGCAGACAAGAGAGAAGCAGATGCCTGGCAAGAGCAGCTGCTCCATAGCAATTATCCACAGTCCAGCTCAAGTGCTAAAGCACAAGCAGCATAAAGCAGCTTACTGCCTCCTCACAGGTGTGCTGATTTGGTGGGTGCTGCAAAATAAGAGTCTGCTCACAGGAGGTGACTTTAGGGTGTCTGGATCCTGGAAGGGAGGCAAGGGGGACTGAACGGAGAGACCCAAGAGCCATCCTTTCCTTAGGCTGTTTGGAGCTGTTTAATTTGTGAGATCTTAGAAAATGTTTTAGAAAATGTTGTAAATGCTTTGTATAATTTTTTTAACGAAAAAGTGGTCTTTTTCTTGATTAATTTTATACAGTAGGGCAGTAAAAGAATTAGAAAATTCAAGGCTTGGGTGAATGAATATCAGAGTCGTGGCTCTGTCATCATTAGGTTTCTCAGAAAAGAAAGATTTCATGCAGATATTCTTGACAGACACAAACACTTTGGTCCTTCTGTGAACTTACTGCAAAAGGAAAAAGCCAAAGACCGAAGATCTTAGGCTCTCCCTACTCTAAGGGTTTCAGGAGTCCTGAACCAGCTAATGGCAACTGCGGGCTTCTTGATGAAGTGGAAGGTGTTTAAGAGGGTTTACAGCCCAATATTATCACTTTTAATGTAAAAAGACATATGAGCTATGCCACATGGCTGCTGTATAGAGTGTAGCCCTGATAGGTGTAGTTCTGGCTGCTGTAGATGTCCCTTGGTGAATTAGCCTAAATTGCTGAAAACTGCATCTTGAAGCTGGGTGACAGATGCTTGGAATGGACAGGTCTCCTCTGTGGAGGATTATGCAGTTATTCCTCTCAGATTTTCCCTTTGTGCAAAAGCAGGGGGGGCTTAGTGCCTCCCAGACCGTGCAGTGCTGTGAACAGCGTGTGGGGTGTGCAGACCCGGCTGATGCACGAGTCGTGCCTTTGTTAGTGCCAGGGCACAGAGCACTTGTGTAGCGCTGCACCGCAGCACCCCGGGGGCAAATATCCCTGCAGTGCTCTGGCACTGCACTGGGGACAGACTGCCCTGCAGCCCAGGAGTGCAGCACCCGGGCCATGCAGTCCCTCAGTGTCTGAGCCTTGTTGTGGGTTTCATGGAAATACCGTGCGGAAACCAGCAAGAGAGGTCCCATGCCCTGAGTAAATGGAGAGAGTTTGGATATTTGTGCTGGGATTTGGTATCAATGCATCAAATACAGGATTTATTATGGAAAATTATCACCTGGACAAATCCCCAAAGAATTAATAAGATCTTAGGAGATTGTATCTGCTTTTGGATTAATGATATTTTTTTATAATTACTGTATAGGTTTCAGAAGTTATGCAGGGATCATTGTAGTCACTGGATTTGTAGGTGTGAGCTTTGAACATTGTGTATGATTGTGCTCCAGCTGCCTGTGAAAGGCTGCCACATCTGGTGAAATCCATTCTACAATGTGTTTTAACACAACAGATATTAACATTTGCCTGTTACTGTAGAATCAATGAGTTTTAATAAAACAAAATTAAATTCTAGTACACCTAGAAAGAACTAATTCCTCTGCTAAAACCCCCTTAAATTCAGAGAGCTGAATGTATATGTGCTCTATGGATTTTATTTATTACTGATAGGGATCTTTCAAATTTCTTTCATGCTTTCAAAATTCTGTATATGCCAGAGTAGGCATTCAATAGAAAAGAGAATTGTTGCATAAAGTTGTTATGACATTTGGGCACAGAATATGGATGCAGATTCAAATAACTTAGCTCTTCTTACTTGCCAAGTGTTGTACATTTGATGAAAAAAGGAAAAACAGATCTAAGAAATGAACATTTCCTGTGCAGGAAAATGCACACCTGCATCTCCTGCATGAGGCTGATAATTAGAGGAGAGCACAGGCCCTGAAGTAGTCATTGGTCTACATCTAGTAAAAAATTTTCACTAACACTACGAAAATACGTGGATCAACTGGAAGATAACTTTCTCATCATTTCATGGAGTTGCCATATTCATTATGTACCTGTCCAATAAAATAAAACCAAAAAAACAGTGCAGACACTGGCTGTGTGAGTGTCTGCACTCCTCTAATACCTATGTGTTTGGACTGCTACTGAAAATAGTTTTCTCCAAGACATACCTGGTATAGAGTCATTGAAATTAATCTCTAGGAGTAGGAAATAAACTATGTGGATTTGGGGTGATGGATCAGTCCTCAACTTGCTTTTTTTACTTAATCAAATACAATTGCAGAATAATTAATTTCTCTGCAGAGACAATATTGGTCCATAGTTTTTGTCCTAGGTCACCACTTTTAGCACTGAATTTGGAGCAGACGGATGTTTTCATGCCTATCTGAATTGACAGCCAGCTGAAAATGTCCAGATGTTTTGACTCTGCATGAAGTGTCTAATCTTTGCCAGCTGCCCAAAATAATGCACCCCCTAAAGTCTAATGTCTCTCTTATAAATAGAGCCTGGTAATATTTGGAAAATTGCTAATTGATTTAATTCCATCAGTATCTTATATTCTGTTAGAGGAAGACAAATTATTTCTTTTGGCTTGTTAATAACACTTTGGAGATGACAACAGCTCTAAAAAATAATTATTCAATTGTTTTTTCACTTCCTGAGGTCTTTTTTTTTTTTTGGTATCTCATTCTGTTTGCACTTACCTCTATTAACACGTAGAGCATGGAATATTGGTGTCTTCTCTTTCAAGTGTCTGACTGAATTAATCTCTGTACTCCCATTTCACTAACAAATGCTGTTTCTCTGCAGGTGAATCATAAGATCTCAACACCCCCAATAACACCACAGTAAGATTACACTTTCTGTGTTACCTTGCTTGAATGGAAAGTCTTTGCTACAGTCTGACAACGAGCTAAGGATCTAACTTTGCAGTGAGCACTGGTTTGAGAAAGGAATTAAGTAAAATAATCCCAGGAATTCCCTTCTGGCCCAAAACACTGTGATTCTAGTGTTTCTTGAAAATGTGAGCTGATGGACTATAGCATGCTTATTTTCTTTTTGCAAAGACTATGCCTGAAATAATGGGTTTATATTGTGATGTAAAAAGGAATAATACGGTAAATGATGCTCCAGTTAGCTCTAGAGCTAAAAATGATGTGATTTTTAAGTGAAACTTTATATTGGAAAGATATATTTAAGTGCATAAGAAACCATACTTACCATGTTTATCTGCAAACTGTCTAGTGCAGAGTACTATCTGTTAGATTATGGGTCATACATTAGACTTAAAGCAATTGGGAAAAACAGTGATTTAACCAACACTGTCCCAAAAAAACCCAACCCAGTCAGCTGTAGCCCGTCCATGTATGCTCTGTCAGCTTTTGTTTATGTTTGTTTTCATACTGGAAACTGATGTTTCAAATACATTTTAAATATATACATTAGATTTCAAATACACTCAGGCAGATGTGTGGAAGAAGGAAATAAGTTATTCCTTATCAGAAAATAGTAAATAAAATAATCTCATCACTTTACATGGTAAGCTGGGCTTCCTTTAGGTTAATTAACTGTTCATATTTTCACAGTACTCCATGGCAGGCACAAAAAGAGCTGGATCCTGAGCTCAGTTCTTCCGGGTGGTGCCAAAACTGAAAGGCTGCTGATCAAGGCCTCTCTTAGTAAAGGCTTAACCTTAAGCTTATGGTTAGTGTTCAGTGGGTTAGTCACAGCTAGCCACGTCCTTAAGTATTTCAGCATGTCAGAAAAACCATAATCTGCATTTTGAAATACACCTGGAAAGGTAATGTTAGAAAAGGAATTATTTAGCTCTGGTCTGGTGGGTGTGTCTAGTTCTTTCTTACCTCACCTTTCCCACCACAGACTTTGCCTGGTCCTGCAGCATAATGTTAATAGCCCTAATCAGATTGAGAGACCAAATTAAATTTTAATTGCACTATCATGCAATTCCAGATTGCATGGAAGTGCCATTTTGATTAATATGAATATCTCAAGTAGATTGGCTGTAGGAAAAGGAAAGGCTGGATATGCAAAGCTTGAGGAGGTGCACTCCTGGGGTAGTTGGTAGCTGATGGGCAAAGAGAGTCTGGGCCTGTCTCTTTTGTGTCTTTAATAGGGGATCTGATGCCAGAGAGGTTTCTCCCCTTCTGTGCAGCCCTGATTTTTGTCTCACAGTAGAAAACAAATTCCAGGAAGTTTGGGACTGAGTGAAACCATGCTTTGTGTTGTATTTGCCTTTTTTCTTGAAACATACTGGCAGCTCTGCTCAGTGAGTCTAGTCAGAAATTATGGTTAATTTAATAATATGTAAATTTTCCAAAGAATCAATGGAATTTATCACAACAGACCTCCAGTTAGATATCATAGTTATGCTCATGAATAGCCTGTGAACATTGTTGCAGCTGGCTGTCTGGCTAGATGGTTCAGAAGTGCAACCTTCAGAAGTCATTCAGGAAAAAGTGTGACCTCTGCTAACCTTTCACAGCCTGTCCAGCATTAACTCACCTCACAACTACCCAGAGACAAGCACCTCACAACAGGAGTTAGCAGGTGACCAGAGCACGGAGCTGTCCATCCACGTTTCAGCAAATTTTACTGAGATGGCAGGGCACCTTCATCTTTGCTTTCCTTATCTGTTTAGGAAGATCGATGGCACCAACGTGGAGGAGGAGACCCTTGAGCTGACAGCGGAGGGGCAGCCCGTGGCGGCGAGCAGCCGCCGGCCCGCGCTGTGCGAGTGCTACTGCTGCGGCCTGCCCAAGCGCTACATCATCGCCATCATGAGCGGCCTGGGCTTCTGCATCTCCTTCGGCATCAGGTGCAACCTGGGCGTGGCCATCGTGGAGATGGTCAACAACAACACTGTCTATGTTGATGGAAAGCCAGAGCTGCGGGTGAGAAATCATCTTCCTTTCACTGCTCTGAGCAGATCCCGTTGCAAAATCACCCAAATGCCTCATAGCAAAGTCCTGTGTATGCACAGATTAAAAAACAGAAGGAGGGAGACACATTAGTCTTTATGCACATAGATGTGCAGACACTTAATTCCTATTTATGTGATCAAGTCACATTAAAAACCTTCGAGATCTGAGGATTTGCAGCATCATAGAGAGAATATAAGTACCTGAAATGACAACTGAATTAGTTTGCATGTCTCCCAGGTCGCTGATCTGTCAGTTGTAGACAGATTTGGCTGTGGTGGCAGAAGATTTTGCTCTTTACCCTCTCTGAGGGAAATGTGCTCTGATGCTGCTGCAGAAGTAATTATCAATTATTTTAGGTAGGGCTGCAGCCACTACATTCATATCAGTGGATAATTTTCAAGATCTTAAAACAGTCACTGGCAATAAAGCATCAGGTTTTTGACAATGTAGATTGTTGTCTGGAGTTATTAAGAGCTAGGTATCAAGCTGTTTTCAAATTTGCAGTGGATGGCATGTGGTCCACAGCAGATCCTACACAGCTTTATCAATGCACCCCAGCAGATTCAATCCATACCACAGTGTTCCCCATCTTCCCTCAGTACTTGGCTGTGATGTCAAGTGTCCCTTTATGGATTTTATGAACTTAAATCTCTACATTTTCTCTACTTGTTGACTTGTTTTTGGATATATTTTGAATGTTTTTGGCTTAGCAAATTCATGGGAATCTTGACTCTTAAATTAAATGCTGTGCAAATATCCATCAGCTTTTCTCCTACATATTTTAACTTTTGGTAAAGAAGAGTGCAGAAAATGTCTATCATAAATTTCCAATGTTAAAGTATGCCTGTCTCCATGAATCATAATTGTAGGAGCCATGCTCAGACTTCCTGCTGAATTTGTATTTATTCAGTCTAATCCCTGCTCCCCATGGTCCTGCTGGGACTTCCAGATTCTGTACTTAAGCAAGAGAAAGTATAGGCCTGCATAGGCTGGGAAGCTCAGAAGAGGTAATTTCAGAAAATGGGACTAAATTTTTTCCACAAATCTAAACTCAGAGTGTTTGGGCATGAGCATCTCCTGAATCAGGAGGAACCTTCTTCCATATCTCATGGTGTTTCTTCCTCCAGAAATTAACACTACCTAGAAACTCAACTGGAAATTGCCAGTAGAAAGTTAAGTATTTAAACAGAAGTGCTTCAGGAACAGTGTTTAAACAGAAATGCAGCACAGGAAAGTGGGACACATCAAAATGCATATTGATGGGGAGGGAAACCCTTTAGCCTTCTGTAAACATGTCTGGCTAATTAATGCCATCTGGCTGTAGGTCAAGCAATGACCTGCTTTTCAGTTTGCTTCTTCGGGAACAAAAAATGAATGTAGTGGGAAAAACTGTTTTTCTTTTAACATGCAGAAAGTAATATCGAATAAAGAGATGTTAATGCTTATCACTACTGTTGCCAGTTCTCTGTGGTATTTTAGCGACAACTGGCTACTCTGGCATCACTTTTAACAAAAGATAAACTAGTCACTGGCTAGTGTTACCTGGTTTTATTTTCAGATTGCTTTGTCTTTAGAAGTTCTCCTCGCCTACAACTCTTTTCTGCTCCATGCCATTTAATGCTGACAGTGGAGGATCAGAGTTGAGCCCTGACAGGGAGAGCCGTGAACAAATCTGACCAGGAAGCAAAGCAACTCAAATGATTTAAGCAGCCTTGATAATCTTAGGAAAATAGATATGTCCATTTAAAGGTATCAGGTCCTTCTTATAACTCTGAGCAGTCTTGAAAGCAAAGGCTTCAAGTTTAAGGAGCCCAGGGGGAAGCAGTGACAAGCAGCAAAGTTGAAGGTCCAGCATTAGCTACTTTATGGCTGGAACCTTTCCCTCTCCTAAGAGCAAAAGCAGCAATCTCACAGGGGAATTGAACACTCTTTTGCCTTAACTGGGAGCTTTCAAGCTCAGCAATCTTGAGCAGCCAGTGTAAAGAGGCTTGATTTGGAGCTGGGGTGACTTCTGTGTGACTTCTAAGCAATAGTTACCTTAGATGAGCATGCTTTATCTTGCAGCATGTGTCCCATTTCCTTTACAGACAGCCCAATTCAACTGGGATCCAGAGACTGTAGGACTCATTCATGGCTCTTTTTTCTGGGGTTACATTGTGACACAAATTCCAGGAGGGTTCATCTCAAACAAATTGGCTGCTAACAGGTAAGAAAACAACGGGCAAAGGAATTCAGCTCTAGAGCCTGATAACTGTTTTACACTGTGTAAATGGGAATTATTAAAACAGCAAATTGGTGTTTCAGAAATGCACATCTGAAGCTGAAAAGTCAGTATTTATCAAGAATTATTATTAATAATAATAAATCAAAATTATTTCAGAGGACAAGACTTCCATTATGGGGTCTATTGCTGATTTTTTCAATTTAACTTGTTCATCTCGAATATTTACACATTTCTGCTCTAAACAATAATGCTTTCTGGAGACTTCATGGAAAATCACACCTAATGCTTCCAGCAATGGTTGAAGCATTTGTCTTTAAGAAGTTGCCTTAGTGCTCTTTACCTCAACTTAACACCAAACAATAGTTTTCCAGCAGCATTTGGTCTTCCTCCTTTAATAGTCCACAGTCCCTGTGGACTGAAGCTGGGAATAAAGGAATTACAGAACCATTTATGATCTGAAGTCACAAATCTATACTCATGCACACAAATATCCTTGCCAAGGCTGGATACAGTACTGACTGTAATTAAGATTGCATAGAACTTCTAATACAGTCTCCTGATTTCTGCTTGGTGAAGTCTGAGAATCTGTACAGAGTTTTTTTTATGATCAATGTGTTTGTCAGCCAATTCTTTTTTAATTCAACTGCTTTTGAATATGTGAATAAGAAAAACTAGCTAATTTTGTCAATGTTAGGTTTGATTTTGGACTTTACTTCAAAAGGTCTTCAGAACTTTGAATATTATCACAAGAGACACGGAGGTTGTCTGAAGACAGCTGTTGTGAATGAGCTCATGAGATGTGCATATTAAGGGTACTTGGGATCTACGGATTAAAATTTAAAAAAAAACCAGCTGGTACAAACTTTGTTCTCTGCAAACAAGATGTGACTTATCTACAAATAGTGTCAGAATTGGAAAGGGTCTTTAAGACCAGTTTTATGTTGTACTTTGCCCCAAATCAAAGTACTTTGCTTTCTGCATTCTGCAAAGAGCCATGGGGGTTACAAGACTGCCTGGATGTTCTTCCCACCCATATGCCCTTGTGGAAATTTCTCCAGAAAAGAGTCATCCCACAGAATTGCCCATACTGTTCAGCCCCACTCTCTTCTGTCCATAACCAAAAGTCACTCAGAGTTTGGTTTGCACTGCTTCTTCAGCCTGGTTCTCATACTCAGTTATTCATTTCTCTACCACATAACAGTGCCTAGGCTGAATATTTTTCCATCTGTCAAGTAAGCCAAACAAATTAGCTAAGCTTAATCACTTCTCTAGCCTTTCTAGTCTTGCCACCAGCTTTTGCAGCAGAAGAGCTCCAAAACACAGATGTGCACACTGTTGGCTGAATAATTCAGCATATTATTAGTTTGTTTCCTTAATTTACTTGCAAACAGTAAAATAATCATGTTATTTTACACCATAACTTGATGTGTTCTGTCAGCAGAGTGTTTTCCTTAAGTACAAGCTCTGTGCACAAGCACAGAAGGCTCTGCATTTACCCCCTTGAGAGTTTACAACTCAATCTAATGCTATACTACAGCATTACGTTATGGATTTGCCCATCATAACTGGGTTTAGGAGCAGAATTTGCTGAGGAACAAAAATAGCTCAAGAGCTGAGCTGAAAGAGAATTTCTATTTGCGGTAATAGGATTCACTAAGTCCATGCTTTTCCTTTATTCCTTGTTTACCCAACCAATTTCAGCTCAGGTAGGTTCACCAGTGGTGCCAAGTTTCAGTTTCAGAGGGGTTATTTGCTAAGACACAGGGCTTCTGTGGCCAATGAACCTACCTGCCCTAGAAAGAGGAAAAACTTTCTTTTGTCCCAGCTGCATTCTGGAAATGAGATTCTATGCTAATACTGACCTTACAGATTTAGGCAAAGACTTCTTTGCTGCTTGTTTAAATTGTGCAACCTTGAACATATGTATGGATGACCCACCCCAGGCACTTCTCTAATGCACATAATTATCTGTAATAGTGTGGGAATCAAATGGATCTCATAACGGCTAAAAATATAGAGTGCTTTGTGGGTTTGCACCAAACCCCTCTAACACTACATAATTTACTCAATACATTCACCCAAACTGACGTAGCTCTGCATTCCCATCAGCCATTTACTGACACCATCCCTTTAACTTGGTGCTTATCCTCAAACACGCATCTAAATGTGATTTCAGAATTGCTTGGTGGATGCATGAAACACGAGGCACCTCTTGATACCAGTTTTCAGTAAGAGCACCCTGCTGGGCAGAGGAGTCTGTAGCTGAAGAAGTCTGTTTTGATCCAAAAGTTGCAGCTGCCCAGGAATTGTGGTAGCGAGGACAGAAGAATATGTGAATGAATTAAAAATCCTGGAATATTTCTTGTCAAAGTGGAGACTAACTTCTTTGGCATAAATGGCAGTGAATTGATGAAAAGATGCTGCCTCTGTGGAAACAATACTCAACCCTTTAAGTAGTAGCAGAAGAGTGACTGGTTCTAACTTCATATAAATGATGCATTAACAACCTAGGCATATTAAGAGTTGGCATTAAAAGAAGTAGCAGAGATTGGAAACTCAGTCTTCAGAGATAGCTGTTTAGATAATTTAACATGTTCTCTTTGTTACAGTTTTTTTTTCTTTCACATGGTTTGCTGTAGTTCCCTGAGTCAATAGTGTTATGATAACAGATCTGATATTCTTATAAGTGGTAAGAAAGCAAAAGGCAGCCGTCTTTCTTCAGGGATCACAACAGAGTGATAATATTTCTCAGTTAAATGTTTACTTGACTTTTAAAGCAGTCTCCTAAATGTCAAGATATGACTGTGGGTTTTGTATTCCAATTTGTATTTTCAGACTGTTTTCTATATAAATCAGTTCCTTTGTCACTTAGAGAAGTGACAAAGGAACTGATTTTTATAGAAGCCTGCTCACCTTCTTTGCTTTGGTGCTCATCTGTTTAGTTCTTTCTTGTCACTCAGATAATGAGCTCTCTAGGCATGGGTTGTTGCTTTTGTCAATAGGTGTAGAGAATTTAGATAAAACAGTGTTGTTCTCTGACTGTAAATTTTTCATGCTATAACACAACCATTAATCCTACTGTGCATAAGACCGGACACAAAAATGAAGTCACATGTATTTCCTGTGAACAAGTTTTCAGAACCTGAAGTGCAAACAATTTGAATACTTATTAAAAGAAAAAAAAAAGAATAGTAACAATATATTTTAAAATAAGTTTATAAATATTTATAAAGTGGAACATGAAAACACTTCCAAAGAATAGATAATAATTGTATTCCCTTCTACGCTACTTTTCTCCATAGGGTATTTGGCGCAGCTATCTTTCTAACATCCACACTGAACATGATCATTCCTTCTGCAGCAAGAGTGCATTATGGCTGTGTGATGTTTGTAAGGATTCTTCAAGGTTTGGTGGAGGTAGGAGCACACACCATTTTGGTCCTTTCAAACTGAGTTTAATTTCGAGATTTGGTTCTAGAAGTTGAAAGATCTCTTTTGATCAGAGTTTCTCATCAATATATGGTTTTACTTACTGCTCATTTTGAGGTGATAATTTTTTAAATATACTGATTTATATTTCTAAGTTTACTTAAAGTAAAGAAATATGTATATTTCTGGTGCTGCAGTTTGAGTTATTTTAGTTTTCTTGTGCCGTCAACTGCATATACTAAACAGTGTTTTTACCTCAGAACATATTACTATTCAGGTAATAGGTAATTCAGATTAGTGTGACATCTTCATACTCAAACAATCGACTTCTTCCAGACTTACCTTACCCTTCCTATATCATTCCATGGTGACAAACAGCTAGGCAGTAGTGATAGCATCAGCAACTACTTCAAGTGGAATGAAGTGAAAGCAAATCATGTGATGTGTGAAATGTCTGCCAGGGCGTCACGTACCCAGCCTGCCATGGGATGTGGAGTAAATGGGCCCCACCGCTGGAGAGAAGCAGGCTGGCTACCACTTCATTCTGTGGTGAGTTGATAGACTTATACGGTTTATGTAAGCATGTATCCTTATTAGATTTATTTTATTAATTTCATTATTTGAAGGAGCTGCACAGACCCTCTGCCCTTTGCTACAATCAGCTTGTACCCTAAGCTTAGGAACTTGTGAGTCCTTTTTTGTTTAATATGCCATCATTTTATCATTTAAAGCCAACACTCAAAATGGCTCTCATAATCAACTAAAATGGGTCTAGAGGTTCACATGAGGGAAATTATATTGTATTTTTTTATTTGCATCATCCTTAGGGATTCCATTTATTATACATACTCAATGGATGCTCCTAAACAAGCACTTTAAAAATATCTGAAAAGGACTTCATTACTTTAGGCTGGTTGCTCAATATACTGCAGTGGAGGTGATGTAACTTCTTGCCAGCAGCTGTCCTACTTCATTCTGTTTTGAGTTATGATCAGACATGTAATTTGCTGTCTTCTCTGTGTCCCTTTCTAATGCTGACAGCTGAAGATGAATGTCTGTAGGAGAAGATGTTTAGTAAAAATTTAAAAGTCACAGGGAAAAAAAAACTCTGTCCATCAGCAATAGAGTTGTATGGCTGGGAAAAATACAGCACTAAAAAACAAGATAAAGAATAAAAGGAAGAGTGAAGCAAGTGAAGAAAGCCTCATGTTTGTATATTATGGGAATTTTTTTTACTACAGATGGCTTCAGATTTTACTTATTTAGGTGTTTTCACTTCCTGCAGAAGAAAAGACCCAAAAAAAAGCCTCTTCACTCTGAATGTTCCATCCTTGAAATTCCTAGCATGGGATCTCTAGAGAAAGATCCATCCTCCATCTTGACACCCATTTTAGTGGCTGCAGATCACTGATCCTTGCACTTGAAAGTTGCATAGGAGCAATGGAAAAATTAGAAAAAATCCAGGTTAAGCAGGTTCCTAGTTTTTCTATCTACATTCTGGCCTAGGGCTTTTCTGTGGGAAAGCTGTAGGAAGAATGAATGACATGAAGATGAGGGAGAAGGATCACTGTGAACCATTGCAGAGAAGTATTTGCTAATGAGTAGAGCATTAACAAATGTTTATTAACAAAACATGTACTACTCTCAAAACCACAAGTATCTCATTTCCTAGAATAATTCAGAGCAACACTCTTCACATGTAAAGCCATTGGCACTGTCTTGCACTAGAACCGATTATCTAGATTGCACTTAAATACTCATCTCTTTCCACAAGACACTTTGAAATATATTTCACCAGTATTATGTATTTCCCAATCAGAAACCTTGGCACAGACCACATTTTTGTCCTCTTTTATCCCCCGTCAATATTTGCCTATTTATTCCAGCTGTTTGTTTATGTTGTTGATATGAATTAAGCGTGGTTACACAGGCTCAGAGTTGGTTTGAACACCCTCTCTGCTACCAGTGCTTGTGTGGTCATGGGTATAGGACCATGACAAGAGCCTCCCAACATATCTGCAGTCATCAGGATTCCTCCATGAAGCTTCTGAAACTTGGTCCATTATCTTCTCCAAAACTCGCCTCACACACCACAGTGCCAGGTGGGATTTCCCACTCAAGAGCACACATATAGCTTATGTCGATGCAGTCATCTGTCACCAGTCTTGGATTTGCAAATCCTATTTCCCTACAGGGCACAACTCTGCAAAATGAGACTGGTGACGCATGAGGAGTCAGTGCTTCCTGTCACCCCAGTGAAAATTTTGCAGCTTCCATCCCATTCTCCAAGTTCATAAAAAGTCAGTCAAACACATCCCTCCATTTCTGCTCTCATGAGCACCTGTCTGGATCATATGCTCTGAAAGCCGGGCACGCCTATCACAGCTGACATGTTTTACTAATCTGTTTCCTCTTCAGGCTCTTACGCAGGTGCGGTGGTGGCCATGCCCCTGGCAGGTGTGCTGGTACAGTACATAGGATGGTCATCAGTCTTTTATATTTATGGTGAGTTGCCTAACATGAAGGACATCTGCTACTAGATCAGTACTGCCAGTTGTTTACTAAAACCTGTCCAACAAGGATGGATCAAAGTTATTTTGATGAATGAAGAGGTTGCAAGTGGGTGATCCAATTTACTCCCTACTTATTGCAGATTCTGAGAGCTTTCATTAAGTAATTATCTTTTACTAAAGGTTGTAAAATTTTAATAACCAGGCTGCAGCCCATGGTCACCCAGTGACAGGATTGGATGTGGTTGCAAAGGTTCCTCCACAGCACAAACTCTTGTGTGGGACCTGCCCCAGAGTGCACACTAACTGCAAAAGTTACAGCAGTGCCACCTTTACAAAGTGGTCCCATGGGTATGGCCTTGTGGCTGATCTGTGGTGCCTCATTCTTCCCCTCACAGTGTATGGCAGAGGTGGCTGCAACCAGCCTTGCACATCAGCAGCCCAGTTAAAGTGGGTTTTCTCTGTCTTCCCCAGAAACACAGGACACAGCACAGGATTTGCCATTGCCATTTTACAGTGAAGTCCTTTCATGCTGATTCCCACCACTTTATGGCCCATCTGGATTTTTTTTCCCCTAGGTTCTACTGAGAGATTTCTTCCTGCCTTTTCTTTGCCCCATGCATAACATAATAGAAGTGACAAAATGCTCAAAAATGCTTTGCAAGCAGGCATACAATATACACAGAGTTAGTTGCCATATTTTGTTACTTCCCTGGCATAATTTTTTTGCAAGTTTTGTTTAACTGGCACTTGAAACAAACTTCAAGGCTTGCAGATATTGAAGTGAAGCTTTATTGGCTTTGAAAACCAAGCTGCTTTTCCTGCCTCTTCAGGAATGTTCGGGATTGTTTGGTATGTGTTTTGGCTGCTTCACGCCTATGAGAGCCCCGCTGTGCATCCAACAATAACCAATGAAGAAAGGATATATATAGAAACAAGTATAGGAGAAGGAGCCAGCCTAGCTAATGCAAGTGTAAGTTAAAAAAAAAAAAGCCTTCCTTGTTGTCATTTGTGAGCACTTTGCAGAAGATGAGCATGTGACTGGATGGATACTGTTGAGGTGGAAGTAGGGGCTTTTCCTTTCAAGAAAATTACAGAATCAGGCTCTTGCAGCTGGATTGGATGCGTACAGGAAAACTCGTAATGCTGTTTAAGTTCTTGGCTTATGGAGCTTCTCTGATCTAGGGAGGGAAGGGATGGGAGGGGGAGGGGGAACCACACATTCTGGTCTCCTGCTCTTGAGTAACTGTCATGCTTGTTCTAAAAAATATTCATGGACTTAGCTAAATAAGAATCTGACTGCAGATGCTAATTGTCCAGCTTTTGAACTCTTATTAAGGATGATTGCAAACATAATAGCTTAAGGACTGGGTTTCTGCCCTGCTCACTCTCACAGCAGCTCAGGCCCTTTAAGACTTCTCATCCTCTTTCTGAGAAGATCCTGGAAACTTGGAATTAAAACCTATTTTCCCATCAAACTTCACTCTGTTCCCTTAGGCAAATTTTTTTGCCAGTAGTGAAAAACAAAGGTGTTTCTTGTTCATTCTTAGCTTTCAATTTTGAACATTCTGGAACAAAGTAACTACAGGTTTTTCCTCTACATGTTTTGGGTTACAGCCTTGCTAGGAGCGTAAAATACCAGATTGTCTTTTTGGGCACGCATTTGAAATTTGGCTGATCAAGTCTTAGCTGGAGACACACACACACACTTGTTCCAGGTCATGGATTTTCCTTGCGGTACATGCAAGGAAAATTTTCCTTGCAGTACATGCAGATGGTTTTACTGCAGAGGAAAATGCAGAGGTACCAGCTTCATGGGTGCATGCACAAACACAGGCATACGGTGGCCTGTAGAACACAATTAACATTTTTTTCAAAAAAAAGGGAGAATATCAATGTGTATTGCCATAACTACAGCTTCTGATTGGAATTCTATAAAAAAATCACTAGGTGTCTGAAGTATGTTTCTGACGTATGGAGTATCGGAGCATCATATTAATTGAAAATGCCAAAAAAGCAAGTTACAGAAATTAAATTCTGTACCTCAGGCCCTTTTTTTTTTTTTTCTGAATTAAGTAATTAGGTTGAAGCAGGTAGCTGCTTGTTGCTGCGCCACTGCATGTGTCTTAGCTTTGACAACCCTTTTTTCCCACTCCTTTCAATAGAATGTCTCAAACTGCACCATGCCAAAAAGTGGGGAATGGCACAAGCTTTTCTCTGGTTTTCTTTGATTCTTTTACTGATCCTGTTATCCCACTCGCAGGATTCCAGAAGATCTCACGTAATTTCAGTAAGCAGGGCAATAGCAGTGCAGTATCCACCTTAAAAATCCTAACTTCTAAGAAAATATCTCTACCTCTTTTTTGCCAGTAATTCAAGTGATATATTTCATTCGCATTTTAAATGATCTGTGATGTAAGTTGTATGCAACATATCTAATAGGTTTGATAATAAAAGATATTGGTTCTTTATTTTGCCTCTTTTACCCAGTTTTGTGGGTTTTTTCCCCCTAGAAATTTAGTACTCCATGGAAGAGATTTTTCACTTCAATGCCGGTTTATGCAATCATTGTGGCAAACTTCTGCAGAAGCTGGACCTTCTATTTGCTCCTTATAAGTCAGCCTGCTTACTTTGAAGAAGTCTTTGGATTTGCAATAAGCAAGGTAAATGTCTGAGAATAAGCAGTGACCTAGGAGATGCAGCAGGGGAGGTTTATGTTGAACATCAGGAAGGATTTCTTCACTGAAAGGGCGGTTAAATACTGGAATCTTCTGCCCAGAGAGGAGGTGAACATTATACCTGGAGATGTTAAAGAAATAACTGGACATGGCACTTAGTGCTATGGTTTAGTTATTTGAGGAGAGCCAGATAGACCTGGAATCATTATAGTAGATTATTCCCAGTATTTGGGGTGACATACTTCTGCTGCCCTGATAGAAATAAATGAAATTATTAGAAAAAGGATAGAATGGAGAAGTTATTTTGGGAAATAGTTGATTAAAAGCCCCCACACATCATGAAAAACCACTAAGCAAGTCAATAGAAATGCACATTTTGTTAATGTTGATCATTTAGCATTTAACCAGGTGATGTTTATCCTCTTCTTGATTTTTGTGACTTTTCATTAGCTATGAAGATCAAATTCTTTATAGGTTTATATTCTGTTATAGGTTCTGTTATCAAATTCTTTATAGGTTTATATTCTGCCACCACAGTTTCATTAAAATCAGAATTGTTACACTTCCTCTTTGGAGCATGAATGAGTAGTACAGAATAATTGTTTTAGAAAAGTTTTAAAAACTCTTTTATTTAGCATACATACTTGCTATGTGGTAATTATTTTCAAGCAAGTTGAAGGCTGATAGCAAAGAACATCATTATTTGTCTGTTCTGGGAGCACTGTGTGCCCAGCTTCTGCAAGAGAAGCAATGGTTGTGCCATGGTAGCAATGACAAGTCTAAATGGCCAAGTACAGCATGGAGATGAAGAAGACAGATATTAAGAAAAATCTATTTATTTTTCTTTTATTTTCTTATTTATTTTTAATTTTTTAATTTATTTTTTAATTTACTTTCTTATTTATTTTTCTTTTTTATAAAAATCTATTTATTTTTATAAAATCTATTTATTCCAAGCTGCTTTTCATTAATGCTCAAGTTGCATCTCTGTGAACCTCACTAATTTAAAACCAGTGTAAAACCAACTGTCAATGTAACGAGGTTGCACACCGCTGAAAGTAAACTCAAACTTCTCACTAAATAACTGCTTCAAAGAAAAGCTTCTAGAAGATGACATGCTCATCACTAAAACTGTCTCAGGGGTTGTACCTGAGTCTGATCCTATTTGACAACTTCATTAATGACCTGGATGATGCAGCAGAGTGTACCCTTAGCAGGTTTGCATATGACAAAAAACTAGGAGCAGTGGCTGCTACACTGCAGGGTTGTGCTGCTGTACAGAGGAGCCCTGTCAGGCTGGTGAAGCAGGCTGAGAGGAGCCTCATGGAGTCCAATAAGGGAAAGTGTAAAGCCCTGCACCTGGGGAGGAACAAGCCTGTGCACCAATACATGTGGAGATCTGCCCAGCTGGAAAGCAGCCTAGCAGAAGAGGACCTGGGGGTCCTGCTGAACACCAGGCTGGATATGAGCCAGCAGTGTGTCCTTTCAGTGAAGACTAATGGCATCCTGGGCTGCATCATGAAAAGGCCATCACGTAAAAGGAGGTGATCTTTCATGTCTACACAGTATTGGTGAGGGCATACCAGAAGTACTGCGCCCAGTTCTGGGCTCCACAGTACAAGAGAGACAAGGACATACTGGAGAGAGTACAATGAAGGAATGGAAATATTTCTCCTATGAAAAAAGTTGGTTTAGCCTGGAGAAAAGAAGGCTCAGCAGGGTTCTCATCCATACGCACAAAAATCTGAGAGAGTAAAGAAGTTGAAAATAGGCTCTTTTCAGTAGTGCTCTGGGCACAGACTGAAACATGGGAGGTTCCTTCTGAACATGAGGAAACACTTTTTTGCTATGAGGATGACTGTGTACTATAACAGGTTCCTCAGAGTGGTTGTGGAATCTCCATCCTTGGAGATACTCAGGACAACATTTCTGGGCAACATTCTCTACGTAATCCAGTTTGAGCAGAAGGAGGCTCCTTCTAACCTTACCAATTCTGGGATTCTGCGAAAATGAAAAAAAGGTGAACATCAGTTTGTAGGCTGTAATCCCACAAGAATAAAAATAAATCAGTGTTTTTAGATACATGATTATTTATTATTTGTAAAATTGTTTCATGATGTCAGGTTTTATGCTGCATGCTCTTCAGTCCCTATGCAATATCCAGGTGCTTCCTTCCTTCACAGCAGCAGGTAACAGGGATTGATTTGTTGTTCAGGAAGGAGGTCCTTGAGAACATGAATAACAAAAATATAAAAACACAGTTGAAAACCCAGATAAAGCACTCCAGTATCAGGACACAAATGACAGGGCTTTGTGATGTCTACAATAGAATTTAATATGAACAGTCTCCTGTACAACTCTTTAGAGTAACCATGAGTACTTGGGATATTGCATGGCATTTCTAAGGTGAGATTCTCACTTGTGGTCTGGTTTCTCCGCCTGGCCCACAAGGAGATCTTTCTTCCCTCACCCAGTTTTGAGCATCTGCTGTAAACAGATAAAGTGATCCAGGAGAAAAGAGGTGAAGAAACATTATGGTTCCTGTTCTCTTGCCCCTAAATCTTGAAGGAGGAATGACAGTTAAGCACTCATTTGTCTAATTGCAGGTTGGCCTTTTGTCTGCAGTTCCTCACATGGTCATGACAATCATTGTGCCCATCGGAGGGCAACTAGCTGACTTCTTACGGAGCAGGAAGATCTTAACCACTACCACTGTAAGGAAGGTCATGAACTGTGGAGGTACTATTGGATTCTGAAAATATGGCATTTCACTTGTGTGCTGCAGTTGGTGCAAGTATCATAGTTTAGCCCACGTTTAATTGTAACAAGAGACAATTTATTCGAGATTGCATTTATAGCTGGTTAATCTGAAGTGTTAAGTGGAGAGCTCATGCCTCATGACATAAATCCTTACTCACATGAGCATGCTTTAAAAAAGGGAGGAGACAAGAAGTCTGGTAAATAACTGAATGGGCAATAGCATAGTATGACCAAACAGGCCTCATCCTGCAAACTCATACAGAGTTAACCCTGTACCATGGTGCTGGAGAGACCCTTTCCCAGTGGATATGTTCTTGAAGTAACTGGCCATGTTCCCATTTGCTACTCCCAGCAGAGCCCACTGACAAGTTTAGGCTGGAAAGTTTAGGGCGGGTGTAAAAAGTGAAAGATGAACAGGAAAATTTTAACTCAGCCCAAAATAATTTGTTTCCAATTCATTCACTGAACTGAAAAATCAGTGACATGTAGGGTTGATACTGAATTAGAGAAAAGATTTCAAGCCAGACAGCCTGTGGAGTAGTTAGTTGCCCGCTGCCAATTGCTGGTTTGCATTATTTATAGGCTCCTAGAAATAGAGATGCCTGCAGCCAGTGATACCACATACCTTGGCTATGCATCTTCAGAAAGGATGGTTAAATTCATTGTATTTTCAGGGCATATTAATAGTGTCATTAAAACAAAACAAAACAGAAGGACTGTAATGTTACATATTAGAAAATATTAATTTCCAGTAATGGCGGAGACTGGAAGTTCCCTGTGATGCTCAGGGATGTCCTATGGTGTTGGTAACACAGTTGTATGTAAAACATTATTTTGTTTATATGTAAAAAACTATTTTGTTCCATTTACCGAGAACTTCTTGTATCATTACAACCATGAGAAATTAAAGGCAAGTTTTTTTCTTCTTTCACTCAAATGTTTGTGAGTTTGTGAATTTTTCTGCCCTTTGCACATACTCGCTTTCTCAATTGTCTTCCTGTATTGCTCAGTGAATACAGTGAATTAACTTCAGCAAATATTTGGGTCATGTACACAGCAGCAAATGAGGACAGAAAAATAATATATTTTCAAACAATAAATATACAAATACTTCTGCAAATGCACGAAGCTCCCAATTGTGTTCAAGAATAGCTAAAAGATGCAAAATAATTTTCTCTCATTTTAAGCTGTTACTCTGGATAGTGCTTATTAGTATTATCATGGCAACTAGAAATTTAAATGTAATTCATTCTCATGTGTTTCATTGGAAGGCTTTGGGATGGAAGCAACCTTGCTTTTGGTGGTTGGTTATTCTCACACAAAAGGTGTGGCTATTTCCTTTCTGGTGCTAGCAGTAGGCTTCAGTGGCTTTGCAATTTCAGGTAAGAATTAATCTTATTCTTGCTTTTACTATTCATGATAAAACTGATGTTATTATCCTCACTGTTCTTACTGTCATAATTTCTATTATTTTGTTTGCTCTTAATGTAGCAGCTTATGGGGTGTTTGTTATTTTTTCCCATATCAGAACTAATTTACTTTGGTATCTATGAAACATGTTGCACACAATATCTGAAGCTTTGAAAAGAACCGTCTCTTTATTGATCCTAATTTATATCAGCTTTATGCTGTTATTTTCTAATATACTTTTACACTGTCAGTCACCTTCACATCCTATTTAGCTATATGCCTAAAAAGAAAGAGAGTGAGACAGAGAGGGAGAGAGAGAATTATTCTGCAGTGAATAGTTGCACAAAGGCTATCAGGTGCAATCCTGTCCCCAACCCTAGCACCCGATTTCTGCTTTCTATGTCAGCTGTCCCTCTGTTGCATCCTACATCCAGCCCTTTTTCAGAAGTTGTTTCTAACACTTTCATGAGTCTCATCTGCGTTTTGTAGTCTCAAGCTGCTTTGTGGCACCATCAGTACCAGCATCACTGAAAAAAAGCCCTTTTGTTATGAAGATTAAAACTTTTGTTTAGAAGATTGAAGATCTTCCAAGAAGACTGCCAAGAACATGGATCTATTGAACAAAATTGACCAGCAAAGTAACTGCTGGTATTCAGTTGTTTCAGGGTTCTGCAAATGGGAAGTGGTTTTGCTGCTCAGTTACAAGGTCCTTGCATAGCTGGCCATTTCTATCAATCAACTTGATTTTCCCAGTAATCTATTTCTTACCTTATTTATTACCATGCACTTGGAATTAATTGTCACTTCTTGTGATCAACCATAGTTAATATGACTAATTTTCATTACCTAAGGAATGATAAATATCTGAGCTGATATTAGTATTTGTTTTTATTTCTTAATAAAATATGTGCTCAGAAGATACACTACAGTAAGGATAATTGTTTTTCCTACTGGTTTATGTTCTATTTTTTCATCATGTTGTTAAACTACTGGTAAACCCCTCATGTGGTTACAACTCCAAAAGAAATGAATCAAAAACACTACTACATAAATAAAAATATAGAAGACATTTCACTAATTTGAGGCATTGATTCCTTAATTTAAAATATTTGCCGAGTTCACTGTTCCAGTATGAGAAAATGGAAAGTGCAGACCCTTTAAACAGGGCCAAACTAAACTTTATTTTCTATACAACATAATCTTCAGCGGTGCAGTAGGGAGGTTGTTAGCCTTTTCACTTCTTCAGCCAGAATGGCTGTAGAAAGCCCTGTTGGCCTGGTAGTGCAATGCTGTACAGGTGGCTGTTTTTCTCACTTTTTGCAGGCTTCAATGTGAATCACTTGGACATAGCTCCTCGTTATGCCAGCATTCTGATGGGGATCTCCAATGGCGTGGGGACGCTGTCGGGAATGGTGTGCCCACTCATTGTTGGTGCAATGACAAAACATAAGGTAACATTTCTCCATTTTTTCTAGGAAAAGGGTTAGGTAATGCAGCAAATTTAAGACATTTCAAAGATTCCCAGGGATGCCATTCCATCATTGGTCTCTGCAGCTGCTTTTTGTTTGTCTTAAATATGCACTTTTTAATTACAACTTTGGCCTAATTCTCAGCTATTATAACTAATTACCTGTGTAGGCAGATATTATTTAATGCCACCTGAGCCTGAATCTCTGTTGTATCTTCATACAACTGTGCAATGCTTATAGGGCTTGGAAAACTCCTCAACAATGCATTCATACCCCCATGGTGGAGTTTCTAAGCAAACATTGATCTACGATAATATTTGTGTAGTTGTTAGAGAAATCCCTGCATTTCTAACTCCACAAATATTTCACATGCAAGAGAGAAACTTTACTGTGAGAAAAAAAAAAACAACAAAGAAACCTAAGTTTTATTATATTTGCTGTGGTTATATATATATAAAAAAAAATCGTTGCAATGGTTCTCATAAGATATTCTGTCTTCAGCATCCGGAATCAAACAGTGACCACAGTCATTTCTCAATATGTGCTAATTCATGGCATAATTTGGAGAGTGCTATTTCTTATTACTGGAAACTTAATGAGACCTGCACCATTCTTTCAGACCCGTGAAGAATGGCAGAACGTCTTTCTGATTGCAGCCCTGGTGCATTACAGTGGTGTGATATTCTACGCTATCTTTGCCTCGGGGGAGAAGCAGGAATGGGCTGACCCCGAAAACCTCAGTGAAGAGAAATGTGGCATAATTGATCAGGATGAACTGGCAGAAGAAACAGAGATGAACAATGAAACTTTTGTAAGTCCAAAGAAAACATATGGTGCTACCAGTCAAAATAGTGAAGTACAGAGAAGGGAATGGAGGAAGCAAAAACAAGTAACTCAAGACACGGAGGAACAGACTTCTTACCATTATGAAAATGGAAATTTTCAAGATTTGTCTTAACACTTGAAACTGTAATATTTGTATAGCAGCTACTCCCATGACTCCTGCCTAGTGCCCCAAATCATCAGGTATTCACATTTATTGTCTTATTCAATTACATAACATCTGGCCACATGGCTAGATTTGAGGGGTGATAGTTCCCTCTCCATGGTGTGTAAGAAGGCTAACGACAATAGGACTGGGATAAGCGATCCTGAATCCTCTCCCAGCCATTATATCACCTTTGGAGAGCTTCTGTGCCAGTTAGATGACCAGCCCTGGCAGGGCTTCTGCTTTATGCAAGTTGTAGAACCTACTGTAGGAGCAAGGAGTTCCCTCATCATCTCCTTCTGAACAGAGAAAGGACAAGTGAGACCAGATGGTGGCTCCACGGTGATCTGTGTAATCCCTGGGTCTCCAGTGGTGCCACAGTCTGTGGTGAGCAGACCTGCTTTGCCTTTTTAGGTTTCCTGTAGGGTGGCATTTGAACTGCTTAATCCATGCCAAACCACAAGTTCATGCTGAAAGAACTGAGCAGAGGGAAAAGTAGATTTATGACAGTAGGCTGTAATTAATTACTAATAGTCACTCAACAAGGGGAAGAGGAACATGTGGCAGAGGTGGCACAGGATTTGTTCAACAGTTCCTACAAACTGATTGGCAGATATCTTTATATGCACACCCCACAGAGTATGGATAAGACCATAAAATGGATACTTGTAAAATTTCTCCCCCTCCAAAGATTTTGTGCTGGCATGAAATAATTTTGAATACAAAATCATCGTTAGTGATGCAATATTAATAATCCTTATGAAAGGAAATCTTAGCCCTGTTTTGATTAGGATTCTCACTCAATTCATTGTGAAGTAATTTGAATATATTTTTCTAGTATTACACTGATAAAGTTCCTGCTCTCAACACCAACAGTCCTCGTTTAGGTGAATGAGCTTACTTACAGGAGTATTTAGTTCTGTATCTGTAACTTTTCAATGCCTCAGTCTTGTTCTTGCTATGAATGAAGCACTGTACCATTTGAGATTTAACAGGGCACCCATGTATAAAAGTCATTATCCTCTGGCATTGGTGTACATTTGACAGTATAAAGTGGGTTTAGCCTTTTTCTACCATTTTTAGAACCAAACAGTGGAGCATGCCGTATCATCTCAGTTAGCTGCAACTCAGAGACTCATTGTGGCATTAATACTCTTTTCAGAATGGATAATTTCAGTAAGATGTGATTTAATTTGTCTCTCATTATGACTACTGCCTCATTAAACTCAAGTGAAAGCTATCTTGTCTAGCCTACGCTATGCTTTGTGATGTTTCAGTATTATTGTTCTCATGTACCACGTGCAGCCACTGTGATGCACACAAGATTTTAACATTTCTCAGTTGCATTTTGCTGTTTTATTGAAGTGCAATTGAATAGCATGAGTGCAATTACACTTGCACATTCATTTGAATCCATGGATGATTTATCTTCTCCACAAACACTTATGTTGGGAAATTAGCTATTCTCTGTTCATGACTCTTGTGTCTCTTCTACTCAGCAAAATCCAATCTGCAACTGTATATCAGTAAGAAGGAAAGTGAGTAGAATGCCTAATTTGAACACAGTGAAGACTTTTTATATGAGCAGATAATTTAATGAAAGGGGTAGTTTTATGGTGCAGCTCAATCCTGCTTAAAAAAAGCCCTACATTTTATTAATAAGCCACTCCAAAAAATTTGTCACTTTATGCTGCTAAGTCAGAAAATAATAATTTTTAAAATTCAAAAACTCATGTTAGACTAGAATCCCTTCTTTCACTACTGATATTTACAACAAGTGCAAGAAAATATTGCTTTCAGGTGATAGTCAGATTTTGGGGATTTAATTGGCAGGAACTTGGGTCAAATATTCTCATTAGTCTATCACAATAGCAGGACCAGCTGCTGTCAAACTATTTTGCAACATTCACTATAATTTACAAAAGAAAGAGGTCCACCACTTTGCAGATGTGCAGAGCAAACAGCTTCTTCCTCTCTCTCCAGTAATGTAACATTCATATAGCTGCTACAGGAAGTCTAATATGAAAAACCATATTATGAAAGGATTCAATATAAGAATCTGTATAAGTATAATCTGAGGGAGAAAAGAGAAGACCAGACAATGTATTACTCTAGAAATAGTAACATTTGCTTGGAAGCAGCATCATTTTTCCAGTAATGATGAAGGGTAACTTTCCTGTTGTTAAGAGGAATAAAAAGGGAGTGAATGCTGTTGTTATGACAGAATAATAAGCATCCCAACAGTTTGGGGAATGGCCAGCTGGCCCACGAGAGCTTGGCTGCCTCTCTGGTGAGTGTAGCTGCTATTTTTTCCTGTTGCAGATGCACCACAGCTGTCACAAGTGACAAGCCACAGCTCAGTTTAGCAGGATCATTTTGTAGCCACAAACAGACTGCACTGATTTAATTCAGTGGAAGTTTGACTTCAGTGGACATTTGAGCATTTTTAATACATTAAAATAAAAAGTCTAAAAACATCTGGAAAACTTCTGCATTAAAAACCCCTTTCTTTTTTGTCTGAATTTAGCTGTCTATTAACCCAATATATCAACTCTTACCAGTTAAAATTACATACGCAGTGCTTTTTCAGGCACTCACAGTGAGATGTTTGGGCTTTCTCCCTTTCCTTTTCATTTGTTTAAATATTTCAGGTGCATTGCATGAAGTGTAAACATCAGCACTGACTGGAAACTAGGTTTTTTTTTTTTCCTGGAAATCTCTGTGCTTAATCAACTCTTTGATTTACACAGTGGTTTCCACAATCCTGTATGACAAAGAATAAAGACAACCTATTGAGAACAAACTGACTTTGTAGCTTCAGTTTTGCTGGATGTTTCTATCTGCAACATGCTTCAGTAGAATTTTCTTGTGGAGTCTAAGGAGATATGGTCACTGAGGATGTTTTTCCTACAAAATGACTTAAAATATGTCAGAATTTGGAACATTTAAACAATCAGGGAAACTGGTATATCCCACTCAGACTTCTGAAAAGCCATGTCTCAGGTGGTAGTAGATGTGAATAATTCAAATGACATTTTCTGTGGAGAAATAGTAGCTTGATTACACTTCATTTATCACATTGTTTGAATATTTTTCTGTCCCCACTTCCAAAATAACTTTTGCATATTTTGAAATATGGCAGTGCTCATACAAGTCAGAGTTTGATTTGGAAATGGCTTTCTGATTGCAGAAGGAAGCAAAATGTACTTTACACTGGAATTAAGATTTCAAGTAGGCCAGAGGAAGCTTCAACTCTCCTTAAGTTGAAATGGCAGAGTAGTCAACAAGAATGCATTCAAGTCTTAGGAGAAAAAAAAGCAGTACAGTAAGTCCCAGGAATGTTGTTCAGTGTTGTTGTCTACTGATCTTTCTTAACAAAGAAAGCTGTAGCTTTTATTTCTTTGACAGCTTATATTTTTTAGGCACTACCAGTAGATATTTAATGATAATTAATACTCATCTTATATTTTTGTAAGAGTTAAACAAAAATGTCCCTTTTATGGAACATTTAATGACAGAAAATTAATGACAGAAATTAATGACAGAAATGATGAAAAAATCACCTGAGTAGGAATTTCTCCAGGGAAATAATCTCATAGTCCAAAAGAATGTACAGACTTTGGAGTGAAATATATAACAAGGGCATCCAGATGTTGATAAAATGCCAGGAGGAGCCTCATGTGTAACATAATGAACTGAAAGCAGGAAGGTAAAAATTAACTGAAGGTCATGCAAAATGTGTTAAGGCTTCACGAGTATGTTTCTGACTGACTTCTTTTGACAGTTACAGAGATCTGTAAGTTTAGTTATTATTTTAAGGAAAATTTTGCAAAATACCAGATTTGTTATCTTATTTTTCTCTTTATTTTCCATTGAAGGTCTTAAGTTTAGACTGCTATTTAATAACTAGTATTTTAAGAGAGAAGAGTATTTCTTGCAATTTAAAGAGTAGAAAGGGGACTAGAGAAAAAGAGAAAGCAAATTGCTGCCACAAAGCCATGCAGACAGAAGGCTGAGGATGGATAAGAAATCAAATTTCAAATCCTGGAAATAGAACTTGGAGTTCTCTAGATTTTTGAGTTAAAAACCTACAGGATATGTGCCATGATCTAATATTCTGCATCATCCTAGGGTCCCAGGAATTCACTCAGGTCCCCTGTCAAAGCTTAAGTCTCATGAAATCAAGAATAAATGGAGAGATTAAAAACTCCTCATTCTTATGTCTTCCAAATATTGGATTAGATAATACTGCTGGAAAGGTAACATTATTCATACAGCTCTATGTGTCCATGCAGAAGACAGGCTTCCTACTAAAAATGCTTTCAACTACTTACATACCGGTATCAGTTATTTCTTAACTTCCATTTGATAGCAGTGTTTAGCTGTGACAGAAGAAAATGTCCCTTTTTTTATCTCAACTTGTTTGGTTTTGTGTTTATTCTACTTATTTTTACAGCTGTTCTGCATGCAAAATTACATAAGTAAAGAAGAAAATTTATGTAAGAAATGTTGTAAGATTGTACTTCTTCATGCTGAACTACCTATAGCATAATAAGAGCCAAAACATTTTTTCCACAGAATATTTGGATATTTTAGTCTTGATCACAATAAAAGCTTGACCTGTTTATTTTGTTGTCTCTGTCCCATGCTGTCCTGTACTGCCCCTCAATTTAATTACTGTATTGGATATCTACAGTAGCTAACAGACTAAATTTGTTTATGTATAAACATATTTATCTGCTCAATAAAGTCAGTGCTCAGACACTTGCTGTACAAATTTTTGACAACTATTTCACTCCTTGTTTTAGACTTTGTCTGCATGGCAAATTCAGAACTCCTCTGAGCAGGTCACGGCTGTTTTGTTAAACATGTGTCAGCAAAACACTGGAATTCATGAAAAATACATCTCCATTGGCTCAGGGTTTTGTTGCCCAGAGGTGCCTGATGAATTTTTGAAGCACCAACCAGGAAGACAACAATGTTTATAAAACAGGAAGTATTTGAGAACCCCCAATAAAGATACCTCTGCTCTCTGAAGCTGGCAGTCATCACCAGAAGCAACATGCCAGGTGCTTTCTCTTGGGTGGGAATAACTGCAATGAACAGAAGGGGAATTAATGGGAGAAACTTGCTGATACGGTGCTTAAGATAAGAAAAATGGGACTTTCTCTTCTTCTAGGGAAGGGACTTTGATCCCATCTGCTTGTTCCCTGCTCCTTCTCTGGTGTGCAATCAAAAGAAAAATGTCTGCAGGTCCTGAGAGACCCCGTTTTTTCTTTGGCAATGAGCAGTTGAGTAGTTTGTACTGTTACAAATCTGCAGGAGGCTGGAAGTGGCTTATGGGCCCTTGCTGATTTATGTCGGGCAAGGGGAAATTACAGCACTAACATGAAACTTGAATTGAGACGTGAAAGAGATTAACACTGAGGACAAACAAGTGAAGGACAGTCAGTGAGAATGGATGTGATGTTACTTCTGTGGAGTAATGCTGCTGTGCGGGGCAGACATGGGCAACTGGGAGTAACCCCTGCAGGTAGGCTTTCCCTCAGCAAGGGAATGTAATGGAATTACCTCTGTCCTGCGCTGTTGACTTCCCATTTCCCAGTGCCCCATACTGTCTGCAAGTTTACTTGTTACAGTGCTTGGATGGAGTGAAGAAAAATGTTGCAATCACACCAGATCTCTATCTTTACCTTGTATTTTCCTGATTTCATGAGTGGCTTCCCTTGACCCTTGCTAACTGATGGAATGGTACACTAGACACCAGGGCAGCCCAAAGCCAAAATTAGCAAGGGTTTGCTTTTTAGCATACTCCTTAGTTTATTTTAGCTTATTTTAGTTTATTTTTATTTTTATTTTATTTTAATTTTGCTAGGAAGAGGCAAATTCTGTGCCAAGGTTCTTGGCAGCAGAGGCTGGAACCGTTGGTCCTTGGTGGGCAGCTGAAATGTTACCCTTGCTGGCCAAAGGTCAAGGCCACGCTGGCCTCTCCTGCTCCCTCTGCTCTGCCAGAGCACACAGCAAACTGTCACGCTTGTAGGGGGCTGAAGGGCAAAGTTGCTGACAAAGCTGGGAGGGGAACTGCAGTCAGGATCTCTGTCTCCTACCCTTGTTGGCTGCCTATATACGGGAACTGGTAGACCATGAGAAACATCTGGTGTTTCCACGAATTTTTCTGCATTCCTCATCCACAATCTTACTATTCCCAAAGAACCACCTCTATTCCAATTCAATGGAAAATTGTGAGCAGCTTAAAATGCCCCTTGTCAACTGGCAACTTCTGCTGTTGTATTTATCTGAGACAAGGAGTAGCCCCTCAGCTAATTCCTTCTCTCTCCCAAGACCTATCCCAAGCCTGGAGCTCATTATGCATCAGTGCTCCCAATCTCACCCTCCTTCGTTGCTCTTGAGCTGTACCTTTTGTCTATGCACTCCTCTTGTCCCCTCCTTTCTCCCCAGAGTGGTGGCAGGTGCCCCAGCCCAGGAAACATTCAAAGTCAGGGTGAATGGGGCTCTGAGAAACCTGGTCTAGTTGAATATGTCCATTTTCAGAGCAGTGGGGGTGGAGTAGATTACCTTTTAAAGGTCCATTCCAATCCAAACTCTTCTATGATTCTATGATTATTGGGCACTTTTTTGTCTTTTAGAGAAGCTATGGTGCTGACTCATGCCAGTTATTGGGTAAGACTTGCCTCAAAAGAAATGTGCCTCTTCAAAAAACACGTAGGAGAAGTTTGCTAACAGGTTGTTCTCTGTTTGTGTCAGAAGCTGGAACTGGTTTCAGAGGACACAGACACATATTAGTTTCAAAAAAAATTATCACAAGATGTTTTCTTGAGCCATCAAATTACTGCAAGAACTGAAGGTCAGCAAGGCTTCCAGCCCAACACACCACACATGCAGATTTCCTCATCAGGAATGCCTGGTACAAACCCTACTAGGAAGCAAAGCATTTCCTCCTCCAGTAATATTTTTGTTAGTGCTTCCCCCAAGAAACTATGAAGTATCTAAGAATGAGCAACCAAAGTCCACCAAACTTGTGCAGAGTTTGACTTTCCACACCTGGTGTTCTCCCCAAATTGTGGCTTAACATTTTAATTTATTTAGTGATGCTAGATTTTCTTTGGAGAGATAGGTTTCTACTAGGGTCTTAGTGAAAGATGTCCAGGTCAATTTGGCTACTCCACAGGGCTATTCCTCCCCAGCTGCAGTGCTTGAACTTCTCTTTGATGAAGTTTTTAGGATACCTGTCAGGCCATTTCTACAATCTGTCAAGGCCCCTCAGAATGGCAGCATGAGAAACTGTGGCACAAACCGCTCCTGCCAGTTTTGCATCATCTGCAAAGCTGTTGAGGGTGTACTCTGTCCCATCATTCAAGTCATTAAATTACTTGTATTAGTCTTTAATGACTGGTCTTAGTCATATTCATCATTAAAAACTGGTCTTAGTCTTCGGTCCTGGGATATACCACAAATCACTGCCTCTAGCTGGGCTTCCTGCTGCTCATCCCAAACCTTTGAGACAGTTTAGCCAGTTTCAAATCGAACTCACTGTGTACTTATCTATTATGTGCTTTATGATTTTGCCAATGAAGACAGTGTGAAAGCCTTGTTAAACTCAAGCTCTGCCCTTGTCACTAAGCCTGTCTTCTTGTCATAGAAGATTATCAGGTTCCTTCCCTGCTTCCTAAAGAGCAGAGTGATGTTTGATTTTTTTCCCAGTCATTGGAAATCTCTCCCAGTACGTACAGCCCTTCAAAGGCAATTGAAAGTGGCCTTGCAGCAGCTCCAGAAGCTCCCTCAACACTCTTAGTACATTCCATCAGACCCCATAGACCTACTCATGTCCACCCTGTGTAGATGCTCCTTAAACTGAATCTACTCCATGGGGGGCAAGACTTTCTTGGACTTTACACAGTAAAGGTACTTTTCAGGTACCTGGAATTCCTGGAGGCTGCTCTTATCAGTGAAGACTGAGGCAAAGGCAGCATTGAATATTTTGGTTTTCTCTATGTTTGTCAGGTAGTCCACTGTCCCATTCAGCAGCA
The DNA here is from genome assembly GCF_015832195.1 of Motacilla alba alba. Taxonomy (NCBI): domain Eukaryota; kingdom Metazoa; phylum Chordata; class Aves; order Passeriformes; family Motacillidae; genus Motacilla; species Motacilla alba. Next base: position 46,021,248 of record NC_052031.1, read on the forward strand.
AAGCCAAATTTCCCCTAATTTTCCTTTTTCTTATACACCTGTAAAAGTCTTGTTGCCCTGTACATTTCTTGCCATATGCAATGGCATGGCCTTTAACTTTGCTAACACTATCTCTGCATGCATTGCATGCTCTGTGTACCTCTTGGGTCATGTAACACTGCTTCTGCCACTGCTACGCTGCTTTTCTATATTTGATTTTGTTGGAAACTCTTTGTTCATCCATGTGGGTCACCTGGTGACTTTGCTTGATTCATGCTTTAAAGATGGACTGCTCTTGAACTTGGAGGATTTTTGAATGCTATCCAGCTCTTCTGGACAGCTCTTGTCTCCAGGGCCACAGCCCATGATATTCTTCCAAACAAGTCCCCAACATGCTAAAGTATGCAGAGTTATGGTCCACCACCTAAAGGCAAATAATGGAGACACACCAAATTTTTAAATTAAATTCTAAAATTCTGAACTGGGAAGTAGATTTCTAAAATATTGTTGAACTGTGAAATTAAGTGGAGAGATCAAGCATAGGTACAGGAAAAGAGTGCTTTTCCATACCTCACTTATTGCCTTGAAATAATCCAAGGTCAGTTGTAAATGCAGTCAAGGTCTCATTTCATTTTAGCACCTGTTGGCTGACGTTCTGACTAAAAAAAATCATGTGTCTCAGCCCACTTTAAATAGTAATCTCAAAAATCTGTATCCAGGCAATTATGGATCAAGATTTTCCACCTGAAGAAGCAAGGAACAGTATATTAACAGAACAGAGATTTATTACATTCAAGAAGCCTAAAATATCTGGTTAATTATAGTTAATTCCTGGAATAAATTGATGGTATTCCAAACAAGATTTTATCAGCTTCTTTGCAATACAGTCCATTTTACTGGCATGGTGTTCAAAGGTTTCTATTGCAACTCATATTTAGGGGAGTTACATAAAGCTTGGTGTAGGAATAAGTGACAAAGGTTTTGTTTATTTCATATTATTATCTGTTGACTTTAAAAGGCCTAGGTAACAAGACAAGTTAAGCAACAAGTCAATGATTAAACGGATAAGATGGATATCAACTTTGCTAGTTTAAAAAGATATTTAGAAAGCATGAAAAAAACCCCAGTTCTCTGAGTTGTAAGAAATTTGAAGTACTAAAATTTTCCTGTTCTGCTTATTTAAAGTCTCTGATATTTGTTATTTATCCTCTTTCTCAGGCAATTTATTTTTCGTATAATTTTAAATATTTGAGGAGAGGCATATTTTGCCATAATCCATTTATAAATCAGCTTTACAATACAGAAAAATTATGCTTTGTCAGTTTTCCAAAAAGATTTAAGACTTTTTCAGAGCAAATATCTTGGGATATAGACAGTATCATGCAACAGCAGTGACATAAAGGTCTTGCACTCTTTAAGGTTACAATTCATCACCTATTTGAACAGCAGTTCTGTCATTGGGAAAATAGCAGTTCCCTCACATTTTCTAACTTTGACTTACTACCCTTGAACTAAATCGAAAGTGGTAAGAGCTAGGTATATTCTTCCTTTGCTCTCTCTGCAATGAACTAGATGTGGAGAAACAAAGAATGCAATTTCAGGGTTTATATACATTTCCAGATTGATATCACATATCCAGGAGGAAAATGTTTTTTGTTTTGAAAGATTAATGTTGCTACATGCATTTTTTTCCCTCCTCTATTAATCTTTTATTTGGCATGTGAATATATGCATGTTTAGAAGCTGCACATCAGTGAGACACAATCTGAAACAGAATCATCTGCCTGTATCTGGGTAATTTTCATGCATACAGGAAGGAACCCCTTTTGTTGCTATGTTACTGGAGGATGACTTTCTGGATGTAAATATTACATACTGGAAGTAATCAGTTTATTAGTATTAGAACAGGATTAGTTGCATCTAATAGTCACACTGTTATTCCAGTGTTTGGTACCATTGATGTTTCCATCAACTTCTGCTGCTGAGTTTATCAGCAGCAGCTATTATGGCAAAAGACAACTGGAAAAAGAATAGGGTATGACTTTTGCACCTCAGTTGTTGGTGATGTTAATTTAATTACATGTAGAGATTCTCTTTGAGTAGAAATAACAACACTTACAAATGGACATATACACGTTTCACCTCCCAAAAATTCATGTGTAATTTTGCTGCAGCTGAGACTTATCTGTCTTCCTCATGATAACCAGAACAGCAGTTCCCATTATTGGTTCTATCTTGTTTTCATTTTTTACTCAAATTTAATTGATAAGAAACTGGAACTGTGCTCTCCATTCTGTGTGGTGGCTGGTTCATGTGGACTGGGGATGTTTTTATTAAGCAGTTCTGTACATCAAATGGGTTGGTAGAAAGCCTCGTGAATCCTACTGGAGCCCATTTCCTTGTTAATTCCCACTGGACAAAAGAGTTAACACCAGGGCTGGATGCTCAATCCAGTCACTTCAATGAAGAACTTCCTAGCTGGTATTTCTGTAACAATAACACCTTCCTTTCCCCATTTCCATTGTGGTAACCAGTTTCTGGGTCCAAGAAATACAAATATGGCTGCAATTGGCTGTGATACGTAGGAATGAATCCCACAGGCTCTCGAGGATTTATTCCACCATGGATTATCAGCTGAGCAAGGGCCATCTCCTTATGAGTACAGCACATCCTCGGGGTAGGCAACTCCATTGACCACAGGAAATACAAGTTTTGGTGGAAGGCTTCTAAATTCAGAGAGCTGTCGGTGCCGTCCCCCACTAACTTGAGGCAATTTTGAGAAAACCTCAAAGGAAGTGATAGAAACCTGTAATGTGGCTCCTTACTTATGAAGAGCCAGTGCATAGGGAAGAACAATGGCTTAAGTTGCTGATTAAGTTGCTGAGTAGGTGAGCTGCCTTGCTTTGAATTGATTTTCTTTTTCCCTTTTCTTCATAAATTTTCTTATGTTACACACCTACTTAGAGAAAGAGTTAATGCTTAAAATTCATTGTAAGGTTGCCTCCCTTACGAAGGTTTTGCAGGAGAGGATCACAAAAGACAGAAAACAGAACTAGACAAACTTTCCGTGCATGCCATCTCCTCTAGATAACCTGGTTTTGTTATATGTTTTGTGTTTCGGGATGAGATGGTGAGATGGAATGCATCAGCCAAGTGAGATTTGACATAAATGAGGGATCTGCCAATGCAAATAATCCCATATTTTGGGATGAGACCAAATTTTGGACAAAAATAATAAGCTTTATACCACATTTTGTTTCTCCTAAAAATGTTTTCAGAATGCAATGGTGTCAACTGAAGATTAGGAAAGAAAGGAAAATAAACTAATTCTTCCAAGACCTATTGTTCAGTATCTCTTTAACTTTCTCTTCAATAACCACACTTTTCCTTGATCTTCAAATCCCTTTCTTTCCTTAGTACCAGGTGGAAACTAAGAGCACAATCAGATTGACCTGGGCCCTGGTACATGAAACTACTTTTCTAAGTTTGGAAATATCTCAGCTATATCCAGGACCCAACATCATCTAATTTCCAGTCCCTTTCATCTCTTCTTAGCTGAGTGGAGTCATGAGTACTCTTTAGCTAAACTTGTGACATATCTCAGTATTTTCTGTGCTAACTGGACATTGAAGGTCTAGTCCTGCTGCTACTCCTCTTGCCTGCCACAAACAATCATAAGTTCATTATTTATCTAAATTCTCTTAGGGAACAAGTAAGAGTCAACAAAAGCTATGAGAGCTGCTCTCCAATAAGGTCCTGAGCTACTACTAGGCTTCAAAACACCTAATCAGCCTCATCTGGAGCCTCCCACATGCCTTGCCTGTGGGTTGAGGATGCTGTTTAAGTTCAAGCCTGGCCTTCTAGTCCTGGTTTGTGTTAAGTTTCTAGAAGTGTGTTTGGTGTTGTCTCCTCATGCCCTGGCTAATGAGTGGATTTTTCCCCAGGTAGAATGCAGGTGCTAAGCTGTAGCCTGCAATATCTGCAGCCCTGCATCAGCTCTGCCTCCTGGAAGGACCTTGGGCTGAGGCTGCAAGCAGCATGTTCCCAGGCCTGCACCTGGCCCTACCTCTTCCTGCTACTCTTGGTTGATCCCTGGATGGCCTCTCATCCTGATTTAGCATGTTGCCTCCCCTGGGCCTGTTGCTATCAGCAACCTGGCCACTCAGGTAGTGTGGAGCTGTCCTTAGCTCCGGTTTTATCCCCTCATGAAACAGCTCTGCTCCTGCTCCTGCTCCTTCCTGATGTACAAGTGCCTGCCTTGCCAAAGGAAGAAGGCAGCTTTTCCCAAACTGAGCACTGCCACATTACTTATAGTGGAATCTGATGCTCTCTTTCCTCTTAGATGTCAAGGCACATGTGATGACATCTCCATCAGCTGTTGAGTGTGCAATATTCCCATTTTCCCGTGGTTGATCATGGACTTCTTGAGACAGGATAGGGAGATTCCCCCAGGCTTTGTCTTGGGGACCTCTTGTGCATCTGATGCCAGCTCTGCAGCCTTCCCTCTCAATGAGAGCAGTCATCTGCCTGCAATGCTTCAGGGCATGGTAGAGCCTCCTCTAGAGCAATAAATTATAGACCTGAGGGTTTAAGAGGTTAACGGTGACTCTGCCTTGCCAGATAGCACCAGCAGAGCTCATCCTGCACCTCCAATGCTTTACACTGTCCATTCATAGGATGTCTAGTCTACACTTCCTCTCCACTCCTGAAAGAAATGGTTTTTAGCTAGCTACTGAACTAGTCCTTTTAAACATCTGTCTTTTTCTTGACAGTAGACAAAGTATGAGAAAAAAGTAGAGGTTTAAAAGTTTGCAGAATGAATTTACTTTGTGTGATTATTTTAACAATTCAAAAACCCATCTAAAAATATTCTAATATTTATTTATTAATAATACTTCACTTGTCACCTTTGACATTTAGTTTAAGAGAACTACTTATTAATGAAAGGACAGTGCTTTCATTTACTGGAATAGATCAACATTTCTTAACAATTTTATCTCTCCAAATATTTACATAAATGAAGGCTAACCCTTATTGAACTCAATCACTATCACACTGTAAAACATCAAAATGTCAAGAGAAAAAAAAATTGTAAAAATACAGTATATATTTAGTCCGAGGCCTCTAAGAGAACTTCTTATCAGCTAATACTGTACCAACATGTTTAATTTAAAACTGTGATTTCTTTAGGAACTTGTAAACTTGTAACCTTTAGAAGGGGGCAAGGGTGGGGAAGAACATGTAATATCAGTGTCTTAATTAAAATTTAAAATAATGAGAGATAATCTAATCTGGAATACCACAACTTATTAATAGAAAAAACACATCCAAAATTTCAGTTGAGTAAGCTGGAGGGAAGTAGACCAAATTTCCCCTACTGAAACTTAACTTTTTGATGCTGTAGCTGATTCCACATATAGTCAGCTCTCCTCTTGCACCCAGGCAGCTGTAAGATGGTATCTTATATATATACAGTCTCACTAGAGCATGCTGGCTAACAATTAACTGCCTGTCACCAAGGAGAAATTCCCCCTCTTAGGACAGATTGTTCTGTGGTCATTTTACCCTTCATGACATTCCACTTAAAATATGTGAGTGACAAAGACAGATTATTTCATCAGGGCAAAAAATAAGATTATTGAATATATTTTGCCCTGCTCAGAAACTGAATAATCAGAGAGCAACTTATAATGAAGAGGCTCTCATTAATGAAAGACTTCATCAACAAACTTAAGCAATCTTAAAAGCAGTAATTCATCCACTTTTGAAATGCAGGAGGTAAAAAAAAGATTAACAGACATAAGAGTTAACTTATTAAAACTTTGCAGCCATTTCTCACCAATTTTTAACCTGTACAGAAACAACCATAGCTATTAAGATTTCTAATTATCTTCAGACAATAAAATTTATTGTAAGTGTGTGATAATCTTGGACAGCTTTCCAGAAATGAAAAGGTGAGGTTCCCTGAGAGTAAGAAATGGCTGGTTTGAGGAGACAGACCATGGCCCAAAGTAGTGTAAAGGATGTGTATCCTCTGGGTAGCACTGATCAGTAAGGCCTCCCACAGGGATGAAAGAAGAGCTGAAGGTGACTGAAGCTTGGTGGCAACTGTTTATGGTCATGCTGTGAAAACTTTCTGAGCTGAAACTGATGGTTTGTGCTGAGGCACAATTTCGTTTGCATGATCTCTCAGGTGTGTCTGCAGTACCATTCATTCCGGGAGATGTCAGAATAGGGAGAAAGAAGTCCTTGAGCACAAGTAGATCTTCGTAAAGATACCTGTCCCTTGGCCTATGAAATAAACACAGATCCCAGGTATCTCACTCATTGTGACTGCTGCAAATTGGATCTTTTGTCAGAAATGCCCAGGTGTTTTCAGGGTATTGACAGCTCCAGGTGCCAGTTGGAAAAGCTGATTTGTCTTTCAGCCAAACCAGACCTACTCCTTGCTGCAATTCCCACCTGCCCCAAGATATTTCCAGGAATCCCTAGGCCAAGAAGATATGTTTTCTCACTGGCAATATAGGAAGTTTCTCCCTTTGCATCTTGGGGAACAGAGAAATTAATCTATTGGCAGAGATCTATCTGGCTCCTTACCTTCCTTGTGGCAATGACTGTCTAATGCAAGAAAGAATCTGCCTCCAGTTGTGCCAGGGGTGATTGAGATTGAATATTAGGAAAACTTTCCTCACCAACAGGATTGTTAAGCATTAGAACTGTCTGCCCAGGGAAGTGCTTGAGTCACCAACCCTGGAGGTATTCAGAAGTTGCACCGACGTGGCACTTATGGACATGGCTTACTGGTGGACTTGGTGGTGCTGGGTTAATGGTTGGACTCAATGACCTTAGAGGTCTTCTTCAACCTGAACAGTTCTACAGTTGTCATGTGTACAATGTTGTTGGAGCTCCAGAAAACTGGCTGTGAGTAGTCAGTAAGCTTTTCAGCTGCTGGAAGAAAACTGTGAGCAAAAGGAGCAGGTACTGGTTATTTGTGGGTGTTTTATTTATTTTTTTTTTTTAATGTGTGATGATGCATTCATTTGGATGTGGAGAGAAGGAAATGTTGAAGGTGAACACCCAGCCTACTTTTTTCTTCTTCCCCCCTATCTCTTTCTGTACTACGATTTTCCCACCCTCACTTTTGATGGCAAACTACTTTGTTGCCAGGATTTGTCTTCCCTTTCTATGAGGTACCTTGTCAGTGAAAGTGTGGAATGGCATTTATTTCAGTGGAGAAAAGACAGAGTAGAAGGAGGAGGAGCAAATGAGCTATGGCAAACACCCCCTTTCTTTCATGGAGTGTGAAGTTTATGAAGTGGTATTTTCTAGACAGACAGATTTCTAGCTCTGAATGTTATCTATATCCCTGGGTTTGTTGCTGAATGTGTATTTGGACTGCTAACCACATAGAAGCAGTGTAGAACACATACTCTTTGTCAATTACAGAAGTAATGTTACTATTGTCTGGAAAAGTTTCAGGATGTCAGATAATATTCTGAAATTTAAAAAATTTTAGAATACTATCTTATATATACTATCTTAGAGAAGATTTATAACTATCTGTGTTTGAATATTTCCTCCTTCTCTTCTCTCCCTTGATGCTGTATTTGTAATCTCTTGAAACACCACAGAAGATGTATTTAATTTGCTCCAATTCCTTTCTCTTCAATCCTCATTTGTACATGAACCACAATAAACATGAACACCTGGTTTTAACCAGTAATGCCACATGTCATTGCTACAGGCAACATCTCCTCTTTTGATCATGTGGATTATTTCTTTGCTTTTTCCAAAATTATCTTGAATATATTGATTAGTGGACAAAGCAACACTTTGGCACTTGCCTCTTTATTATTGTAAGGAAAGGAAAAATTTTTTAATGCAACAAATGTGTTGGTGAATGAGGGCATTAAATTCCATTTCCTTTGTCCTAAACTCTTAGCTGTCTGACAAACAACATCCACACAGAGGAAAATGCTTTTTGGGAAAGAACATTTATTGAAAGTTAGTCTCTAGGGAGTTCTAAATAGCAATTGCTCTGTGCTACCAACTATATCAAAGGGATGCTGGGGGAAGCTGAATGATGAAAAAGAAATTTCAGATCTTTGAAACCTACCAAGAGACCGAAAGCTCCATGGCACATAATATGACATTTGTTGGATTTCTTGCCTCCACTTCTGCTTTTTCTCCTGGTGTGGGACAAAACCCATTACTGGCCTCAGTATGACCAAATAAATTTGGTTTTTTGGCATACTAAAATGGCATGTGCTTTCTAGGTACCACTGGAGTGTACATATAGTGGAAAGTGTCAGATGGGCCGTTGGCATGCTTGGTTGAAGAGACCACCTGTCTCCTGTGGGTAGAGTTGTTTTGGAAGAATTCTCTTACCTGAAAGTTCCTTGCCAATTTTGCTAAATATGAATTTGTCAAACAGAAATCTCATTGTTTACAGGAGTGAGATGGTGTTGAGTCAAAAAGGAGGACTGAGAGAGGCTTAGTCTTAAATGTATTTATCATGTGTCCAGTGCCTGCTGGAATGAGTTGTAGGCATAAATCCATGGAAACAGTAGTCTCTTGGGAGTTAGTGTCCAGTGACAGCCTTATGGCATCATTCTCCCAGTGCTCTCTTCAGAAATCTGTCAGACCACGAGTGTTTGGGTGGCTACCAGGTAAATTTGCAAAGGACAGAACACATAAGAGACTCATTATTAATAACATATTCATGAGAAGTATAGAGAATTTATGGAGAATTTGAGTTGCCCTGATAAAAGCTTGAGGATTAATATACCTTTTTAAAGTATTATTTCTTTCTCTTAAATGAGGCAAAGTGAAGGAATTTTATTCTTGGTAATTTTTGGGCCAGCAGCTCTCACCTTTCTCAGAGAAAGGATGGTGTTTGCTGCCCAATGCCTCTCTTTGCTCAAGTAGAAGGCACAGCCTGTGTCTCTGAGTATTCAATCTTACTCAGACAGTAGAAATATGTACGGAAGGATGGACATCATATACTGTGTGGCAATCATGAACTCACCATGAGTGATGCTGTCAGTAGGCTCTTCTGACTGAAATTTTTCTCAGTACCACTGTCAGATCAACTCATGCCTACTGGGTATGTTTAGCAATGCAAACGAGGGAATTATTACGCTTCCTGTGTAGGTGGGATGTTGAAATAAAACAGCCTCAATCCATTTGTCTTCACTTTGATTCCCTCTGCAGGGTAAATTGGGATGTGGTAGTTCAAGGTCCCCTTTCTGTCAATGACAACACATCAGCATTTTCAGATACAGTGCAACCCACTCAAAGATGTGGTTTTCCATCTACAGGTACCAATTTCTTCCTCCTGTGGACACCTAGTGCATGAGTCTGATAGATTTAAAATTAGGGGCCTCAGTTTCATGTCTAAAGCTTTATGTGATGATCCCAAATCAAAATGATGCAATTTTTTTAGGGATTGTTGCAGATACAGGAATTAAACTTCAATGTCCTTACATCTCTGTGATGGTGTAATTTATAGCCTATTCTGCTTCAGTACTCAGTGTAATGTTCAGTCTCCCCAAAAAGTATGAAAAAATAACAGAAAGACTTAAAAATCAAGTTTATGTCTTGTAATAACATCTTGGCTCTTTGGATGGGAAAGACAAGGAGGCTGAAGATGTCATAAAAATGTACATGTGCAAGGAAGGTGTTATAATTAGCAACAAGGTACTATCACCCCTCTCTCTGAGTTAACTTCCCCTCTGCACTCATCAGAGTATTAGCAAAATCTCTCTGCTGATGGTCAAGCTGGAATTCACAACATTTTAATACAGCCCATGTTTGGAGAGTTTCGCAAAGAAAGAATTGTTAATGAGTAATCCTTGTCCATTAGGGCACTGAGCCAATAAACCCAAGCTTTGATTCATTGTGTTATCACTACTGGCTTCTGCTAAACATGAAAGAAAAACAAAACAAAAATGTTCCTGTGTGAGAATCATTAGGATACTGAACTGAGTGCAGAACTGTCTTACATCCTGCCATCTGCAGTCTTCCAGAAAAGAACAGTAAGTAGTAATTCCTTAAACTGATAGCTTCTTGCTGTTGTGTAGTATAAAAGTAATTTTATCACCTGAGTCATTTAGTGGATGTTAATGGATTTTTTAATCAGAAAAAGAAATTAAAGTGAAGAATAATTTAAGAAGTCATTTCATCCACAAAACTGTCTCAACAGTAGGAATTCCCTTTGGGAAAAATGATAAGGTGAAAAAGAAGGTCATGTTGAAACTTGTCTTTAGAAGCTGGCTTCTGTGTGTCACTAGAACAGAAGGTGTAAGTTTGATATTGAGACTTTCTTGCAACAGCAGTATCTAGTTAATTGTGGGTGTTAGCTTTGAAATTTTTTTTCTCTGTTTAGAAACAGGAAATATTTTCAATGTGATTAATGGGAGAACAATTCAGAAAGGGAAAATTCTATTTGTTTCATACAGATTTTTTTTGACAGTTCTGTGTACATTTTTCAAGCGCGTCCTGCAAAGTTGAAGATTTTAGCACATATTTCATAACTAGGAAAAGTAAAAAGGGGATTTCAAATTTCAAGTGATTACTATTTGAATCCATTGGTAGTTTTTAAGAAAATGTAATTCTACTCTGAGTGTGTCTGCTACTCATTTATCTTCAGAAAACTATAACTGAACTGACGGAACACATTTTGCTTCTGTTATTTTTGTTGCTATTGCTTGTGTTACAGAGAACCTAAAGATTGGGAATTATATTGGAATTGCACTAGTCTAAATACCAGTCCAAAAACAAGTTAGAAGTGGAGGGCTTGCAGGTTTTTCAGGTGATGCATGAAAAAGATGCTGGAGAAAGCAAGAAACACACAAATGGTGCTTAGGAGGTAATCCCAGGCAGAGCCAGAAGCTGGCCCCACTCTTTGAAGTCACTTACCTGCTTACAGAAATGTCATTGATACTTCTCATAGACTTTTTAGTTCTACTTGGGACTCAGATACCTGCCTTTGCTTCAGAATTTAGAAGTAAGAATATTTGATTGTTTTCCCCTGCGTTCTGTATCTCTTTCCTGCTCTGATTTTAAACTCCATATTAAGAAATGTAACAGAAAATTTCAAATAAGCACAGTAACGCTTGTCCTGCCTCTGCTTCTCAAACTTGTTCGTATGGCTGCTTGCATTTTGCATCAGTTGCTGTATAGTTGCCTGTAGTGCTGTGCTTGCCAAAATGACCTGAGAGCAGCAGGCTGGAAATAGAGAACATGACTCTTCCTAAGGTCCCTTTGATACACTTTAAAACAAATAGGTAAGCAAATAAAATAGCTTCTCAAACAACTGAGGCACTGCATTAAATATTCTACAGGAAGACTATGAGGCCACATCAAAAGCCTGTGAATGAGATGGGACTCTATCTTCCCATTGATGTTAACAACGTTTGGATTGGGCCATAGATTAATGATGTTACTGAAATTTCTCTTTGAGCAATAGGCAGTCAGATGTGTGAAGAATAGGAAAATATTATGGGACAGATGGAAGGAAATGTACTTCACTAATATTCCTGAAAGATTTTGCATGCTCTTTGATATATCTTCCTTTGCTGAGTAATTGAAATAGATTAAACTGTTCTTCTGAAGGTAAACCACAATTAGAGCTGTCATGGAGCTTTTCTGATGATCAAATGTATTTTTACATTTACTTGAAAGTGTGGGGCCACGATGCTTTTGTTTTCAATGAAGTCAGTTGATTTAACTTTAATTATTTCATTAAGAGACCTGGCTTTGCTGACACAGAAGCCAGGGAAAGCTTTACTATTGACCATAGCAAGGTCAGGGTAGTGCACAGATAAGAGCTCACAATACATCTGAAACCTAGAGTTCAATGGTAAGCCCAATTGTCTATACATACATATTTGTATACCTCAGTGAACATATATCCTGTAACAAATCTGAACAAATATGTATATACACCCATACAGTGGAAAAACAAGGCCCATATATAATAATATACATGTAAATTTTATTAGTTAAAATAAAACATGTAAACACACCCTGATTGTTTTGAAGTATGTTAAAGGTTACATGTAATAAAATTTTATGCAATTCTGAGCTCTTAACATGCTGTTGAAGGCAATAATCTCAAGTAGTTGGGCACATATTTTACTTTATACATACTGATCTCTGTTTTCCTTTGATGTTTATTTGGCCTATGAAATAGTCTCCAAAGGTGGTGGAGTAACTTGGTTTATTTAAAAAGTTAACTAAAAATTATTTGGAAGAAAGAAGCTTTCTAATTGATCACGTGCCTTTTCTCTTAAAGGGCTCTTATTTTGGAGGGCAATATTGATTTCCTGTGCTTCTACTGCCTTTATTTCAGCTTTTACATGTCAGATGCTCTTTGTTTTTGTTGTTACACCTCAGGATGGAGTATCAATCCAATATAGTGACCTATATTATTTTACAGAATTGAACAATTATGGGGAAATGTAGTTTCAATGCTCTGTACTGTGTACCTAGTGTACGTCTTAGTCCTGGAAATCAGCACCTGCTGCTTTTAAATACATGTGAAATTAATTATATGGATAAATCTAATGTAGGCTAGATAGCTCACAGCAGGCTGGACTAAGGAGAAAATCAAAGCCAAATATCAATCAGTATTTCATGAAGAATTTGGTGTTCAGTGAAATCTCCAGTACCAAAGCTAGATGCATTGGAAAATGTATTTCTGGTCTTTTTTATGGTGATCTTGTGGCTTGCTGAAACCCCAAGAAGATAGGAGTAATCGCTTCCACGAAATCTAGTAAATGGTCAACATCAGCTGGATATATTAAAGAAAATGAAGTATTAAAATGATGGGAATTGTAAAATCATCATGAACATTTGGCTTGAACTGAATCCATCCAGAAAAAATATGTGCAGCAGGAGGCGTGGAGTCACAAAACCTGTAATGTCCTGCAATAGTGCAGGTTATTACAAACCTGTCCTCAAGATTCTTACTATCAGCAAGGCAGTATTAATAACGTAAATGTTGGGTCTTTTTGTGTATGTATGCAAAGAATAATAGATTCTAAGGAGTTCGTCTTGAGGCTAAAGAGGCTATAGAGGCTATACAATGATATGTTAAAAGATGGAACGTTCTCAAAAAAACAAGAAATAAGTTTACACACATAAAAAAGAGAAAAAACACAGACACTTTGTAAGCCTTTAGAAACATAGCATCCCTGCTTTCTTCTTTATTTACAGCACAAACTAGCAGGATGCAGAAAATAAAACAAGCTAAGAATCTATGTATTGAAAGTCTGACCATATACTGGCAGTAAATACTTTTAAATAGATGTCTTCTTGGGACTGTATTTAAAGTATTTTGATATAACCTCCAACATTCCCTGAGAAGATGAATTCTAGGCTCTGTATTAACATATGGGAATTCACAATCCCAGTGCTGATGGTAGGTGTTGCACTGTTAGGCCCTCAAACAGGGGCTGATGAGGAGACATGAGAAGTAATAGTGGCAGTGGTGGAGCAGTCTTCATGTCTGGCTGTTGCCAGGAACTCTAAGGGCTGCACTCCCATGGGCTGTAAGGAAAATATTAAAGGGCTGGGACATGATGGTCTCTCTTCTCTTGTCTTCAACAAGAAAATGCAGAAAAATATTCATTAGCCCTCTGAAAAGACCTAGTTTTGATGGCTTTCTTGCTGGCCTTTATAATGGTCCTGACTGTGCTGTTTCCTTCTCCCATCACAGAACACTTCTAATGGGCTGTAAGAGGAATCCCATCCTAAAGGTTTGTCATGGGTATTTCATGAGAAATCTGTTAGTCAGGAATTTTAAGACCTTAAAGCCATGTGCCCCACGTCTTGATTTCAGCAGATAACTTCCCTGGAAAATGAGGTAGCAAGGCAATAAAATGGTTGGAATTAAACGTGGACCTAGTGGGGTGGCTGGGCTGGTTGCCAAACCCCATCCAAGATACACGGAGTTTTTCTGCTGTTGCAAAACTATGCTTCTATGCTAGATTTGAGACTGTGTTTATATGCAATTTGCCTCAAGAACCCTATCTGGTCTGTGATACAAGTAGCTTTTGACATTTCTAAGTAAACTGTTTAAATTATCTGTGGGCAGACATTTAAAATGCATCTGTCTAATTAGAGGGCCTCTGTTTATGCTAAAAAAGAACTTAATGAATCCTTACAGACAAATCTGAATATAATTACAGAGTGTGCTTGTCACTCTCACAATCTACTTCCCAGCCTGCTCAGCACTGGGGCCTCCTGCAGCATTCACGTTTTTGTCAGATGATTTCATTTCTCCTCGAGAAACATGCTGGGCCCTTACTGGGAAGCAGACTGGCCTAGAACTCTCAAATGCCTTCAGTGAGTGGAAATGCAGTCCCAGGGACAGTCCCACGGTAATAAAACCAAATAAAGAATTAAGACTGTAAAACAAAGTAAAACAGATTGCTGACAACTTTGGGCAGAATCCTCTTGGTGTCTGTAAAAGCCCTTGAGACATCTCCTTGTTGGAGCTCTATATTCTCCTGCTGGTCCTGCCTCAAATGCAATCTGGCTCAGTCCACCCAGATGAGCTGGGCAGGGGAGCCCCTTTCACACCTCTCCCAGCCTCCCCAGGGGAGAGCTGTGTGGCTGCTTGAGACCAGACAGAGCGGGTGGGCGAGCCTGGTTATCAGAGCAGGGCTTGGCTTTCTGTGTTTGTCACCATCTATCTTGTTCAGTAATTACTGAAGACAAGATAAAGAGCTGGTCCCTAGAAATTAAACTCAAGTTTCCCATCTGTGTTCGTCTCATCTAATTATAAACTTACACTTTTTCAGTAAGTGAAAGCAATGGAATGATGAAAGGGTGGTGAAAAATAATGGAAACAATTGGTATTGCACTGTAGGGGGGCTGAGCAGCATGCCCTCAGGAGGTCAGGCCAGTGCTTCAGTCTGAATATTTGAATAAATTTGGGCAGGAACCGCTATTAATTTAAAATGACCAGAAAGAGGGCAAATAAAATCTGCCACAGCAAGGAAAAAACTAACAGGCTGGATGTTGTGTTTTATTTAAAGGCTGAATTAGGTTTTGTAATTTCAAGACAATATTTGCTGTAGCAAATATTGAAACAACGTCCTGCATTCTGCTTTACACTAGGTACACAAAAGTTAATATCTTGTTTTAAATATACTTTTTGCTTCATATATTTCAGGGTCTCTTTTCAACCTCCTGTTGAATCCACAATATTCCTCCTGAACTGAAGAATAAATGGGATCTGAAATGAATTTAATAGGACATCATCAGCTAGCCACTGCTGATGGATTTCCTCTTGCTGAAGGTCCTCATTTGTTTGGTAAGTCACCAAATTAGGTTGAAATAGCAAGCTGTCCTTTACTCAGAAACCTAGGAGAAAATGGACTGAAATTTCAAGTCAAGGATATTAGGCTGAAATGTGCCAACCTTCTTGAATCTTCAGTACCTATGAGAGGAATAACAAACAATAGATCTGTGGTGTTAACGCAATCCTGCACATTATTGCTCTCATCACTGCTCACAGCAGAACCTGTAGGTTGTTTTTGTGACACTCTTCTAATACTGGAGATCATTTGGCAAAACCAGACCTTTGTATGGAGGCTGGATGTTACCTTCATGTGAGTCACTTAAATTAAGGTGAGCAGATATATTTCCAGTTAATCTGTAATGAAATTATAGTGCAATGTATTTGCATTGCCATATTATGCAAATTTATGAAAGTAATTTCACCTAAATTAAAACCTCTGTCTTATTAAGACCATTAAAATCTTATCCTATTAACTTCATGGCACAAGAAAATTTATAAAGCAGGCTGGAAGATTCTCCTTGCTCCAGTTTCACTGAATTTTTCAAGGCTGAGCACAAGTTTGTTAATAAGTGAAAAATTCTTGGTCAATATTTTATAAACATGGGTAAGCTGTTTTCTGGTATATATAGATAAGAAAAAAAAAAGAAAATTGTAAATTTTTTTAGACTTTTATTTGACAAGAGAGTGGGTTCTTCATTGAGTAAGTTTTGATACATTGAGGGCCTCACACACAATAAAAATACCCCATAAAATGCTGCAACACTTCAGAAGTTTATAGTCCAAATAAGACCAGAATTCTGTCTTTTTGATTGCTGGAAAAACCAAACACATTTCAGTTTCATCTGTCTGAAACGAGTAGTGCCTGGGGCCTGGAAGGAAGGACTCTGGCACCCAGAGCCACTCCAGCTGCAGAGCTCCTAGAAGTCAGGACCATCTCTACAAGTCAGACCACTTGCAATGTCCTGGCTCCATACAGTTAAACTAAAGTATTATCACCAATGGTAAGCAGAACCTACTCCATTATTGTATGTTACCAGTTTTTATCCCTGTTTGTTTTGGGGTTTGGTTGGAGAAACGTCTTGGAGTTGTGGAAAAAAATAGATGTTAACAGCAAAACAACTCCTTTGCTACCTCTTAATTCCAATGTCAGGCCATGATATAAAGAGAGGAGAATGATGTTCAAATTTAGGGTGCCAAATTTTATACCCAGTCATCTTTCCAAACTCCTGCATACCCGAGCTACTTCAGATTTTTATCAAGAAATTTCCCCCCAATATCTACTTTTGCATTAATTTTTTCATTAATTAAAGGAGTAATTATAAGGTTGCTTGAAAATACAAGGAAGAATGTTAATGTAAAATACTTCCCTTCCACGGGATAATCTTACTTACAAATTGTGAAGCTTTCAGAGGAGGCATTGTGTCTCTCATTAAAGGTGTTCAGAGCTTAGCACAATGGAGATTTAATTCAAAGTGACGTTTCTGTAACAGAAAGAAATAATGTATTAATGAGTTGAATCAGGGGTCCCATTAGGAAGAAAACTTAGCATTCCTGCTGTATTTCACTTAAGCTGACTTTTTTTTGTGGTGTGTCACTCTAATATGGTGTCTTTTTTGCTTTCATAGCTGGAAAAAGGCCTATCAGAAATAATATGCAACTGAGTGCACAGAGAAAGTTACTCATTATGAAAATATTACTCCATCTCTGGAAAACCCATGTAGGAAATGGTTTTGCCTCTCAATTCTTTATCTTTGTAAACTATTTGTAATTTTTGACATTCCATTTTTGGCAGGAAGTGATTTCTGAACCCCAAAAACAGGAAGAAAGCTTTTCTTTTAGATGGTCCTTATACCTTATAATGTATATTTCTTTTAGGTCTTCTCATACATTTCAGCTCACAAGTTAAAAATTGCTGGCTTACAGACATTAACCTTTATACAAACCAGTCTCCTTTATTCAAAGATGCACACTCACATCCTGTAAAAAAACCCCTTGGAAATACATTTTGTTTTCACTCTGCTTTATTCAGTCTATAGGGAGAGTGTTCTTAGGCCTTCAGAAGCAAATCTGATTGTTTCTCCAAACATTAGCTCCAGGTTCAGGTCTTTTAAAAAGAAATGTTGTCAGTTCTGAGTTGCTTGTGCTTTGAGCCTCATCACCATAGAAATTTCAGGGCACTTCTACATCCTTAGCCTCAAGACCTCTAGATGCAGCAGGTTTCAGAAAAAAAGGTTGTCTATCTTGCAGTAGATGAAAATTCTATGTTGCCATTTTAAAGGTATTTGTCTAAGGTAAAGTATCTCTGGATGTCTTTGGAGTTAGTGTGGTTTAACCACAGTTTTTCACTTCTGCAGTTATGAGTCCCTGGGGAAAGGGCCTCAAAATGCAAAAGAGGAAGGATCTTTAACCTAGTTAAAGCCAGGGTCCTTCCCTTCCACCCTGTCTTCCTGCAAAACTGCTTTTCTTTTTCTAGCTCTCGACTCAGGTGATTCAGAAGGGTTATATATTTGTGTGGCACCAGACATATATACAGTATGTGACTCAAAATGTCATTTCTATGATAAGTAAGTAGCTAGGTCCCTTCTATTTTCTGTGAAAGCACTTCATATAGAAGTTGCTAGTATGTAAGATACTAAGTGTGAAACTTCAGATATCAGAAACTGAATTATTTCTAAGAACCTGAAAAGAAAATCAAATTCTTCATTTGAATTAAGACCCATTTCAAGTATTTTCAAGTATTTTCAAGTATTTCAAGTATTTTTGATGGCCTGAAAATGTTTTCTTGTAATGTGACGCTAAAATATAACAAGACAAGAAATGCCAGCCTCACTGTACATGTCCCTAGCTGGGAAAGAAGGTTTTGAAGGGAATGAACACTCTTAAAAACTGTATGGAAAAGGATGAGGAAGAATAAGAAAAAAAATGACATGTAACAAAAGGAGGAAAAAACCCAATATATCTAAATATTTTAATGAAAGAACAACAAATATAATTGAAAATTGTTGTAGACGCAGAACAGTGCCTAAGAGTAGCTTAAAAGACTGACTCCTGTTAGGTAAATGTGCTTTTTTTTCTTTTCTGCTTTTTTCTTGGCTTAGTTTGGTTTGGTTTGATTTCCAGTTATTCGGGTTTTTTAATTGTTGTTTTGTTGGGGTTTTTTTGATTTTGTTTTTGTTTGGTGGGTTTTTTTTTTTGTTGTTTGTTTGTTTGTTTGGTTGGTTGGTTTGGTTGGTCTTTTTTGTGTGCATATTTTAAAAATAAATAATAGTAATGAAAAAGTTGTTAGGGTCAAGTGTCCAAACTGATTAAACAGCTTCAAGATCATAAGATATGTTAAATAACTTCTTGTCTTTGGCACCACCTGGCAGTTGATGCAACATCTGGCTTCATCCCTGCAGAGAAGATAATTAGGCTCATAACTGACCCCAAAATCAAAAAGAGACAAACCAGCACAAATTAAAACAGAAAACATTGGATGCATAATAATTATTAAGAGAGCCAAACCAAACAGAGTGGCAATGTGAGTAAAAAAATTAATGAGGACAGATTGGATGTGGCTTTCAGCAACCTGCTTATGAGGAAGGTGTCCCTTCCTATTTTAGGGTTTGGAACTAGATGATCTTTAAGGTCCCTTCCAGCCCAAATCATTCTGTCTTGTCATACAGGTGTGTCCACGGTCTGAGCACTTTGGCCTTTTTTGAGAATTTCTCCACTTAAAAAACCTGCTTCCTGTGGTACTGGAGTGGTTAATGTATTGCACAGAGCTAACTAACCTTACCAAATATTTATTGAGACAAAATTTGGTTGTAACTAAACCGCAGTAGGTACAAAAATACAATGGCTAGGCTACTTGGAGACAACCCCTCAAACTGGTAGCCAAATTTTATCCAGGTAAATCCACACTGGGAACAGACATTGTTTCCGGCAGCTACAAACAAGTTGCACGTAATGAAGTTAATTAGTAAACTATACAACCCCTGGTCTGTGTCACTCCTTCCTAATCCTAAAGAAAGTTCTCACAGTAAAGAAAGTTCTCACAGGACACAGACAAGGCAGAATTAAGAGGTTTCATGTACATGTAGACTTTAGGAGGTAAAAAAAGGAAAAAGAGGGAAACAAGGTCTGTGGCACCTTAAGGAGAATATTTTTCATCAAGAAATGGTCAGACTGAACACAGCCTGAGGTAGGATATTGCCATATTCTCCCTTGGATATTTTTCTTATCTATTCTTGCACCCTTTCTTGAAATTGTAGGATGCTACTAGGATTTTTACACCAAGTGATCTTTAAAAGATATGCAAAGAATTTGTTTGGAATTAAACCAGGATTTTGATAATGGCTATGCCATGATTTCAGAATTACCTAATTCTGGATATTGTTATTTTATTATGTTCCTTCATGAATAACGAAGGAGAGCCAGGGGGTCATATATTAAACCTACTTAGAATTTAGTTCTCTTTGTTGAAATTGATATTAGTGGAACAATAACTTTTACATTAAAATGTGATCTCATTGTAATTTCTGTAATATTCTGCATAAAATCATATTTAACTTGCACAAAATCTCAGTATCATTCTGCAAAGTGAAAACTTTTTTTTTATTGCTTCAAGGAATATTTCTACAAGTCAAATATTTTTGAAGTTTCTTGTGAAGTATTCTGTGTAAAATTTAAAGTAACAAAAGTAAAACTGTCCAATAAGTTTCAGCCACAAGTAGGAAAAAATATTTGTAAAACAATGATCACACACATGTGAAGGTTTCACTTTGTTTTTAATAAGCTTTCAATATTTTTGTAAAAGGTTTTAATTGAAAAACACTTATTTACAAAATATAAGATTTGCAAATAGAAAAAATATGCAGATGTAATTAACATTTGTGTGTGCTTAAATAGTCTTTCCTTAAAAATCTGAAATGTATCCTTCCAAAAGGAAAAATAGATAAATGGTTCAAAATATTTAAGACCGCACAAACAAAATGTCTGTGTAGTCCAATGAGCTCATTTCTGATTTCACTTTCACTGCTTATACTACTCCAACTGCAATGATTTTTCTGGGCTGCTCATGCTTTAGTTGCATGAGACCAGTCCATTCCAGACCTCTATTAATATATATATCTGGAGAAAAGTTTATGTACATTCTGCTTGGTAAGATAAGATTACTTTTCTTTTGTGATAAGAAATTATTTGGTCCACATTCTCATGTACAGGTCTACAGGTACCTCATGCTCAGGTCTACATAAAACAAACCAAATCAAAACCAAACAAAAAACCTTAAAACTTCAAGCTAAAGTGGGAAAACCTACATAATTGCAATATAATTATCTTCAAAAATCATACTGGTCTTTGAGCACTTCCCAGATCTTAAGCTGTGAGTCTGTTTTATGTAAAACAAGGCCATGTTCTCTCAGTCTCTCTCAAACCTGTCTGGTTTTCCTTTTTCCTTCCATTGATCTGAGCATGAACTCAGTTCAGCTAATTGTTTAATGTGGTGTCTGATGAAAGGAAAAAAGGAGGTGATATGGGCTGTTTGGCTTTTTTTCCTTTTTTAAACTTAATTAGGACTCTTTTTTTTTTTTTTTTTTTTTTTTTTTTTTGTTTCCTTTGGAAGCAGAGTAGAATTAATGATTGGGAAGATTTTTCTAAACATACTTGTAACCCAAATGGCTCTACAGTTGTTTAAATAAACCCCCAGTATTGTCTCAGGATGTGCTGCAGTCCTTTAGTAGCTCTGAATTTTTTAACAAGCCCTGATATTTTTTTCTGTGGAAGGAATGTTGCCTTCTCTTCTTGCTCTTTCAGAGGCCCAGGCAGTTCAAGAGGCTGGTATACAGCTTTCATGGAGTTTCCTGTGTATGGCAGAAAGCTAAAAATTAACAGTTTCTTCCTTTTCATTTTGGGATTGTCCCACTTCATTTTAGCAAACTCAACTAATCACTAATGAGCAAATGAAAACTTAGGTTTCCACAGTGAAATGATTCCTTTCCAAAGAGAGACTGAATGACTGTGTATCCCACAACTAACCCCATATTTGTACCTGAAGTACCTTGACCAGTCTTCATGAGCAGCAGTCTCAACAAGTCGTAAATACAGCTAAAATGCCACTCATTAAACCTACACTGGATACGAAATCTTTGCTGTCCTCACCCTTTACTCGTTTCCTCACCGCTGTGGCTGGCAGGTATCAGTGACAGCTTGCATCTGATGCATGAAGTTGTAACGTCACTTCCAGGCTCTTTCATAGAGTCCCCAGATGCCCTCTGTGTGTCTATACTCTGTTTAAATGGTATAACCTTGAATTCAGGGGGTGCCTTCTGCTACTCTGCTTCTGCCACTGTAGTATTTGGTGCCCTGGCATCTTCCAGAGCAACAAAATGCAACCATAATTAAACTAATTGCTGGTAATAAAGGGCACCATTATTCTCATTTGGTTTTGTGTCACATTTTTCCAGACATACATCTCGCAGCCTATTCTGGAACTGGGACCTCAACACTTGTTACTGGCAAAGATGTGCTATGGGCAATAATAGAGCAACCACACAAACCCGAAACTCTTGCATGGCTTCTGCAGTGCAGTAAATAGGAAGGGCAGAAAGCTGCAGAGCAAGAGCGTGAGACCTTGAAAGTCAATTTAATTAAAAGATCAGTTTCTAGCACTAACTGAAGTGACACAAAGAGAGGGAAGGATCCCCCGCTATAGATTTTGATTATTTTTGCCATTACAAATGTTCTCTGTTCTTAACTGTTGGCATTTCTTCATTGCTTTTGATTCCTCACAAAAGAAGGACACTTGTCCATGACCAATTTTATGTCAGCAAAAATGCTTTTGGAGTCCTTCTTAAGTGCTGTTAAGTGATGGTCACCAATGAACATTAATATATTATTTCCTTGTAAATACTGCTGTTGATTCAAATAAAACTGGACTGATCATCTTCCTGAAAATAAGCACTTTTTTTCTCAGACTCTCTTCTTGGAACTATCGAGGGAATTGAGTCAGAGTTTTCACGAAACCACAAGATGTGGCTCTCTCCTACAGAAAATAAGAAATATTTTGCAAATAACTTTTATATTCAGCTTTTCAGTTTTTTGATGTGGACTGGATTTTACCTACACCATCCAGGGACTGCTAGATGTTGCTGTGTTTGGAGTACAGAAAAGAAATGACGATTCAGTTGTCTGCAATTTAAAAATATGCTATTTAATGAGCAAGGTTAAGGTAACCTCCAGATACTGAGTTGATCCCGACAGAAAAGGTTGCCACTCCTTGTGCCACTGCCAGATCTGTTGCTGGCTCAGAGGTGACTAATGCTGGATTACAGAGGTGCTTCCTATGAGAGCCTCACAGCTGCACTGAATGGCACAGGGGCTGGGGACCAGGCTGCAGAGGCTGACTGGCCACTGGAGGCTGGATGGTGAGAAGATTGCATTTCATCACTTACATTAGCAATATCTTTCTTGTTCTCTCCTGGTAAACTCACCTTCCTATTTCAGGCTCTTCTTGAAGGTTTATTTCATGTTTTCAGACTTCTAATTAAGCCTCACCCTTGTAATTTCCCCTAGTGCAGTTTTTGTCTGTCATGATGTATTCATTCAGAATTAATACAAATTAACATGGTGTTTGAGTCTTGATTCAGCCTTCACCAATACTATGGGGGTTTTGCCATTTGTTTGGGTTTCTTCCATTCTGCTTTTAGGCCTAATTTGAGTTGTTAACTTCTCTGGGGTGGGGTTGCTCTTTCTTATAAACTGAACAATTATATGATTACCTGCACAATATTTTTCAAGATATTTTTATGTAACTGCCAGTGCCGGACATTTCCACCAATTATAAAGGAATGTCTGAGAATTAATAAATTATTTTTAAAGCTTCTTGCAATGTATTTGTGTAGCAAATCTGAGTTTAGATAATACAATCTTTGTGCCTGGTATCTGAGATAGACGTCTGGAAGCAGAAACTTCTCTGATAACTACAATTTCATGGTAGTAATAGAAATTGGTTTTGCATTATTATTTTCCAGGTGTCCTTTCAGAACCAATGAGTTCTCCAGTGCAAGAGGCAGATGTGTCACCTTATGCACAGTACAACAATGTGCCATTTCCCCAAGTTCAGCCTCAGATCTCATCACCACCTTATTACTCCAACCTAGGCTTCTACCCTCCGCAGCATGAGGAATGGTACTCTCCTGGGATGTATGAACTCAGGAGGTTACCTTCAGAGACCTTTTTCACAAGGGAGACAGAGATAATGGATATCCCTGCAGCCAAAAAGCCTAGACTGGGTCACTCCACAGGAAGAGTGAAAGGAGAAGAGCTCTGTGTGGTCTGCGGTGACAAAGCCTCTGGGTATCACTATAATGCCCTTACTTGTGAAGGATGCAAAGGTAGGATGAAATCAGTTCAACTAATAGGCACAGCAGCTACTCACGTTTTTTGGGTTTGGTTTTTTTTTTTTTTTTTGTTGTTGTTGTTGTTGTTCTGTGGGGTTTTTTACTTTTCTTGTCAATTTTATCCAAATCCTTAAACATATTAGAGATTTACATTTGGATCCTGCGTAGCCTATTCTGTATTTCCTCCAAGGCAGACTGGCAGTGGATTCTACCATTGTCCTATGGTTATGCAGCACAACAGGCCAACCTACGGCTCTTGAGCACCATTGGCTCTTGGTGAACTGAAGGACAGCTTTCTGTGGAGACTGACAGCCTGGCTCTGCTCTCTGTGGAAGCTGCTCTTGCCATTCTCTGCCTATGGAAGGAACATGCCCATGGAGGCCCCTGGGAGCTGAGTGCTAGGCTGCCCTAGAAAATAGCTAAAACCAGCCCAAGTGTCTCGTGTAGTGTGCATTGAAGGGAAGTAAAAGCTCTCAGCCTCCACCTGCAGGCTGTTTCCAAGGCCTCTCTTTCCCCCAACTCCCAAAGGATATGATGGGTGTCTTCAGGTTTGTGAAATTAAAGGATTTATAGTTCTATACTTTCTTCTAAGGGTAGCCCCTATCTCTAAGGAGGGAGCTTCTTCAGGAAGAAGGTTGCATCTGTAGGACAAATATCTTGCTTCTTAGAAGAATATTATTCATATATTATTATCAGGATAAATGTGATGTAGAAAATCATTGCTGTTATTGTAAACATGATTGCCAGATATTTTAGCAGAGATCATATCTGAAGAGGTACAATATATCTGTGACAGGGCTGAGGTATGTTATGGCCAGAATATAGTGCCCTATTTTTTCATCCTGCTCTGTGAATAAGTATTTTTAAAAAAATTCTGTTTTATGGATAAAGACTAAGCATGGTCACTACCAAATTACTATAATTATCTTAATGCATAATTCATTGTAATAGAGAGTAGACCTGGACCTAATGTGGGGCTTTTGCTTTATCTATCACAAAGCCATCAGTGAGGAAAAAACAGACCACGAGAGTCAAACACTCGAAACATGAATATGGTCAAGGCTCACGCAGTTTATTTCAATAATTCCAATAAATAAGAGATACATTTCTTTCTGCTGTCTGAGTGAATAGTCTCCAAGTCAAAAACTGTGAATTAACTCATATTAATGCTGTCATTATAAACCAGGCTAAACTCAATTTAGATGTGACAATTCCAAGTAATGATACTTTAATTCTGTTAGTAAGCTGTTCCTCCTCTTTATTAACGGCAGTATTTAATGTGTGAGAAACTTTTCAAAGACTGTAAATTACAAACTTTGAAATTCGTACAGAATGTTTCTAGAAGAGAGGTTAAAGCTATCAGGTAAATATTCAGACTAAAGCCCATGGTGAAAGGAAAAGTGCATCCACTTCCCTACTGATTCAGTTTGAATTACTCTATGTAACCATAATTTTACTGCTTTATTGGGATAATCTATTTTATGTTTTTGTTCTGTTTCATGACTGCAACATCAATTACAAAGAATAGTACCCTTGATCAAACATAGTAAAAGTTGAATTACTTAAAGATAATGGGTTCTGTTTCTACAATAAATTTTAAAATTGACTAAAGTACCAGCTGATTCAGTAAAGAGATGTGCTGAGGACAGTAATTCTGTCTGACAAGGCAAAGCAGATTCTATGTTTTCTGGATCTCTTGATCATTCTTGTTATCTGTGGAGTTTTTCACATGGGTATACATTACCTTCAAAATATGGAGACCAAAATTGGGCTCGGCACTTTAGTTGTGCTCTTATCAGTGCAGTATAATAACTACCTCACGTGTCTGTGTCTTGAACCTCAGTATGAGATTATCCCTTCTTTTTGCAACAATACTGCTAATTCATGCTCAATGTGTGTCCAAAATAATATGCAGGTCCCTTTCTGTAGGACTAATGCTCACCTTGGAGCACCTCTGCTCCATTGATGCAGTGGATGTTCTTATTCAAAGGAAGAAGCTTTGCACATATTTTTATGGGATTCAATCCTCTGTGATGAATATGTTAATTTTTTTATTATCATTTCTTTCATGGGTAATGCATTCAGCAACACTTTCTATTCTCTTTAGTTTTCTTTCTTGGGCAGACAGAACAATATGAGGATCTTATCTATTGCCCTCATGAGAATATTCATCTGAGGATATTGGCAGAAGTATATATTTATTTATATATATATATATATATATATATATATATATATGTATATGTATATATATGTATATGTATATATATCTTAATACATTGTCATCCATAAACAAATATGTATGAAATATTTCATTCGTGTTTTACGTAATATTTACAGCACAAGGAGCAATACACTGTTTAAACTGGCTACTGTGGAGACCATTTCTGAAACAATCTTTGCAGACAGACATCAAAGATATTCTGGTACAGCCTCAGCTTGGATAGTTATACTGGGTTTTAAGGACCATTGCTAGGTGTTATAGAGTAAGTGTGACATAATGTTGTGCTTGTTTAATTAAGCCACAGAATAAGTTCTGTTGAAACAGTAAGTGCCCATCTTTGAGATCCCTTTTAACCCCAGCC
This sequence comes from Motacilla alba alba, assembly GCF_015832195.1. Taxonomy (NCBI): domain Eukaryota; kingdom Metazoa; phylum Chordata; class Aves; order Passeriformes; family Motacillidae; genus Motacilla; species Motacilla alba. The sequence goes on from NC_052031.1 coordinate 46,047,506, forward strand.
ATTCTATGACTCCATGAAAAGCTAGTTACACATCCCCTCCATGCAAGCTTGCAGTAGGAGTTTTTGCAGTATTCAAACCACTCCTGTGCTGCTTGATGTGTCTCATACCAGACTAGAATTCTTCTTGCAAAAAGGGCCCCTCTCTAATCTTCTCCTTACACTAACACCCATCACGGGGGCATGGGGCAAAAGAGCACCGGAAGATGTCTTGATAGCCTGACAGAGCAGAGCAGGTGCTTTGTTAGCAACTGTGAATTTCAAAAACTTTTAAATTTAAACCCATCAGGATGCCAAACAGAGATATTTCCAAAGCTTTCATCTAATCTTTTTACAGCTGCCCTCCTTCAACTTTCATAATTTCCATGAGAAAAAATCAGCGTCAGTAGCATTGGAGCAGCTCTACCATAATTAATTATATTCATGACTATCTGAGAACAAAGCAAATTCAACATTTCCAGCCAACATGAGCTTTTTGTAATTTGGTGAGATCAGACGAAAATTAGACTGAAAAACCTTCAGCTTTTGGGATTGCTAACCCTTTCTTAGTTTAACATATGCTGTTTCAAACTTACCTTTAAATTTTAGTAAAACTCCTCCTGTCATAGAAAGTCACATTTCTGGCAGTGTAAATTCATCTTGAATTAGTAGTGAATAATATATACAGAAATTTCATTCATACCAAAAGCTAATTTCAAAATTAGTTATGAAGAAGTCTGTTCAAAAAGACAATGATTCAAGAGTCACTTCACAGAAAACTGAAGAAAGAATAGGGTTAAAACTAGTGTTTGCCAAAAAGAAAAAAAATTATTTTGCTTTTCATTTCAGATAATTTCACTTTTTTATAAATTTTGTTTTCAAGAGAAAGTATTTGACTGCTTGAATATTGTTGGTTCCTGGCTTTTGCATCCATGTTTTTGCCTTTTTCTTTCTTGTACATCTTAAAAAAATTATTTATCAATTTTTTTTTCTTTCTTCCATCATGAAGAAGTAAATGCACACCTTATGAATAGGTTGAGTGATAAAGTCATCAATAAATCTTAGAATATAATGAATATTTGTGCAGAGCTTTTCAGCATTTACCACTAATTAATGTATCATAAACTATATGATTTTAAATTTGCAAATAAAATAATAAATTATATACATATATTATATGTCAGTTGCCTTTAACTGACAGTGAGAACTTACAGCTTAAATCCAGGGGTTTTTTTCCTTCCCTGACCAGTAAATGGTAATGTATTAAAACCATGTGAGTTATGAATAAAAATAATGCCTGAGGCTTCTGGAAGCTCTAAGTAATCTGCATTTCAAAAGAAACTGATGCCAGTCAACTGTATTTGTTTGAAAAGCAGCCAATAAAACAGACAGCATGGAAGAGATTTCAAGCAGGAATTACTGAAGATTTGTAGAAATGCCAGAATTTTTGTGATCAGGTAGTGGAATTGTTTTACTGGTTGCTGCACCCTGGTGCTTAGAAGGGATTAGGCAACTATAAAACCATGAGGTAAATTTGGGAAATTGTCATCTGACAATGCATAATTCTTCAAACACATAGGCAATTCTTTAGATTCACAACTGAATGTGCTCTATGATTTGATTATGGGAGACTGACTCTTATCTGGTCCCTCTTTTAATGCATTAGAGTGTCAGGTTGGAAAACAATAGTTTTATTGTGCCAGGCAGTGGTGATAAGAAAGCAAAAGCTTTTTGAATAGCTCTGGTTAATATAAATGTACACAGAGCTCTAGTTTGAAGCACAGTATAAATCAGTGATGTGGCAGCAGACACTCTCAGGAGTTTATTTCAGAAACCTGCCCTCACATGGAGAGGAAAACTGATTCCCACTGTAGCTGATGCTAAATAGTCTCTGCCATGTGAAGGGCAATGTAAGAAAATTGTAATGGCACTGTAATGGCACAGTGACTAACACTAAAAATTCAGGAAACATTGACAGCAAAGATTCTGTTGCTTTGTGATGACCCTTATTTAATCACATTTATTATCTTGTCTACCCCGTGTTTTGCCCACAGTGCTTCCCTCACAGATGGGCAGCAGCCAGATAGGAGATTTGGAGAGACTTAGGTAGGGTCCTCTCAATTTTTTGTATCAGTTGCTGTTTGCAGCTATTACTGTGCAAATTTTGAGTGAATCCAGTGACAATACCAGTAGAACTGCCTGTGCAGGTGAAATTAGGTGACTACTTAACTCATCAAGTGGACAATACTTAGGAAATAAGGCTGGAGTGTCTTGTAAACAGGGGTGGAGACCACATGTGCAATAGGCAGATACAATGCAGCTTCCTTTTTAAACATGGGGGTGGGTGAGCAGACAAGTATGTGGAGCTTCTGTTGCTCCCAGGAGCTGGGGGAAGGGTGAAGAACTACTCATCTCTCTTTCTGCACATTCTGCACATTCTGCACATTCTGCACATTCTGCACCTCAAGAGACAACAGACTCACATTTTTTTTTCACTGACTATTTGTATGGTATCACCCTATGACTCTAGTGCTGGTGCTCAGCCTGCTACTGGCAGGTTTAAGATTTGTGTCTGAATTTTCCTAAAATTTGCAATTACAGGACTTTACTTTGGACTAATGTCTAGTGTTTGGGCTCATTTTTTGAATTATATGACTTGGATACTGTTGTCAGTACAAGTATCAAGATTTTAGTCATCCAGGCACTGAAAGAAATTGATGATCTGGTAGAACATGTCATTCGGAAAGTCCAGTGCAGATGGAGGTGAAGTTCACCTTGATGACTTTGCTTCTGGATGTTTTCTTTCATCTATGTCACTGCTGTTTTGTGCAGGATTCTTCAGAAGAAGCATCACAAAAAATGCAGTATACAAGTGTAAAAATGGAGGCAACTGTGAGATGGACATGTACATGAGGAGAAAATGCCAGGAATGCCGTCTAAGGAAATGCAAGCAGATGGGCATGTTGGCTGAATGTATGTATGCAGGTATTTGCATCATCCAGTCAGAGTGTGCATTAAATACTGGATTTGCTTGAGTGGTCTGGTTTTGACAATAAAGTTATAAAAATATGTCATTTGGCAGGTGGAAGGTGTATGAAAGAAGATGCTGTGCCTGTGCATCAAACCCTGTTGAAAGACAAATGCACTTTTAAGCAATGGGATTTAACTGGTGGTCAGGGATGCAAGGGCATAAGAGCTGAGCAAATGGTGAAGGAGGGCCAGTGCTGCAGTGGATGACAGCTCATAGTCTGCTTGAATAGGAAGGAGCAGGGAAAGTGGGTCTATGGGAGACTGCCCAGAAGTCAGGGTTTTACAGTGTTATGGAAGCCAGAGCAGGAAAGTCCTGGCACTTTTTTTTCCTCCTCTTTCTGGGGCTCTCCCAGTCAAGGTCTTGCTGGCCAAGTCCAAGTTTTGGCACGTACACAATGCCATTTTCAAGAAAAGAGCAGGAGTGTCGCTAGCAGGAAGTTTCTGTGGACTTGCCAAATGTATGTTCCCAGACCTCACCCAGCAATCACGCAAAGCCAGGTAAGGGCTGGCCTTTTTTTATAGTCTCATTAGCTTTTCTCATGGTGCTATAGATTTTCCTGCCTTGCATATAGGCACATAGGTAGAACTCATAGGCATATAGGTCTCCAGAAATGAATCCAATGGATTTTAGTAATGTTGCATAGTAAAACAATTATTCTATTCAGACTGACAGTTTATAAACTTTATTGAGCTTCAAACTGGATAACTTAGAACAATGGAGATATTGAACTACAACTTTGAACGTGTTTAAAGCTCCTCTCTGAATTATTGCACTGTTTTTGTAAGCCTTCTCCTGAAAACACTCTGTAAACATCTGCTCTTTTGCCTTCCATTAATAGGACTAAAATTTATTCTTCTTGATGGCTCCAGTCACTTTAGCATACACGTATGTGTGAAATCAATTTAGGTTCATACAGGAAATTAATCTACTTGGAATTTTTAATATATTTCTATCCTTCAATCTGATCAGAAGATGCTATAGTAACTGTTGGTTGTACGAGAAACAATAAGCTCCATCAATATTTCGAAGGTGTTGCCAGCATAATGTAATTAATCTTTCATTCTGCAAATTGAACAGGCTGCAAAGATCCTGAGATAGGACATATTCTTGTGCAATACCTAAATATATGAGCAGACCCCACTTTGATGGAAGAACTCAATGCGCCCTGCATTGTCAGAGGAAAATAACTCCCCTGTGGAGCTCACTCCTATTCCATTGCTTCAAATTTTTGAGGATTGAAAATAGCTTGAGTCACGCAGTGCGGCAAAAAACCCAACAACCCACTGCTGAAAAAAAACCAACCAGGTCAGCGTAAATAATACTGACTGGGACCACATGAAACTTTTATGCTGGCCTATCATTTTCACAAGCTGGCATACAGGAAATAAAAGCCAGTGGGTGCTGCTGCCATTTGACTCTCTGTCTGCAATGGAAACACGGGGTATCTTGTGTTGCTCATGACTTAACCATAAGTGTGCTCTAATACACTGCAATGAGGATGTTTGGCAAAGCACCTTTTAATGGCTTTAAAGTAGGAGTGTGTCGTATAATTGCTTTTAGTTCAAGGCAATCTAGGACAGTAAAACATGAAACTTCTAGTAGTATAGGGCATTTATTTGAAAAAATATGACTAGGAAATAAAAGGTTGCCTTGAACTTTGTTTCACTTACTCATTTTGTAGGATTGTAATTGCAAGGTTTGTGGATTCTTTTTTCTCTCTGAACAAGGACCTAAAGTATTATAAATATTTATGGCACAGCTACTCAACAATCTTTCTTCTGCCCTTTATGTGCAGACTACAGACAGACCAAAATTACTACCCATCAATTTCAGTCATTTGCTGTCATTTGGATCTAAACTGCAAGTTTCTTGGGTGAAATGTCTACCTAGGGAAGACCCAGGTTCTGCCACTTTTCCTAGAATTTAATACCCATTGAAACTTAGCTGTCTCTGAGCTAAAAAGTGATGTCCTGTCTCACATACAAGTTTTTCAGATTACTTAAATGGAGCCAGAATAAGATATCAAGGTAATACTTAGTAGCAAGAAGCATGAGGAAAATCTGTCTTAATGCTTAAGGCAAATGTAAAGCAAATTTTCCCTAGGAAGGCAATAGACCAGGTCCTAAGCTGGTGGAAAACAGAACAAGCTCATTAACAGCAGCAAAGGATGCACTAAATAATTTAGAAAAAGAAATCTATGGCGCTATGTGGCACCACAAATTACATGGCTCAATACCAATTATTATCTCTATCATTCCTATTCCCTCTTTTCAAGGTATTCTTTGCAGGTCTTATTTTAATCATGCAAATTTCCTCTTCTCTCAGCAGTTCAGGTAGGTCATTTTATATAGGGCTTTAACAGGAAATTAAAAACATTCACAACGAGATTCATTGGTTTCATGGTATCTTCCTCCACATCATATACTCACTGAATGAGTCTCTTTTCCTGCTCTGCATTTTTAAAGGTGAAGAATGGGAAGAATACAGGAAAGAAAGAAAGAAAGAAAGAAAGAAAGAAAGAAAGAAAGAAAGAAAGAAAGAAAGAAAGAAAGAAAGAAAGAAAGAAAGAAAGAAAGAAAGAAAGAAAGAAAGAAAGAAAGAAAGAAAGAAAGAAAGAAAGAAAGAAAGAAAGAAAGAAAGAAAGAAAAAGAATTTCTGTGCTTAAAATAAATAGGTTTATTTTTAGATGAATACTTAGGTGTTTGCTTTTTCACTTGTGATTTCTGACTGTCTTCCACAGATTGGGTGGGGTACCTATTGTTCCCTTCTTTTGTTAGAACAAGAAAATTGAGAGTTTTTAGGACATCCAAACAAGGATGCTTCCTGGTTCAAAGTACTGAAATGTAGTCTAGAACAAAAAAACAAAACAAAACAAAACAAAAAAAATACCCAAAAAAAACCAACTGAAGAAAAAAATCCCATACCACAAATTCAAAAATCCTTTTTCGCAAGTGAAACTCTATCATAAAATCAGGGCTTTATGCACACCTTTAATACAATGAAAAGCAATAACAAGACCTGCTGGGTAACTTCTTAAATATATTTTAAAGGTACTCTCACCAGTCTGAGTTACTTCTGAGTTTACATTTTCAGCTGTTGGTATACCTGTGTAGTGAGGTAGTAAAGGCTAAAGTTCAGGAATCTCCTCTTCTGTGTGGGTTTTCTTTCCAGAAATTGTGCACAACAGACCCAATATTGCTTAAGGATTATTGAAAAAATCCAATGCCCTTTGTGTAAGAACAGCTGCACCTCCATCACTGTTTTGGATCAGAGCAAAAGAGCATTATTTTGATGACAGTCTTCCAGTTGCTCCTATTTTTTGCACTTTGGTTCAGGTCTTGGAGCACAGGAAAGGCTTTTCTCTTCTATAAAACTGAAACACATCCACAGGCACAATCCAGTATACTCCCATCACTAATGGGCTTTTTGCCTGTAAGAATAGATTAGGCCTGGTCCAAAACAAGACCCCTGACATGCTCAGTGTGTGGATTCTGGGTCAGCAGAACCAACTGTTTTGCTCTGCAGATAAGCTCCATGTTGGGTAGACTACTCATGGTGTGTGCCTAGCTTGTCTCAGTAGACTCACATCCAAAGATAATGACACATTCAGGAGATTATCTGCACAGGTAAGAGGGTTGCTGGTGTAAAGGGCATTCATGGGCATGTCTAAGTACCTCTTCAGTGCCTCATATATAAATCCAATTGCTTTGTGTTGCATTATGTGTCCTAGGTCTCTTAACAGAGATACAGTGCAAGTCAAAAAGGCTACGGAAAAATGTGAAGCAGCCCCCAGATCAGACAGTCAATGAAGACAATGAAAGCCATGATATGAAACAAGTAACTTCTACAACTAAAATATATAGGGTAAGAGAATTCTTGTAATAGTTCATTAATAGTGATGTGATTTTTGTTAAGTGCACAAAGTACACTAGTACAGTGAATAGAGCGTATTGAAAACCATCAGGAGCTGCCTGTGTTGATTAAAACTCTATCTTCAATGAAGTCAAGGAAATACATTGAGTGTAGATATAGTTCTGATATTTTTAGTCAAAACCCTGTAAAGCATCTGTAAGATCCATGCAGTATTTTTTCTGTGATTCATAGATCACATACATTGAGGTGTGATATTAAAACTTGAACATACCTAGTTATTTGCTAAACATTTCCTAATTTCTGATATTTAACCACACAAACCTATGCAGTTTAAAAACATTATACACCTCTCTTCTGTACACTTCTGTAAAAGCCTCAGTGACAAGCAAACCTCTTATCTCCTTAGTCTCCAAATGGTGAAAAATGGATGTATAGCTTTTGCCTAAAGCAAGAGAAGCTACATCATTACTATGACTGCATTTCATGATGGGCTTTTTTTTTTTTTTTTTTTTTTGCCAGTATAGGAGAGGGTAGAACTTACCCCAGAGCAGCAGAATCTTCTTGATTATATTATGGATTCATACAGTAAACAACAAATACCCCAGGAGGTGTCAAAAAAACTAGTAAGTATATTGACTAATTCAGTTTTGAAACACTGATTATGAAGTTGAGGATTACAAGGCAAAAAATATTTATAGTCAGCATAAGTAGGTCTAGTAAGTAGAGCAAACTGTGGGCTTATACTTTAAGTATGCTGAAAGTGGGGCAGAATCTCTCCCATTCAGTCAACAATTAGACCACATCTTTATGAAACTTAAATGTTAAGAAAAATCTCTCAACTCTAGAATAAGAATCATATGATCAAATCTAACCTTTGCTGATTGAAGCTTTGTTTTTTCCATTGTCAGTGTAGGCAGTGAGTTTGACTTGTTATCAAGCTTCCTTTCCTGTAAAGACACCAGCCTGGAATCTTGAAAATATTTTCTAGAGTAAAAGACTGTCTACTTCTTATGCTACCTTCCAAAATACTTGGTTTTGTCAACATTGGAGACAAATAACAGTGTTTGGCAGAGCTCTTGCCTGGTCCAGTCTAATAGTTCTTTTATTTTATGCTCCTAAATAGGAAATGTCAGTGAAAATTAACAGATTTTGTTTGGTTTGATTTTCAACAGTTGAATGAGGAATTCAGCGCTGAAGGAAATTTTCTGATTTTAACAGAAATGGCCACCAGTCATGTGCAGGTTCTTGTGGAATTCACAAAAAAACTACCAGGTACATCCAGGGTGTTGGAGATAATTTTGTTATTGCAATGCTTACATGCCTTTCTATTGCCTTTTGGAAAGCTTTGTGTATTTTTAAAGACTATTTAAGAATGCCTGATCCTCCTACACACTGTTTAGATATTGTATAAAGAAAAGATGCTTTGTGCTCAGAAGAATGGTAGACTGAACAATCCAAAGTCTGCTACTCCAAGATGTGGCACCCTTTAGCTATTCACAACAAAAATGTTCAGAGAAGGGATTGTGTCTGCAGAGAGATTTTATTTTTATATATTGCTGCAGTGACAAATAGTCTGCCTCTAAATTACCACTAACATTTGCTAGACTCTACTTGATTCCCTTTGCTGCTTTTCTAGCAATGCCTCTAGGTTATAACACCCACTGAATTGTGAGTCCCAGACAAAAACTTTCTCTAGTTGGTGGCACGAATATTTATGGTCTTTGCATAGTGTGTTATGGGCAAGTCCTGAAAATCTGAGTTTATTAGCATTTTTTTAACTCTCAAGTCCATGTAACCGCAAGACTGAACACTGGGCACATGGTAGAGGTCCCTTTAACTAAGGAAGGTGCATTGTAACACTGAAAGCAGCATGGCAGTGGGAAAGGAGTGTAGAGAGCTCTGGTGGAAACACAACAGAAGATGTTCTGGAGCAGTATCAGGTTAGACAAATTTCTCTCTATTGGTTATGCACCACCACACTTTGCTTATCCTCAAAAAGTACCCTGAGCACTGAAATACATGTGTAATCCTCAGAAACTTTGGGGAGGTTCAAATCAGTGTCATGGTCTGAAGTCCAGGTTTGAATGTCTGCAGTGCTTAGCAAGCCTACTGACACCAACATCGAGGCTATGCAGATGTGTGGCACCTCACATGCAGGAATTTCAGAACAGATAGAAGTGGGAACTGTTTCTTTTGCTTCCTGATTTGTCTCTAATGTGTCCTCAGGCTTCCAAACCCTTGATCATGAAGACCAGATTGCTTTGCTGAAGGGCTCAGCAGTAGAAGCCATGTTCCTCCGTTCAGCTGAGATCTTCAGCAGGAAACTTCCTACGGGACACACTGTCCTTCTAGAAGAAAGAATTCGCAATAGTGGTAGGTATCTTGCTCAGTGAGGCAAAACCAAACCACACCACTCCACTTCTGTGTTAGTATTTGGCCCTTGGGAAGCTGGTAAGATTGCTCAGTAGCATTGAGATAGATTTATCTGAATGTTCTTTACATTAACTAGTACAAATCTAACTGAGCCTTGAGTTTAAAGTTCATAAGGTGAAGGATTCTTTACAAGTACTTTGCAACTTTTATGAATAATGCTACATCAAATAAACCTAGGGCATGTCTCCAGTGATAATAATGAAAGAATGATGAAGAAGAACTATTACCATTTCAAATTGTTCACATAAAGTATTGGTAATTATGCTTTCAAAGACAATGCCTATAAGAAGAAAAGAAAAAAAATATTTTAGAATGTTACTGAAGATGACTGAAGGCAAGCACCTATTCTTAGGTCATTCTGGTGAAATTGAATCACACTGAACAAGGTGCATAGAAGAATTATAAATACAGAATGTTCGCAGTATGTTTTTTGCTTCTTAAGGTCCATTGAAAGCTCAGTGACTCTGATAAATTCCACTGGTTCTAGATATAAATCATAATAATTATAAAAAGCCAAATGGGGATAGATATTGTTTGTTCCTTAGAGCAGGCCAAGTTGTGTTGTACATTATTATGCATTCTTTGTGCTCCACCAATGCAATACTGAATGTTCTGCCTTTTTCTGTATTGACCAGCAAGCTTTATCCAACCCTCAGATACCTGTCAAAGAATATTCAAATGGATCAACAATTCTGAATAAGAGAGTGAGTCTATAGATTCTGCCTTCTGACTTTCCTTTTTAAGGATCAGGAGAGGAGACAGAAGAACATGTAACCTCAGTATTGGTCAGAGAAATGGGCTTGAACTCAGTTCAGAAAGTACTACTGATGTAAGCAAAATTAAGCCAATACTTAAATATTTGATTCACTGAAAAGGTTCAGAAAACTGGAGAATAATTCACTAGCTGAATGTATATATTTATTTTGCCACACTCATATACAATTAGTAGATTTTTTCTATTTCTTTCCTTTTCATTGATTATAAGAGGGTACTATTTGATGGACTGGAAACAGTGACTTCCAGAGTGATATGAATAGCTTCTGGTCCAGGTTCTGCAGGCAAAGTATGCCAAGAAGGCCAGATATGTTTCCTGGAAACTGTAATGAGTTGTCACAGATCCAAATATGTTCATTAGGAGATTTTTTTTACTGGATTATAACCCACATTTTTTGATAAAAATAGGTTTTGGAGAAATTAATCCATATGGCAACATGATTACTGAAAGCTTCTCTTCTCTAATCTGTACAATGAGTATGAAGATTCTCTGTTCTGGGTAGCAACTGTTCATTAAAAAAAAAAAACAAAAGCCAGAAATATTTTAATCCAGAACATTGCATAAGCCCTTATGTCATACCAATAATTTTCCTTAGTCATAATTTTAAAATATTCTGTTAATTCTCTGCAGCTATGGAATCCAGATGAGATGCAATATTATATTTTACAAATTTGTGCTTGACTTCATGATAATACAACTGGCTGGAATATTACATTGTATCCTGCCTTAGTATTATTTACCCATCAAGTTGCACATTAAAAAACAAAAACAAAAACAAAAACATTTTGTGTAGAACGATTTAGAAGAAATTTGTGTAGAAATTTCAAGACAAGTAAGAAATGTGGTATGTTTCCTGCAATTCTTTTTTTTTTTTTCTGTGGGGAAAAACTCTAGGGTAAATTAAAAGCAAATTCTTAGACCAAAAACCCAGGCCCAATAGTTCCCAAGAAATGAAACACAATAACTTTTTAAACCTGTGTGCGTGTATAAATACAAATATGTATCTTCTTGCTCTTAGAAGAAGCTTTCTAAAGCATCTCCCCTCAAGCCAGGATCAAGCTGAAGACATAAGAGGAAATTATGATGTTAGAACTTCCCCCTCCATGTATTACAAAAGGATAATGTATTATCCAGCTTACTGCTGCTGAGTGCATTTTTTCCTTCTATTAATAGCCAGAATAAAATAAGTAATATATTTTATTTCTCTACCTAGTGCAAATTCAAACCTACTTTAAAGGATTTTCCTTTGCTGCATTTAATGGGGCTGTGATAATAAAAAAAGCAGCTTGTAAATCTTTGGATTTCTAGTTTAATTACTGCTACTGGACCTATTTAGCTTTTAAATAAATGAAACTTTGAAATAGTTTTAAAATATCTACTACAGAAATAGCTTATTTTTGCAGTTTAAATCCTCATTATTTTCATGTGTCAAAGTTTAAACAAAATGATAGAAAGGCACTCAAATTCTTCTGTTATCATTGCCTACACATACAGCTTTCAATGCTATTTGAATAATATGTAATATAAATTATAGTAAAATAAAAACATTACAAATATATTCAATATTAAAAATACTAAATATTAGGCAGTTCACACTCCTGAATGTCATAGAACTCAACACCAGGGCTCTAGGTTTCATGGTAGCCTGTACCAAATGTGATATTCGGGTAGAAATGTAAACAATCTTTTCCAGTCTTAACCAGTAAGGACAAAGGCTACTGAAAGCTGCAGCTGCCCATTATCATGTTTTAGACCAAGAGATAAGAATGGCCAGAAGAGATTAAACCCCTCTTTTTCCATATGCCTCACTGGAAAACAAACAAATAAACACAGAAAGAAAAAAGGCTAAATGCAGCAAACTGAAACATACAAAGACAACAGAGATCAGAAGAAGAAATGTTGGCTGAGTGGGAGTTTGAAAATCAAGCTTATAGGTAACAAAGGAAAAAATAGCATCAGGTTTATTTATGACTCCTAGTGAGGTCCTAAACATTGTTATGCCAGCAGCCATAAATTATTGCTGTTGGTCAGAATTTCTGTCTGTATATTTTTAGGTACAGAGTGATGTCTGAATATCACAGAAGTTCTATTGTCAAGCTTTGATGCCTGTATCAATAATATCAGGGAGGGTGGTGGTGATCCTGCCTAAAAGTCACAAGCTGTCCAGACTTCTGTCACCTGCCACCATGTCCGCTTTGAAGCAGCTCTCATCTATTAATATTTATGTCTTCTCTAGTCTGCTTGTATGGAATGTTTGGGGTTTTTTTCCTGATAAAGAAGTCAGAGATCGGGTGGTGATGATCTTTGAGAATTATCAGCATTCATTTTCATTCTCATGCTGATGAGGCGTATCTTTATTTCTCAGCTTGTGCATATTGCTCAAGTCCTGCTGCACCTCAGAGACTGCCTCTGTTTGAGCCCTGATGGTCTTTCTCCGTAAGCTGCTAGGAAAATTTTCGCATTAGGTGCTCCTGTGACTGAAATCCTCTCCTACGCACCCTAATATTGAGACTTAATGAGAAATCCAGACTTTTAAAATTTAATGTTACTGAGATTTGTTGCCATTTACTCATCTGATTTGATGCTTCCCTATACATATACCATATTGTGATTGACTCATTCTGTGAAAGGCTGACATTCTAGTAATTTAATGCTTGGTGTTTTTCTGTTATTTTGAAAGCAAATTCTCCCCATTATTGAGCAGTACACTATTCTTAAAAATCAGAGCTGAGGTACAGAAATTTTTCTCTGTGAGGATTTGTAGTTTTGCTAAAGATGCCAGGTTTCAGTAGTCATGAAAAGACAGAGATTTTTATTTCGTCACTTTACTCTACAGAGCAGTTCTAGGAATTTCAGTATTGGGAAATAAAATACTGATATTGACCGAAAGGGAAGAATGTGGACCCAAATTTTAAGTTGGCAGCAGGACCTCTGACATTGTGAAATACACTGTTGTCTTCCTGGATGAGTTACAGGTGCTGAAGTACACTCAGATCCAAAGAAAAAAAAGAAACAGCCGCACTTTCAAAGCGTTGGCAAGAGGCCACCTTTTTCCTTTGAATGTGGGATACAAAGTTCCCCCTGATTTGGATAAGAGGTTCCTGCAACTAAAAGCAAAGTTCGGTATTGGAGCATGGATACCTAATAACTTCCATTGTCTTTGTCTTTTATAATTTGGTTTTAGTACTAGCAAGGGTGGTGCTTCAAACCCCCCTTGTGCTGGGGTTTGTGCAGAGAAACAAAATGATCTTCACTGACGTGTCCAAAGTGTCCAACCCTCCAAATGGTCATGTGCATCCTCGTGGAAGGGGACACGTCATCCTGTGACTCAAGGCAAAACTGGCACACTGTCCAAAACATGAAGAAATTTAGACCACTCTAAATTGCAAAATATAGGAAAGAGCTTTTCTGTTCACACACTGTTCCTGCACAATCTACCACATTGAGTCATCCAGTTCTAGGTACCTGAAGCACAATTAAAGTTGCTAAAATTATTTAAATCGTATCTACACAATAGATCAACACCCATGAAAGCAAAAACAGATGTAAGGAACCCAATCTCTTTTCTTTTGCATAAGTGTGTTTCTTCAGGCCAAAAACATTTTCAGGCTCTGCCTATGAAGACTAGCTCAAGGCACTGCAGATGCTGCTACTGTGTGCCAGACCACATTTCTCTCTTGACTCAGGCCACTGCTAAAGGAGGGCATGTGGAAAGGTCATTTGCACCTTCCTTACAGGCTTGGTTTGTTTTTGGTTTTTTGTTTGTTTGTTTGGTTGGTTGGTTGGTTGATTTGGTTTGGTTTTGGTTTTAGTATTTTTGGTTTGGCTCTTTTTTTTGGGGTTTCTTTACTTGCAATTATAACTTAACAGAGGTCCTATAGATCACTTTAAAGAAGATGGGGGTTTGATACTTGTTTGTGAGTTCTGCTCAACACATGCTAAGTCTCATTTAAGTTGGCCATTTAACCCTTCAAGACAACAGCAGACAGAAAAGAATGTGCCCATGCTCTAGTGTTTCTTCTCTCTTGGCTAGATTTTCCTCTGATTTGGCACTCAGCATCACAGGGGTGAATTTGGTCAGTGTTTAAATGCACCATTTATGCATTTGAATGGCTCAGAAGGGAGAGCTAATAAGCAGCATGAAAAACAATTCTGGTTGATGGAATAATGTGAAAGATAAAATGTAAGTTTGTGAGTAATTAGAATATTTTATTTGCATAAAGCAGCTACTAATATACCCTTGGTTTCATATTCACTAATATTTAAATGTTTATAAAGAAAAAATGATCTCTATCTATATTAATAACACAATTTTAGTTACTGTTAATTAGCCATTTCTCTCAAGCTTTCTTCTTGCAATAGATTAATTATTCAGTTTTGCAAAACAGCCAAAATAGAAGAGAGAATGCTGTCTCAAAAAGCTGGCAATACTGACCTGATATCACAGTAAATACATGTATTCCAGGATTATGTTAAACAGATAATTATTCATGGCCTGAAACTCCAAATCTTATGAAGGTATCAGTCATCTTACCTTTAAAGAATAATAGTAGCAACAAAACTCTAAAAAAGACAAGGTCTAAAGTAATGCTGTGCCTTGAACTACAAATGAGGATGCACTTGTGCAAGTAAGGGATGTTGAATGAATAATGTTCATGGGTTTAAATCTGCTCTAGTTTGGTGCTGCAAAGCTGCACTCAGTAAAGCTTGTATTTCCCACTGACCACACTTGGGTTTACAGCCAGACATGCATGAACAGAACGAAATAATCAAATTATCTGCAGCATCTTCTGCAGGTGGCTGAGTTGGGTTAGTTAGGAATTTGTATAACACAGAAAGATGCCCAATGACATACGAAGGACAAGCATGCTCTTACTGCCATAATGCTGCATGAAACAAGGTTTTTGAAACCTTTTGGAAGAAAGTTAGGAAGGAGGCACTATTAGCAGTGACCAGGAAGCTCTGCTTGAATGACAGCACTGTGCAGGGCTCTCATTTGATCTAAATATAGAAGGTTAGGTGGAACTAACTTTTCTGTTCTCAATTAGGCCAGAAATATAATTCCATTTATTTGGGTTTTTTTTTTCACTTTTGAGCTATAAGTTGTAGTAATGACTTTGGGAAAATCATGTAACTCACTCCTCTGGCCTTTCCAGTTACAAGCAGCAAATCACCTTTAATTCTTATTCTGATAATCTGAAGTGACAACATCTCATACAGTAGCTAGCTAAAAAAAAAAAAAAAAAAAGTAAGAACTATAAACATCTGTTTCCTGTGTTTCCTGTTTTTTTTTTTTTTTTTGTTTGTTTTGTTTGTTTGTTTCTTTGGTTTTTGGTTTTGGTTTGGTTTGGTTTTTTTTCTGTTGGAGCGTATTAAATCCAAACTGAAGCGTTTACATTCGCATTAGAAAACAGCCCCCTCTTGTGACAGAAAAGCAATCTGTGTAACGTGCATGCAGGAAGACGAAGTAACAGCAGGAAAACTCCAGCATAGGTGGGAAGGTAGGATGACAGCAAAACTACTAAGAGAAAAGATTCCATTATCCTAGTTCCAAAATTGCTCATTTTTCACGGACTTTTTAATAATTTTCTTGTGACATATATCAGTTTAAAGATTTTTGAAGTTCTGTTCTCCCTAGGAAAAGTGGTAAATCACTTGCATTGCTCAAACATCCCTTTATAATTTCCTTTCGTCTCTATGGTTTAGTTTTAGTTCTCTGTTTGCAGTACGCTAATGCAGAGTTCTCTGCAGTAATTTCATTTGCTTTCACATCTATACTAATTTCTTGCTTCACCTTTCCATACTTAATGTTAGCTGAGAAGCTCTCTGGGCAGGGATTATTTCACTACATGCTTAGGCATCGTTTGGAGCAGTGAGGACGTGAATTTAGGTCCTCACTAGCTTTTCATATCCATAGGATTTGAGCAGTTTGGGGTCACCAAAGCAATAAATTAATCCAGCTGAAAGCTAGCCTGACCTTCAAAAGAAAAAAGAGGAAAAAAACTTCAAATTATGAATATGAGAAACAAATGATGGGAGTCAGTCACAGCCCACTTCCTACCATTTCTGGCTTCCTGTCAAGATGATTGTGCCCAGCGGCACAATACCTTGCACAGAGACTTCTAAAAATATCAAGTTTGTCTTAGACTTTTCTCATGTTGCTGCTGAGCTACTCATTTCCATGAAAGGAATTCATTTGCTCTGCTTTACGGCCCAGCTTTTCACTTCTTTTTTTTTTTTCTGACTTTCATGCAAACTTAAAGACTTTGGTGTTCCATATATATGTGCTGCTTACATATTATAAGGAACCTTGGTATTTAAAACCACCCAAGAGGGAGACAGGTGGTTCCCCAAAAGTTAGCAATAATAGGTATTCAAAATTTTAAGCAGTTAATGCTGATGACTAACAACACTAGCCTCGCAGCACATTAGATGCTATGACTATTGTTTGCCCTGTAAGAAGGGCCAGCTGTGTTACTAACCTCTACAGGACGAGCTGACCCACATCATATATATCCCTTTAATTGACTTAGTAGTATTGAACTCATCAAGGAAACAAGATTTGTGGTTTGTAATCTGAAGTGAACATAGGTTGCTCATATCATGTGTTTAAATACGTGACTCAGCCATGAAATAAACCACACCCTACAAGACCATTCCTTCACTGTTGGGACACATAACTATTCCACTACTTCAAGAAAATTCACTGTCACAGCAAAATGTGACTGTTTCATACTTGAGTCAAGTGACTTCATGTTTCCTTTCTTTGAGTTCCACATGCTGAGTTTCAGTTTGAATTTTGCCTACTGGGGGCACTCCATACTTCACTAGTCCTGGACTTCAGCTTGGTGTTGTACACAACACTCAAACCCATATTAATTCACATGGTTTCCAAAGGAAGTTATAAAGACTTTTCCTAGAACAGCTCAAAATTAAGATTAAATCTACAAGAGATCTTATGGCCCTCATCTGTGGGAACCGAGGAGGTTTCCATCCTTTCAGCCAAGGAAGGCCAAAAGGTTCTTGCTGCAGAACCACTGGTTTGGATGTCGACACTGCTTCAGAGCTGCAAGCAGCTGCTGTCAATAGTTTAGTGTCTGCTCTGAGTGACTCACATATCATTTAAAAAAGGAATAATTTTGAAGTCACAGAACTTCCCTTTTACACCAAAGAGCAGGATGGGGTACCTCTGTAATTTAAGGCTAACTAAGAACATTGTGACCTGATGACAAAGTCAGCAAGAAGAAGTCCCATTGGCATGCCTAAGTTTGGAAACCCCGAAGGCTTCTGCTGATGGTGAGAGAATCACATGATCCTATTCTTAAACAGGCCTGGAGTTTAGCTATTTTTGGCTCTGTATTTTATGATACATTATTTTATGCTTTAAGGTAGTAGTAGTTGCAAGCAAGTTGATCTTGGACTACAGGTAATCCTAGACCTAAGGAAAGTTTCAGGCTACATAAAAGGAGTAATTAAGTGTCTTTATGGAGACAAGTGAAGCAACTGCCCAAGGCAGTTGGCTGTAGAGTTGGGCTGGAATTAAACCATACACCCTGAGTGGTTTCCACATAACTAATGCAGAGACAGGGAACACAGGGTCTGCTTCACAGAGAGGATTATCAGCAGACAAGGAAACCACCTATGAGACTTGTCCTGAAGAGCCAGATGGACAAACCTGCAGAGTGAAATGAATTGTTTGAAAAAAAGACTTTGAAATCATGCAAAAAAGAAATTGCCAGTGTTTGCCTCTGTCTAGTTTGCCCTGGAAAACAAGGATGTGCTTGCACTTCTGTAACTAATTGTCTTGCATCATGATTTCGGTCATAGATTTCTCCCACCAAGACAGTCAATATGAAATATGAAATAATTGCTGTGTAGCAATAAACCAGACTGCTTCAATAATTAAGACATACTATAACTATTTTTTCATTCTCACAGGTATCTCAGATGAATTCATAACTCCCATGTTTAATTTTTATAAAAGCATTGGAGAGCTGAAGATGACACAGGAAGAATATGCACTGCTCACAGCCATAGTTATCCTGTCTCCAGGTAACTTCTCATCCAGAATTAAATATCAGGGGTTCTGGAAAGAAAGCATGAGGAGCAGATGTGAGATTTGTAAAAACTTGCATTCTACATGGAATAAGTGAATGTGCATGCTCCTTCTGTATATTCAGTTGTTAAACCAGAAAACAAGCACAGAAATACTAACTCCAAATATCCTGCTACGTCATTAGGTTTTGAACACAAGGAAGAAACTGCTTAAATAACGTGCTTTTAAAAATTATGGGTATCTCTGCACTGCTTAGCAAAACAGGCTTCTTCCTTCAGAAAACCCCAGATGTGGCTACATGCACATCACCACTGACCATTGTGGAATGCCACATATTTTAAAGGGAGACTGGGAAACCCTATAACTTAGAATAACTTAGAGTATGGCAATGGAGGTCTTCAGACTTTATTGGGAGGTTTCCAAACCAGGTTTCATGAAAGATGGGAAGGTGAAGTATTTCCATCACTCTTTGAGTCAGTGTGTCTCAGGAAATTTTTTTACACCAAAAATCCCATCCTTCTCCTCTGCTCCCAATCCAAGTATCCAAACGCATGTTTCCATATGAACAAAATAAAAAGACAAGTGTTTGCTAAAAAAGTAATTTAATCTGAATATGAAGACATTTGATTTCACCCTGGTGACCTGCTTTTACACTCTTCTCTTCTGGCTAAATTCCCCAGGAGTACTACACTTTGAAGAACTCAGGGTATTGCTCAGTTTTTGAAATGCATTGCACGACATACTCTGGTGCAGAACCACATGGACAGATGATGACAGAACTCCAGTGAAACGTTGCAAAGTTAAAACACTTCAGTTTTTGACAAGTTAAAAGTTTTTCTAGCTAGAAGTAGGAAGCTTACACGAAAACCCTAAAGCAAAAATGCAGCATTAAACATTTTTATTTCACATTAATTTGAAAACAAATGTTCTTTGTAGGTATGAACATCAGTAGCCAGTGTAAATATTTGTACATTTTTATTTTAACTTATCAGTGTAAATAATTGCAATGTATCAGAGCATATATTTGCTAATCACTTCTTTTCTTTAAAACCATAATCAGATCGACAATACATAAAGGACAGAGATTCTGTGGAAAGGCTTCAAGAACCACTGCTGGATATTTTACAAAAAGTCTGCAAACTTCACCACCCAGATAACCCTCAACACTTTGCATGCCTTCTGGGCCGTCTCACAGAATTACGGACATTTAACCATCATCACGCAGAGATGCTGATGTCATGGAGAGTGAATGATCACAAATTCACACCTCTTCTCTGTGAGATCTGGGATGTGCAGTGACAGATACTTCTTTATTTTATTTTAGGAGAAATATCTTTTTAAAGGACCACATAGCACTTATTTTCATAGAGAAGTTCCCACGGTGCATTATATTTTCTTTACTGCATTTTTATAGAAACATGCCATGGATTCATAAAAGTAATTTTGTCCACTATACACAGAATATTGTATAGCTATAGATCCTCACACGTGAGTATAACTTTTTCTGTATTTATACCCTCTGACCAGAAAGAGCCCACCAGCTCTTCAGGGGAACCCAATTAATTCCTGCTGCAATTAAGCTGATTGCAGTAACTGTTCCTCTGTAAAGAAATGGGGAAATGCAAGTTTCCATTCATAATTTTTCATTGCAGTGGTTTTTTGTTCTTTACCTGTGACAAAGAATATATTCCACATCGCTTCAGTAATAAACCAGCTGAAATGGTTAATGTCATAATGTCATTTGCTGTTCAGCTCTGAAATGTGTTCATGTTAAGGTGCGCAAGATGTTATTTCTTCACAAGATGAAAAATGATGTAATGGAGAAAAACCACACACACAAAAAAACTTTTAATGATATAACATGTAACTTCAATTGCTCTATTATTTCGAAGTAAAAATTATAGACAATCTTTACTTTGTGAAAGTGTGTCACAGGTTATTTTGCTTAATGACTTTGATTACGGGTGCTTAATAGCTCTCAAAAATACCATCAGCAGCACCCCTGGGACAGGTAAGTGTACCTGGATGCTGTGCGCGGGATGCTGTGCCGCCGGGGGCTGCAGGCAGGGTGGCGGGGACTCTTCGTGCCGGGGTCCGCTCCCAGCGACGCGAACCCAGGCGGCGGGGACAGCGCTGTGCCGAGCGCTCCGGGCAGGACGGGAGCGCTCGGGGCTGCAGGCGGGCGGTGTCCCAGCCCGGGGCCCGTGTCCCAGCCCGGGGGCGGTGTCCCAGCCCGGGGCCCGTGTCCCAGCCCGCGGCCGCAGTCCCGGCAGCGGGGCGGTGCCGCGGCTCCGGGCCAGGTGCGGCGGGCACGGCCCCGCCCCCGGCGCCGATTGGCGCTTTCGAAAGGAGCGGCCGGCGCGGCGGCTGCGACAGTGAGAGTACAGCACAGCCCGGCACGGCGGAGCGGAGCGCGGCGCGGCAGAGCGGTGGGTGTGACAGCACCCGCATCGGGGGGTAGCGGTGGCCCGGCCCCGGCCCGGCCCGCGGGGGAGGTGCGGGGCGGCTGAGGGGCAGCGGGTCCGGTGCCGGGTCCGGTGCCGGGCGGGGAGCGCGGCGCTGCTGCGGAGCCCCGGGCGCGCAGCTCCGGAGCGGCGGCGCTCGGGGGGTCCCGCCGGTCTGCAGGGGCAGCGCTGGGGACGCGCTGAGTCCCGCGTGTCGGGGAGCCCCGGCAGAGCCCGGGGTTGGGCGGAGGCGCTCGCTGGCGTCGGCCCGGTCACCCGTCCAGCGGCAGCAGTTCACCCGGCGTCTCAGTCACGGATGTCGGAAGTGCCTCGAAACTTACTTACCCTGGGGATGGGAGAGGGGAGAGTTTTTGCATAACCGCCTTCAAACCAGTCTCTCCTGTGCCCTATGCAGGCGTTTGAGGATGCAGCGCTGTTTCTGTAGGAAATTTGCCCTAGTGCTTTTGGCCAAAACACTCATTCATATTGTTTAATAAGCCGAAAAGCGTCTGGCTCCTTTCTTTGCCCCGAAGCTGGCCGTGTTCCAGGGATGCTGTGTGTCACCTTTGGCATAGTATCAGATCAAGGCATGGGAAAAAGCACATGTATTCCTTTGGGACCTATAAGGCCTAACTGCCCTATGCATTTGAAGTTGTACCGGGTGGATCTTTCAGAATAATATACGATTTTATATTTAAGTCATAATAAACTACTCCTGTCTGTGGCCAGCCAGCAGCCTGCTAGCTAAATGGGCATCGAAAAATGCTCCCCTCTGTGTTGCTTTGCTGGAAGAAGTGTGGGTTAGAAATGGGAGCGTGTCTGAGGGAGCAGCTGGGGCAGTGTGTCTGGTGTTAACCAGCCTCTGCCCAAACTGGATGCTCCTGTGGGAAAGCAGCCGTCTGCATGTCTCCTGCGGAGATGGCAGCTGTTGAGACGAAGTGCTCCTCCCTGATTTCAAGTGGGTTTCTCTGCTCTGACAGGTGTACCCAGGGCCTTTGGTGCCATTTGGTAGGGGAGAGCGTGCTCGCTGCCTCTGCTTGTGTGCACTTCATGGAGAGGCGTGGAAAGGCAGTCTCTGGGGAGAACAGTCAGCGTGCCTTAATGTAAGAAGTTGGTTGCCGCCTTAAAGCCCATCACCTCGGACTGACTAGTCTGGTTCTTTCTCTTTCGTGCCTCTGAGGCCTCCCCAGGGAAGCAGAGCTCCTCGCTGACTCAGTAATGCAACAGAAAGGTTCTGAAATTGCTGTAGTGATGGAGTAGTGCTCCGTTCAGTGGATGTCTCTTGTCCCTACCCCTTTTCTTTTGCATGGTAGTAGATGTGTCTGTAAAAAAAATCTTGACTATCCTGTAGTAGGTTTCAACAGATACTGACATGACAGCTTCTTTCATTTCAGTGTGTTTATAAACATGGGCTTCAGTAGGTACTGTCAAGACTAATCCAGTTGCTCTGGGTTAAACTGTTGTGACTGTCTTTGGGTGTTGATGGAATAGAAGATGGTGTTATATATCTTAAATATAGGGTGAAGATGTGGAAGTGTTTCTATCTAAGTGTTTTCTTAATGAACCTGTTAACAGAAGGCAGTTTAATGAGCCTGTGAATCCCTTTAGGTTCCGCTTAAGCTAGGTCAATGGCTGCTTCATCAATGTTTTAGCTATCTGTAGAGTTGTGGATTTTGTTTGTTTGTTTATATGTAAACTGTTCAGTCAAGTAAAATGGGATTTGGACTCAGTTTGTCTTGTGCTACAGAATGGGCTGTAATTAGTGCAGCATGTCTTGCTGGTTGGGGCCCACTGAGTGATCTATAAATCCTGATACAACTGATCCTAAGCAGGCTATCTCATGGAGTATCTAAGAGCATGTGTTAACACCCTGAAGTATTTGTGTAAAGTGCTTTAGTATTTGCTGACTCTGCTGTTTCTCAGAGTGTCTGGGGGCAAAATGCTGGGCATCTCTGTGGAGAGCAGAGGCAAACTGTGGTCTCACAAGTCTGTGTGGGTCATGTCCAGGGTGTGTCTGCACCCTCTTTCCTGAGGAATGCCTGTCCCTATTGCCATGTGTCAATAGATAGGGATGTTTTTCTCATCTCTCTCACCTGGTGTTGATCCATAGCCCTAGTCCTTCACTGGAGGTTTGGCACTCAACCAGCTGAAGGCAATTCTTGCCTCTCCTGATATATCATTTGTGGCTGACCACCTGTCTCCCAGTAAATCAGTGTCTCTCTATTGGTCCACCTGTAAGGTGTGGCTAGGTGTCAGCTCCTCTCCTTCCATCCCACAGGGCCATTGGCAGCAAAAGTACCAGCCAAAAAGAGGGTTTTTCTGAAAGTGGGGGTGGTGGTGGGGGGGGGGGGGATCTCTATGCTTACTGAGCTTGGAACTGGTCTGGTTGCCCCATGGTTGGGAAAAGCTCACGTTTCTGGTGTTTTCCTTGTTTTAAGGGGTGGAGCAGGGAGGGGAACAAACAACACCAGAAACAGTAGGAGGAAGGGGAAGAATTATTAAAAGAATTGTTTCTACTGTGATGGGCTTATTCAGTCTTCTGTCTCAAGGGACCTTGAGGGTATCAAGGTCTGCCTGGAAATGAGAATGGCACAGCCTGAAGCTATGCAGGGGACGTGTTACAATGTACTTTTATTCTGAGGTACTTTCTTTCACAAACTTCTGTGTCTGAACACCAAATGCCTGTTGAATGAGGGTTGATAAAACTGGCATGTGTAGAAACTGATGCAGTCCTATCCGGAGCTGCCAAAATTCAGTATCAGGTACTTACTTAATTCATTATGTACAGCTTTTTGATGCAGGGAACCCAACTGGTTTT
Source organism: Motacilla alba alba (assembly GCF_015832195.1). Taxonomy (NCBI): domain Eukaryota; kingdom Metazoa; phylum Chordata; class Aves; order Passeriformes; family Motacillidae; genus Motacilla; species Motacilla alba. Next base: position 46,070,912 of record NC_052031.1, read on the forward strand.
AGAAGAAGTCAGATTTGGTTATGACTCTGCCTGGTATTGCAGTATTCACCTCACTACAGCACCTTCTGCACATTTACAGGCTGACTACTTGAAGGGGGCAGATCTTCTCATCCTGTGCCTCTCGCAGTAAGTGATAAGCTACATTAATCTGTATTCCCCGCAATCTCTGAGCTGAACAGTTTGGCATCTGAAAATGGGCAATTGTTACTGTATTACTTTTCAACTCAAAATTCATGGACTGTAGCTCGCATCATCAGAGGGGGTTTTTGTTAAGTGTTTTTCAGATGCCCTGATAATAAGTGAAGCCTTTTGGCTTTCTAGGGAGCTCTGACATATGGGCTTACAAAATAACTTGTTTTAGAAGAGCAGGCCCTTGAAGTTCAAGTGCCACCATTTTCCTCAATCTCCTTTTTTTCTTTTTCTTTTTTTTTTTTTTGGCAAGACTAGTTTTTGTCAGGCATGCCACAAAACTGCAGATGCTGAGGATTCCTGTGATAGCTGCAGTGTGAATATTTTGCTTTGTTCATGTTTTGAGTGCTCCCTGTGAATTAGGCTGTCTTTTGTTTTCCCTTGGCAGTTAATATGCTAGAGCTTTTGTTAGCCTATATGGAACTCCTTATTTTAATGAGACCAGCTTCTTTGCTGGCTGTTCTGCTGTTGTTTTTTTTTTTTTAATCAATGAAGCCTCTTATTGAGCTTCTCTTAGGACAATAGCTTTCTTATGCCAAAGGAAAACGTATTCCCCTGGACAAAGCTGTGGGAAGCATAACATGCTCATTAGTAATGCTTGGTATATACCCTTCCCTTCCCTTGTTCATTCATAGAAGGAAAAATTACATCAAGGAGAGGATGTCTCTTTCTTTTTTTTTTCCTTCCTTAGAAATAAAAGAGAGGGGAAAGATATCACTGGAGTGTCTCTGATAAGGTCTGAGAAGTGCTAGCAGTTCTGGTACAAGGAAGTGTCTTCACCTGAAACCAAACTGGTTGCTCATTTGCCAGTCGTAGAGGTAAGTTGTTTGAAATGCCTGATACATGTGGTCCCACATAGTCTATGGGGTTTAAGGCAGTGGGAAGGAGCAAGGGGAGAAAATGACACCATTCTGCTTTCTGTGTAGGATGAAAGGGTGAGAATTTTTACTTTTGTGTTTTCTGTGGTGGCCTGTGCAGTCTTTTATCATAGGAAGACCAGCTTGTGCAGTAGAGAAGATGCCATCTACATACAAAGCCTAAATATCTGGGACAGGAGAGGAAAAATACTTAATTTCAAATGAAAACAGATGAGTTAAAAATGTCTGATAATGTCTGCAATCTGGTTTTCAGATAAAATTTTATTGCAGCTATTGAGTAACAGAGCAAGTAAGTTGTTTTTAACAGATTTCAAGACTCAGACAGGAACTTATTGACATTGTAAAATACCACTGGAAAATTATTATGGAGAAATACCCTTTGTACACATGCATGCAGCTAACCTGGCAACGCTGCACATCTTTAGACCTGGATCCTCCAGGGAAAGACTTACTAATCCTTAGCACAGTGTAGAGCTTGCGCTGGATTTGCCCATGGCTAAAAGTATTGCTGGAAAATACAGTGTTGGCTTCAGGAGAGAAAGCATTGACTGGATTGTCTCCAAAGTTTCCTTAATGTTCGTTTTGCCAGGGATTTGTACTGATAACTGTGTTGCTGCAAAAGTTCGCAGCATTCTGTTGAAAACTCAGTGCATGCATGCTGCCTGCAAAGTCACAATCACAACAGAGATTTGTAAAAACATTGATTTCTCTCATGTGTCTATGCTAGAACTTGATGATCTTTAAGATCCCTTCCAACCCATGCCGTTTTATGATTCTGTAAGAGAAAATCTTATTTGTCAAAATTATTTCTTTAAGGTTTTCATGATATTCCAAGTATTTAATGTAAACTCAGGATGCATATATCTGTCTGCGCACATGTACGAGATACACTTGTGGTAACTTGTAAGGAAAAATCAGAGCCAACAGTGTTAAATCCAAGAGTGGTTTGAAGTATATGCATTACTCTTTGACAAAATAAATGTCATACCACTCCTAAAAATCTTGCCAACTTTGGAGCATTGTTTATGCATACTTTTTATACTTTTGCTGTAATAACTGCACTTTTATCTAAGGGCAGAGAACTGAAGCTGACTGAATGCTGGATCAAAACTTTAGCTATTAAGATATTTTCCTCTTTCCCTTTCCCTTCCTATTAGACTCCGTCTTATTTTTCCAAAACAGCACTGATGGGTTTTTCCTCAGGATTTTCGTGAAAGCAGTAGAGACTGTAATAAAAATCTCTTATTTTTTCCCCAGGAGGAGAAACTAATGTAAAGCAAGTGACCATGCAGAATGCAGTTCAGGTAAATGCCTTTTGAAGTTTTGAAATCCTGTATATATGTATAATACTTTTTAATACAAAAGTCTACCCTGAAGCAGACAAAATACTAGATTCCTCAGTTACCTCTGATATAAAAAAAAAAAAAAGTAGTAGTTTTCCCCTTTTATAAGGAGCAATGTGACAAGGATAACCCACTGTTATTATCAGATAGGTGACCCATTCGCTTCTTAGTGCTGTTAGCTAAGAAGGTTTTGAAGTCAAAGCCTGAGATTATTGAAAAATTTCCATCATGGTTAAGAAGTGGATTTTTAATAACCTTATATTCTAGTTAATCACTTAAGTATAAATAAATATATTTCACATACACACTGAACTGAAGGAAAATAGTTAAGAATACTAGAAAGATTCTGTCCTTGGAAATTTTTCTTCACAAAATTTCAGTGTGGTCCTTTTCCTGAAGTGTAAGTTGTCTCTCATTTACATGATACACAAATCTGAAGAGAAATGCTAAGTATTTGTGTTCAAGAAATGTATTGTGCCCTTGCATGGGAATATTTCCTGTTTTAATGCTATAATTTTAAATTATTTAAGCACAAAATGCCTTTGAAATGTTTAAGAAATCAGTAATCTGTAGTAAACTCTGGTGATTTGCAGATTTCATGACTTAAAATGTGCTAAGTTAAAAAAAACCCAAAGCATTCAATGCATGTTGACTTTTTTCTGATTCAGGAAAGTATGTAATTTTAAATGCAAGGGAGTCAAGAGAAGGAATGCAGTGGTATATTGATGCAGGAGTTTCTAACAAGAGCAGAACCATTTGATTGCTCTGTTGGTTTGCTCCATCTGTTGAAGGGGAAGTGAACACTCTTTGAATAATAGTTCTTCAGTCTAATTCAGAAGCGCAGGTTTTTGTCATCTGACTGCAAATATTGGAGCCTCCTGTCTTCAGCTTACTGGAGTCTTCTGCAGGTGTGGTTTGGAGATGAGCTTCCCTTGAGTCCCAGAAGTCCTCTGACTCCGAGGCACGGGCCGGGTCTGGCAGACGTGTGCCTCTATGACCAATGGATCTCTGTGCGGCACGAAGCCACTTTGGTGCCTATGCAAGAAGATCTCTCCATTTGGCTGTCTGGCTTGCTGGGTGAGCTTAAAAATAAATCACTCTCTCATGAATTTCAAAGCACTTCCAACATTCTAGTCAGCACTGACGTGTAATGTCTATAGTACTATTAAGAGCTGGTGTATTTGCGTTTCAATGGCTGGGAGAATTGCATTAAAATGCATGCTTTGATTTCAGTTTTATTAGCTGTCACCTCTTAAGGGTTGCCCAATTAATAATTCTGATTTATATTTATGAATCTTGTTAGTCTAATTAAAATCTAATTAAACTAATATTTTATTTTATTTTACTTATATATTTATTCTATTTTTCAGTCTTTAACACTGGAATGCTGTTTGAGTTGTCTCTCAGTTCATATGAAACTTCTTTATCTTCTGTGGAGTAACTGTAATATTGATCTTTTTTTTTAAGGAATGGAAGTCAAAGCAGAACAACTGCTAGAAGAACTCGATAATGGGGTGCTGCTTTGTCAATTGATTGATGTTCTTCAAAACACAGTTAAAAAATGTTGTAGCACAAATAACTTAAGGGTGAGTTGTATTATGATTTTTTAAATACAAAGTCCTAAATTTCAAGTAGTAGTTACAGGGAAAGCAGGTTAGTGAGGCTTCCCAAAGAAGTGTTTTGTATGCTGTGTATCCAGAAACTGATTAACAACAAAGTGGCTTTATAGATGGATAAGCTCATCCAATAAATTGCTTGCTTTGTTAATCACATCCTAAGGTCTTTACTAGGTTTTTGGTTTGATTTCAGTAGAAATCTTGCCAGAGGAAGATCTAGTCCAAGTCTGGAGTTTGTTCCCCTGACACCAGTGTGGGTTGTTACTAAGATATGGCACTTGGTGGTATGTTTTATGCCAGAAAATGGTGCTGAACTCGGGTGTACAGGTCAGCCATAAAAGTATCCAGGCCTGGAGATGGGTTTCAGTGGTTCCATTGAGAGGCAGTGCTTAGCTGAAATGTGTATCTCAAGCAAGTCTCTGTTACTTTGGAGTACAAAGGCTGCAGAGCTAAGGACTGTTCACTCAGTGACTACTCACAATGATAAAGTAGAATGCCTTCTATATTAGTGTAGCTTTTTTTATGGAATACATAGTGAGGCGAACACAAAATAGTTACAACTGTTTCTGTACTCTGAATTTAGGGTGTATTTTCCTTTGCAAAAATGCTTTGAAATCTGTTGGCAATGTTGATGTGTACAATGTACTTTTTGTTTTCTTCCCTTGCCAGAATTTTCCTATGAGAAAAGTTCCATGTAAGAAGGATGCTCCGTCAGGATCTTTTTTTGCCAGAGATAATACAGCCAACTTTCTTAACTGGTGTAGAGCCATTGGAGTTGATGAGACATACCTCTTTGAATCTGAAGGCTTAGGTAGCTCTCTCTTTTGTAAGATTTGCTTTGATCTCTGTGTGAATCACTACCTGGTCAGGGAGATGCGTTGTTATAGACTTTTGAACTTTTTCTCTTGGCTCTGCATATGTCATGCAAGCTCTTATTTATTTTAAGGCAGTGTCTAAGTACAAGCATTGAAAAATCAGTTCAATGACTAATGTAACTTGCGTGATGCTTTTCCAAACTTCTGAAAGTTACTGTGTGGGATGAAGTGGGGACTGAGAGCTGTGCAACAAAATACCGTGTTTTTCTTCAGTAAAAAGAACCACTGAGAAATAGGAGAAAAGTGTGGTTTCACTTTCTGTGTGTGGGAAGACCACAGGGCCATGGAGTCAACTCACAATAAGATCCTTTATTTGGTATTACAGCTCATTCTTTTTGCAAAAATCCCTCAGAATAATACATTCAAGATGGTTAAATTTGGTAACAGCATCAGGGCATTGTGTCTGAAGTGGCAACAGCCTGTTGGTAATTAATATTTACTTCAGGACACAACATTACTCTAAACCATTTGTATTTTCCCATTTAGTAAGATAGTTATAAAAATAAATGTTACCAACTATGAGTATGCCTGCCCCAGTGCACAACTGGTGCTGTATAGCATCCTCTAGACTGGTATGATGGAAGGAAATTTTTTTGACTGCCAGTTAAGAGGATTGTACTTTCATCACATAATAAATAAGGAAATGCTCTTGTACCTGCTATTATGTCAGTAAAAATTAATTAATACAAAACTTTCTATGGTGAGCCAAATTCTGTTTTTTGTTGCTTGGCTTTTTTTTTAGTAAGCAAAATATCTGCCTGTCAGCAGACTAGCAAAAAACTGAGAACTATCTTTGATTTCAGTAATTGTATGAAATTGTCATAATATTTACTGTATTTTGAAGTCTTTGTTCCATTAATGCTATTAATTAGCATTAATGCTAATTAAATGCTGTTTATATAGTGGCTGGACTGCCCATGCATCTCTAGCAGATAAGTCATCTTTTAAAACAGTTGAGAAAACTCCATCATTTACATGTTTCATTTTGATTAACTAGTGAGTGTATCTTTTTTCAGTGCCAGGAAATACAGATGAGTAGAACTGAGTTACAAGAATATTTTAATTTTCTTTTGGTTCCTTGTATGAATTGTATTACTTAAACATGTTAGTTCCTGTAAGTGGACAGGTAACTAGAACCTGTTTAGCTTCCCTGTGATAAGCAGACATGATTTCCTAGTGCTGTGGCTTTCACTCATTGCAAAGTGTTTTGAAGTCTGTAACTCTTGACGCAAACTTGCTCTGTGGCATAAATATCTTCTGTGAGCCTTTTTGGCAGTTGCAATGAGCAGACTTGCAGCCTCCTAGATGCAACATTCTTTCCACTGATGTTCTTCATCAGACTTTCAAGCCATTCTTCATGAATGAAACAGGGGAAGGATAAGTTGACAATTGTCTTTTTCCCATCAGGGTCATATAGAAGCACCCCCTGTAAAGTGTAGATGACTGGGAAGGAAATAAATCAAGAGGCTCCTGAGACAGCAGAAAGGAAGAGTAGGCATTGTGGGGTGCCCTTTGACATCAAGCCAAAACAAATGTCTTGATATTTGCTAGGGATGTATTTGGATCTTTCCCTTTTGGACTCAAGCAAATTAAAACACTTTTTGTTACAGCTGGCAAATACACACTAACACTCATATGCACATACACTAAAAAAACCCATTAATTGGCCTCTAAAAGTAGCTTTTAGGTTATGGCTTTGTCAACTTTCTATTCTAGATTTACCCTTCATAATTGGATCTTTTAAAAAGCAGACTTGAAAACTGGAGTAGATGATGTAAACAAGAAAATCAGACTTCATACTTTGGGAAACACTTTTAAAGCCAAGGCATTTAAATATCAAATTGATATCAGTAGGATGTTGCATTTCATCTGTAAATATAGAGCTGGAACTTTTGAAGTAGTGATAAGAAAAGATCTGTTGCTTACTGAACTGGTAACAGTCACCCTGGTTGTTCTCTCCCAGCTGAGGTTTAAAACCACTCCAGCTCTGTAGCCATCCACTTGTCAGCTAGGGCCCCTGCAGTGTATCTTCCTGTGAATGGTAACCTCCAGAGTGCATGTACCTAGCTGTGTCTGTAGGCCTGAGCATGAGCAGATGGGTGTATTTTCCTTTTTGTCATTGTTAAGTGCTCTTCATCTTTAAGACTGTGATATTGCATTTGGGAGTAGGGAATGGGAAGTGTTCATGTCTCTTTCTTTCCTGTTCTCATCAAGAAAGAAGATTAATAAACATATTTCTCTTAGAAGGAAGAGTGGTTTCAGGAGTGCCAGGATAGGTTTAAAGATTTTATGAAATAGAAAATTAGAGTTGTAAAGCATGTAGTGCTTTGTCAATGATAATGTACCTTGCGTCTGGGTGGGATGATGGGAAATTTATAGTCATGGATACCTCATCTTCCCTTCTCTTGGCTGCACCTAATTGCATAGGCCTCCTGCAATAAATATGAACTATAACTCCTCTTTATTCTCTTCCCTTTTAGTGTTGCACAAAGATCCAAGACAAGTGTATCTTTGTCTGCTGGAAATTGGGCGTATTGTATCCGGGTACGTGATCCACACATGCTCCCAACAAGAAATTGAAGGACACATCCTACTAAGCAAAAGCTAGGACAAAGATAGGACATTATTTGCAGCTGTTAAGTGCAATGCAGTGGATGTTAATTCTGGGCAAAAAGTAAAGAGTAGCTTTTCTTTTTTTTCTTTTTAAAGAAAAGCTTTTCTAGGATTTCATCAGACAATATGAATGGTTTTTCAAATATTTATCAGACTTGGAGAGGTGCTGTTTCATGCTGGTTTCTACAGCTGTATGTTTAAGTTATACGTTCATCTTATAGATAATGTGTACCTCCTGGAAGAACTCGCTGAGCATTAAATATGATTTTAAGGATTTAAATTTTTCAGCTTTTTGGAAGGTATCTCTTTATTATCTAAATGTAGACTTAATTTATTTCTAGTGCAGAACTGGAAGCTTTAAGATAGTCTATCTGAATTGAATGTGACCTCAACTGTGTAGTTTTGGCAGTATTTTTGCTGCATCCTCTGGTAACATCAAGACGACCTGAGGAAGGGCTTCTCAGAAACTCACAGATGCTCCTTTTCTTTGGATTATCAAGGCCATTACTCCTCTGAGGGATTCATATGTCCTTGTCTGTCAAGGCGCTTAGAATTTTTCATGTTTATTATCAATAGTTTATTTTTGTTTTCTTTAGTAAATTAGTAATTAAACACTCTGCTTTGGTATTTGAGGTATGGAGTTGAACCTCCTGTACTTGTAAAACTAGAGAAGGAAATTGAGCTAGAAGAAACTCTGCTGAAGACCTCTGGGCCACCATCACCTCTTAGCACACCAAAGTTGTGTTGTCACCATGGGGAGCTACACGAGGCAGTAAGTGCTACTTGCTTAGTGTGATACGGGCTTTAAATTAAACTCTTATTTTTGAACTTGTATGATCTGTCTCAGTAAGGACAGGCTGGTTTTCATCTAATATGTGTGAGCCTCCTCAAACAGAAGGGTATGCACCTCTTTTTATCAATTTGTTTTGTTTTGAAAATGTGACTAAAATGCTGTTCTATATGTTTTGGACTGTATAGAACCTACATTGATTTCCTTTCTTCTCTTCCTTTTCCTTGCTTCTTTGAGTATAAGAAATGCTCTCATTCAATTTTTCTATGACTGCAATGAATGTTGCTCTTCAATTTGATCTTTTCATAAAACTTCATCAGATGTTAAAGCAGGCTTTGATGAAAGTCTTTTGAAAGAAGATTTTTAGATCAAGCCTCTGTAGCTGTACCAATTGAATATGTATCCAGAAAAGGAAATTATTTGTACAGCTTGTAAACTGGTCCAGAGGAAATTATGAACAATTTTCCTATTCTGCTTAAAAATTCGTTTGTTTTAAAGGTCCTCTGTGTTGTAATGTAAAAATTCTGTTTCTTTGGAAATGTCAGCCACTAGATCCTTACTTTCTCTAAAATTCACTATTTCTTGGCAATAGTCTCACCTTTCCAATTTGTTGCATTTCTAAGTGGCTCTTAGAGGCAGATCTTCTCTAACCCAGCTTTTATTTGGGGACTCCCTTTCCCCTTTTTTCACTTGTTTCCTTCTTGGGTCTTCCATCTTAAAAGAAGATTAACTCAATAGATGGTTAAACCTGTGCTTCTGTCAAAATACTAACAAATACTTTCAATTTAATAACTAGGTAAAACATATAGCAGAAGATCCTCCCTGCAGTTGTTCTCATCGATTTTCAATTGAATACTTGTCAGAGGGACGTTATAGGCTGGGAGATAAAATACTCTTCATACGAGTAAGTAGTTTTTTAGAACTCAAATTTATATTTATTTTGGAGAGAGAAATGCTTTTAAGTGAAATATCTCATTTTTTGGAGTTGTTTTAGAATTACAGAATTATTTAGGTTGGGACAACTTGACATTCAATCCCTTATTCTAAATAGGTGTAATTACTCCATTCTTTAGATCTTTGATCCACAAACATTGATTTTAAAACCACACTAAACTAAGATAATGTTTCTCTGCGGTGTCTCTAAAATTTCAGTAATGACTTGCAACATAAAGAAGTATAATGGCATAGAATATCCTGAGAATGTTGCTTGTTCAAAACCTGGATTCTTGGGCTTTATAATTTGTGGGGTTGTTGAGTACTCTTGTTAGCAATCATAAGAGTTTGTGTTGCAAGGACATAATTTAAATTAAACCCATGCCCAGAAATCTGTATACTAAACAAAGATTCTTACAGAATGGTTAAATGCCTTCTGTAAAGATGTTTCCATTATTTCCTGACACGGAATTATTACCTGTGCAGGAGAAGCTATCTAATAAAATAATTGGGAAGCAAAAACCTTGTTTATCACATAATTTCTATTTTGAAATGTTTCTCTGTAAGAAAGGAAGTGCTATTTTTAGTCAATTTCAATAGATGGTAATGTAAGATGAAGAAAAATAAAACAAGAATTTCTCTTGTTCTACTCCCACCCCCTCTTCCCCATTCTCAGATGCTACATGGCAAGCACGTGATGGTACGTGTTGGTGGAGGCTGGGACACTCTTCAAGGTTTTCTGCTCAAATATGATCCATGCCGAGTGCTCCAGTTTGCAACTCTGGAACAAAAAATCCTGGCATTTCAGAAAGGGGTCACCAGTGACAGTGTCCCCAGCTTGTCAGCTAGAAATCAGGAGCCTCCTCTTATGAATCCAATGTCAGCTGTCAATATGTTTCAAAAGCAGCCATCAAAACCTCCTGCGCCTATTTTAGGTCTTGGGGCCAGTGCTAAGAAGGCTTTAGCTAAACATCCTCAGTCCCCTGCCCTAGCATCACCAAGAGTGCCAGTGACCCCATCTTCCGCTGCAAAGTCATCAACAGTAAGGTCCAAATTACAAGGCTCCTCAGCAACAGGTGTGCATTCTCCTTTCAAACCATTAGCTGGCACCTCAAAGAAGCTGGAGTCTCCTGCATGCAACTCACCAGCTTCTGCTCCTTCACAGCCTGGAAGCAAAAGTTCTTCACGTGCAGGAACAAGAACGGCTCCTGCTCCTTCTGAAACGTTGCGCAAACGTATTCGGTCCCCTGATGCTACCAAGGGGAAATTTGCCCTGCCTCGGGGCTCCCCAGCACCAGCACTCCATTGTGCCCTCTCACCCTCTAAAAAACAACCATCTCTTTTGTCTGGGACAGCTGGAACAACCACTTCAAAACAGAAGTGTGTCCCTGCTAAATGCAGACCTGTACCTGTCACTAAAACCAAGGTGAATTCAGCTGCTCCCAGGGCTGCTCGGCTGCCGGTTACAAATCTGTGCACTGTTGCCAAGTTTGCACATTCTCAGCAACTCCTTGCAAAACCTCCTGCAAATGATATTCAGATCTCAGGTGCTGGGTCTCAGAATCCTCGGAGAGCCCCACAAACAACTTCTCACCTGGCAAGGAACTTGAAAGCTGCTTCTGAGCTGAAACTTTCTGCTTCTGCACCTTCCCTTACCATTAGCAAAGCATCAAAGTCACCACCTCCATTGTTACCTACAAGCAAAAATGTGTCATCAGCTGGCAGCAAGCAGCCAAATGCTAGTAATCCCCCTCAGGTTGGACCCTCTTTATCCAAATCTGCTGAACGCACACCTTTGTCCGTTGTACGGCTTCCTCAAACTTCAGCCAAAGCAGCAGTGACCAAAAAGCCAGCACAGCCTTCCACAAAAGGTCAGCATTCAACCAAAAACTTGCAAACAAACAAAAGCTTGGCCCCAGCAGCCAAGAAGCCACTCCCAAAGGAGCAGGCATATAACAAAGGAACACCCGGTGCATCAAAAGTTCCTCCTATGAAGAGCAGGCAAGATGATCACTATTTTGTTATGACAGGGACTAAAAAGCCCAGAAAGTAAACTAATTTGTTACTTTCTGTCAAAGTCCCTGTTCAAAAGAACCTCTTGTAACTGCTACACCGAGGACAAGGAAAAAAGCTAAATAACACTACATTTAATATGAAATATTAGGTATAACCTGTCTTTTGCTGCCTAACTTACTGTAAGATCTATATTTACTTTGCGGTTTAGAAACTTCTATTTGGATATGTTTAGAAGTGAGCTTACTTGCTGCGTGGCACTGTGGAATGGCAAATATCCTTGATCTGCTGCAAAAAAGTGTGGGAGAAGAAAGGGGAATTAAGGCTGATGCTTTTGCAGCAGAACTCTGATGGTTCTGGCACATCTGCATTGAGGTGTGTGGCAAGCAACAGAGCTGTGCACAAGCTGTAAGATTTCTAATACCTCAAACAAAACTGTGGGTTTTGTTCACTGATATCCCAGAACCCAAATCTAGGTCACATGTTTTGGAAAGAGAAGAATTTTCTAGTCCTGTTTAGATTTGACAGATGCTGTTATCAGTGTTCATTGTGCCCTCCCCATATGCCTTAAAGTGGATTCAGCTCGCTTGGAAGTGGAGCTTGGTTTGGTTTAAATTGGACACCGAATCATGGCCTTGGTTGCTCACTTTCATTGTGCCTTAGCCTCTCAAATTCAGAACAAAACTCTCCAGTGAGCAATAATACCTTTAAAACTCAGGGCAGATAACCTTGCTTAGTCCATGTTCAAATCTGACTAGCTTTCCTAGAAAGCTCTTGCTGCATGGAGAGATGCTTCTGAGTTCTAGGGAACATACTTTCCCCTGGGCTGGAGTCCCACACCAGCTCCTAGTCCTGGGCTGGAGCCCCACAACAGCTCCTGCTGCAGCAACACTGAGCTGCAAGCAGTGACCTGTTCTAGCAGAGCCTTACTGCTCTGCAGGAGTGGCCTTTGCATGTAAGACTGAATTGCTAAATACTTTTCTCAGTGCTACGGGTTAATTTTTGTTGGCACTCAACTCTGCAGTGGCCTTTCTTGTTTTATTTATGGAGACCTCTTTACTGGCTCTCCTCTATCTGGAGATGAGAAGTAGTTTCCCAAAGAGGAATACAGTCTGCATTTGCCTTTAAACATATTCATGTGCCAGAAAGCTATGCACTGTTTACACCCAACTCCTGAAGTCTTTCAGTGGGTTAAACATCTGTGGTGCTCAACACCTTTATGCTTGAGAAGGGAGCTTCATGGTAGATTGAAAACTACTGTCTTTGGGAGCAGTGCTGTTTGGGTATGTTGGGGTTAATGAACAGTTGTCCCTCCAGACTCTGAGGAGCTCTGAAGGTCTTTGAAGACACGCTGATGGTTTCCACAGACCATCACTTCTGCCCTCCATTCCCAGTCTGTTTATGGGCAGGAGTGAATGCCACTGCCATAAAGGCTCCTGGATGGTGGAACAGGGAAGTCTTTTCAAAAGGAGAAGAGTTCCATGAAATATGTAGTTTCTGTTGTTAAGGGGTTTTATTTTGGTTGTTTTTGGGTTTTTTTTAGTAAGCAAACATCATACACTGAGTTCTCATGCAATGTGGCAGAGTCATAGAGCTGCTTTTCTGAGCACCTTGTTAGCTTATTTTATTTAATTTATGATTATATTTATGCATATCTACTGTACAATACTGCTCACAACCTGCTGGGAGTAAGCAGCAGATGCCAGTATCTAAACTGTAGGAGGAAAACAGATCTGTTTTGGTAACGTGGACACAAGTTCCACAGGATCCTGTACAAAGTTGTATGTTTGGGGAAGGCCTTGGGCTTGCTTGTTTTATATGTACGCTGTTCAAAGCCACTGCTACAGTGTTAGGCAGAGTATTGACTATAGTGTTTTCCTGTCAGGTTTGATAAATCTGGCACATGGTTTCATATGCTGAAAGCATTTTACAGTAGATGACTTGCTTTTTATTTTTGGGCTTCCAAATGGTGAGTTGTATGTGATATATCTTACGCAGGTTAATAGCTGACTTCTTGGGGTTTTCTTTCAGTAATGGGTCTGGAAGAGATGGAGTTAACTTTCTTCATAGCATCCCATCTGGGGCTGTGTCTTAGATTTAAAATCTAAACCCATGTTGATAGCATGGTGTTGTTTGGGCTGTTGCTGAACAACCCTTCCAAGCTCAAGTCTTTCTTTTTCCTGCTCTGCCCCCATGGAGAGTAGGCAGGAGATTGGGAGTGACATGGCTGGGAACTGGCCAACCTGAACTGGCCAAAGGGCTATTCCATATCATAAATCATCACCTCAGCAATAAAAAGAAGGAAGAGGTGGAGAAAGAAGGCCATGCAGGTTGTGTGGCTTCTAAGGTGATTGTTTGCCAGCTGGCTGGGCATCAGTCTGTCTGTGGGAGTAGTGAAGGATTGCTTTTGCATCACTTGGTGGTTTACTTTTCGTATCTTTTCTTTATTCATTAAACTCTTTATCCCAGCCAGTGAGTTTTACTTTTGCTGCTCTTCTCTCCTTATCTTGCTGGGGGTGGAGGAGAGATAAGGGGAGTGAGGGGAGTGCACAGGCACTAGGCTGCTGAGTGGGGTCAACCCACAGCACCTTTTAAACCATTTACAAGGTTCTTAGCATCAATTTAAACATTGAGGCGCAACTTCAACATCTGCCTTTCTGAACTACAGAGAAAATGAAACAAATGGCTTCATCTTTGTGATATATGATGTCATGTAATAAACTGAATTTTAAAGTTCAAAATTGAAATAAAAATGCATAAACTGTTACAGTTGAAACCTTAATCAGCTAAAGTTACACATGGATAGACTTGGTTTGGTTTTATTATAAAAATAGTGTATTCCAGCATGATCCAACTTCTGTGGAAATTGTAGTTGCCATCTGCATTGTCATGTAACATGAGGTGAGCCAACAATAAAGTGTAACAAAGTACCTCCTAATGGAAATACATACTATTTTTGCAATGTTTGTTGCCAAATAGCAAGTCTAATCTTCAGTTCAAATTATCTTTCCCTCACAAAAGGTAATATAAAGCAAGAATCTGACCGAATTCTCCGTATTATGTTGATGTCCTCTGTATGAGTACTTATTTAAAATAAACCAACTCTGCACCTTTTTATGTGCACACATGTTTCTTCTCCTGACATCTTTTTGCAGGGAGGGAAAAAGAATGCATTTCAGAAGGCTCATGTTTTCCCTCTGCCACCACATAAATAGTAGATTCCATCTCTGGCATAAATAGCTGTGTCTAATCCATTGCTTTGTTTGAAGTTCAAGACATTTTTACTCTGACCCTGTTGTCAGTGTGACTAATTGTGTGGAACACGCATCCTCATCTAGGAATGACCCTAAGTAGTTTCAGATATACCAGAAAGCTGTGTTTGCAGCTCTGCTTGAAATATAAAGCACCTGTGTGCCATATTTTCCCTACTTATATCTTGTCAACAAAAGATCCATCTCTGTGTCTGTTGCCATTAATGACAGAAATTTAATTAGTTTTGTGGGTTGGAGAATTGGGTGTTCTACTGGAACTACCTAATTAACTTTTTTCCCCTTCCCTATTCTATTTTTTTAAAACTCTTTTAAGGCCTGCCTTTATCTGCTGTTCCAAAGTGTCTTCAGTTCCTGGCAGTCTGGTGCTGGTGTCTAATCACATAGACTTACCCTTCCACTTCAGCTGTGTCTAGTAAGTGCAAGTGGCATCTACCATCCGTGTTCCTACAGGACCAAGCTCTGCCTAGGTGTTAGTTGCAGCTGTTTTTTAAGAGATGTTGGTACAGCTGGCCAATAAAATGTAAAGGCAGTCCAAGATTTTCTCAGGTAAGTATCCTAACCCTATTTTATATATCCTAATAATATCTATCTATCTTTGGTAAATTTCAGGGCAGTTTTCCTTCTGAAACTTGAAGCACCCATAACTTTGAACATCAAGCTATGCAACTCCTTTTCTTTTTCCCTCAGGGAAACTGAAATCTGTTTGTTAGCTGAGTGAGTTCTGTGGGGTCATCTGGTGTCTGTTAATTTTATAGAGACTACTCTGACAATGTAAAGCCCTTAACTTCTCTAGAAATGCAGAGGCAAAACTTTTTTCTTTGATTCAAATAAAATCTTTAGATAGCAAAATACAGACTTGGCATGAAATAAGGAGTGCAAGAGACATTTAATTCTATAGGACCCTTTCATTTCATGCAAGTACATTCTTGAAAACCTCCTTTTCATTATTTTCTTTGAAAGTCAAGATTGAAGATCGCTTCCATAGTAAAAGTTTTGAAAAATAAATTGTCTGAAACGTAAATAAGTTCAACACTTACATCTTTCAGACATTTTAATAAAAAATAAAACATTAAAATATTTGAGAGGTGAGATCTGTTTACAGTTCAGATCTAGCTAGCCATCAATCCATTAACTGAGAAATGAACTTTCAGGTGTGTCGCCTGCTGGGAGTGCCAGCAGTGGATGGCTTTCTGCTTGGGGAGGGGTACTGATGTCTAAAGCAATGCTATTATGGCATTTTGTGTGAAGTATTTTGTTCCAGGTGGAAGAAAAACCTTACAGGATGGGAGCAGCTGGCCATTTCTCCAAAGAATGTAGCTAGGCAGAAAGTATTGACAGATTTGTTGTGCTAGGAGTTTTTAGAAGGTAAGATTGCAGCATAGAACTTTGATGTAATTTGGCCTTTAGTGCTGAGTCAGAAAGTACTGTGCAGAGCTGAGGTCCTACTAAAGAAAACCAAACTTGCATGCTTCCTCAAACATCCTGTTAGGATATTCACTCAGGAAAAGTGGAATACATTAGTGTTTGTCAAAATACTCAGACAGGGCACCCCATAAGAACCATGCTAAAGTTAGTTACATGCATCTTTACAGTGAAAGCATATACTTTACCTCTTGCATTTTGAAATAAAAGTAATTGTTGAAATTCAGGTTGAGAATCTTCTAATTTGCTGAACTTTTATATCAGCATTATTATTATTTACTTTTCTGAAGCACTGCTGCTGTAACAAAAAGTGCCTTGTTGCAGAACCTATATTCCCAGAAGAACAGAAATAATTACCGTGATGTGTCATCCTGATGAACAATATGCTGCTTCACAGCTTTTTTTTCCTTTTTGCTGAATACAGTGCTCTATAGACACTTGTGAAATAAAACTATAATAAATTGCTTTTACTGTGTACACATTGCAGCATTGACCCTTGAAGTACTGTGCTGTTATTTATTGCTGCAGTCAAAGAAAAGAGCAGCAGACTGAGTTTATTTAAAAATCAAACTAAATATCTTTGTCTGGGTCTATAGCCTTGGAATTAAGCTCCTGTATAATACATTCGATTTGGGAGGTTTTTCTAACTACACAATTGTATAGTCTGGATTTTAAAACACTCTTAGCTGTAGTAGGATATTTTGTTAGGTCAAATTACTTACAAATTTATCCATGGAGAAGCATTTTTGGTGATGTATGTGACAATGGCCATAAGAATGTCTGCTAGATTATGCATGGCCTTAATTGTTTAATGGAAAATATTGAGAAGTTTATTTGTGATTTCCTTCATAAAACCCCATGAGTTTCCCCGAGACTTTGGTCCTTAACTCACAGTCCATTTATACTGGTGTGTAAAAGTAACATATTAGGTCTGTGAAGTCAAACATTCACAGGTTAGAGAAAGCTGTAATTCAGATGGGTAAGTGCAATTGTTTCACTAGCATCTATGCAGCACTTGGAGTACTTGGAGCACTTGTGCTGAGCTCTGGGGCCTCAGGAAAAAAGGACATGAACCTGTTGGAGCAAGTCCAAAGAAGGGCCATGATGATGATCACAGGGGCTTGAGTGCCTCTCCTATGAAGACATGCTCAGAGCGTTGGGATTGTTCAGCCTGGAGGAAAGAAGGCTCTGGGGAGAACTCATTTCAGCCTTTCAGGACCTGAAAAGGGCCTTTTTATGGGGGCGTGTGGTGAGTGAGAGGATAAGGGGTAATGACATTAAACTGGAAGAAGGTAGGTTTAGATTGGATGTTAGGAAGGAATTCTTCATTATAAGAGTGGTGAGGCGCCGGTTGCTCAGAGAAGTTGTGGTTGCTTCATCTGTGGAAGTGTTCAAGGCCAGGCTGAATGGAGCTTAGAGCTACCTGGTCTAATGGAAGGTGTCCCTGCCTGTGACAGGGGCATTGGAGCTAGATGGTCTTGAAGGTGCATTCTAACCCAAACCATTCTATGATTCTATCATTTTGACACAGATGTCCATTATCAATTATGATTTCATCAGAATGCTGTTTAACTCAGCCTGTGGAAGGGACAGCTGGTCCTGCATAGGCAGTTGGTCAGTATTGGGGGATTCTCTCTACATCAGTGTGCTGCCCTTTGGCTTATTTTTTAGCCTGTGCTGAAGACAGTGAATCATTGTCATATGGGTATTTGCAGGATCTCATCCCAGCACCTGAATGTTTCTTGAGGCTTATCTCCTTAAAATTGAGGAAAGTCAGGGCACAAAGTCACTGAGATTAAAGTATCCATTCAGTTGAGTTGATTAACTTGCATTTCAAAGTAGTTAGTGTGATAGTGTGGTGATACAGTGGACTGAATAACTTCAAAATTTCAGGTGACTTGTCTTTATATCTTGGGAGTACTTAGCAGCATTGCAAATTTGGGTAATGGGCTTAAGTCATACACTTATAACAAGAAAGTAAAGTAGCTCTTTGTGAAACAGTGAGCTTATCTCAGTTGTCTAATATCATGCAGGGAGATAGAAAGAAAAAAGAGGACATATAAATCTTGTTCATAGAGAGAGAAATTTTTCACCTGAAGCAAGAGAAAATCATATAACTTTCCTGTATTCCTTTACCATGTTCATCTACCTGTCCCAAGGATGCAGAACCAATCTTCAAGAATTTACAGCTCATCTCATTTTAAATGCATGTAAAGGATCTGAGTTCAGGAGCTACAAGCAATTCTGACCAAATTACTTCTGTCATTTCCTAAACTTATAATATCTGCCTCCAAAATTATTTGACCATTTTGTATGTTGAAGAAGACAGTCTGTAGAATGAAACTAAAAGTCTCTGTTCCACAAGGTCTGGACCACACTGTAGGTATCATTGGACTAAATTAATGGCACAGGTCCATTCCAATTTAGCTATTCTACTCCATGTCACTGCCACAAGTGCTCCTGTTCAAATCGAGCAAAAATAGGTGCTTGTACTAGTGAAAGATACAGCTAGGTTCAAACAGTGTTTGAGTTATTCATCTGGGTTTGGGCTATAACCTAACAGTATAATGCCAAAGGTGAAGGAAAGAAAACAATGAAGAAAGACTAACTGCATACAACATACAGCTGATGCTTCACTACCATTTTTTATTATTCATCTTCTTAGCCAGTCACTACCAACTTGGTCAACAAACTTCTTGTGAACATTTGAATGGAAACAGGTGCTTGGAGAACTGGAATTTGTGAGAGATTATCGCTCTTGCTGTGACTGTCCAAAGGCTTTGTGTGATTGATTTTCCAAGAATTTGGTTGAGATGGTTTTGTAAAGCTTTAAAGAAAGCACATAAGCTTAATTTAGGTCTTTTACTGCTTCCTCCTCCCTCAATAAGGAAATTATATTAAGCAGTCATGAAGTCATACCTATGTTCTCAAAAACCTTTGCTGAAGTTTCTACAACAGCATTGTTCAGGCCTTGCCTTCTCCCTCTTCACCCCCAGATCTCCAGTCACAACCTACAACCACTTCAACCACATAATGGGACAGGCAGCACTGTCACACTTGGAAGATTAAAAAGCTTTATTTATGTCCTAAAAATAAAGAAATTTTGACCAAGAACAATCTGGTGACTAGGTGACTGCCAGTGGGTTGGATGATGGGGGTGTTGCCTTTGGAGTGCTGGATGCTTCAGTAAGATGATCTCTCTGAAGCAAAGTTTGCAGGTGAGCTCATTCTTGTTCTCAGCTCAGCTTTTTACTTCTCTGCAAATGCTCTTCTTGGAAAATTCTCATCACCAAATGTTCTAATAGAAATGAATTATGGTAGTGTTTGGCTTAGTTTGCCTTTCCCTTGACATGCTGATAAACACAAAGGAGTTTTTTAAAACCAAATTAGAAATGTGTGTTTTGGAAAATACCGCAGTGTCTTTAAAAACAGTGAAGTGGTATTGTGACAATAAAGCATTTGGTTTCAGCTGAACAAGTATTGCTCTCTATAAAATCTGATTCTGCATAGACTGATAAAAATTCAAGGGCATGTGCTGTTACATTGCCTGAGTCTTCACAGATTTCTGCAGTTCATAAAGTATAAGCCAAACATGAGATGTAATGATGTCTTTCAAAGCAAAGTGAGTGCAGTGTTTTAAGAGGAGCTGGATATGTAGTGGTATTTTGAGAGGCTCTTTGGAAGGCAACAAGGCTCAGGCTCTCCGTCTGCATGCTTTATTTCTATACAGCAGGAACTCTCAAGCTGTACCCAGACCAATGGGATCCTTAGGCTAAACTCAAGCCCAAGAATTTGCAAAAATGTATCTTTATGAGCAACCTCATAAAATGCAGTAAAAACCTGTGCTTGCCATTCAATTCAACAAATGAAATTCAGTGATAACAAATGAGAGTTTGTTAAACTGAAAGCAGCTATTTTTGTACTTGTTTTTTGCTCATTATCCTGTTCCAAGAACTAGAAAACAATCCTTTGATTTTTTAACAATGAAAACTGCTTACGACTTAGTTATTTAGGGCTAAACAATGAAATAACAGAACAGAAATATGTGTTTTAAAACAGAAGTAAAAACATTAAGAGTATTTGTGTGGCTGTATGCTGAAGTCAGGAGTGAGCTCAGAAAAGGAAAATAATCATTCAAATTTGTTGAAGTTTTCAGTAAAACTACATTACCCAGTGACAATGAAAACTAAGCTTCTCCGTTTGCTACCTATCTAATTGTTCATTTTATTCTGACAAAGCTGAGTGGCACCTGCTGGAGCCCACTGCATTCAGAACATGTTCCCGTTGCAGAGGAGCAAGGTTACCCTACATTCCAACATCAGCATCTGCAAAGGTGGGGCAGACATACCTCAGTCTTCTAGGCCTTTGGAGGCAACAGGGACTCTGGAGCTTGTGGAGGTCTGTGCAAGACAGGAAATTGGTAAAAGTTACAGAGCTGAGGAGAGGATTTGTTCTACTCTGCATGATGGGAAGGCTTTACTCAGTCTGCTTTTCTTGCAGAGCAGAGGTCTCTCTTTAAAGGCTTAACTTGTACTTCTGTCACTTGTATCTTGTGCAAGCAAACCCTGCTGTGGAATTCAAAGCCCCTCTGTGTCTCTGAGCATGGACACTTTCAGGCAAAGGGGAGACCAAGGGCGCCAAGTCTCTTGGTTCAAGACCTTTTGGTGAATGATGACGTTAGGTTACATATTTCAGGCAGCTCGCACTCTGCACCTCAGTCTTCACCCTGTTGACTGAATGTTTGACTTAGAAAGAGACATTCATAACTTGCATCTAATGCACAGTGAGGTTTTCAAAATAGATTATGATTGATGCTCTTAATTATTTTTCTGTCAAGGTCTATAGCAAACTCTGCGTTATCCATTTGTCAGCACTTGCAACAAAGCTGTTTTCTGAACAGAATTCTCCTTATCAGATATGAAAACTTGGTTAAATGGAGAGGACTGGGGGAACTTCATGCTGCTGTGAAGTCTGATCCTTCATTCTCCACTTCCATAGTAAAAATTAAAGCTTTTAGGATTTATTTAACTTTTATTCAGCTGGAATATGACAGTTACTGATGGGAAGAGAAGCTGTTAAGCTCAGACTTCTTCCTGTGTAGGCTGTAGAATGCAGCAAGCCAGTCTCTTCTTGAGCTACTTGTCTTTTCATTAAAATGCCAATATATGCCACCAGTATGTATTTTTAAAAAATTAAATTAATAATTACTTAAAATGTTATAGTGCACTACTGGGACAACTCATAACTCCTCCTCTTGAGTCATCTAGGTTCCACACTCTTAATGCTTTCTGCTAGAGTTTGGCATTTAGTGCCTTTCATCAAGCTTTTTCAGGAAAGATGTTTATAGTCACTGTTCTCCTGGGCTTTTTCTGCAGTGGGGATTTTTAATCATGTTGCAGTCCCTAGCGTAAATATAAATTATTGTTGTGAATTAAATCTGTTTCCCATGCAGTTTGCTCCAACTCTCTCCAGCCTCTCTGCTATGGTATGTCTAAAGCAGTGATTAGCAGTGCTCCTATCTCATTTTGTGTAGCTAAACAGATGACTAAAGAAAAAATCCATCTTGTCAACCACCCCACTGATGAAGTGGACATCCATAGCAGTGTATTTTACTGCACTAATGTGAAAAGTCGCAGCAAGGGATCTCGATCAAATTGAAGTTATCTGACAGATAAGCAGTCTGAGGTGATTAGCTGTAAGATCAAGGCTTTTGATAGTGACATAGATCCTTCTGTGTGTAAGCAAAGCAAAAGTCTTTCTTGTTGTTCTCTTTTAGGTATTTCCAAAACTGTTATTTGCACTCCTTTCACAGGAAGCAGTCTCAAAATCCTTAGGTAAGAAGACAAGGAAACCCCGTGTGGCTTTTAGCGCTGTGTGAGTTCTGGCTCTGCCAGGTGTTCTAGCCACTGCTCTGCAGTGAGACAGGCGGAAGCAACAGCTTGTCCTTAATCATTTATTATTTTTGCCTTGACCTGTAGAGAGCCAGGGTGATGTCCATCAGCTGCCTATGATTGGCAGTCTGTCCTGATCTTGATTCCCCTGTGTAGGGGAAGACAAGCTGTGGTCGTGGAGGTTAGTACTGCTCTTTCCCACAGAAGTAGACAACACACTTGTGGAATTGACTCCCCAGAATAAACTCTTAAGTGCTTGTTGAATCCAGAAAAAAATGGAAGTAGGCTGAATGACAAAATGGATACAGTGGGTCACGGTTTATGTTTCCTATTTCAGGAAAATAATTTAGCCAGCTAAATTAGGTAGCTCATATCCTTGGGCTGTATTGTTACTTAATGGTAAATAAGAATAAATTTCTTATCAAGAATTATTCGCAGACTAGACTTTTGATCTTACTACAGATTACTCCAGTTTATACTTCTCTCTTCATTTATGGGAGAAACTTATGGAGGCTCCTCTCCTAAAGCAGCTAAGTGAAGCTAAGCAGTGAGAATACGCCCTTCTGCTGTACGACACGGTCTGCTGTGCACCTTTTCTGTGCTTGAGTGCAAATCTCTGTCCTTGGATGTGTATCTACAGTCTTGACATGAACCAAAGGAAATTACTCGCATGTCAGCAGATGCAAGGTGAGTACACATTCCACATACTACTTTCATGTATATGTGTTTTTATTTTCCACTAAAAGTTAATATAAATATCGGTTCTTGTTGAATCCAGATATGATTAACATAATTACAGCCATGGAAGTTCTGGCTCACCCTTGGCAGCCTATCTCCTCCAAGGAGAGGCAGCTAAAGGATAACTCCCTTTCTACAAAGAGGAAAGGAAATAGTGATTGCTAAGATGTAAAATAATTTAGTCATGTCAAATCCCTGTTAATATAACATGCTCTTTGCATTTGATTCTGTGTTAGCCAGTCAACCAGCTGACACGAGTATTTGAAACGTGGACAAGGAGAGGTTAAGCTGAAAAGTTTGAATTGGGGCATATGTAGATAACAAAAAGCTAAAAGCTGTTTTTCTGCTTAACCTAAACTTTGAAAAAATCCCACGTATGCACTTTCAGTTTTATGCTGTGTGTGAATGTCAAATATGCTTAGTTGGAACAGAATTTCTTGAAAGTAATTATTGTTGTCCCACTTGGCTAAATCTACCTATAAACATACCAGAAGTATGCAAAACTAGAAAATGCTGATATAAACTTAATAGTTTGGGTGGGTGGGGTTATTTGAGAACTAGTACTCTTAGTCTGTTCCTGCGAATTTTTTTGCCATGTTAGCTATATGTCATCTCTTCCTAATATGTGTATTTTAAGTAGAAAGAAATTAATAAAATGGTTTATCCAGAACAGGTTATTTCAAAAAAAAGAAGCAAAATTTGTGAATGAGACATCTCAATCTTTTAACCTCTTTGAAGGGTCAGAGAATTTGGAGAACCTCTTCCAGAACAGTTAGCCATATGCAGTATTTCAGGCTGGATAAGCAAACCGAGCAGGTGGTAACGTTAGCTCTGATGCCAGTATTGGTCCTGTCTCCCTTCTGCCCTCCTCTTCACTGCACTGCAGAGCTTTTAATCAGATTCCTGGGCTAAAAAGAGCAGTGAATACAACTGGGTGAGTTTCACCCTAGGAGAAAAGGGGCGTCCTGCTTTGCCTCCCTAGCATGGTGAAGCATTTCAGGTTACTGATGCAGGGGTTAAGTGGGATGGTCTGGGAGCTTCAGGAGTTTCCAGCAAGTTGCATGCTGGCCACCCACAGTGTAAGCTTTTGGAGGAAAGTATCAGGGGGTATGACTCAGGTGGCCACAGTCTGCCTCCCATGGCATTGGTGAAGGAGAGGAGCTGGCTGGCTGCTGACCTGCAGTAAACCTCAGGCCCAGATAATCTGTTGGGCTTTCTGCCTCCTGCTCTGAACAGGAGCAGGTGAGGTGGAACAGGATCTCAGGTGGAAATGTAGCAGTAAAACTTTCCACTGAAGTCTCTTAGACTTGGATTTGTTTTGTTACAGTGTGTATATTCCTCTCCATATAAACACTTCCTTTTAACGTCCAATCTTTTGTGCCGATGTACTTGGCCCATCTTGGCCCATCCTGCAGCAGCCTCCTTTCTCTATGCAAGGGCTGTGTCTGGTTTTACCACCACAGCTCAGGGAGGGTTTAGCAGCAAAAAGGAGTTAAGTGAACAAATATATGTGTGTTTTTGCAAATGTTTTTGTGCCTTTTTCTGTTCCCACCTCCCTGAGGGAGACTGTTTCCCTATGGAGAAGCCTGACTGGAGCAGCAGCCAAGTGAAAGAACAGCAACTCCTGCTCCACTTCAGCTGCAGGAGGGGAAAGGTGTGTCTGATTGTGAAGATCAGGATTAGCTGGAGAAGTGGGAGAAGAGAGGAGAGGAGGGAGGGGAAAAGAAAAAAAAAAAAAACAACCAAACCAAACCCCAAGCCTTTGAATGGCAAGCCTGCACTTCTAACATGTGGCCAGCATGTGCCATACAGGCTTCAGGAGGCAGCAGGAGCACAGGTGAGCAGCACTGGCTGGGCAGCAGCAGAAAGAAGAATCCTAACAGGATGGGGGATTCCAGCACCCCAGGAAACAGGGGAGGTCTGGAGGTGCACAGGCCAGGACAGACAGTCTGCTGGCACTCTGCAGCAAACTCAGCCTGGAGCCCAGGTAGGGCAAATGCACGGACCATGCAAGGTATGTTATATTTGTATATTTGTATCTCTCTTAGTTTTGGCTTGTTACGTTACAAGGCAGAAGCAGCAGTTTACTGAGTTATGTGCTTGCTGTATAGCATTGCTGCATTTATGGGGTAAGAGGAGCATTAGGGGAATATTTTTTGAGTATTACTGCTTCAGGAGGATATACAAAAGGTTTTTGGGGAGAATTTTTGAGTGTGGTGTTGTCTGTGAGAGAACAAGGCTGGGGGCAATCCAGCAAAGAGAAAACTCGGAGATGCAAATCCACCACTTCAGAGAAAACTGCAGAGAGAAAGGGAAACCTGTTTAACAGTGGAACAAGTGCATAAAAAGTGGATGCCTGACAGGAAAACCTGGGGGATGAGAGTAGCCAGGTTTGTATCCATGTTTAAGCTTTAAGGTTTGCTCTTCAGGGCATTGCCTCTGCAATGCTCTGAGGGACTATCAAGCCCCCTTCAGTCCTCTTCACTTGGAAAAATTATTCCAAGGTATACAATTTAATTTCTGTATTGCTAATAGAGGGTGCATGTGTTTGTTTCTCTGCAAAGCACATCCAAACACCTGGGAATGGCATTAAGCTTGTGCCTGGAACATTGTCTGTGGATTCACAGTTGTCCTCTTGTTTTCAACCTCGATTCTATTAGGCTGCTAAAGAGTTTCCTGCAGCACATCTCAGGCAACCCTTTCCCTGCCTTGATGTTGTGAAGTTCTGTTTAGAGCTATATACTGCTTTCCTTTGCTGTTATAAGATTGAAAGTTTTGGTACAACTTAAAAGGTGTGTAACTGCCACAAAAGTCTCTTTTTTGGATCCTTCTGGTTCAGCTGCTGGTTTGCTGTCAGTTGAAAAAACAGGCAGAAACATCCTGTGCATGGATCATGCAATTATACACATTATTGCTGCAGGGCTAGCCAACATTCCTTGCCTTTTGCAATGATCTCTGGTGTTGCACTCCCCTTGAAAGACATGTCTTTTAACTATGACAACTTTTTCAAGTGGCTTTTTTTTTGTTCTGAGTTGAAAATTTTCAGGGTTTTTTTCCCCCTTCAAAAAAAAACCAACCAAACAAACAACCAAAGCAAATTGAAACTAAAATTTTCTGCAAACAGAACCGTCATGGCTTTGCAATTCAAAAAATTTGAAACTACTGCATTCACTTCTCATACATACACTTTCATGATTTCATGAATATGTGTGTGTTTATATACACTTTCATATCCAGGTACACATATATATTATTGGTACATATATATGCATTCTCTATGTGTTGTTTTAATTAGACATTTATTTTAAGGTGGCTACTAGAAGTGCTTATGGTGAAAGCTGTTCCTAACTGATGTAACTAATGAGATTAAACACAGCCAAAACCTTGAATAGCTTGTATTCACTCAAGAGTGCTGAGTTGTTCTATTTATGAACTTTTTATAGTCTAGCTTAGTTTTTCAGCATAAGATTCTGTGTGTAACATGCTTACAGCTGCAGCATATGCTCTATTACAGATAAAAATGAAGATTAGGCTGATGATTTTAGGATAGGCAAAGTGGCTTTGCAGTGGTGAATGGATAAATAAGACAACTAGAAGTCTCTTTCATGTGATGTATCTGAGTTGTTGTTTGCGCTTTGTTTTTTTTCCTCAGAAATGATCAATTCCATGTACTTGCAAATGAGTTTGTGGAATGACTCTTTATTTGTAAAAGTGAAAATCAATGTTTACAGGAAAGTATACTGGACAAAGGAATGAGTGCAAGGGTATTAAAAAAATCTGAACATAAATCTTTATGGATATATTCATTAATATAGCAACAGTTAAAAACAGCCATAAATTTCATCTGCCACGTACACAGATATATTTTAATGCTCCCATTTTCCTGAGCCTTCATGATAATGCAGTCAAGCACTATGGGATGATCATAGTCTTTAGTCTGTGGGTATCTGTATTAACATAAACCCAAGTTACAACTATGAAAGCTGAATAAAACCTGTGTCCTTTTACGTTAGCCAGGCAAAGCTCCATGTTCAGTGAAATTGATGGTCTCAAATGTGCTGAATGTTTGCAAGAGAAATAGAACAATATATTGGCAGCTAACTCCCTAGAAAATGCATCAATTTATGTCTAAGAAAACCCATGAGCCAAAATTTTGTATTAAAAAAAGATGAAAGTAGGGAGGATGATGGAGCTTTTCTGTTAAATGCGATGTCAATTGCAGTACTGGCTAGTATTGAACATTATTTTACTACAGTTCACGGAACTTTTTGCAGTGACACTGAGCTCTTACTCTGGAGTGGACACACTTGAATGTCCTTGATGTATGGGTCTGCCTGTCTAGTGGGAAACTCAAATAGCTCTGAGGACACACACACACTTATTTAAAGGGGATTATTTCCTAACTCCCAGAGGCTCCTCTTCTGAGACAACTGATAGATAATCTGTGCTCTTTTGTTCCATTTTAAGGGATCTACCATTAGACAACTGCTGCTCTTCAGGTGCTTAGGTTGATGCTTAGTTACAGTAAGTGACAGAAATGTGGTTAGAGCAACTGCAATGACTTGCATTAGATACTCTCATATTGCTCTTGCAGAACTTATGAGCCACTTTGGAGTCACCAGCTCCATTCAGGCCTGCTCTGCTGTTACTTGGTTTTCTGCAGGTGATTTCAGGAACTCATTGCATGATCATGACTGAGGTCTGAGTTTCTTTGTTGTATTTCTGTCCTGGCTTGATGCAGCAGCCAAGACTACCCCAGAGTTGTAGTTGTGTTGTGTGTGTTGCCATAGTGGCCTGAGGGTGCTTGTGTGACCATCACAGGTTTGATTTGTCTGCATTTGAGAGTCCAGTTTTGTGAATGGGACATTTTGTATTCAGATGCTCCTAGTCTTGCAGGTATCACAAACATGAGAGTTAAAAAGTAAGAAACTACTTGTAGGAGAGACATATAGAAGTCCCCTTATTTTGCAGTTATAGGTAATTTTTTTCTTTTTCTGTTTGGGATGCTGATGAAGCAGCAGAGGTAATATCATGTGCAGCAGAGTAATCTCTTCAGGGTATCTCTCCTCCACAGTCTTTTTTGTCACAATGTCATATGCAATTGAACTTTTAGTAAGATGGAATATGAATCTTCAGGAAGTGCAAAAAGGAAATCTGAAATAGACAGAAGAAATCCTAAACCACTGATTGGTGGATAAGAGAATTCCTGAGGACTGTAGCATAAGAACAGAGAAGTGCATGTGACAGTGGGATGGCTGTTTCCCACTTCCTGATTTCCATTGAGGTCTGAACCCTACAGGGCTCAAAAAAATCACAGCAAGCTGGTGATTAAAAAAAAATTTTCAACAGTGACTTTCCACTTCTACCTGAGAAACCTTCAGACTCTAATGTATGAGTTCCTGCAGCAATCCAGGCATGAGCAAGACCACCACAACCTGTGAATTCACATAGCATTTAGAAGGTTTATTTCACATTAAATGTTTCTTGTTCAGTACAAGGAGGACACATACTGAAAGTATTCTTTCAGCATTACACCAGCATTTAACAATGTTACCAATAGTGGAATATCAAATTACAGAATAAAATATGGCATTCTTTTCCAGGGGACAGACAAACTGAATGCTCAAAACAGGAATTAGTATTACCTTGCTATAGCTTCCTTGTCCAAAATTACAGGCTATACAATACAAGGATACAGGTTTTAACTCCAGGTGTTTGTTGTCAGGTTCTGAAGCTGTTGGCCCTCTTGCAATAGGACTGCTTCGCTGGAAAAATCTGTATGTCTATGGGAACCCTCCCCTCAGTCTCACTGTCCCTGAAGATGCCTGTGTTCCTGGGTGTCAATGTTTTGCTACACAGAATGACTTCTCATGTCCATTGTCCTGTCCAGCATCACTTTCAATCACTCCAGTGCCTTCTTACAACAGTAGTAGTCAAGAAACTTTGAGTCAAGACTCCACAGGTAAGTAATTCTCTGTTTTTCACATGTCCAAGCTTAGTTTGATCAGCAATTTTCATGGTAAATATAAACAACTGTTTCTGCTGCCAGAGTGCTTTGATTGCTCCTAAAGAAGGATCAGACCACAGAGACATCATCAAAAGGGTTTATGGTTATGCAAAGTAATCCTTAATCTAACAATTTCCCTCATGGCCGAAACACAGTGTCAGAAACAAAGGTGTTTTCAGCTGCAATAATACCATTAGTGTACGTTTCCTTTGAAACTGGTAGGCCAGCTGTTTGATGAGGGCGCATCCCTGTTAGCATATGGAGGCGCTTGAGGACAGTCTCCTCTGTGCCTGTCATAAAGCTTCACGTGATGGAGGATGCCCTCATATGTCTGTTGTGTTCAAAATGCTACTAGCACCTGGCTAATCACAAAACAGGGTGTACAAGGAGCATCCAATTACATCCATGGGAATGCACTTGTGCTCCCAGCCTGTTAAAAGGCTGACATCTATCAGAAGCTATCCAAGGCAACAGCAGTATGCTGATCACTGGTGGTGTTCTTTCCTGCTAAGGTTTGGAGGTCTCAGGATCTGATGGAAAGATGACAGCTGATGAAGAGTTGTGATATTAGGACAATTCACTTGAACCACAGTCTGATTGCATTTGTCTCTGAGAGTTCTTAATGATAATGATGATAGGAAGTGAGTCATGAACTTAGGGAAATTTTCTGGCTCTCAGTGAGTCTCTCATCTATATGCTTCCTAACTGAACCCCTGTAAAAGGATTTTAATTCCTGCTGCCTAAGTTGTGTCACTGAGTGAAAAATTAGAAGATTCTTCCTAGGTGCCAGGTAAAAGAATGGCCTAAATGGAGACCGAGGTATTAATAAATGTGGTATTAAAAGGCATAATGCTGGAAAAGTCTAAATATTCTGAAAAGTCTGAATATTCTATTCGTACCTAGAGCTGGTATGAATACCTAGTGCTGATCTAGTTCTTAACATTGTAATAATTGCTGGCAACAGTGGCTGAATATAATCTGTAGTAAAAATGATAGTCAAATATGTATATTACTGTGGTTTGTATTACTGCTCTTTTCATTTTAAGTATTGCAGTACATTAATATAATTTATGTAACTGATGAAGACATTACCGCATGTTGCCAAAAAATAATGGGCCTGAAACTCTGTGGTGGTGCTGAAATCAAATCAAAACCCATTTGTCCCTTCCCAGAACTCTCTGATCTAATGGCTCATCCTCTGAACCTGTCTGGATGCTCATGGCAGCTGGAAATCCCAGGTTCCAGCACTTCAAGTACCATTCCTAATATCTGCTTTGATGGTGACACTTGCTAAGCAGGAGCATTAGGGCAAGTGCTGAAAGCTTCAGGGAGGTTAAATGTTGTGGCTTTCATTTACCTTTTTTTTCTGCTCCCAGTTAAGAGCCATGTAAATATGCACCTCCTTCCTCAGTGCAGTGTTGATTGTATGAACTCTGTGACTATATTCTGTAGACTTAATTTGCATCTTGGTTTACATTACCATCTGTTTTACTGATACAAATTCTGTGTGACACTTAATATTTTCCCCACATTATGAGTGACAACTCTGGTTTTAATTTGAAGTGGTTTTGGGACAGTGAGGTGGCAAGTGAGGAGGCACTTGACAACTAGAGATGATGTTGTGGAGAAGGGAAGAAATGATAATTTAAAATAAAAGAAAATAGTAGTAGTATAATAAAACAGTAGTAAAACTTGATGAGAACCTGTTAGCATTGCAGAACAATTTCCCAGTTCCAAAGTATGGATACAAATAGCCAAAGACACCATTAGGACGTTATATTAGCAAGCCAAATACAAATGTCCTAATTTTCACCCTAATTTAAGAAGCTACAAGGTCTTTGAAGAGTTCACACTGAGATGTTTATGAAAATGTTTATGTTTACTGAAAAGCAGCATGGCAGCATGGTGTCAGGTTAGCACTCAAGTAATGTCCATTTTCAGCAGGGCAGGGTGGTCCTGGTTCAAAGTTCTAGCACAAGAAGGTACATTCTTCATCCTGATAATTAATATATTAATTTTTTTATCCAATGAAACAATTTATAATCTCTGGGATTTTTTTAAATCTAATTTTTAAATGTAATCCTGCAGCAGAGTACAGGATACTGCATGTAACCAGGGTGTTTTACCATTACTGCTCAGGGGTAGAATGGTGTTGTGACAGCTCCTTAAGGCTCGATGTCACATCTGCAACTCCAGTGTTAAACCCTATCCCTGGGCTTCATTATAACACTACTAATGCAAGGATTCCTCTAGTGTTTTAAACTACATCAGTTTTCAGGCACTGTCTTGCTGTGATTGAAAAGCTTGTTTGCAGCATTCAGCACTTCTGTGGAAGCTCAGGCAAGAGTACAGTGTCAGCTGAAATGGAGGAGTTCTTGAAAAGACAGAGGGTAACTTAGGGACAGATTAATGAGGCAGGGTAAATCTTAAAGTTATATCCATGGTCATTTATTTCCAAGACTACTTGATCAGATCGTTTACAAAAACTTGAAATGCAGAAGAATGCCAAAGGCTTACTGTGCTGCTTCTCGTCTGTGCATTTACAGTTAAACTCTCTATAACATTTTATTAGTAAATTCTTTAAAAAGCAAACTATGCTAAACCACCAGTATATAATGCACTCAACTCACACATTATAGTTCAAAAAGAATTCACTTTTTAACTACTGATGTGGAAAAATTCCGACTGCTTCCATTCAAGCAGGGCATGTTTGGGACCTTGTAGTAAACTGTGCGTGGCGATGTCTGAGCTGGATTTCAATGTTCAAAATAAGATAACAGCGTAAAAAACCTCAGTGTATTCTGATACACAGTATGAAAGAGATAAATCTGCAGCTGGTTTTAGTGGGTGCTTTGCATCCTACTTGAAACATTAGTCTCAATTTAGTGCTTTTGTTGCTTTGCAGCATTTTGCAATGCTAGATAATTTACAGAGTAGTGTCAAATTTTGTCCTTGGGTATAGGAGTATAATAGACACCAGAATTAATCAATTTCATGGACTGTGGAAGGGAATTTTTGAATTTCTAGTATTAGTTGTCATTTGAAATAATGGGGTTTTGAGAGGATTGCTCTGGTCAATAAAAGCCAGGCTTCTGCTCAGAATGAGACAAAACAGGAGTTATTCTTTGTTCATTTTCTAACCTGAAAACTTTGTGAGGGAGCACCAGAGAGGAAGGTCATTGTGGTAAATATTTCATAACTGCATATTGGTTTTTAGCTGAGTAATGAAGAGTTCCTGTTGATTAACTTTGTCTCTTCTTATGATCATTATTCAATGCTTAATTACATTGAACACTATATTCCAGAATGTCCAGAAGATTTGCTAGACAACACCAGCTGGATTGAGATGAATAGATTTGCACTGGATAGAAATGAGTCAGGAGCTGAACAATACCTGTCAAATTTATGTCAGCTGCAAATTTTAAAGAAATACAAAATACCATAATTCATTAAAATACTGGATGTAACAAGAAATCTGTGCCTTTTTGAAATTTTGAAATGTATTCCCATTTTTCCAATAATAATTGGAATCATTTCATTCAACTGCTTCTGACCTGAAATTAGTACATTTTCATCTAGACTGTATTTCTCTTGTTTGTTCATTACAGGGACCTGTCCCCTTGTGTGCTAGATCAGCTGTTTTGAAAGCAATTATATTGATTTGCCATGAATTGTCCCTGACAAATATGTCAACTCTTTGTTATCATCTTGTTTTCTTCAAGGTGGTTAAAGACAGCTTGATTTATTGCTTACTTACTAATTTGTCACAATCTTTTTTCAAATATTGATGCTTGGCTGACTGGGCTGTAATTACCTGAACTACTTTATTTGCCCTTCTTCACTGTTATGGGACCTTCCTCCATCCTTTCTTCAATGGAATAATCCTGAAAAATGCATTTAGGCTGCTAAATCCCAGCAAAGCAACTGAAAGGTAAAGTAGGCAGCTACATTATTTTCCTTGGTCTGGGCCTAGTCCTTGGTGTGTGAAAGTGCAAAACAGAGATATTTCAGGAGAGCTTGTAGTTCAAAGCAGAGACAGGGAAAATGCAGAAGACTCAAGATGGACGCTCCTCAGGGATACATTTGGGCCTGTCTTACAGTTAGACAGAAACACACACTTTGGAAAAAAAATAATATTATGATCGAAGTACACAACTTTTACATAAGTAAACCCGAAAGAGTGTTCCAGGTTTATTCCTCAAAACTATTGGAAGTCTGGCTGCAGCTCATGTCCCCTCTTTTATTTACATGAATTCCTGTGACCTCTTAATTTTATTTTGCATGAAAATCATGGCCTTAAACCTTTGCCTTTTGTTACTACACTGCAAGACATTGCGCCTGCTGTGAATGCTGTATTTGACATGGGCAAAAACAAAATTATTTTTATATTTGTTTCTTGATTTGTAGGTAAGTGCATACTTACATGTATTTTTTGATTCTGCAGCTGTCTTGTTTTGTGCAGCTTTTAAGTTTTAAATTGTGCAATAACAGTAAAAACCTATATATAGAAATAATTTGTGATGTTGCCTACTTTCTAGCGTGGTATAGGATTCCAGCAATATCTATTTGAAAAGTTAGATGCAGAGGAAGTAGATCCAATGTTAACTGGATTCTCTAAAAGGAATAATATTGGCCTACTTAGGAATTTATTTGTTTCCCTGAAGAAAAACAATACTTAGAAGAACTAAAATGTGAATAAGGACATGATTGAGGGGGACATGAAAACAGTCTTGGGACAGGGAGTGCTAAACAGGAGGAAGATGGATAGAGGAGTTTTCCCAGTACTGGTTTGGAGACAAGGTTAACATATTTTTATGGAGGATTTTTGCCTGGAAAGGAAGAGTGCATTGGTGAGATGTGCTGATGAGTCTAAGGTGGGAGATATCATGACTGGATGATGGATAAGAATATTCAGAATGTCAGGTAGGAAGAAATGGATGGCTTTTTGGAACAGAATAAGGGAAAAGTTATGGAATACAATGGTGCAGGTTTTGCTACTGTGCATAGTAGGATTTTTTTCTTTTTCTCTAATAAGCTGTGAGTCCTCAGCAAGAAATAGTAGAGGAAGATACATTCAACTGTTAATTGGAGGTGGGCTGCAGCCATGAAAAAAGCAAATGGAGCCCTGGGATGTTTCAGGTGAAGTACTTGCCACAGAGGGAGAGATAGAAGATTTTACCTAAACTGGCTGCTTATTTTCAAAAAGTAGAGATTTACTGGAGCATAAGCAGAGGAAAAACTACCAGAACAATAAGGGAGAAGAGAGTAAAAAAAAATGTTGCTGTGTTTAGACTTGCAAAACAAAAGCCATTTCAAGAAAGAAAAACCAAGCAGTAGGTTTCTGCTTATTTAATAATCTAATGTTTGTAAAGTTTGGGGAAATAGCTGAGTCAGAAGAACAGGAATCTGATCCATCCATTTATCCTGACCAGCAGCCTTTAGAGTCTGAGGAAACTGCGATGTGACCCTAGAGATGCAACTCCTCGTTTTAATTCTTATAGTTTGTGCTCCAGTTGCAACTCTTAATATGGAGGGGTCGTAAATTGACCAGTTTCTGGGGATTCTGTACAAAAGTGAAAGCCACAAGATGGTGCTGACACTCTTTGCTGTGGTTGAAGGCATTGTGAGAGATTTAGCAGAATATGCAGCAGCCTGGGTGTAACCAGACAAAATTTCCATGGAGTTTGGTGTGCATTAACCTGCAAACAAGTGATAAAGTCAGTGGATCACTTCAGGCTGCAGTTTGTGGTTAAGCATTGATTTTTGGTAAAAAGTCCTAATGCATTCTTAGAATATTGGAGGGAAACAGGGAATGAAGGGAATTAGAAAGGTGATGGTTATTTCTGAGGTTGTAACCCATTTTAACTTGGCTTTCAGTTGCAGAATGATTGATGAAATCAGGAAATTGAGAAGTAGAGAGAAAACACATCTGTGTTATCTCTGACTAGAATCCTCACTTGAATTTTGGTGCTTTTTAAATGCCAAGGACAGAATCTGCTGTGCCCACAGTCTCTGCCCATTTTCCTTTTCTGCTTCCATCAAGGGAGGGCCTGTTTTTTGGGAGATTGATTTGGTATCCTCTGTACAGCATCTTGAAAGGAGTGAAAGACAGACAGGTTTCTGCAGTTTACAGCTGTCTAATAGAGAGCTCCTGGTGGGGTTTATAAAGAGGAAAAACACTGTTAGCAAAAATATTCCTTGGGACCTCTATATCATCTGAACCCAAGAAACAATGAAGTCCAGTTGACAACTACATAAACTTGTTCTCACTGCCCTGGGAACAGCCTGCCTTCCCTACCCTTCTCTCCTGTCTGCCAGCGCAAGCATCATGCCTCTGTTCATTAATCATTGTGGCCATGAAGAGGGGAGGCTTATCCTTCTCAATTTTTTCATACAGCCACTAGCAGAATCTTCCACTGATAAGAAAGGCAATGATTCACTACTTTTCTCAAAAACGAGGGGAATGCACTTTCAGAAGTGCTAAGCACTACGGAATGCCTTTCTTCCAGTGCTATGTCATCTTTTCCTAAATCTGTACTTCCAAATATCTAAGTGTGTTTACTTAATCAGTTTCAAAACTCTGGCTACCAGTAGAATTGTTTTTGTGATTCAGAGTGTAACATTATTTACTCAAAATTCTGGCTGAAAATTAGTGCACAGATCATTCTAAAACACTCATGTTTAAAAGGAAGAAAATAAAACCTTTGAAACTTCTGTACTCTTCTGACCTTATTGTAGGATCAAGTCTAGAAGCTGCTGAACTTCCTGATTCTGATCCAGTAAAGCAATGAAGTGGATGCTTAATGAACTTGAGAGTTGTGCCATGGAGATCAATTTATCTGCTTCTCTAATTATTCTTATCACTTATGAATGCAAAACTGAAATCTGCCTAAATACAATGAGCTGGTAGTTCCTATAAAAATATACTTGGAAATGCCAGGCAGCACTGATCATGCTGCTGGTTCAAGGCATTTAAAACTGGCAATGCTAGCACGTGCCTCCTGAACTGCTGCACCAGTGTGCTTCAAACTTGTCTTCAGAGAGCATCTTTAGAGCTGGAAGTGCATTTACTCTCCCACGTTCTCTTTGTGCTAATTTTGAAACTAGCTGCAAGACCTGGCCTTCCTATCTATCTATAATGTGGATATTTGCCCTTTTTGCTGATCTGAGGTTGGCAAGTCATTGCACAAGTTCAAGCAAGAATCTGATGTTATCCCTGTTTTCTTCCTGCTGGTGCTTTGTGTGAACCCAAACTCAGGAGGAACTGTAATAAACAATCTCCTCCTCACATCACCACTTAGCTAACACAGATATAGATTTATAAGAGTCAATCATTTTTATTGCCTTATTTTTTTTTTCTGGGTTATATTTCTGCACTGTCCATTGAGAACCGTTGGGGCAATAAGAATTATTTTGGATATCAGATTTCATGGAGACTCCTTTTCTCTGGGCAATATTTTGGTTTCATAAGCTACTAAATTAATGAAGAAAAGGAGTTTGAATAAGTAATTGAAGAACTGTTTTTTACCTAAGGATATGTCTTCCAACCATTCTTCCAATTGCAGCCTTCTAGTGCTAGAGGATCTTCAAGATTTAGTGCAAGAATGAAATGTTTAATTAGTTCTTTAAATCAAAGAAGGGTTTGTGAACAGCAGTCTGTTTCATTCTCCTGTCAGTGACATGCCTTTCCCTGTGAATAGTGTATTTATCATGCATATTTTATAATCAAAACACTACTAAAAATAAGCATAAAATTATTATTTAGTATCTGCTTGTTGACTTTACAGAATCAAAAAAAGACTTTTCCAACTTTACTTCCAGAGAAATTAAGGGTCTAACAATAGAATGCTTTTTATTTTGTTTCTCATTAGAGAATATTACACAGTTAAACCTTGAAGTGTTTTATATGTAAGTAAATGATATATCCTTGAGCAGGAAAACTATGAAAAAAACCCTAACTTCATAATAAATCCACTTTTGATAGTCACATCAAAGTGCATGAACCAAAAAAAGAACCCAAATATCTAATGTGTTTTCTTTATTTTTTTCCAATGTTTTTTTAATGAGCTGTTTCATTTTTCTGTGGATAATGAAGCCTTGATCCTTTAAAAGAGAAAGGACGTGTCAAGAGTTTCAGGTGTCAAGTGGGAAGCGTTCATGTGTAGCACAGCAGTACAAGACTGAGTCAGAGAGCATGAGCTGTATAACTGAAATGGAATGAACTATAAAAAATAGCTCTTGTAAAGCCCTTATTTCTTTTTCCTTCTCTGTCATTAAAGCTCAGTTTAAGGTAACCAAGCTTTGTGTCCCATTACTCTCCTCATTGAAAGAAGAGTAATCAAGTTCAAGAAAAAAAAACTGGAGTTACCAATTTGAAAAATGCCATCCTGTCTACCCTTACAACTACTGTATTTCCCTCTTTTTGCTCATTTTTAACATTTGTTTTTACATTTCTTCCTCTTCAGTCATTCTCCTAATTGTATACCTCTGAAAATCTCTTGCTATTTTTCTTCTCCTTCCTTCCGCCTACTTGCTCTGTGTACATGTTGTGAATTTGTTCCCCATTTTCTATTTTGCATTCTTCATTGATAGCATTTCCAGGGAAAAGGAGCTTTCCAGCTATGCATCTCTGCTTGCCCCCAGCCTGCTTCTGCTCAGCTCTGAGGAGGTGATGGCTGGAGAAAGTTCCACGTGTGTAGCTTTTCTGCTCACACTGCCTGTGGTTTCCCATGCCTGGATCACAGGCGAGGTGCTTTGCTTCACTTGTGACTTTGGGAAACTGAAATGTTCAAACTGAAACAATAAGCACAGCAAGCCACTGTGGTGCCTGTACCTCTCATTCAGTCAGGATGGAGGATGCCCATGGAGGTGGCAGGCTGCTGCTGAGGGCCGAGGGGAGAGTGGACCACCTCACTCCAGAGAGCTGGTCCGTGGCCAACTTCTAGCTGGGAGCCTATTCCTGTAACACATAAGCAGAGGGTTTATTTGGCAGATGTTGATCTGGTGTCCAGTAGAATATTTGCTCCTTAGTGCTTGTGTCTGATTGCTTTCAGTTCTGCCATGGCATTTATGTCTAAGCCATGTCTTTTGGTTGAGAAGACCAAGTAGCATTCACTGTAAAGGGCAAAAAAACTCTTGGACAGAATTCCAAAGTCTACTGACATGCTTCCAGTTGCATCCCAATTACCAGGCTGCTGGAGCCCCCTTAATCCTGAGTTTTATCTTGCAAGTCAGGACTTGGTTTAAACTCTGTTGGAATCAATGGAAAGACTCACTTGCACTGCAGCATAAGGTAATTAAACCTATGATAAACAAAATTGCTATTCAAGTATACAACTGTTCTCTCTCTTTTCTGTCTGTGCTTCCTTTTGTCCATTGTTTCCTACACCATTTTCCCCTTCTATCCTGGAAATAAAGCTGCAGTAATCTGAAATGGGTGCTTGACTATCTGTTGTCTGCATAGAAAAAAAAGGAGGTGCATGTCAGACATCACTCTGGGGTTACAGAGGTAATTGCTGCTTTTCAAGTGACAAGTTCTCAAAGCCCAGTAATCTTTTCCACATCAGGGCTAAAACCTACAAACACACTTCATGCAGAAATACCTACATACTCCTTTCTTATTCTTCTAAGTGCTTCCCCTGGGTGCCTCTTTCTCCCTTGCCAAAAATACTGTCATTCATATCCTTGAAGCACTTCAGCTTTTAAGATGAAAATATTGAAGAGTGAAAATAAATTATTGGAGATTAATTTTGTGGAAGAAGGGAGAGTGTTCATGCAGGTCTATGCATAAAGAAAACACTGTACCACAGGCTTGCTGAAAACAGGCTTTTATTATTATTTTTTTCCCTTAGGCAAATATTATGCTATGCCATTCTGTGTATAGTAGGTGAGGGAGAAAGAATCAGAAAGGTGGAGCCATTATCCAACTATTGTGCATGATCACAAGGGTAGTGTTTATCAAGTCAAACCAGAAATCAGATGTCTCTAGGTGATATTCAAGTTAGCAAGTTAAACAAAGTATTATCTTTTGTTATCAGTACGGCTGGTTGTTGAGAACCTGTATTAGTAAACATCTAATGTTGCAATAAAGTAAAAGGCATCTTTGGCAGAAATTATAAGCAATGAAGCTGTAACAGTAAAAAATTGTAGCTGTATATTTTACTGTTTTGCGTTATATAATAGTATTGAACTGAGACTGCAAGAGGGTGAGGATGAAATTAAATGAGTCATTGTTAAAAATAGGATGTGGGATTGAATTAAATGTTGAATGTGCTGGGCAGCTGAATAGAGGATGAGATTTGCAGTGAGAAATAGACAGTGTCTACACTATATAAATGGTGATTACTATGTAAACACATGGTGACTAGGGACAAGAGAGGGACTGCGGAGGCAAGAAAGGCATCTGACTAGTCCAGTGATAGGCGTTTCCTCCCAGGCAGGGAGATGAGGCACAAGGGTTTTTAGTCTTTATGTTGAATACCATGAGTAGCAAGTGGGGGACTGACTGTAAAAGCCAAGTGGAAATAGCAAAAGTAAAAATCAGCTATTTAGGTATATATAGAAAATCATGTGCTCAGCTTGGTTTTATGTCTGGTTAAAATGGGATTTCTCCCATGGCTAAGGGGATGCAGTAGTTCAGTTCATAGGGTGAAGGAAGAAGTGATCACTTTTAATGATAAAGGTGGCAGAAATTGTGACCTCTGGCTATTACTGGCAACACAATGCTTCAGCCAGTAGACTAGAAGGCCTCTAGCCTGATTCAGCACACCAAAATTTAAGTTATGTTCCTACACAGTTTAAAGGTGTTGAGCTTAAGCAGTGGTTCACCTGCTTGTCACTGTCATCCATATGGCTTAAAAAAACTCCTTGCTGAACATTTTTGTTAGAGTAGAGTAGCTACTAGTAACTGTGTTGGATGAGTGAACTTTAGAATAAAAGAATGATGCATTATGCTGATATTGTGTGGGCATCTAAGTCCTCAGTTTGGTTTAGATACTGTAGGGAAAAAAAATCACATTTCTCTAAGCTTATTTTCTATCCTAATTTTGGGGATGGTTGACATTAAAAAGCAAGTTTTTTTAAAAACTAAAACAAACCAGCAGATGATGTGCTGGTCACCGTGGAAACCAGGCTTTTGATGAAGAGGTTGTATATTTGGTAATACTTTGTACTGAGTTCTGATTACAACAAAAATCTACATTTTTTTAAAATTCTTTAACATCTTCTTCTGCTCCACAGTTTACTTTTCAAAAGATAGAAAGGAAGAAGCTGCAAAATAAGATATTTGCTTTTAAAGTACAGAAAATTTCCTATTTCAGCAAAATAGGAATCCATTTTACTGAAACAAGGTTTTTATGTGAGGCTAGAACATGCAAATGGAAGTGATGGCAAAGGCATTCAAGGCTTAACAACTCTTTGGACATGCATCAAGCTTAAAGGCCAATTGCTTCAAAGAATATGTCCAAAATTCAGTGAATAAGGCAGTGCCTAAAACCGGACATTTGCAGAAATAATGCTTCTGCATTCCTAGACACCCAGACATCCAGCACAGTCTCATGATCTCAGTGAAGTTATTCATGCACACTGTGGGCTTAGTCCAGAAACACAATCTTGTATAATTTAGCAACCCTGCATTTTGTGCTGTGTTAAATGCCTTTATTAAAAATATTATTGAATTTTTTCAGTTGAGCTCAGATATATGAATCAGGCAATGAATATTTGAAAGCTGAACCAGAAGAACTTGTAGTGACTGAATAAAAATGGTTTTACACATGAATCTTGGGATTGACTGATGTATTGACTGCTTCTGAGACACTTCAGAATAACATCATGTAAGGTCATCTTCACAGGAGTGGGAAATTCTCATTTAATGGGCTTATGTATGTGGGAGAACTGATTCAGGACTGAGGTAGTTTCAGTGCATATTTTCAGATGCAGTCGTTATATCGTCCTAAGACTCACAAGCAAGAGATAATGCTCCTGCATCATGAACACACTATTCATTCTTATTTTGAGCAACTTAACTGAATACTAAAATAATAATAAAACCAACTGTGAAAATAATTAAATCTAAATTTTCATACACATAAATGTAACTGGTAGTATATTTTTCTTTAAATAAGGAATTTTTATTATAAACTATTATTCCTTTACCAAATTTTATTTAATTTATATATTAACTATTTGTACTATAGTTTTAATATTATGCTCTACTAATTTTAATTTATTATAATATCTTTTAGTGTATTATTTCCTGGTCAGGTGATAATATTTCTGATCAGAACTGCATCTACATTCACTATATCTTGTGGACTTTCAAAGTCTCATCTTCCTTCTTTAGCTATGGAAAGTACTCCAAGGTTTTGCCACGTTACTCTTGAAGTTGACAGGGTCTGTTGAGGTTCTGTAGAATGACTTGCCCCTGTGACCTCTATCTCAAGAGTAATCAGACACATTTTTGCTTTTATTGATAGAACCTTTTTTTAGTGGAAGACTATAGAACCTTGTTTCCTAATTCTTCAAAATATAGCATATATGGAGGAGAGTTTGGCTCAGAGGAAAAAAGCCTCTTTTTTTCTTTCAGGCATACTGTTGACAAATTTTCTTTGGCAACTGAGGAGACTTGACATAGACTGGAAGGTCTTAGTAGAAGTATTTTTTCTTAATATTGTTTTACATTGATTTAGATTTTGAAGAAACTTAGCAATGCATAACACTTCAAGTGTGTCAGTGTCTAGAAATTGTTTGCATACATGATTAGTTGCAGTTTTGATATTTTGGTATTTCATTTAAAAATATGATTCATTCTTGTTTCAACATTTATATGACAAATAAATATTTGACTCTGCAGATCCTGTGCATGGCTGTCTTTCAAAAATAAAAAAATCCCTCCAGCTCTGTATGCAGTAGTTTGCTTTTCAAAAGTATTTGTTTTGTTGCATATAAGACACTGATTTTTGTGTTAAATTCTTACATTTCTTTCAATCTGTTCCTTGCTTATACAAGGTAAAAAAGCTCCTGCTTAATAAATCTAGTATTTTCTATGGTGGTGACAAATATATAAATTTAATAAGCTGGGCTAATTTTCTATATTAATATATCTTTATGCAGAGCACTTCTGGAAAAATTAAATAGTTAATCAATGTAAATGTGTTAGTAAACCAGTCTGAAAATACTAATATCTGATTATTCACATTTACATTACTTTAGGTTATTTAAATAGTTGGTTTTACTTCTGTAACTGAATTAAAACATAGGCATATTTTTAAGGTCTAGACCTTCCAGTCAGTCCTCTGTAAAGGCCTTCCATTTTCCAAGAGGACAAGCTAATTAATCATAAATTCTGCTGGGACCATGATAGATGACCTAGCAAAATATTTAAGCTAATGTGTATATTTTAGCATGCAAGCAATTTTTTGACTTTAGTGGTTCTTTCATGAGCTTTAGGTTTGACATTCAAGTGTTTTGACCAGTTAAGTCTCGAATGCTCAGGATGCTTGATGCCACTCCAGCAACAGGATTTGGCTCTCTGTGCACCTCGGAGTGCACCTTTGCTAGTTGTAAGGAAACTTGCCACTTGGAGTCTTCTGGGAGGTTTTCTTTATAAAACTGCTTTGGCAGCTGAAGTAATAAAAGAATTTAGTCTGCATTGAAATAGAAACAAAGTCCTTTCAGTAATTCCACAACTTTTTGCCAAGAGGTTGGACTTAACAGTCTCATGCATTTATTCTTGAGAAGCGTCGACATTCTGCATTGTTGCTGCAGAAACACATGTGCTTAAAAATCTTCAAGTCTTCTGATGATTGACATCCACTTTGAAGCTTCAGAAGGTTTTTCCCTCTTCATTTTATTTTATAACAATTTTCAGCTGAGAAACTCTGTGGTTGACTCCACTGTGTGCGAAGGCAGGTGTGCTGAGGAAGTTAGTCTCTACTATGAGTACAGATTTCTCTGAACTGGGAGTCAAAGGGACACCTGGAAAGCTTCTTTTACAGGCCAGATCTGTCTCCTATGGTTTTTTCTGCAATGTGGTTGATCCCAGTGGAGGGCTGAAAGCAGACTGAAAATGGAAATATTTGTAAGGTAAGCATGCAACAAATATTCCAGATGGTTTGTTATTTATCAAAAAGTGAGATGGTCCTGAGAGGACTGAAAATACCTCAAAAGTTACTTAAGCTTGGAGAAATGTATTAGAGAGCATGATGGCACTCTGTGATCAGAGGGCCTGGAGGGCCAAGAGGGACCTCACTATTGCAAATTGATATTCTAGAATCTGGGCATAAAACTTGGGAAATGGCAGCTCTACTTGTAAAAGAAAAAGAAGCCAGGAGTGGCTTTGCTGCTTGTTAAAAAGCAGATGAGAACAAAAGAAGGTCAGGAAGCTGCCAATAAATGTGGATATGGGAGCTGGGAGGCTCTGCTTGGGCAGGAGGAAAGTGGTTGATTCAGCAGCCCCTGGAATGCCCACAGGGCTCAGCTCTGGGGAAATGCAGCTGTCCCATTTCTTTCCCCCTACAGCAATAAAGGTGTGTCAGGAGTTTCAAGTGATAGCTCAGGGAAGGTTCTGTCATCTTATAAAATAGGTTTTGGTTCTTTTGTTCTCCTCTGCAACTTTGTCATCAGAAACCAGCTTTTGGCTCTGACAGAATAAAATTGTACTGCTTTCACCTTTTGAATCTCATTATTAAGAATGAATCCCGATGAAGCTGGCAAACTTCATGTACGTTACTCTTCCAATTACAGTCAGTATGTATAGGCAGCCACTTGGGAGATAGAAAGGACACCTTCTGCCAAGCTGCAAGGACAGTTTAAGGACTGGTATCATGAGAGACCAAGTTACAGGGAGAAATCTTCCTGTCTGGAAGACATTAGTGTGTCCTTACAAGCAGAGGTTGTGCAAAATCAGCTCAATCCTTGCTTGGGTGCCTCATGTCATGTTTGAAAAGGGTGGTGTGGAAGCTGAAATTGGTTTGCTTCCACGCTGGTCTGTTGAGAGGATTTGATTTTTGCACTGAGGATTCACTTTTGCTGTTCTGGCACAACCATTGGGTTTGTGGTTTGCAGCCCCTTTCCCCTTGGGAATGTGCTGCTGCCTCAGCAGAGCTGCCATGGGGGCAGACATGGCAGCATGGACTGTGCAGGAGAAGGAGCAGCAGTGCTTTTTGAGGTGACCTGAACCTGGCACTGCTGTGATGGAAGCTGCAGGCTGACCCATGACAGTCTCCTTCAGCTCACTCCCCCACCTGTCCAGACAAAAGCACACTGCTGGATGCAAGCTCATGCAAGGGCAGAGAGCTCAGCTCAGCCACAGAGCAGAACATGGACACTGGGCTCTGCCTGTGGTGCTCATGGTGGTGGTCTCCCAGTCACCTTCCTCCCTGACCTGACTCGGTGTTGGCAGGTTGTTCTGTCATTGCTTTGGTCAGATCTCTGCTGGGA
Organism: Motacilla alba alba; assembly: GCF_015832195.1. Lineage (NCBI taxonomy): Eukaryota > Metazoa > Chordata > Aves > Passeriformes > Motacillidae > Motacilla > Motacilla alba. The sequence continues at coordinate 46,114,930 of NC_052031.1, forward strand.
CAAGAAAGCTGAGGTGTTTTATCAAGGAATTTATCACCTGATCTAGCTCTCTGAAGGGGAAACCAAGGGTAAATTGAAAGATACAGGGGAGCAAAACCCATCTCACTTTCTGGCAGTCCACTTTAGTGGCAGCAATGGGGACAGCCTGACCCCACATTGTCCTGGGGACATATGAAATCATAAATGTAAGGGTTTTTTTCTGACTTTAACTGTACACTGAGTTTTATTCCCTGTAAACTAAACAATTTTTTTCCTGAGTTTATGGCTCTGAGACTAATGGTTCTGCTGCATTATGGAAATTCAACAAAATCTTCCTTTCTGAGCCCCAGGCAACAAAATGACAGAAATGTGAGGAGGGAAGGTGAAAGGAGAGAAAAAAAAGAGCTTTATAGCAAAAGTTGATATTAATAATTTGTTTCCTTTATTTTCTGCATATCATAGATTATTTTAGCCAATTGATCAGTCTCATTTGGTGTTCCATACTTGTAGGTGAAAAATTATCTCTTTTTTGGCTTGTCATTACCTCTTGCTCTACAGCTACTTGTGGTGATCATATTTTGTTAAGTCACTTTCTTCCTGATGGCCTTTGTTTAGTGTGGAAATGGCGATTAATCTGAATAACCAAAGAGTTACTTCTTTCAGGGCCACAATAGCACTCAAATCCCAGCCCTTATATATACAAACGAGGGGGGGAAAAAGCAACATTTGAAAATTGCTGTTCTGAATCTGTGGCTCTAGGAAGCGTGGATCATGGCAAAAGGTCAATATGGAGAATTTTTTTATTTTAAAGAGCCTTTCTCAGGTGACAACAGGAAAAGAGAACCAGAGCATGACTGCATGCAAAACCTACTCCTGCTTTCAGGAGTGTCTTCAAATACTGTTTTACCTCAGGTGATAGTAATATTTAAGTTAAAAAAAACATAATAATAAATGGAAGTTAATACTTCCATGTGTGCACTGGTCATTCATCATTCTTTGATACTATTGGGGAGGCCGAGTGTGTACCACAATAAGCAAGCAGTGTTTGTTTGGCTTGTATTTCTAGCCTCTCTTGCCTAATTACTTCTTGTACTTTGCACAGGACATTCCCCCCACAGCGTGCATGGGAAGCTGCAGATGGAGTGTTGTGATGTATCATTAGTGCCAGCTGGACACTGCTGCTTGCATGATGCTTTAACAGCAGAGTAATGAGCACCTAGGTCAGCAATCTGTCCATCCAGTCTTAGTTTCATGTCATAGCAGCAGTTATCAAACTCTAAGCAACACAACAGCTTTTTCCACCAGAGATATTCAAGTCCCTTGAATCTTCTTTCCTTGCATATAATTTATGGGGGTCTCAGACAACTCTTGCTTAAGACCTAAAGCAACATTAGATCGAGATATCAATATCAAGTCTTTGTAAGCCCTTACAGGAACAGCTTTTTTTGGTTTACATGTGGATTTTCTTCATGAATCTTTCTGTTGAACTGTGTAGGACTTGGTGCTTCTTCTGTTTTCCAGGGCTGGCACATCAATGTGTAGGTGTCTTCCATTTTGCCAACAAGCACTGCTTCCTTTTCTTCACTACAAAGGAGAAAGCACTCAGAGTGGGTGAAATATTTTTAAAATAAATATAACAGCAGTTACAATGAAAATAATAAAAAAATAGTAAATTATAAGTGCTCCTCTAGAAAAAATTTGGATGCGTGTGTATGCAGAGAAGAAATGAACAGTGAACACAGATCAAATCTAGTAAATGGTCTTACTCAAGCAGAACTGTTGCAATGTCAGCGCCTTTTTTCTTCTCATGCTTTCAGACTCGGGCTTTCCACTTGGGAAACACTGATATTTCCCAAACTTTTGGTATTTTGGGTGCTTTATTCTCCCTAGATTAGAAGTTAGACATGTGACAGCTCTCTCAAAACTTGCAAGGCTAGTTCTCTGTGTCTAAGCAGAAGATCTGTGGTTATGTGTAGGAGTTATTGTACTCCACCATTGGCTTCTAGGTGTCCTGAGGTTACTAATTTCCCACTGAGCTTCTATTATAAGTGTTGAAGTTGGATGGCAGAGCACAGTGTTACACTACAGAGAGACTACTAGTCTCTCTTACAAAAATATCCTTTTAAATTTTGAAAAACAATTTTGAAATTCAAGGGTTTTTTCCGTTTTTTCACATTAAAAAAAGAATTGCATCTAAATTGACAGGGAGGGGAGGAAATCAATACAAGGGTTTCATAAGGCAAGACCTAAATAAAGCATTTCTGCCAGCTTCAGTCAAAATAGCTTACACTGTCCCATAAAGATTCTTCACTTAACTAAGCCAGAAGAATCTGTAAAAATATTGGAGAAAACCTTTGTCTTCTTGTCCTCACTATAACTCACTCTTCAGTTTATCTGCCAAGCTAAAGAAACTGATGTGCTGATATTTTTAGGCTCTTTCTACACTGGAGAATCAACAGTGGTCTGAAAATATTGTGTATTTTAGTTCACAGGTTTTGTGTATCACCATATGATACAGGGATAGTAATCAGGAAATACACACGAAATACTGAGTTATCACAAATGGATACTAATTTTCTTGCATTTTGTCAATTGCATTAGGTCCTAAGTGCCACATGGTGAGATTTATTTCTTGGTGGGATCCCAGTTCTTTTGAGCTCCCTTTATAAGGCATTTTACAGGGGGATACAAGCCGTTATTAAAAGGTTGTTTTGAATTACTGTTGTCTGTTGCTGGCAGTATTTATGAATGTGTCCTGAAGAGATGCGTTTACAAGTATAGTTTCAGTTATATACACTACTTAAGGATTTCTTTCTTCATTTCCTCTTGGTTTTGGTATTGTAGAGATCCAATACAATTATTAATGGTTGGATTTCTGCCATGAAAACCTGGAAAGCTCAAATAAATAATCAGTTTTGTGGTTATTTTATTTTTGTTTTATACCCAAAAATTTAATGGTTGAATGCCTGAAAATGGTCTGTGCTTCTGAATGAGCTGAAATACTGAACCAGCTAATTAGATAGTAAGTTAATTTAAAAAATAAGTTCACTTTCTCAAAGAGCACTTAATGATCCCATTACTATTTTTAAGATTCACTTAGAATATTTCTGTAGAAGAAAAACTCCTTTAAACTTCAATAGAGGAGTCTAAGATACGGGGAACTCACTCCAGCCTTGGTAGGTGTGGTGGTATTTAAAAGGTCAGCATCACATGGAGTCACTTTCAGTCTGATCAGCCAACTTTTGAAACTTCTCAGTGTGAGATCTTTTATGTCGGTCCTTGCTGGGAGAAAGAACGCAGTATAAAAATCTCTTTTTTTCTTGGCTCTGCCTGAAACACCTGTTAAAGGAATTCAGGCTCTTTGATTATGATGTGCATATGTGTGTGTATATTCACCAGTGGATATTATTATTATTATTTAATGGTTATTACTGACAGTTTTGCTGCTGTTTGTTTCTATTTGAGAGATTTGCTTGGCTGATTGTTCTTGAGGTTTGGTATGGTGTTTTAGAGTTGTACAGTAATTTAGGTTAGAAGGCATCTTCAAATAATCTTGTCCAGTTCCTATATCAGGAACAGCTTAGATTAGTTCAGATTTTTGTTGTTTCAAAAGAGATTCATTCCTACTCTTTAATAAAGGAATGGTAAACCTCAAATCAGAAATTAATAAAATACTTTGTCTCTTCACAGAGATCATGCATTTTAAATTATTCTGTTTTAATTTAAATTATTCTTTATTTAAACCTCTTGAAGATCAGCAGTGAACGTGTCAAGTGTTTAAATGCTCAGCAACACTCTCTGCTATTGTAAGCTCTCAAATGTTTGTCACGTGTGCATGCATCATGTTGGGGTGTCTGACCCTAAAGGCCCCTCAAACTTCAGCAGCCTATTCATGACATGTAATGCTTTTCCCCACATTCCCGTGCTACATTCCTAATGTTTGGTTTGCAAATCCTCTCACCATCTAATTTACAAATTGTACTAGAAGTAGGTCTGGATGCAGCTATGAAATAATGTCACTGAATCAGCAGTACACCTGGATACAGGGCACAAATTAGCAGAGGATGCTCTGCTGGGGCAGCTTTGATCACATACCTGTGCTGGGTCCTCCCTTCCTGCTTCAGCACTAACTTCAGGTCATGTTTTTCTTCCATGAAGTTGAAGGATTAGTATATGGTCACCTGCAATTTGACTAAAGGTCTGACACAGCTTTAAGACACCTGCTTTAAGAGAGGGCTGGAAAGCCCTTTTAAGTGTCTGGGGCCTGTCTGCTCCTGCAAGGTGGCCCCCTGCTTTCTAGATGTCATCTTTCCCCTTATTCCTCTCAGGACCTCAGCATCTCAGCCTCTCCATGCTGTGTGACCTGATGTAACCTGCCTGTCTCCTTGCAGGTTAGAAAAGTCCTACCAACCCCTCTCTAGTCTATAGTCTGAAAGGGAACTGTGTGATCCATATGTAAAGAATGAAAAAAAATATTTTTTTAATTTATTTTTTTTTTACTTGTTGTGTTAAAGGCTTGTTGTTATTTCTGAATTTTCACCAACTTTTTTATTTCACCGTCTTCTACTGCTGGTAGTTCAGTGCTTAAAAACTTTCATATAGGTAGTTTTCTTTGCACTATCATAAAACTTGTTTTGCTGTTATGAGTTTAATTTACTTAGTTAAGGGAATATTCTGTACCATTAAATTACAATCTGTTAACTGCTTCATATGTCATGACACTTGTTTCTTCTTAGGGTGCATTGTACAAAATACATTTAATATGGAGCTATTATTAGAAGTAGCATTACTGATTTTTAAAAAGTTTTAAAATATTTAATAATTGAATATTTAATATTTTTCCCTTTTTTGAAGAACAACTTTAAATCAAAACTTCCATTTTCTGGTCTATGTATGATTACAACTTATACCTACAAGCTTGGGTTTCAAACAGCAATTGATTTGCTAGAGTCCTCTTGAAGTTTCTTTAACAAAACCTGTTCTTTATGCTTTAAGAAATACTACCTGTCTATAATTTTCTTACTTGATTTATGGAAAGTCTTATTGTCAGGTCCTGAGTTGGAAACAAACAATATTGTAGATATTGGAACTGGTAATGGTGTTCTTGGTATGAGTTGTGTCCCTCAGCTACCTCTGTATGGCATTGATTTTACTGTCCCTTTAGGAAGGAGGAGAGAAGGTGGGGAGAACATTCTCATTGTCTCTTTGTGCCTAAATTGTAGAATTTTGAAGTGTTTTGATGTGGATCTTTTTGGTTTTTGTTTTTGGGGTTTTTTTTCTTTTTTATTTTTTTGACAAAATGTGGGTACATAAGGCACATGTGAGAACATGGATAACCGCAGTGAAACTCTTTCTCTCAGATAAAACATCCAGGAAAATTCTCCATAAGTGAAAAACAATCTCTAAATAGCATCTTGCTACTATTCCCTAGATAAATTCCTTTTAGATAAAGTCTCTGGAATGCAGACAAGGCTATTACTGATTTTTCATCTAAAAGATGGCTAAGAGGCATAGGTTTGGGGGAGTTTTTTGAGGTTTTGGAGGTTTTTTATTAACAACTTTTCTGCCAGGGGGTTTGGCTTTACCATTGAAAGCTTGTTTGTTGTGAGCTTTTTTTTAATTGTTACAGCAAAAGTCTTTGGAGCTCTCTGACCAGAATGAAAGATGCCCCAGTGAGCAGCAGCCGTTTGTCTCCACGCAGTCTCGTCAGCTCTGTACTGCTTCCCACCTGCATCAGATTTCAACTTACACTGCAGAAATGGAAGTCCCCCTAGATGATTACTTATTCTCTTTTCCTCTGTCTTGATATTTTTAGTATTTCAGAAATGGCTGCATGGATTTTTTTTCTTTTTAATGGTCACTTTGATTTTGCTGAACTAACATCTTTTTCTTGAAGTCCATTGTACTTTTTAGCTTCCTTTCCATATGCATGTGTTGTTCAGAACCTCCCTTATGCAATTTCAAATTATGTAGCAGCAACATGAGCAAAAGCTTTGGACCACCCACTTTTCTTGAAAAAGAGATTAATAAAATTTCTACTTGAATTTACATTGATAATTCTTGTTTCATGGCTAAGAAATTTGAAAAATGAAATCACTTTTTTATAATTATGATTTTTTAAATTTATTTGGAAGTCATTTAAGAACATTTTATGTTTTCCAGGGAAATGATATTTTGAAGAATGAAGTTTTAACAATAAAATGATATTAATTTCATAGCTGTAAAATAAAAAGGAGAAAATAGAAAAAAATTGCTGTATTGACAGTCATGAATATTAATGCATGTTTAATTCAGTAGAAAATAAATAAGGTTTCTCTTATAACTGGAAATAACAGTATGTTAGGAATTGATTTTTTACTCAAAATATGTTGGTCTGTTAGAGCTCTGATATAGAAAAGCAGAATTTTCCATGACAATGTTACAGCAGAAATATTCAGTAAATATTTCTGCTCTGTATTTAAGGAGAAAACTGATATCATAACCTGAAATACTTCATTTCAATACTCACTCAATAGTTTCTAATTGGAAACCACACATTATTTTAGAATAAGAAGAAAGATAGCTTCTTTTATAGTAATTTAAAAGAATTGTTTAAATTCCCAATTGAGCTAAAAAAAGTCCTGAAAAATAACAAAGGAGCCGTGTGACAGAGGAAAAGATCAGAAAACATCTACATTTACCAATATGACAACTAAGCAGGGATTTTTGCCAATTCTCAATAGATCAATATAGAGGTTAAAAAGCTGATAACTGGAAGCACTTCAATTTAATGCATAATAAAAATAGAAAAATCAGAAAGTTGAAGGATGTTCAAGTTGAGCAGTACCAAGAGCTGATTTTCCTAAGTCACTTTCAGGCAAGATAAAGTTAGCAGAAAGTTGTTGCTCTCATCACCCTCCTCAACACCAGGCATGGCATCTGAGCTTGGGAACACTCACAGGTGTCAAGTAATAATCTTTCTGTTAGCATTCCAGTTGAAAGCTTACTGCACAGTTTAAATGTATTTTCTTCTGCTGCTTCCTTCTTTTCTCATGTTTGCTCCTATATTGGCTATATTTTTAATTTTGGTTACCTGTGCTATATGGTTACCTGGTTATATGTGTTATTATCTGTATATATCTTAGTGCATTGGTTGGAAATGATAATTGCCCTCATTTATCATTTGCTCTTTTGATCTGCCTTCACCTGTGCCTACTCCCTCTTGAGCAGATCTCATGTTTTTGTGGCTAATTATGTTTATGAAAAGAGAAGAATGAATATAACGCATGTCCTGTTGGCGGTATGAAATCAGCTAATTAAAACCTAAAAAAAATGTAAGAAAGTAATGGGCCTTCCAATGTCCTGTCATAAGAGGGGAAAAAATTTATGAAAAAACCTAAAACCAAGCCAAAACAAAAGAGAAAAAACAACCACACAGAAAGGTAACATTTTCTGAGCAATATGGCATGACAGCCTAGTGTTCTGGTATTGTTGCTACTGGAATTTATATGTTCTTGCACTATTTACCTTTCAAGCATTTTGGAACAGATTAGTTGTATTGGCCTTTAGATTTTTATTCTGTGCTTCAAGACGTAGAAGCTGTAATTTACTATTTTTTTAAAATGTTGTTTTTGTTGTTAGGCCTCCTCTTTCCCTGACAGGCTTATGTGGTTACCTGGTGTGATCTACAAGTACCTGATACTGATCAAGTAATGTGGGTACCACTGCTGGAAATGCTTTGATGTCTGTTTTCCCCATGCTCCCCCCTCACATTACATGGCCTTTTCATCTTTTGAAATGTGAATATCAGATGTATGATATTCATGATTACTTTGTGATACAGCAAAAATTCAGGCCTGACTGTTCTAAAAATGTTTTGAAAAGGTAAGCATCTAACTTTTTCTACTGGCAGAGTGTCAACTTTAAGTAAACACAAATTTCCACACCGCATTTATGTTTCTTCCACCTTGGACTGCATTGTGAGCAGGATCAGAATAATTTCTCCCCCATAGTCAAATGCAGCCACTTGTATCTTAGAATCAGGAACATCCCTTGTAAATTATAGTGCTTGGCAGCTTTAACTCTGACTGCATTGCTTTACTGTGTGATTCAGTTCAATGGCTTAAATACCATAGGAATATTTCTCCCCAGATGCTGGATATCATTGTTGAAAATTAAGTAGAGGTCTGGGGCTTTATTTAATCTTTTTGGGGTTTTTTTGTATTTTTTTTTTTTTTTAGCGTCAAATAGTATGGTAGAAAGCAGCAAAACATTTAATCCAGTTGTCATCTTGACAGGTGCAAGGAGAGGAACTTTACTCATGTATTTTCTGTGGGTTTGATGCTGTCCGGGGTCTGTGATGATGTCATGTCAAAACCAGCACTGGCTCTAACAGGGCCACTCACAACAATGGGACAACGCTGTAAAATCTCTTACAGACTTCTTTTTCCTTCAAAAACATAGCTTTGCAGAGGAAGCAACGATTAGTGTATGTTTTATACGGGGAAGGTGCCGGGTAATAAAATTACAAGGTAAATGACGCTGATATTCGAACCTCCAAACTTTTCTTGCCTCTGTAGGACTGCAGAGACGTAGCAAGCCGCCTGTCAGAGCAGCAGCCAGAGAAGCCTGTGCCTGTCTGGGCGCTGCTGCTCGGAGGAGCAGGCACAGAGCTCGAAGGCTCTTCTTTGCCTGTGGGTGCAGAAATCCCCGCGGGGGCTGCGGGGCCCCGGAGCCCCTCAGTGATGCCGGGCAAGGCAGGACCGTGCCGGCAGCTGTCGCGCCGGGCTGCCCTGCCTTGGACAACTGTCACGCTGCCAGCCGGCCCTCAGGTCCTCTGATTGGGTGCTCCCGGCGACTGATTACAAATGCTGCTGCCGCTTCTGTGATCCTTTCCACTCGGAGGAGAAACCTCTTATCCCCACCCCCAAGCCCACCTCTAGGATGTAAGTAACGGGGAGAAGATGAGGATGACAACAGTGCGGTGTGAGTGACTGGAAATCCAGCAGCCTGGTTTAGCTGCAGTGTTATGTAGGAGTCGTCTTCAGACTTCTTACCTTTGGTTTTTCGGCACAAACTGCTTGCAGGTTTTCGAAGGCTGTGGAAGGACTTACCGTTTGTGTGTTAGTGCTTTCTGTGTGTCAGCATATTACCTTGTTTTTCCCCTGGACAGCTGTGTTCAGAGCTTCATGTGGGAATCTTTCTACTGAAGAGAGATAAAAAGGATCCTTAATCTGTTTCTCTTTGGATCTTTCTATTTTTATGGTAAGTGCCAGCATATATTGGCTGAGCGTAGCTTCTTTGCTGCAGTGCTCTTGCTCTCTCCCTCTCTCCCTCTCCCTCCCCCTTCCCCATCTGTTTTTCTCCCCCGGTAGTCTTAGATAAGTCTCGTGACCTTCACTTAATATCTAGTCATAATTTTCAGCGTCTTCACAGCAGATACTGGCTAAGCAAAACACAAGTTTTCTCTTTATTTTGCTCTTTGCCTCCTCTCACCCGCAGCTCTGAAGTATTGACTGCAAGCTGAGGGCTGCCTCTTTGTCCTTGAAACGGGAGGCTTGAGCATTGCTCCCGATTGCCTGTGGCAGCAATGGGATACGCTTCTGGGCAGCTGGAAGAGAGACTGGCTAAAGGTGACAGACCCGCTTCTCTAGGTCTGTACCCTCGCACTGAGGGCACAGATGTCCCCTGCTTGACCAGCCACCTAGAAAACTCTGAAGCCCCTCTGTGTTCAAGTGTGAGCACACATGTGGTTTGAGCCAGTATTTGCTGTCCTTGGCATGGGACAGATGGGCTCTTTCAGCATTTTCTATATAAGCCCATGTCATCAGGTGTTTTCAAGTTGGCCCTTTTGCATCTTACAAGCACAGACTAGCTGGGACAAGAAGTTACAGAATAGGCAACCTAATAGCCCTCATCCCTATCTAGTCCTTACTGTTGCAAATTCTTAGCTTTTTGAATTGCTTTTACATCTCTGCAGTAGAAAAAAAGTGCTTTTAAATGTCTGAAAATCTGTTCTGGCTTAATTTGTGCTCTAAGCTATTTTAACAACTCTGCTTTTATAAATAGGAAAGGTTGTTATTTAGACCATAGTAAACTGTACCCTTAGTTTTGGTTGGTTTTTTTTTTCTTTTTTTTTCTTTTTTTTTTGTTTGTTGTTTTTTGTTTGTTTGTTTGTTTGTTTTTCTTTTCTTGTTTGTTGCACGAGTTTTGAAGTAAAGCAAATATACAGTTTCTGGTAGATAGATATTTTCCTTTGCTTTTGGTATGAGAGAACTATTTCTTTTAGCTTAAATGTGCTTCACGCTGTGGATTCATTATGTGGGTTGACTATGCATAGCCCTTACACACTGCAGGAATAATAAAAACTCTGCTACATCTTCAAAGGTCCACTGAAGGCATAGATATAACACTGGCTCAAACTTGTCACAGGGTGGTCTGACTTCAAGCAGAGCAAAGAGGAGATGTTGTTTTACTGAGGTAGGATAAGCATAAAGCTTTTATTCTGTCTCTGCTTTGCCTTTTCTGGGTTTAACAAGAGATATGCTGGTGTCTGGGAATACTTTTCTTGGTTAAATGTAGCTTACATTGTGACTTAATAAAACTATTTTGTTCCTGATTTATCCCGTATTTCAGAGAGTTTTGCTTCACATGAGCTGATCAGTTGAATAGAGTTTGTGTACCTCCTTTTGCCCCCCTAAAGAATAAAAACTTTAGAACACTGCTGTTATTTTCAATACCCTAATTTCTTTTCTGTACTTGGGTGTAATGTCCCATTGTATTGATAAGCATGTGTGTGTGTGGTGTGGGAGGGGGAACCCCAGGTTAGACAAGAGGCACTGGGAGAAGGAGGAGGCTTACCCAGATCTGCAGGTAGAGGACTTCATGGTGCAGTGAGGTACCTGCTGCATTGCCCTCAGAACAAGCAGCAATGGCCAGCACGTAGCCCAGATCTCAGTGCTCTGAGTCATCCCCCCCAATCAGATCTTGTGTTTTGGCATCATGAAGAACCCACTGGTGCAGTTGATCCTGAGCCTGGTTTCCCTTCTCACTGATACAGTGAGGATGTGCTGCAAATCTCCTACTCTGGTAGGGAACAGGCCAGTTTTGGCAATTGTGCAGCTCAAGGAACTGCCTAAAAACATTTACCTCTAGAGCAGCCTTCCCCACTCTCTCCTACAGAAAGGCTTTGACACTATGACTGCTCTATGTGTTACTTAACTCTTTTATATCAGTAATGAAGGTGCCTGAGTTTGTTCTCTTCCAGTTTCAGAGAGTGCTGACACTATGACAGCAGAAAAGAAACTTTTTGCTGTGGAAGATATGAAGGGCTCCTGGTAACACACACAGAGAAGCAGTCCTGAGACCCTGCACAACCTGCAGGTTGTGATATTGCCTTGGAGGAATTAGGCTTAGGCTTTTCTAGATTAAATGTAAAAAGTAATTTTGTGCATGCATTTGAACTTGGAGTTTTTTACCATTTTCCCCATATAAAATCATTGTAAACCTAAAAAACAAGCAGTTTTGCAAAATGCATGCACCACTTAAAATATCCTGAAGACCTCACAGTTAATTACAGAACTACATACTATTATGTTTTAAAATATTATTGTAAATTCAGATATTCCTATGTCCTAAAATAATCTACATTCCTACCCAAAAATTTATCAGAAGTGTGGTTGTCACTCAAAAATTACTAATGATAAATAAAATAATCTTGTAAAAGCTAATTTTGAACATAAGTGCATAATCATATCTGTCTTTTCCAATAAAAGTTTAAAAGCCAAAGTGCATAATGTAATGTGCTTTTGCAATAACCTTGAGGCAAAAGGATGAGAGGAAAATGATCCTGAAGTATTTTCTCCAGTTTAAACTATATGAGCTCGCAATGGGATATTTGCATTTGGAATCTAACATCTCTGTACTGCAACAGAAAAGTCTATGCATCTAAAATCCTTGCCAGCACATCTTGTTGCAGGCTAAAGGCTTGAGAAATAAAGATTCAATCCTCTGTAACAGTCTTGAGAGGTATAGAGAAGAGTGAAATCCCCCAAATTACATGAAATTCAATAAGTAGATGTGCTGTTCATTTCTTGGGAATTCTATGAATACTCTAATAGGGAATGCATGCATAGTACTTCCTTGTTTCACAGCGTGGTGTCATGTTAATTCCTTTGCAGGGTGGCTGAAGACTGCATAGAAAACAACTGCAGGAAAAGAAAAAAAAAAAAAAGCTCTGTTCCTTAGCCAGCCAAAATCACCCAATGGTCTGATGAAGTCATTGCAATTTTTTTCTTGTATATGATCAATATGCATTCTTCATCCACTTGTCTATAGAAGGAAGTTTTTTAAAGCTTTTTACTCCACAAATACTCAAAAATATACATTTATGTTTGGAATAATAAATTGGTATGTTTTTACATAAAACTCACTCATTTGTCCAAACTGCTTCAGTAATTTTATGCTTTCCATCTGCTCATATCCTTTCTGACAAAACTTATGCAGACAGCTATTGATTATCACTGGCTGAAGAACTCAGGCAGTGAATTAGCCATGCTCCAACTTCCCTCTCTGCCCCTGACTGGAAAGCAGCACTGAGATATGCATGTTGCAGAGCTGAAGTCATCAGTACCAGGCAGCACTCTGGCTGGTGATTTTTCTCATGCTGTACCAGTTGTGCTTTTACCTGGCTGTTTCTTCATCCATCCTGACCCACTAATGAGCCCACATGAATAATCAAAAGCCAACTGCACCTTCTAGGCTTTCTCCCTTATTCATGGAGCTAACTTTAAAGGTGTTCCTGGATGTATTATCCCACTTAGTCTGCAGATTTTGTCCAGGATGATTTCAAGGACTTTGTAACTCTAATGTTGCAGGTATTACAAACCTGTCTCTATATGTTTTGCAGCTTTAACAGGTGAGCTCTCTTCAGTGCAGTTGCTACTTTTGTAGTTTATGGATGTCTGGAAATGCTGTGTGTGAGCACTGTGCTGCATAATCTGTCAGAAGTTTAGTGCTTTGGGGAAGTCCTAGGCAGGGTGTGTGTGTGCTACGTGCTGTCTCTGTCAGTGGGGAAGGATTAGCTTTCAGACATTGTTATGCATGTTCTGGGTCTCCTGTGCATACCCTGCCCTCTTAATAAGCGCTATTCCATCCTGTGCCTGTCACATCTCAGGAAGGGATTGCATTTTCTGCTTTTGTAAAAGTGCGTAGTGCTTTGTGTAGATCTGTCTGGCTCTTCATGGAAACCATGGTCTTTCACTTCATGTCGTGCAGGTTTGTTCTTATGTAACTTCTGCATAGGAAACATTGGACAACAAAGTGAGCGGTGTTCTGTGTGTTACAGAACTTTCTCCTGCATAGCAAAAGTCACAATTATGTTATTCCAGACTCAATGTGGTAACAATGGAGCAGCACCAGGCCTGTTTCACTTGACCAATATTAGGCATTCACATTCTGGTAATGTGAGATTGGTTTAGAATCGAGAACTTCTCATTGTATAATATAAAGACAAATAACAGTTTCATTAGGAGTTATGGGTTAGTTCTTCAGTATTCTAGTAGAAGGGATCTTGGCACTGGAGCAGGCAATGCAAGTGTTTTAATCTTTATGACAAACACCCTGAGCAGGATGAATATCACTAAAGCTGCAATTGGATCCCCAAATAAGGGAACTAATGGTATGAAGCTCTCTGCACATGCATGGATTTTACTCTAGGAAAGCACAAATCTGAGAGAATGTTTTCAGAAAAGCCTCATATTTCTAAGACCTGTATGTAGATACTAATAATGCTGCAAGATGACAGTTTCCCTTTATGACCTCAGGAGGAGTTACAGCAGTCTGGCCACCAAATTCGTCTCTGAGAGAAGACTAGCTCCCACCAAATGGTGAACTTTGAACATAAATCCAGAGACTTACAGACTCAGCATTTGCAATCTGATTGTCTGAAGGGAGGCTTGCTGTCCATGAACTTTGGACAACTTGGTCCCTCAAAAGCCCATGCTACCATAGATAAGCATTTTTTAAAAGATAAACAAATTAAATCTTCTGAATGCATTCTCTGGACATAAGTGAGTTCTAAGATTCCAGGATTATGTAGGTATTGATGATGATCATAGGAGATGAGTTTCTCATGCTCTCTCCAGAGGTAGAATACCAAAAGTTTGCACTTCCAGAGAGTGGTTAGAAATATGCCTAAAAGAGATGTCCTAATCTTCCTTAGAAAATTATTGCTGTTTAATATGAGGCTAGGAAGAGTAGGCCTCTGTATAATTTATCCATAGGGTTTATGTCGTTAGTGCTGGGAGATTATTAAAACAGTGCCCACATCAAAACAGCTTTTCTACCTTCATCCATTTGGTCTTGTTGCAAGCCCCAGCAGTATTGACATTAATTTCCTATTTTATATAGTACTTACAACATTCAAATATAGAAATTTTTTTCTGCCTCTCTTCCTTTTTGGATGAGGAAGTTAATTAACAGAATCACTTGAGAAGAGAAAGACAGACTCTCCTCTGAGCCAGTTTGCTGTATGCAAAAGCTGGTAATTAGCTGGCTTGGTGATTGGCTGTTTTGGAATAGCAGGATATATATTCCCATTTCAGATAATTTTCTTTGAAGAAACTGGTTTTCATTAAGGTTAAGCATAATACTTTATACACGATGTATTAGAACACCAGAGACTTTTTCTAAATGGGCTTGATACTTCTAGGGAAACCACTCCCAATGCCAGTTAAAATGCAGAGCTTTGTTAAGTGAGTAAATACAGTAAATATACAGTAAAATGCCCGTTAAAATAAGAGCTTTGTGAAGTCCATTGCTATTTTTCTATGTATCCTGATAGATATACAACCTCTCTACACATTGTTCATCTATCCCCCACCCTCAGTTCAATTATTTTCTTGTTTGTGCTCTGTGTCACTCTCCCTCCACTGTTTTCCTTTGGTATGTACTTTTTTGCCTTTTTTACATATTGATTTGCTTTCACATTTTCCTTAGTTTTGGTATTCTTTTGTACTGGGGGCTGGTAACCCCCAGTACCATGCTAGCTGCCATCCTGTGCTGAGTTTCATCTAGGCAGAACAGTGCTCTGATTCAGTGCCTAGGGAAATGCAAATATTGTTATTTCAGTGTCTCTAAGAGCTTGGTCTGCAGTCCCAATATATTGTGAAGCATGCATAGGAAAATGGAGAACAAAAGGCAACGACAAACAGGTTTGGCAGAACAAAAGGGCTGGAACTTAGGAGTCAAGTAAAATGTCAGCCTTGTTAACATGAATACTCTTTTCCTTAATCTAGCAGGCAAATAATATATTTTGTAACTGTGGAATCTCAGATCAAAGAACCCTATCAAAGAAGAATTAAGCAGGTGATACTGGTCTGAGTTATTTCAGCCTCTCTGCAGTTTCATGCAGACATTGCTGCTTTGGTTTATGTTTAGTGTTTTTGAGGCTATTGCCATAAAAATTCTTTATTTTAGATGAGGGGGAGAAAATGAATTAAGTTGAATGCCCCTCTGCCCTCAGGGAAAGGAAAAGTATTACCTCTTCCAATTTCTTGTTGTCCTTTGTTCCCAGAGAAACATCTGCAGCATTTGATTTTCTAGCCTATATCATTTAAATGAACTCTTCCACACTGGTGGAATTCCTGATCTCATTTAAATTAAATACAGGGTAGTCAAGTTTCTACCCACTGACTTGTTTTTGTTTTAAATCATGCTGAATGCTTCTAATAGTTGTTCTATTCTCTGCCTCTTTATGATAACCACCAGATGAGCCTAGGCATAGAAGTTCTTTCTAACTGGTCACACTGAAATTGTTGTTGAGCCATAGACAGAATTTTCCTTTTTTCCTTTATAATGTAGGATTTGTGATTTGGATTTCAGAAATGCCTTGGCAAAAGATTAGATAGCCTTCTACATCAGCATGCTTCATGAAGTTTACTTAGTTTATATTTCAAATAATAATAGACTCTGAACTATTCTGATTAATATCTTATAGTACAATTCTGATGATACAAACAAGTTTTCATCAGTACTCAGTGTCCCATGATAAAGTTGTTACTGCAACTTCTCATTGCACTGTTGTCACCTGGAAAAGTTCTGCAAAAAATATATACATTCTTATGTAAGAAAAATACTACTTTATTTTTCTTTTTTACCTAAAAACTAACATGAATCAACTGTTTTATGATTATTATATTATGTTAATATACCACAACTTTTGTGACAAAATTTAGGTCTAAATTATCCAGTTGCTTCCTGTAAAGCTCAGTAAGATCAGCATTCAGGTAACTCTTTTTCTGCAGTTTTAATTCTGCCTCATATTTCTGCTTCTATGTCTGATCTTATTTCTTACAATTCTGCACTTTGTGCTTCTGCTTCTTGCTGGACCTCCTGTCCTTTGACCCTCTTCCAAGCTCTGCTCCATTCACCCTCCAGCATTTCTCTGTCTGCTCCTTCTGTTCTTCACCTGCTCCTCCAGACCGTGCCCAGTTGTCCCACTCACATACTGGTGTTTGTTTTTTGCCTAAAGTTTTGAGCCTTAATGAAAATATGAATTCAGACCACTGGGTCGTGGTTCTTCAGCTGCACTTGTTGTGCAGGTCACCATTCTTTGCAACAGCAACCAGAACTTTCTATGAATTGTTTGTGAAACAATGCAATGGGTGTTAAAGGTTAAAGACATTACAATGCAGAAGTGGGGGCTCAGATTTCAATATTATTAAGCCATTTCCTTACCTTAAGGTACACTGCTTGAACTGAAATTTAATATATGTTGCAGTGAGGAGGTATAATAGGTCTGTGCTTTTCCTGATTCTCCTTGTGTGAGGTTGGTTGCTAAAGGGTATCACCTCTGCTTCTAAGTTGAGAAGGGAAATAGGTTCAGGACATGTACTTCCTTTCAGTTCCAAGAGAGACAAGGGAAGAAAGAAGAGAGATGGATGTGGCACATATCCACTGGGGTTTGGGGTTTTTTTTTGTGTGTGTGTTTGTTTCTTTGGTTGTTGTTGTTTTATATTATTTTTGACATTTTGCTTCAGGATCAGGTGATGAAAGAAACTGTGCATTTGGGAATTTCTTTGTGCTTTCAGCTATCACAAGATAGCATGGTAATTATTGCACAGGTACTTGTTCATTGTCAAAAATTTAAGTATCTCACTCAAGATCACACAGAAACTTATGTCTTGGTTCAATCCAGGGCTTTTGAAACCTGTGCCAGTACCCTGACCATGCCAGGTTAGCCTGTTTTCCCAGAGTGACAATATAGGGGAAGTGAAAATTTTAATACTAACAGATAATTATTCTAAATAAGGTACATTCAAATACACAAGGTAAAGAAAAGAACTTTCAGTCTTCTAGTTTCTAAAACAAATAAAGGATCTCAAAGAATTTTTTAAATAATGAAAGGGGTTTTTTTTAATAGAAATTTTTTTAAAGACAAAATCATATTGTTACAGAGTGTGGAGAAATATTTAGGATATTTGCCAAATAACTTTGATAATGTTGCAGCTTGTCACTGCCTGTCTAAAAATTCCAGTTGTTTGTTTCCAGGGCATATCATGATGCCTGGTTAGTTTTTGATGTGCTCTGATTGCAGTGCACTCCAGGCTAAGTAACTTGCAATTGCTGTGTTTCTCTTTCACTGTTGTCAAGCATATGTAGTGTTTGCTGAATGGAGTCCAGGGGAAAACGTGTTCTGAGGCCACACTGTCAGCACTTACGTCTATTGAACCGCACTTTTAGAAACATCTGCAAGCCTGTCAATCAATTTTAAACTTTGGGTATGGTTTTGTGAGTACTTCATTGTACTCTTGGATGCTAGCACTGCTAGTTTTATTTTACTGAAAGCCGTGGGAGGAGGCAGCTTTGAGCATTTAAGAATTATTAAATGCTGGAATATTAGTGGCCTGTATTTAAACGATATCCAGGAGACTTTAGTCATATGTTGACATGCAATGTTTTCCTTGAGTTATCTTGGGTTCTTTTTATTTTCCTTGTGAAATATTTCATTTTGTCTATGATCCAAACCAGGCTCCAAACAAAAACCAAACAAATATTTCCTGATATTTGTATTTTTATTGCAATCACCACAACTTCTGCTAATGTCTAGATGGCAAATAATTATCCTTCATGGAAACTGTGATGTAAGAAGATGTTATTTCCATTCTTTCTGTCATCTGTTCTTATTACTTCATAAATAAGGAGCTGAGGTTTTTGATGTGAAAGGGAGAAATGCTCATTAGCTTAGGGTCCTGCATGTGAAATGCCAAGGGCATGATTTTTTTCATGTCTTCATCACATTATAGCATTTTATATAATCAAAATAAGGCTTCAGTGGACACTGACTGTAGCTATGAGTACCATAACTTTGGTGTTGTCTGCTGGGTGCTTGGACAGTGATATATGCCCTCTGAAATCACTTCCTTAGCAGCATAGAAAGCAGAGGAGGGTATACAGTTGAGTACCTCAAATTAAAACCCAAATTCTTTGATCATGAGACCAGCCTTTGTCTTCATGCAGTTTCAATGTGTGTTTCTATGGCTTTTCCTGTGCACAGAGACTGGGCAGAGGCCAGGTGGAGCTTATGCTTATCACGGAAGTGTCCATCCTAAGTGCACACTGAGGATAAAAATTTCTGTGTGGTCTGAAATTAAAAGTCATATCATGTTGCATAAGCACAGAAGTGCTGAGTGTATTTCACAGATGCAGCCTTAATCCTGGCACTCCTTAGGCACTTCTTGACACTGCAAACTCAACAGCTTTCTGATATACTTGTATTATATGTCAACACTTAAATATTTTAAAAGACTTCATAAAATCCAGTATTTTCATCCTCTGATATCGAGAAAAATGTTGGGTGTATACACAAGGTATTTGAGAGCCTCAATTTTCATCTTCCTTGTCTTGCGCGTAGTGAGGAGTCAGCTTGGTAGCCATGGTTTACATTACAGGGCTGTAAGAACTGTCAGAAGAGGGAAGTACATCTTTTGCTACAAAACTCCCTGTTGATGGCATTTTAACGGAACTAAGTGTCCTCTACTGCCACAGACCTTTACATCTTGACATTCCTCCTCCTCCATGATGTGATGTGACTGCTGGCAGTGAGATTTTGGGAGAGAAGGTCTCTACTCTTCTACCATTACAGTGATGCCCTTGAGCTGTAAGAGGGGAAAAAATACACCACATATATTGCTGATAGAAAAAAAGAAAATAGGCAGCCTAAAACTTTAGGTAATCTTTTTTTTTTTTTTTTTTTTTTTTCCAGTAATAACCATCTCTCAGAGATAGATAGATAGATAGATAGATAGAGAATCAATTAGGTTGGAAAAGACCTTGGAGATCATCAAGTCCAACCTGTGACATACCACCACCTTGTCAAGTAGGTTGTGGGGCTGGGTGCCACCTCCAATCTTTTCTTAAACACCTCCCACCAGCAATGGTGACTCCACTACCTCTGTAGGCAGCCCATTCCAATGCTCAATTACTCTTTCTGTGAAGATCTTCATAATATCCATCCTAAACCTAATGTTCTCTCTCTGAATTTCCAACGAAGTTGCTTTTAAATTTGCATGAGCCAATTTCCCAAGTCACAAATGGCATTTTAAATCTTGAGGCATCTGTGTTTGTATATGCATGGTTAGTGATTTTATAGCATATTCATTGATGTGGTTAATACTTTAAAGCTGCTTTTTAAAATGAAAAATTGATGTTGATTAACTATTATGTGAGCACAAATTCTATCTTTACAGTTTCAGTGTTTTAAGTAAATCCAGTTAAATTGTGGAAGTGTTTTTCATTCCTTCTCATTAACATAGTTTTAGCAAAGGACTTTACACAAGCAGTAAAATTGCAATTGATCAAGTCCAAAAAAAAAACCATCTTCTGTCCTGCTTTGAGTGTTGTGAGTAAAGCAACTAATACTTTGCTCATGTGCCCTTGAAAATAGCCTGGGCACTGTCCTGTGTCAGAAGCTTTGCCAGCATTTGGCCAGTCAGCCAAGGTTACAGGAATGCAGATTTTGAATCAGCAATTGCCTACTAAATGCTGCTGGAGTGTTGTTGGCAGGAAGATGTCACAGCATGGCACCCTACAGTGTCTGTGGCTTTGTGGTGGTTTGTCACCTGTATTTCGCTGTCCCAGGCCAAGAACAAGAATTCTATTTAATGCATAATCCCAGGAAAGGGCCTGAACCTTTCTCCCTGTTGGGGTCCAGTATATACACCTTACTCTGGCTTCAGCTGAAGGAAAATCATGAGGTAATTTTTCATGCTTTACAATAATTTCTTTTAATTACTTTAGGGATTGAAATATATCAGGGGAATATCATGGGCTGAATATACTCTGAAGCCAAAACCAGAGAATTGCAGAACTCGGGAAACAGTACTAAGGATATTCCTCCAGTCATTGTTTATCACCTAGAAGTGTAACTTGAATGCATCATTTAAATGTTTTTACATGTAATCACACTAACAATTGTAAGCTAAAAATACTAATGCTCAGGAGGTGGAGAGGAGCCATTTGCATAAACAGAAGTACGCAGAGCAAGATGGTAGGTTTATTTACTCTCTATAGCAGTTTTAAGGCACTAAGCAGCTAATTCTGTGTCAAGGAAATTAGAGACTTATTGATTTCCTCTAAAGGATATACATAAAATGCTCGTTTTCCCACACAGACCATTTCCTTTCAGCATAAGCAGGCATTTATTAGTTGATTTAGGACAAGCCAGGCTTGCAACCTTCAATAACTAAGCCAAGGGTCACCTTTGTGTTGAATTTCATGCTTTGTGAAAGTCTGGAGAAATTTTTCCTTACTCTTTATATGAAAAGCCTGATACACCACTAATATTATACCCTGTTAACTGCCAGAAGCCAAGCACTTTGGGGCAATGTTCATCCTCTGGGTCATTTTGCTGAGCAAGCTCAGACTGCAAGTGCAATAAAATAATTCAGAGACAGGTGCTTTCAAGAAATGGAGTCATGCAAGACACATTGCAGATCTTCTGTGTGTCAGTAGGAATTGATGTAATTGAAAATCTTTGAAAAAGTGAGTGAGAATCCAGTTCTGCAGTTTGTTGGGAAATCAATAACAAGTAAAAATGCGTGCTTGCCATTTTCATTCTTGCAAAAGTATTGCCTGGCTGAGGCAGAAGCTGCTGCTAATATGTAGTCAGTAAATTTCAACACCCCAGTAGTTGAAATTTACAGCATACAGTGATACCTGTCTGGTTGATTATAGAATAAATTAACAACAACAACAAAAAAAGTTTAAAATTGAAACCTAGCTTAGTGTAATATTTTTGATTGTAGTCATATCTTCCTTAATGGATGGGTATCAGTTTTTATAAAGCACAGCATATTATTTTGAAAGTTTTAGTAAATGATCCATACAATTAACAGTACTGGGGAGTGAGTGAGAGCAAATGAGGTTTGTGTCATTCCTGCTTGGCACATTAAGTACCGCCTAGTTTCATTCGTTTGCTCAATTTTTCTCTTTCGTACAAAGATGGTAAGCATTTGAGACAAGACATTTTTGGTTTTTTTAAAAGCATGTGATGTCAAGCACTTGAGACTGTGGGACCTTGTACCCTGTTGGAAACCTAATGATTTTTGTGCCTTGTACAGATTTTAAACTCAATCATTCTTTAGTCTGTTTTGGGTAATGTCAAAGTCCTGACAGAGAAATCTCCAGTCCTCACAGAAAGTCCCATAAAATACTGGAGTCAACACAGCAGCTGATACAGTGGGGACAAGGACTGAGCAACTCTGTGTCTGGTTTGGACAATGAATGGCTGTCTTGAGTAGAAATTCTTTGTGGAGCTGAGACACTAAATACCTCCTCATTTCCTATGCAATTTTTTGACTAATTCTGGTTTCTGGTGTTTGAAGAGGAATGATGCTGCTAACGCAGCAGAAGTGAATGGCAGTAACAAGTGGAAGTGAGAATGATGAGGAGCAACAGGGTCAAGAGTTTTCTCGGCACAGTTTGCAGTTTGTGAGCAGCACAGATGTAGCGAACTTGAATCTGGATCTTTCTGTGGGCGTTCAAGTCAGGTACCTGGGAAACAAGTAGAGTTGGTTTTTTTGAAACTTCTGTTGCCTGCAGCAGAAAGGTCACTTAGTGACGTTAATTAGCAGTTATTCATGGTGATGATTTGGTCTCACTCTATTGATCATCCAGCCTCCTGTACACTCTGGAGTCCAGAGGCAGGACACCTGGTCCATACAAGGATAGTCTGAACAAGCAGTTACCTGATGCAGGAGCAATGTATAAGGCTATAAAAATCAGTGCTGTCATTTTGTGTTTAAATAGACTTTTCTATTCCTCAGGGTTGAAAAATAAATAACAAGGTGAGAGGGGAGGTTTTTTCCCTTTTTCTTCCTTTAGAAAAAAAAAAGGTGTTTCATTTTAAAAGGGAATTGAAGGTAAAGAATAATGAAATAGGGTAGAAAGTATATTTTAGATATAGAATTTGCACAGAAAAATTGTGGAATGTGTGAATGAGGATAGGATGTAATGTAATGAAAATTGCATTGTTCACTGCTTTAAAGCTTTAACTTTTTCTTGACGTACATTTTTCTCTTTCAGAGCCATACTCAAGTCAGCACAAAAAAAAAAAAAAAAGGTAATTAGTCAAATAAATGGCCTAAATCTTCATGTTATAATCACAGAAGACCCATGGGTTTTATGGGCTCTAAATTTCACATTGAGTTTGAAGGCTAAACTGCTAGAAATTAACAATTCCTTGCATAAAATCTATTGAATGATGACCAATAAAAGAAAAAAAAAACACTTTTCTGCTTTAATAGTATTATTTCAGGACCGTTGGATAGAAATAGCCCTGAATTAATCAACAGCTTAATTTGACAATTCATTTTTATTGAGAGGCATTCACTTGCAGACAGAAAGAGTGCCTATGTTCTAGCTAGGAGAATTGCTGGATATGTGTTCTGGTCATTGGAGATAAAGACCCTGACAATTTTGTTCACACATTGCTAACTTTATTGATGCTGTCCTCTGTGCTGTGGTATACACCCTATGCCATAATTTTTGATGGAGAAGAACAGTTATTCTGTTTTCTCTAGACTGAAACCTACATGCTTCCAGATTGCTAAAGAAAACTAACCTTAGAAGTTGTCATGCAATCCTAGCCTTGGGCACTTTCCCAAACAGAAGGGACACAATTTCAGCAGGCTTAAGTCAATGTGCTTCTACTGCAGAAACCTCAGGTGTGACTATTTATGTTCAGAGATGATCTGATTTAGCCCACAGTCATTCATTTTGCAGTTTCCAGAGATGAACAATGGGACAATGCTTAATTCAGGATTGAAGTGGAGAGTGTTTCTTGCCATGGTCATATCTGTGAACTTGTAACAGTGGGGTCTCTGAGGAACCTTTTTGAGGAAATTGGAAGGGAAAAAAAGAGATTATTCTACCACAGCATGAAACAGAGAAGAAAGATTTCCATCTCTAGACCTACTGATGCTGACCATGCTTAGCTGGGACAGTCCTAACATTTGCTGACAGCCCACAGGGGAAGCTACTTGTAGCATGGGCATGGGCAAAAGCACCATTCAAACTAGGCAGGCTCAGTGCAGATCCTCTGTAAACCTGCACAAAACTTGCAGGTTCAATTTGCACAGAATTAATTTGAACATAATTTAAATACTATCATAAGGAAGCTAAGCTCTTTTTAAAGTTTTTTGCCACATAGTTTTCAACATTGTCCTAAACAAGATTTGGATTTCCTCTCTTAATTTGTTTTCTAATGGTGTGAAAATAAATACATAGGGGCAAACCTGACACTAAAATATTGTAATAAAGCTAGTAAATAAAGACCATTTTCTTCCCATAAGCATCTTAAAGTATCTGGACTGGACTTATACATTTTTATATCTCCCTTATGCAGTGAATGAGCTAAAATAAGGAGAAAAGTAGAAGACAATTATAGTGTTTTTAAAAATACTGCAGTTCCCACACTGACCTTTTCACAGTCATAACTAGATGGTATAAGAAACATAAAATATGAATGCTAGCTTCAAGATGAAGGATCTTACCAATTTTTAAGGGAGTGTTCTTGAAAATCTAGGTTGAATTGTAGTTCTCTACCTTTTCACAGAGCATTTCTGACAGAAACTGCTTTTTTCAAGACTTCTTTCTGACTTTAAGAAATAATTTGGAACAATAATTTTAAAACGAAATTGCTACGTATATGACCCTGGTTTGCAACTTTTCAAAGAAAGAGAAAACAAAATATTGAGCTTTAAGCAAGGAGTATAAGTAGAGGTGAAATGCATAATGCAGTTTCATGTGGAGCATATATGGATGTATCGGATTTTAGAGGGAAATCCTATACACACTAGGATGTGATATATGGAACTATCAAGGAGTCGTGCCAGCAAGATCCAACTATAGATACAGTAAATAGTAAATTTTCTCTTGTTCAGAAATCCACCCCTGAGCGTAGCAAGAAATTTCTACTATTTGAATAATTTTCAATGGATTTTGCAGTCTGTGTTTACTTCTGAAAAGCTGCAGTGCAAAGCAGCCAGATTCCTTACCCTGCCCTTGAAACCCAGATCCAGAGGAGCTGCAGGGACCCTTCAGAGGCTGCAGACTGGGGCAGAAAAGCACTGGCTTGTGGACATCTGCCCGCTTTGGCTAACTTGCGTTGAGATAATTTGAGTGCTGTTTCCCAGAGATAATGAACACAGAGACAGTATACAGTGATGCTGGTTTTATCATCAACTTGAACAAAACTTCTTCACTAATACCACAGTCATACTAAGCAGCACAAAAATGTGGCAGTAGCAGGACGATGACAAAACCATCCTAATATATTAGTAGATGCAGGAAGATAAGTAAATTGTAAATATGAGCCTCTTTGGGCTACCTTTTCATGAAAATGCATTGTTGTTAATTTCTTTAGATGAATTTCTCATTAGAATGAGATCAGTATTTAAAACTTTAGTGAATCACTGATGTTCTCCATAATTATTTAATGGCTCATTTATTTTAATCTTTTTTTCTAGAGAGATACAGAAAATGAGATAGGGGGCTGATCTCAGCATAACATATCTGGAAGATGGGAAACTTCTGTCTGAGTCTGCCTATATTTTTTCTATTTGAGTTTTGGTCAAATCACCTGGGCCTTACTACAGCTTTGCTGATTAGGCTCAGTAACAGACACTGTTGTAGCTGCACCACATCCATATAAGAATGAGCATCACAGGCAGGAGAGATGCAGCTTTTCTTGTTCTTCTTGTGTGGAATCACAAGAAAAATACATTCACCACTAATGATGCTACACTGTTGACTGGAGCATAGACAGTCCTTCATATCTTCTTGTGTGTAAAATAAAGTTTGTCTTGTGGGAGAGGTTTGAAGGATGGATCAGCCAAAGCTTGAAAATAGAGGATAAATGTCTAAATTTGAAGCTGTAAATTTCCATTGAGAAGAACTTGGTTCTAAAGTGTGCGGGAAATAGCACAAGTTTGCTTAATTTAATTATCTGCCAACAGGCGTGTTTATCTGTAATAGTTGTACCTGATCAGAATTTAGCATCTGCAGTGGGCTATGGGAATGAGAGTCAGAAGAAGGTCACTGGTGATGCAGCAATATGTCGTGTGCAGATTCAGCACTGGATGCTGTGCCGAGCACAATCCTTGAGTTAAACTGGAGTTTATCACCTCATTTTTAGTGCATTTTTTCTTACGTTTGCAAGTGAGTTAGAGAAATGCTCTGCCATGCTGTCAAACCAATGACATCCAAGACTTCCTGAGCTTCTGATAAAAAGAAATTGAAGGTCACTTCTTAAGATCAGCAGGTTTATCTCTAATCCAGTGCAGCAAACTAAATTGACTGTGTATTTTGCAAGAACAGCAGAAGTTTCAGAAGTGCTGTGAGTGTAGCATCTCATCCATTGCTACAATAATTCACATTTGAGAGAATCATCAGGAAAGGCCACAAGATTTTAATGGTGTCTTACAACTAATGAACCTCCAGAAAATGTGTTTTTGTTTTGACTTTCAACTTAATGTCTGAGTTGTTCTGACAAGTCCACTCAGTCAGGTGGTGTTCCTGTCCATACTGTTGCTAAGACCTCCATTACTATGCTATTCTTGCTGAGGAAGATATTTAGAGCTCTGTCTTCATCATATTGTTGTACTCTGGAGAATATATCCAGGGTCATGCACAAAACAAGTCTTTTACAGTTGAAGCCTATTGCTAAATTGTTAATGGATTCCTGTCTTTATAAGAAGTATCCAAAGTATTAGTGTGGATTTTCTCAAATGCTGTTCTTTGCTTGGGAAATGGATAAAAATAGTCAGAGCAACAGTTCCCAGTTATTGTACTAGCATCTAACAGTTCCCAGTTATTGTACTAGCATCTTGATACCTGACTTAGCAGATGCCTCTGCTTGGTCAGCACTAGCAAAGAGCAGGCAAGGGTTTCTGCCTTCTGCTTTAACCCACTGCCTCTGCCGGCTCTGCAGGGCACAGCAGTGGCTACTTTGCTGCCTGCTCAGTGTTCCCCTCCATTGCTGCTGATTTCCATTTGGCAGCCAGCACCAAGTTATGTCCTATTTGTACTCTTCAGATGATGTAGAGGTGAAAGAACTGACACTGCGGATTTATGATTAGTTTGGTCAAGACCACTGCAAAGCCTGGCATTTCTGTTAGTTGACATTTGGCATTTCTGGTCTACACCACCGATGACAGGGCTTTATTTCACAGGGGACTGCCGCTGCCCTAGGGGATAATTCAAAACATTTCTTATTCATTCCCAAAGTCAATTAATAAATTAAATTCAGGACTCTTATCAGTGCATGCACACACACAAAAATAAAATCGCTTAGAACATGGCACAGTTAGCTGCTAGCTGATTTCTCTTTATATACTTACAAGGGTGAGCAAACAAAGGAGCACATCTTCAGCTTCTAGTTGAGTATAGCACATATCATAAACATATGTTTCAGTTTTGGATAACAGCTGGTGATCTTTGTATTCGTCTTTCTGAAGCCTTTCTTGTTGATCAGCAAAGAAACGCTGGCAAAAATTTCCAAACAAAGCATCTTCCCTGGGAAATGATTCCTCTTGTGTCAAACATTGACATGGCATCAAGGAAAGAGAGTTATGGGCAGTAAAGTAAGGAGACATTTGCTCAGTTATGCTTTAAATCTTTTTCCCCAGACATTTAATTATGGCAAAAAAACCCCCAAAACTGTGTTGAAGCTCCAGGAAAAAATGCTACAAGATTTTTATCCTCCTGCTTTTTCTGATTTGGAGGTTTTAATGTGTTATCCTAAGGCAAAGATAGTTGGAGACATTGTGGCAGTACCTATGAAAAAATCCGCAGTGCAAAGACCAGTTTTCTAACCCAGTCCACAGGAGGGAGTTGGCCTAACAGAGTAGGTAATTTATCAGCACATGTCCACTGGTTTCTGAATTCTTCTTTTTTTTTTTTTTGCTGCTTGATTGTGCATTGAAGCCTGCCCAAGGCTGGAAGTCACCTTCTTAATGGTAGAAGAGAAATAGACTGATGTTTTTTTATTCTGCTGCAGCCATGTCTAAACCAAGAACTGACGAGCTGCATGGATATTGGCATGTTTCAAGAACTTGAACATTGTTCAAGTCAAGATTTGGTACTTATGTTGCAATGCTTAGTCTGTAACAAGTTTGATATCACTGGAAATTCTGACAGCAGGAAGAAGCAGAAAAGTGTGAGGAAGCCCCATCTATTTCCATCTGGATTGTATAGCTCTTCAGAAATGCAAGTCAACTGGTTTGGACGGTGTAAGATAACAACAATCCCTTTTGCTTCACAGGGCATTTGAGCCTGCTTGTAAACTCTGGGAGTAAATTCTGCAAGCACTTGATAAGGCTTCAATTAAGTGTTCATCTTGCAGCCAAGCACTAAATTACCTGCCTTTCCAGGTCACTAGCTATTTGCTGATTAAGCTCTGATCTCCATTTTGAAAGGATTTCTGTCATTGAAACAACTGCTGTATCACCTCGCAGCTGATGTAGCACCTTCTCCTCTCCCTGTGCTCTGCTCAGCTCCCACCAGGCAAACCACAGGAGCAGGAAACATTGCTGGGAAATGAGAATGCATCCTCCTAGCTATTTAAATTCCTGACTCCTCTGTGTTTGGTGAGGTGCAAGGAATCACTTCCACGTAATACAGCCTGTGCTTGCTCCGTAATTATTGCAGCATGCATAAAAATTTTACACTGGCATAAATTTAAAAAGAATCATTTTGCTAAATTAGAAGGCTGCATCCAGTTCTGTCATAGACAGGACAGCCACAGCTGTGCTGGGAAGGCAGAGCTTATAAGATATTCATGCAGGAGAACACTTAACAAAAAAAAGGAGTCAGCACCACTGGGAAACACACCATACGTGGAGGGCTGTCCAGTGCAAATAGAATAAGGCTACTTATTAGACAGAAAATACCATTTCCTTCCTCTAATTCTGCACATTTTCAGTAATCCCAGGCACTGCTTAGGGTAATGGTAATTTAATACACAGCAGTGTAGTTACAGAACGTCTCTTTACCTTCAAAAACCACGGTCCTGATGGAAAATTTGAGATTATCAAGTCAGTACTGTAGATTAAGCAAATTTGTGAATGCTACAAAGTGGAACAGAAACTGCTAAATCAGACTATTTCTTCATCTACATCATTGTGATTGGCAATGGACTGCTCTTAATGCTATAAAGAAGAGTGAAGCCTCTTCAGAATAAATTATCGTTATATAACAGGTTGTATGATTAGCATCATACTATGGTGATACTTGAGAAAATTAGGCCTTTTTTACTCTTTGAGATGAGTAGTTTATTTCTCTGAAAGACAAGATCTATTATCCCATGTGTCATTCATTGTCAGAACTTGCAAAATTGCTAACATATTGATCCAGGACATGTAGGAATCATTTTGTCCTGTTGGCATTGTTGGTGCTTGTTTCTCAGAATATTGTCCATGGAATGGATCTCAAATGAGTCAAAAACTCTGTTATTAATCCAGTGGCTTCAAGCCAGCAGTTCTTAATGTCAGAAGGGCAGGAATCAAGACCGAGGAAATATAAAAAAATACCAGACCTCATATGAACTGTCCTATATTTGCATAAACTTGAAGGACTCTTTTTTATCTGGGGTCTTAGCCCTGGGACGTTTCCTTCCTGCTACCTTGCACTGAACTGAAAACGGAAACTTAGAAGCTCCTGAGTGAGAGACAAGGGGGGGGTACTCCTTTCCCCCTGAAAATTAACCACGAGGTGGAAGTGACCTGTCCCCCCCATCAGCCTTGCTGAGAGCCAGGAAAGTGGGGAGAAAGTAGTTAATTAGTAGGAACTCCGAATAATTACTTCTATGCAGGAAGTTATTTTAGAAAGAGCTGCTCTCCCTTGGTAGAAGAGCTCCCACAATGTGTGTTTGTGGAAAGAAATGATCATCCAAAGTCTGTGGGGGTAGTTTTAGAAGTCTTCAGCCGTGAACTTTTAGGCTGTGCTGATTATTAATTTTTGTCTAGTAGCTCTTGGACCCATAGTCAGTCTTGCATTAGGCATATTTTGGTTGATTTTTCTTGCCATTATGTTTATTATGTTTTTATTCTTTGAGTACCAAAATTGAACGTAGTGCTGTGAACAGAATAAGGTATTCTGTCGCAAGGAACTTGTAGTCTAATTCAGGCACAGTGACGCACAGGCATACATAATATACATGATAAGGATGCAAATTCAAAGTAATAGAGGTGTCTTGGGAAAAATCAGTGCTGCAGGCTAATTTACTACTTCTGAAGAGCTACTAGACTGCAGAACATAATGAAAACATCGAGCAATTCAAAAGATGTCTTTTCCTTCTCTTTTCTCCTTTTTTTTCCAAAATGCTAATTGCTGATGCATCATCAAATGGAGGGACAATGCCGAAAGAAAATAGAGGGATAACAAAAAATTGGGATCCTCTCTATGTTCCTGTTTTCTGAACTGGAGCCCAGAAAAGAAAATTGAGGATTTCTTTACTTTCTCAACTGCAGTATGCCTTGTGAAATTAGAATTTCATTAAAATAACAAAAAAAGGAGACGGGTTGAACCTGGATTACATCCACTATTGATGTAACAAGAGTCCTGTTAGTAATGTTCTGTGGGCTTCTCAGAAAATACTGAGCTTCTACTCGGCTTTATGTGCACCTGTAAGATTGAGACATTGGACATTGCTTTTCTTGCTGAGGATACATGCGCATGAGTATACATCCTTTTAGGATCATAAGGAAATGATCCTAAAAGTAGATAGGTACCAGGGGTACTCAAAGCAAACAAATCCAGATTTCAATCTGTTTCCCAGTCTTAACGTCTAGCGGGAATCCACACAGTTACATGCACAAGCAAAACTTGGGAAGCAGTGATCCTATCGAATTTGCTGGCAGTCTTCTACTTTGCATTTGGACTCTTGGTTTTGTGCCATTTATGGTGGTTCTCTCTCAGGAGTGTCACCCAACATTTCGTATTTGAAGGTCTAATCCATTTGTGGGTCTAATCACATTTCATTTAACTGTTGAGTGATGACAGTGAAAGAGCTGTCAAAAAACAAGCTTTGTATACCAAACTCATCAACATAATGTAGCAATTTTGTCATTGATATTGATCCTTCAAACCACATCTGAACCCAGAAGTAACTATAAGATCAGAAGAAGCAGAAGAAACACAGCTAAAATGTGTATGGACAGAGAATTTCTTTCCAGAATTCAAGTGATGGCTGCAAGTCCTGACACCATCCCTGACATGTAGTGTGTTCTCAAGGGAATCACCTGGCTTCTCAGAAAATATACTGGTTCCAGTTGAAGAAAAATGTGAAATACAGGACAGTGTTTGAAAGACAATGATCAAAAATTCAAGTGGAGTTTTGCACACAGAGAAATACAAACACACGTGTACCCATGGATTATTTGAAAACAGAAGCACCAATAAATCTAGTTAATTCCAGAGAATTAACTAAATATTTCTAGTGAGATCAAGTGTACTTGTTTATTAATATTTTGATAACACTAAAACTGAGAGTCAAGAACTGATTTAAGTCTGTGACTGACTCTTGTGGTAGATGAGCTAATAGGATGGCAAGGTTGAATTTTTCTACTTTTCTGAATATATTTATTTTCATTTTGCTATGTCTATAAGTTGAAAGTGATGCATTTAATGAAGTTGCATGGACAGGTCTTCACAGTAGATGTTTCTGAACTGCCCATATTCTTCTAGGGTGACCAAAGGGGGATCACTGCGGTTGTGTGCATTTAGCAGTGTAAGTAAGCAAGGAACTTTTCTGTCTCATGTTTTCTTTATAAGGGTAAACCCATTACAGACTCTAAGATACTCAGTTCTGTGGGCGCTGAGTCAAATACCTCTCTAGGATTGATTACTAATCAGGAACAAAAGCAGTATGTCTTTATATGGCATCATTTCATGAGGTTGAAGTAATTCATTGATGTCTTTTTTTAAATGTGATTACCATACGTTATTAGAAATCTCACAAGGTATCTCATCTGTTCATATATTCTTAAGTTCATATTACACATGTATTATGCTGTCAGTGAAGTACTCCCATCTTTTCTCAGGAGTAAGAATTTTTTATGACTGGTAAAAAAATGCCAGATTGATTTGAAAGTACTAATTTTCATTTGTACTTCCAGCGAAAGGATCACCATCACACTGCAGGGTTTTTCTGTCAATGCACTGGTGTGTTAGCACTGTAAAAACTATAGGTCAAACAACAAATGGATGAATGCTTACTTTGGTAAATGCCTTTGAAAACAGCAGAGGCGTCTTTTTTTTTTGTTTGATTAAAACAGCATTTTAGAAAAACAATGCTCTCAAGTCTGTATCTTTGGAAAATAAGTAAATTATGTGATTCCCAAGAGAGACAAGCACTAAGAGTTGTTCACAGACTCCTGCAAGAAAGAGGTTGACTCTGTAATGAGGGTATCAAAAATCTAGTTTATAGTCTGAAAAGAAGTACTCATGCAAATTTAGGCTGAAAAAACCATGCCCTAAATATTAACAGTTTCTTAAGCAAAAGCAAGACAAAAAACAACCACTGACTTTAGCAACCAAACAAATACCCATCTGGTTCTTTGCATTGTGTGAGAGCAACATGCTGCAATTTTGCAAACAACATTTTTATTATTTAATTAGTCTCAAAAGCTAAGTGATTCAAAGAAACAAACTGAGTCCATGAAAATTTAAAAAAAAAATTAATATCAGCAGGCCTGGTGCTCAAGGGCCTTCCTCATGAATGTAAAAATGACTGATTTTGTTACCAGCTGTGTACTCTGGTAAATGATGGGCTTGAGCTTGCAATTTCCTCTACATGTGACTATTTTCTCTACTGTTTTTTTAACCATGATTACTGATGCGTCTATGAGTCTGGAAGACCAAGCCTATTGAAAAGAGGACCATGATGGGAGATAATATACAGAATCCCTGCTGCCTGGCACTGTGAATGGGAATTCTGGGTTTCTGCTTTTTGTTATGGTGCTGCTTTTGCTGTGGGCATTGGTCTGTACTGTTCTATGTTTGAAGGCAACACTCCTGTGAGGAGTTACTATGCTGGAACAGGTTACCCAGGGCCTTATCAGACTTGGAGGTTTTAAGCTGAGAGTCAGTTTCTAAGAAAGAAAAGTTAGACTCATGAATGTATATGGAAAGTCTGCAAGGCTAGAGGGTCATGGGGTCTTAGGGGAAATAGACCATTGTCGTCAATGCAAGATGAGGCTAATACCTACCTGTCTAGTTTGCAGCATGTATTGGGAGAACAGCATCAATTCCTCTCACAGACAAGGAATACTTCTGGAAGTATTTTTTCATTTTCTTTGCAACTTTGGTGTCACTTTCAGGGATTGGTGTAGCAGATCCATGTTCACAGAATCACACAATATGCTAAGTTGGAAGGGATCCAGAAGGATCATTGAGGCCAACTCCTAGCCCTGCACAGGACCATCCCCAGGTCAGGATGTCATGCTGTGTGCCTGAAAATATTGTCCAAACCCTTCTTGAACTCTGTCAGGCTGGTGCTGTGACCACTTCCCTGGAGAGCCTGTTCCAGTGCCTAGACACCCTCTGGGTGAAGAACCTTTTTCTAAGACCCAACCTAAACCTCCCCTGACACAACTTCAGGTCATTCCCTCAAGTCCTGTCACTGGTCACCATGGAGAAGAGTGCCTGCCCTTTGCTCTTTCCCTCTTGAAGAAGCTGCAGAGTCTACCCTCAGTCTCCTCCTCTCCATGCTGAACAGAGCAAGTAACCTCAGCCATTCCTTATACATCTTCCCCTCAAGGTCCTTCACCATCTTCATTCACCTCGTTTGGATGTTCTCTTAGTATCATTTTTATTGTGGTGCCCAAACTGCACACAGCACTAGAGGTGAGGCCAACCAGTGCACAGCAGAGGGGACAATCCCCTCCCTTGTCCAGCTGGTGATGCTGTTCCTGATGCCCTCAGGACACAGTCAGCCCTCCTGGCTCCCAGGGCACTGCTGGCTCATGTCCAACTTGCCAACAACCTGGACCCTCATGTCCATTTCCTTGGCACTACCTTTCAGTGTCTCATTCCCCACTCTGTCTGTACATCCAGTCTGTCTGTCCCACCCCAATTGTAGAATCCAGCACTTCCCCTTGTTGGACTTCATATAGTAGGTGATGCCCAGTCTTCTAACTTGTGGAGGTCTCTCTGCAGGGCCTCCCTGCCCTCGAGGGAGTCAGCTGCTTCTCCCAGTTTTGTATCTGTTTGCTTATAGAAACAAACTTTGAATGTGCTGGGTTTACTCACAAAACCAAGCTGTAAATTAAGAAGCAGAAAAACCAAAAGTACAAATGTGTTTTCTTTTTGGCTGTTCCTGCTGCAAGTTGCTGCAGGCCTAGGCTAGTAAGAAAATGCCTGCTGCTTTTTGTACCAAATATTCATTATGTCCTTTGTCCTTGCTCACCCATATTTGAGTGAGCTGACCTGATGCCCAAAACAGATCTCCAGAAGACAAAAAAAAAATGGAGACAAAATCAGCAGAAGTTGGGACAGCACAGCAGATGGAATTTCCTTAGCCCTGTGTAGCAAATGCTGTTAGGACTACTTTCTGAAAGTCTTGTCTCTTATATGTTAACAACAAATTACTTTTGGGTCGTGGCTTTGAGGGTCCAAGTGTGGCAGCTGCTGTCAGCAAGTGGACTGTGACTCAGGTAGTTGACAGTGAAGGCAGAAACAGGGCTGTTCCCAGGTGCCACAGGACTGTTCCCAGGTGTCGCCCAAGAGAAGGACAGTGCATCAGCTGCTGCTCCTCTTGACAGAACTGTGAGTTGTAGATTGGGTTTTGACCTTCCCCTGGGCGTTGGTTATCCTGTACTGCTCCAAAATGCCTTCTCAACTTATGATCTTATAGCAATTTACTTTATCTGGATGTTGGACTCAGAAGAAACCAGCAAAATAATAGGAAATTTGGATAAAAAGAGAAAGGGTTGCAGTAAAAATTGCAGGCAAGCCACAAATAAACATTAAGAATATTTGTGCTATTGTTAATATTGAATATAATGCTCACTGCAGAAGTTCCCACAGCTGGAAAGACATCTAGATAGCAATCATGGAGGTGCTTAAAATGATGTTATTATGAGTAACTTTGCAGCAACTACTGGAAAAGAGAGGTTTTTCTTAATGCATAAGAGATTATTAGATTTTGATACTGCTTATATTCTTTTCAGTACAGCATTTTTGAATGCCAGGTGACCCTACTGTATACTCTGAGCAGATCATATATTTGTGGCAGGATTGAGGAAAACCAGTAGCAACTTCAATCAGCTGGAAACTGAAAAAAATTTAAATATTTATTTAGAGCATTACTGTATTTGTCTCTTTGGAACTTAAAGCAGTGGCACCATAATTCAGCAGAGCTCCCTCTCACTTCTACTCAATAGCAAAACAAATGCTGATCCATGAAGTGTGCTGAAACACAGTGGAAAGAGAGATGTTTCATCACTATGTTGTCCCTCTGCTTCCCTAACTACAGCAGTAGGGATTTACCTTGCTGCTTCCTCCACATTTTTTGCAGAAAGGGCTTCCTGACATTGCCTTTTTGATTTTTTTTCCTTCTAAAATTTACAACTTGCTTTGGTGAGTAACACCATTTGGCAGGGGAGAAGAGTGCTTGCAGAGAAAGGCCACAGGTTATAGGGGAGAGAAGCCAAGGAAAAGTTGGCACTGCTGTTTCTCTTACACCCTCTACCAGCTGGTCCTTCCATTTTTTTCTCTGATTGCTAAAATTTGTATTGAAAATTCAGGCACTTTTGCAAATATTTTATTTTATTTCTCTGATTTCTTTGTGCAAGTGTAACTGTTGAAAAACAGCATCATTTCTCAGAAACTCTAATTTCCATTACAGTATATATCCTCTTAATTTACTTTTTTTTTTTTTTTTAAGAAATGTGAACAATTAAATGCTATGTTCTTAGCCTATCACAAAGGTAATCATACTGCTGTTACACTTTATCTCTGTTATTTCTTTCTTGTCTGGAAATGATTCATCTACTCTCATTCATTCTTTTTTTCCCGTTCACCTTCAGTTTGGCTCTCCCCAACTCCCACACCAAGGAGTTATCCATGATCAATATAAGGCATACAAGGTTCATAATATACTGGCTATATTGCAATCCATTCATGAAGATTTTTGACAACAGGGCTGAGTATCAGCCAAGTCTACATCTCCTGAAAGAACATTTTCTGTATTATTTTTTATGAATTGACACAAAAGAATTTGTTCTTCTAAAGCTGTTCTAAGGAAATAATTGGAAATACTTAGAAATTATTAAATTATTCATTGTGAATGGCCAAAGAAAACGTTTATAGGGTTTTGACAAAGTCCTGAAAACTTGTAATTATAGTAGTAATTTTTTTTCATTAAATGGGCCATGTACTGCAGGGAGCACATATATCTTCCTGGGAGGAACAAGAATTTATTCCCTCAGGCAGCTTGGCTGTAGATAAATAAAAGGTTACATATAACATTTCAGAAGGCAAGCAGAATCCAATTTAGTTAGTGAGAAGTAAAATAGATAAATAGAGAAGACCATTATCTCTTTGGCAATAGATATGTATAATTTTAAGTTAATATAAGGTAATGAGGATAGAAGCTGTGCAAAACCAGGCACTTCAGCTCACAGAATGAAAATGTCTGGTGGAAAAGATTAATGCAAAATATCTAAGCTAATCCGACATTAGGAAAATTCAGGTCAAACCTGGGATTAGTGCTTTTTGCTCTCTACTGATAACCCTGATGTTTCCATACTTACTTTCCTCACTCTCATACAGTTGCTTAAGCTCCATATTCTTTATGTAAAAAACCCCAAACCATGCCTCTTACAGCTCCTATTTCTTCTGTTAGGAGCAACAGAACAGTGCTAGCCTGGTGCCTTGAAAAGCTGCAGATGAGTAAGTATCAGAGATGGCACTGAACAGCTGTTTCTCTGGGCAAAACTCATCTGTGCATCTGTGAGCAGTTGAGCTTTTTGTTATTTGATATGTGAGTGGCAGCAGCAAAGTGAGGGTGAAGGAAGAGGGCAGATTACATTAAAAAATCCCTCTGATTTTTTTCTGCCAGATATTTTTGCCTCTCTGAAGCATCTGCTAAAGTGTTTAGCTATTTTTTATACCATTACAGAAATGTTGTTTTGCTAATGTTAACAAGATCTTAATATAAATTCTGTTGAATTGTTTTTGAGAATCTTTTCTTTGTAGCAAATTTTTGGTTTGTAACGAATGCTTTTTGACACATTGGTATGTCTTTCCTGCTTTGATGAAAAACTATCCATGTTTTGCTAAAACACAAAACCTTAAAAATCAGAATTAATTAATAGGCAAAGGAAAAGTTACAAAATTGTGCTTTGAGAGAGGAAAAAGAGGAAAAAACCAAACATTTCAGAATTTATTTGCCCAAAACTAAATGACAGCATGTGTAGTTTTATATTGATTAAAATTATTTGCAAATTTAAGTCAAAGTCAGCAGTTAGAGCCTCATGAAACAAATAGAAAATAGTTGATGAGATTACAGTTTCATGAGATCTTGCTTCAACAGAAGTGAGGCCCTTCAGCCTGTCCCCATTCACTTCAGCAGCAAAATGTTGCTGTGTTCTCTAACAGAGCAAAGATAATTTTTAAACTCTTCCCTCCCCCCCATGCTGAATTCTGATGCTCACAAAGTGTTGTTACATTGGAGGGCAATACATTTTTCAAAAGAAACATCTCTGTAAAATTCCAGAGTCTCAATATTCTGGCACTTCCAAGGTAAGGGCTATGGGCCAGACTTGTGTGTAAATTAAGTAAATTTACATACTGAGCAAACTACTTCTAAGCCAAGCTAAAATGCCTTTTAGATGTTTCAAACCAAGTCGTTTCCAAGTGTGGGGTCCTAGTAGAAAATGAATATATTTTAGCAACTAAGTGAAAGACACTTTCAAATGCAGATTAAGAGAAAGAGGAGAGACTGGCTTTAAAAGAGCTATTCAGTGTAATAAGAGGGAAAGCACAATACTGCCAAGGCAGCTTGCCTGTTCTACTGTTCAGGAAGAGGAGCTGATTTGATCTTAATATGTTAAAGAATTATTGATCCATTGATACAGTACAGGACTGTTATACTGGTAAAAGGAAAAAAAAAAGTGGAAAATAAATAGCACCTTTGTGGAGGAAGAAAAAGAGAAGCCTGGAATTTGTTAACTAGTTTGTTTGGGATTGATCCCTGAAAATAAAAAAAAACCAGAAAAAGTTACTGAGCAAGTAAGCTGTTGATTCGTATTTAGAAGGTAACAAGGAGATGAGCAGCAGCCTTTATATAATCTAAAGAAGAAATTTCATGGAAGCCATCTGATTTTCTCATGTGAGAGAACATCACGTTTACTGGATGAGGGAGAAATAATAGTTGACATATTTCTTGGCTCAATAGCGCCTTTCACAGAGTTTTTCATGACACTCATTTGCAAACTACTGAAGCCTGATGCTCATGAAGCTCTTACAAGATGTAATCTTGCACTAGAATGTTCTGAAAAATAACAGGCACAGAATAGATGTCAAGCCAGTTGCCCTGAAATGCTGTGCAGCACAGAACTTTTTACAGGGGTCACCTGGAGTTTGATGCTACACAATTACTGATAGAACATCACAATCTATGGCATACATAACATGATATTCCATTACATCTTTTATATCTATTCAATTCTAAGTACATTTACACATTACACAGACCTGTTAGATATACTGCAGAAATGTTGAAGGATATAAAAGGATATAAAAGGATATGTTGAAGGATATAAAAGGATACAAAGATAGCCATGATAAACTACAAAAATGGTCTGGAAAAAAAGTTGGATGCTATTTGGTTGGGCTGACCACATTTAGGCACAAAAAAATCAACTGCAAGTGTGGAGGATGGGGAACAAGAAGTGGCTGCTTTCTGGAGAAAGATCTGGGGGTGGGGGAGTTACAGTGATACAAAAACTGAGGGTGAGCCAATAATGTTGTACTGCTGCAAACAGGCAACATAGTGGGGTGTAGGAGGAGGATAGCTGTGTGGAAGATACCTGGAGAAATCCTCCTTCTGTTGCTGGCACACAGTAGATCTCAGCTGTAGTATTTTGCTTAGTTTAAGGCAGTCCCCTTCTAGGAGGAGGTGGAAAAGCTGATGGATGAAATTTTGGGAGAGAACAGTGAGAGCAGCTGGAAAACAAGGTGTGCAGGAGTTCAGCCAAGGAGCTGCTGGTGCTCAGTCTGGCAGAGTTGAGACTGAGATAGAGAGTGTGTGTCCCTTCTGTAAGGTTACACCAAAGGCAGTGGCAGACAGGAAGGAGTAGTCTGATCTCTCTGTCCACAGCAAGTACATCAAGGAGAAGAGACTTTAAGCTGCAGAAAAGGAGCTTCAGACATGAAGGAAAACTTTCTAATCATGAGGAGAGTGAGATGCTAGAGAAGACTGCCTGGGAACAGGCAGGGGCCTGTGCCATCTCACCTGGAAGATTTCCAGGGTGGGTTAAAGTAGCTGCATGAGTTTGGTCTCTCAACAGAGAAGGTAGAGGAGAGGCTGAGGGATCTTGCAAGCTCATTTTCTCCCTCTTTCCTGTGTTGCTCTGGCCCTAGCCCTGGCAAAGCAGGGTTTGTATTTCCCTGTCACCTGTTTAACTCCACAGCAAGACAGCTCAACACAAGCATCACCCACCTGGTGCTGTTGGGGCACCATTACAGCACCAAAATTTGGGCACCATTTTAATATCATTATAGGCTCCTGCTCCTGTTAAACAAACAATGTCTCAGAGTATCTTTTATGGTGCTGCAGAGCAGCTTTATGTCAGACTAGACTCTGGCTTTTTGAATCCAGGCAAGCAGTCAGGCTCTGAGCTAGGTGTGCTTTCATGTCTGTGGTCTTTGTGATGCTTTGTGTCTGCTAGGATTAGTGCTCTAACTCTTGCTAATGTTTCAAGTTTGCAAGGCGTGAGGCTTCTTTAGGGTGCATGTCTCCAGGTAGTACTTTGAAAGAGCCCCAGTTACTACGTAACCTCATTTCATATAATGAATTTGATCTTTCTTAGGTCTTACTTTTTAAATATCCCTTGCTACATCCAGGAACAGCTGTGGGCTCAGAAATTGTGTCTTCCTGAAAGGTTGCAGGGGAACATCCCTGTGAGAGTTTGGCTGCACCTGCAGTCAACTCACACGCTGTCGCTACAGCACTGTGCAACAATCTGCCCTCTTTTCAGCAAATACCACTCAGTGTTTCAAAGGTGCTTGTGTGGTATAGAGTGGTCACATTTTCACTGATAATTTCAAAAATATCTTCATCCAATAAAAGCTGGTGACAACTCAGCAAAACCAAACAGGTTTAAGTAAAATTATTAGCAATGCTTACGTCCTTGAAACAAGAAAAGGGATGGATTCTAAGGGTACAAGGTGGTAAATGACATGAAACTCCTTGCAGGGAACTTCTGATGACATTTTAATTCAGATCTGTGTTGACAACAAAAGGGTTAGTTCACTTGGCATCTTTTATCTGTCTTCAGCTTTTGTATAGGCTCAGTATCTTCTATTACCTCTGCCTTGCTATTGTGAATCTGAAGAAAAGTTTTATAACATGTGTAGAATTGGATAAGCAATGCACTGACATTTTTAAGAACTGTATAGCAAAATCATTCTAGAAGCATCCCAGGTGGTAATTATGTAGTCAAAAATCACTCCACTCAAATTAAAATGAATCTTCCTCTGTGAGGCAGTTTATGAGTGAAGAAGGCTCCATTAGTTCATTGTGTTTTATAGCCTAAAGGTAACAGAATTTTTCACAAGGAAATTTGAACTTTATTGCAAAGGGTTTGGGAATAGTAATTTTTACTCTATTTGTAGGAAATACAATAGTGCTAGAGAGAAATATGTGTTCAAGAAAGGATGTCATGTAAAAATGGTCTTTTTTGTCAGATTTCTTAGTACAAAATGAGTGGCTTTTTGTGTCATTTCAAGTCCTACATTTGTAGGAAGGCTCCTAGTTTTGGCAAGAAACCCATCCTGCACGTATCTCTTAACCCTGCTTCCCTCCCTGATTTCTCTTGGTCTTTATATTTTTATCAGCTTATGTGAGCTTATTTACACACTGCATATTTTTCAGCCTTGAAATGACTTTTGTTGCAGTCAGTTGCTCAAAAGTTCTATGTTGAACGAACCCATGTCACTAGAAATGGCCTGCTTTGCCAAGGGCCATGCAAGTCAACAACCTCATGGGTAACCTTCAGCTCTGGAGTGCCCTGTGGTTTTGTTTGGAAGTGTTGCTCTACCTTCCTTGCCATTATTTTTGCAACTTTTTTTGAAACAGATTACCCTGAGGTAATTGTGCAGTGTTCTACATTTTGCTGCAGCCTGGTAGATCATCCTTCTTGCCATAGTGTTCCCCAAGGAAATCAGGAATGTTAATGTTGTTAGGTGTAGAATATCATTGTGACTATATTTTGTAGAGACGGCAAGTATGACTGCTACTGTAGTAATACTTATGATGGCCGATGACTTGTTAAAAATATATAATTTTTTATATATCTATTATGTAAATAAATAAATAAATGTGGGATTTTTTTCAAAGGCATGTAAGAGTATATACTCAGAAGGAGAGAGGCAGAACCAGTCCTTGTTCTGCTTTGGTTTCGTTTTCTGATTAATTTCCCATGGGTAGGACAGAGACTTTTAATAGATTATTTTTATTCTCTAGGTTTGTTTTTTGTTGTTGGTTTGGTTTGGGGTGAGTTCTTTGTTGGCTGAGTTGCAGGGCAGGGGGTACTTAGCATACTTCTTTATTTTTTTTTCATTTAAAGAAAGGTGAGAGTTTTCTCCAGAAGTCAGGCAGCCTGAGGTAGAAATATGTTGTGTATGGATTTGGTGCCTAAGGATTTCCCTGCATATCAGGAGGGGATTGGGCCACAAAGGCTTCAGAACAGATTTGTCCTGTGCTATACTCGTCCCAGAAGTGCTATTTCCCAGCTGTTAAAGGAGAAGCAGGCATCTGCTTTCATTAAATATTATACCTAAATAATACTCAGCATACTGAAATATTTGTGAATAACACAAAGTTTAACACCTGCTAGAAATGTTTTTTTTTTTCCAAATTCTGATTCTAAAATGTAATTAATAGATACTTTTACTGAGGGCAGTTATATGAGGATTTTTTTTCTTTTTGGGAGCAAATTGTTTTTACTATGAAATTTATATTCATATTTTGGCGTTTAGGTGTTGTTTGTATCTGCATGTAAGACTTGAAACAGTGGGTTAAATCCACAGCATATTTCAAAGCTACTTTCCCAATGACAGCTTCATTTCCAGCACAATCTAAAAACCTTCCTATAATTATATGATGTCCTGTAAATAAGCTGTCTCCAGAAGCCTTTAGAGAATTAAATAACCAAGGCAATATACATCACAAAAAATAGCTCTGCAAAGACATTGAACTGCACTTGAACAAAGGCAACCAGATTAATTAAAATATCAAAGATAGAGGAAATGGAGGAATGTACATTTTAAGGGATCTGAAATGAGACAGACAACAAGTGAAATGCAAGACTTTTTTGAAAGAAGGAAAATCTTTGAGTGATAGATGAGACTGGATGGCAAAAGTGTATCAGGCTCCCAAGAGGCAGAGCTGCCCAGGAAGCCAAAGCAGCCCCAGAGATGATGCAGCATGAGTTAAAATTGAGCAAAGCCAGGGGCAGAGTGCCAGGAGGACAGGGCTGGCTGACAGAGGTACCTTGGGCAGTCACTGAGGACTACAGGAGGGAGCAGCCAGCTCTATTTTCTGTGCTTCCACCCAAGCCCTGGACAGGCAAGACATGGGGACGGGAAGCAGCACCATTTCAGGTTGAGATGTCTTCTCAGAAATAAGGTTCCACTCCACCCCTTCATCCCCTGGGCAGAGCAGCAGACTCCAGCTCTCCCCATTTTGGGGCTGATTTGTCCCTTTGTTGTCCTGGCCCAAGGTCCAAACACTGGTGGCATCAGCCTGAATCATGGCTGCCCCTCCCTGTCAGCAGCTCCTTGCAAGGTCTTTGCTGTGTGTGATGGCATGTTTCTTCTGGGTAATGGGCAGTGACACCTCCAGGATGACACTGCCAACTTCACATTTTAAACGTTAAATTTAAAGTCATTTGCAACTGAGCTGGTTAACAGGACGTGCCATTAACAACAAGAGCAGAGCCTCTCTGGCAAACAGGGATACTTGCTATTGGGGTCACTTGTCAGTGATTTACTACTTCCTTTTTCCCTTGTAAAAACCGCAGGTCAAGATTATTACACCATCAGCATGAGGTATGTTAGCATGAAACCATAAATGTCTGCATTCAGAGAAAATTACAGCACGTCAGCAGTGCTGCATCGTCTGTTACAATGTGACATTGCTTATGGTGTGACTGCTGAGCAAAAATGACTCTTCAGGAGTGAAAAATGATTAATAGGCTCCCAAACAAGTCTCTTAATAAAACATACATAATAATTGGCAGGGACCTTTCCTTCTTTTTCTTTGCATTTTCCCTCTGTTTCTAGGAAGGGGATCTGCCCCTCTCAGCTTCAAAGGTGGGTGACTTTCACAGGGAGGGAGATGGGTAAGACAGACAAATTATCGCCTTTATTGTTGTTTCTTCTTGTACTGTTTCCTAAGTTGCCTTGCAGTGATTTCTCGTGATTTCAGGTAAACCTGGTGAGAAGAATCTGTGGTGAATGGATTCTACATCTGTTCTTACCTTTGCTTCCATGTGTGTAGTAAAATTAATGATAATTTAAATATTTAATATGAGAATGCTTATTCATACTCTCTCTGACACTATGTGTTGCAGGCTCCAGAACTGGTAGATACATGACTGAGTTATAGAGGTTACATGCTTTCTATTGTCTTTGATAATTCATTAGCAAATATAAAACCAGGAAAGGAGAATTTTTCTTTTACTAAATACCTAGGGAGGAAAAATGAGAACTAGAGAGAACTAAGAATGACTAATTACAGAAGTGGAACACAGCAGGGGAAAATTTAAGCTCACTTTTCTTTTAATAACTTCAAAATTCATTGTATTGTATATGTAGAAATAATGTTCTCATCTTTCCCAGCAAGGAAAAGAAAATCACCACTGTTTGTGAGTCATGTAACAATGTGTCCCTGAATTAGCTGTTTGCAGAGGTGTTGGATGCATAGCTGCAGTGCCATCCACTGAGATATATGT
This sequence comes from Motacilla alba alba, assembly GCF_015832195.1. Taxonomy (NCBI): domain Eukaryota; kingdom Metazoa; phylum Chordata; class Aves; order Passeriformes; family Motacillidae; genus Motacilla; species Motacilla alba. The sequence goes on from NC_052031.1 coordinate 46,158,630, forward strand.
AGACTGATCAGTCTTCAACCTACTTTTTCTATAAGATCTATTTCTCCCTTCAAGTGGTATGCAGGTTGCTGCAGGTTGCTACAGGTTTCTATTTTCATTTTTGTCTTTGCTGGATGAGTAGGGGGTTTTTTGAATATGTTTACTCTTTTGTTGAGGCCAGAGGTTGCTAATGTTTCACAGATAAACCCAGACAAAATGCTAGGCTTCAAATTCCTCCAAATAAGTTCTCAATAATCTACCACTTCTAGTTCATCGTTCTAAGAGATAGTAAAATTTTGTCTATCATCTTAAAGATTATCTGCTGGATTACATGGAATTGGGGAGCTTCCCATTGGCCCTCCATGGGGCTGAATTAGAGAACATCCAAAGGACAGCAGCAAAGATGTTGAAGGGATTTGAGAGGAAGGTGTATGAGGAACGGCTGAGGTCACTGGCTCTGTTCAGCCTGGAGGAGACTGAGGAAAAACCTCATTGCAGTAACAACTTATTGTGAGGGAAGAGGAGGGGCAAACACTGATCTCTACTTTGTGGTGACCAGAGACAGAGACAGGACACAAGGGAATGACCTAAATTTGTGTCAGGGGAGGTTTAGGTTGAGTATTAAAATAGGTTCTGTTTACATGGTATTTCTAGCCGAAGGATCAAAATGCATTTGCATAGGCCAGGTCTTAAAATGTGAAGGAGTCACCTGCTGTGTTGCATGCCTCCTGCCACTGAAAGTGAACAGAGCCTCTCTGTTTTTTTCCCAGACTGATGAAGCCCCCTCTGCTCTGTTCCTCAATTTGCACTGTATGATGCCAACATATCTCAGGTCCTAGGGCAGGTAAACTGATATACTACTTTGCTTTTCCCTGTCCTTTCTCATGAGATGCTGTTCATCTCAGGATGTCATTCCATAAATCTGCTGGGACAGTGCTCAAGTCCCCTCAGACAAAATCCAGTCTTGAGAGGAGGCCTCATGTCTCAGCAGATGGAAGGAGATACAGGATGTAGATTTTGCCCCTTGCAATCTGCATAGTCACACAGTGAAAATTTTTGAGTACGTGTAAGAGAACTTAATTTTTGCCATTTCCCTTAAGCATTCAGCAAGGCATGATAAGTTATTGACAGAGGCTCTGTCTTTTTCTTCTGTTCCAAGGATTAATGGCATGGCAATATAGAAAGCTCATGCTGCTTGGTATTTCTACTGCCAGCAATGAGCAAGTTTCACTTTCTGCATAAAGCCTTCTGTTTCATCAGGACTGCTATCACGTGTGCTGAGCTATGGCTCTGGGCTAAGGCCGCCATGGTTAGCCTCTCTGGCATAGTGGTTCAGTACCGGTTAGTTCATGGATGAGCTCTTCACTAGTATAAATCATAAAGTAATATGACAGGATTACTGCTTTGCTTAGTTCTTCATTAACCCAGACAAATATCTGGTGCCAGGTCTTGGATCATCCCCACTGTTCACTGGCATGTGCTGGCTGCCTTGAGCACCCTCCGAATCTGCTAAGCTATGTGAAGGATACAGAGGTATAACTGATTGTTATTTGAGCCCTTTTGCCTCACTGTCTGATCATTTCCTGGATGACTTGGCTGGAGTCTTTCACATGTCCTCAGATACCTGATGTTTGATGGATAGACAGACCCACCCCCCTTGAGGTTCTCCAAATACCAGTGAAGAATTGAATGTAACTTAATGTTATGTTCCTGGATTGTCTCTACCTCAGCTCTATTTCTCCTGCAAGTGTCCTTGCTGAAGCTTTGACACTTGATTCAGTTTGCTCTTCACCTTTAGACCCTGGCTGATGTTTAAAACAGATTTAAGTCAGCAGTACTTATGAATTCTCTGTCAAATACACTGATGAGCCTCATTGCCTTTCTCAAGACGATGGGACTTCTCAATGCCACAGGGAGTGATAATTTTGTCCTAGGGTAAACGGGGTGTTGTGTTTTTGATAGGTTCTAGATAGGAATCATTCATACTAAACAGGAATTTATATTTAGAACATTGGTCCCTGATTTCAGGACTGTGAAGCCTTCCGGCCAAAGGGTCCCCTCCCTGAAAGTAGGCTGTTGACTCTCTCAGTAGATGTGATTTCATTACTGTCAGACCATTAATAACTTAATGACTCCTCTGTGGTTAATACAACCAAGTGTTTCAGGAAGCTTGGGCTGCATAGAGAGAAAGCAGAAGATTCATTCCTTGAGCTCTAATCACCCAGCACCTTGAGGGCACCATCTTGCTGTCATCTGCCAGAACTGCTCACAGACCTTGGCTTACCCTGCATTTCTGCCATGTGGAGGATGTCCCTCGTGTCTACTTCTGCAGACACTGAAAGGCAGCCTGCTCTTCATGGCTATCCTAGGGGCCATATTTTTGTGTAGCAGTCACAGATTGCCTTCGTGATATATTAATAATGCTTGGCCACCATACTTCAGGCTAATTGTGCCACTTAGCAGTGCTGCAGGAGATTACATTTCAGTGATTCCCCCATCCAGCTAGAAAACTAATTGGTGATACTGGTCTAATAGCATGTTTGCAAATTTAACAGCTGAATTGTTGGCAGCTTGTTCTCCTAGTGCTGAATACCTTGTTCTTTGCTACATTCACCCTGCAGCTCACTCCCATCTGGAAATGATGAGGTAGGTACAACTATGGTCTGGATTGGAAAGGAAGAGCTTGACCAGTCACACTGTTCAGTGCTAATGAGGAAACACTGGCAGAAGAGACTCTTTCTCCCTTGATAGGCAAATCCATTCCTCTTTTCTTATTTCTGGTTCTCTCAGTTTAAGCCTCATCTCCTCATCCTGTGCCAATAACACACCTCATTTTTAGTTAGTCCCAGAGTGGCCTTCCTATCTATATTTATGTATGTTTAGATTGTGTGTCTGCAGTGCTGCCTTGTAAGCTGGAAACATCCACAAGAGTTTTGTCTCTGATTCAATGATTCCTTTGTTTTACCAAGGTAATCTATAGCATGGAACTTCCAAGTTTATAATGTAAGTATTTCTTTCTTATGCTGAGTCTTTCCCTCGTTTTTGAGAGTAGGGTAAAACAATCCACCATCTGGTTTTAGTCCCATTCTGTGCAACAAAAATTGTCCAGAACTTTTACTGTGTACTCAAATATTTCAGACACTGTGTTCAGCCACTGTGTCCTCACTTGCTTTGTACCTTCATGTCTGGGTGGGCAAGCTCCTGGGAAGACATCAGATGCATCTTAAGGAGGGGAGGGAAATCACAATATGATGCTGGGCTGGCATATGTGTCTGCCTGTGTTGGCCCAGGGATTTCCCAAGCTTCTCCAGTCACCTACCCCCAGGCCATCCTCTCTTCCTCTGTGTGCTGGGTTTCCTTGGATTGCTTTTTGTTTTAGTGCAAGGAGCTGGTACTAACGTATGGGTGATGTCATGAGGGAAACATCATCAGCTTGAGCAAGGGTGATGAAAGAGACGGTTCAGATAAATCCACTACATTTTCTTTTTGTTTATTTGGTTTATTTAGCCTTTTATTAGAGGAAAAACACACTTCCAACTTCAGGCTCCAAAGAAATTCTCAAACACTTTATTTAAGATCCCTTTACTGTTCTGCAACTTGCTCATGTTGAGTAAATGAGAAGCAAATCATGGCCTAAAGAAAATGCCAGTACAAGAAAAGGACAGACGCACAGGAAAAGTAAAGGAAAAACACAGGTGAAAAAAAAAGGTGCCAAGCACACAAATGATGCTTCACTACACTTTGTAGCTTAACTTACTCCTGAACACAGAATTAGCCTCAGCCTTCAAAGACACATCATGGAGTGATTTAAGTGTGGTCAGTCTCAGCTTTGTTCTGAGCTATTGGTGCTCTGTGGAAGCCTTCAGCAACTTCTCTGCTGTGAGTACATAGGGAGGTTTAAACTCCAAAGGATGAATATTTGGAGTGTGGCTCGTCTCCATAATTCTTACAAATACCCTTATTCAAGAGATAGTATGGAAAATATTTGCAGTTTAAGCTAACTACATTCTCTATAAAGATTAATGGGTAAAAGGATGAATATACCTGTTAATGACAGAGATGACAGCCTTGAAACGTGTATAGCATTCTAGTTGCTTGCACATTGAACTACTGTTCTTCCCTTGCTCCGAAAATTGATTTTTCATTGTTTAAGCTATATGTGCTGAAAAACACAGGTCTCTGGGACAGTAAAAACAAACTAGATTTTCTTTAGGCAGCATGCAGTTGCCAGTAGGTGTGATCTGTCGCTGCAAGAGGAGGTAAAAAGGTGTGGGGAGTAGCATTGCTGCTCTGGAGTCTGGGGAATGAGATGGTGACTGTTTCCTACTCTATCTGCATTGTGTTCATACCTGTAACTCTGATGCCATGCATCTGGGAATTTTTTTTCCCTAGAAGTCCTAATAGGTAATTACAAAGCACATGGATTTACTAAACTTTATAATAATGGCAAAGAAGCAATAGTAATTATTTGCATGTTCTGCCATTTTTAAAAAGGTTATCATCATGACCCCATGTGTTGAGTGTAAAATAATTCTATATAACTTAGACTATCTTACATCACTAATGTGATAGGATCAAGTAAAGAGGCTTTCTTGGATAGTCATTCAAGGCAACATGAGTAATGCCCAGGCACAGCACCACATAAGTCTCAGCCTGGTTTTCCTTCTATTGATTTCAACCATAGAGCTTTAAGGTCACGCAGGTCTCTGAAACAAATTTGATTCTTTGTATTAAAATCAACTCTGTCTACGTCAGACATTTTAATTGTGCATGTACAGATACTTTTGCCTAGAGAGATGAAATATTAAACACATAATGAATAATGCAGCTGTCTCACAGTACTATGATCTTTATGTGAATAAAGAAGCCATAAATTGCCTGGGTATTGAACTGGCACAACATTTCCCAGTTTAATTTGCCAGTGATTTCTGCAGTGATCGCTTATGCAGGGGCAAGTTGGATGACGTAATGTTGAAAATTGTATGGTTTTTAGAGAAGAAATGGTACTTTTCTATCTTCCAGTTCAGCTGTGTAGACAGCCAAAGTTTAATGTAGCTTTGCACATCACTGAGGAGAGGAGAAGTTGATAGATGGAAACACTCATGTGAAATTGCATCCTGAGCCATGGAAATAAAATGGATAATGCCTTAGGTAAAGAGCTTTTCAGTAGTGACCTTTGGTTTCTAGGCTTTTCTTTGGGCATACATTTCACTTCTTTCTCTTGCCACACAATGTCACTGTCTCTAGCTGACTGCCAGTTTTTCTATTGAGTTTCAGCTACCCCAACCATTCCTTCCTTGCCTTTCCTTCATCCTATCACTAGCATAACCTAGCCTGCTGGCTGCAGTCTGACCACTGGAAAATATTGCTTTTTCCCTTGAATTCTTTTGCCTAAGGATGTGTTTTTTCTTTCATTTTTAGGTAAAAACAGACATTTCCAAAATTTTTCTGAAAACACCTCTTCTTCTGAAGTTATAGTTACACAAAGGTTATGTCCTTTAATCTTCAGGATTAGGGTAGAATTTTCATTCCCATTTGTCTTACTAAGGGCTGAGCCCTAGCACATTTCTTCTTTAAAGAAAAAACTTTAAAAAGGGAGAATTTCACTTTTAAAATTAATCACCATGGCAACCTTTACAGTGAGTTTCCAAACATAGGAAGTTGCCTTTAAGAAGCATCCTCAGCTAAGAGAAAGGTGAGTTTTCACAGCTTCTAGCAATGTTATCATAGAATATAAGGTTTTACAAGAATCATTTAGAGGGACTTTTATATGCAAAAGGGAGTTAAATTACCCTGGTGGGTTTAATTTTATTTTTTATAAGTATGCTGCATGCTAACTAATCTCATCATAATGCTAGCTTAAAATAGACTTGGAGAACTAGATAGAGCCTGGTGGTAATACTTGTGATATCCCTAGATTTCATCTAAGTAGATATTTAGTTAACAATTTGCCAACATTTCTCTCACACTTAAAATATTATTTTTCTTTCTTCTACTTCTGGACTGCCTTTTCATGCATATTCAGAATCTTAGTGAGAAATATTTTTAAAATTGGAAAGAGAAGTGAGGTAACAGAACAGAGCAGGAGAAAACCAGTTGTTTATGCATTAAAAGCAGAGAATCCTTCACACATTAGAATTCAGTGAAATGTGACTTTAACAGACATATCTTATTTCTCTCAGTACTCAGCTTGATTATCTTATATCCTATTTTTGGTATGTATTAGATCCAAGAAATATGCAATTTCTTTTCCCACTGGAATTTCCTCAGTGACCATATTGTACATCAAATGGAATTTTGACGTTTTCCCTGAAATGGTAACTCTGGTGTGTCGTTATGAAATAAGCAAAATAAGAGCATTTTAGAATTACACTTCCTATGTCCAAAGTAGTTGTGAGACTGGGAGAAGAAGCTTACATCCAGAGAACTTCAGTCTATGGGCAGATTTCAGATTTTCAGTAGGAGACTGATGGACTGGCAAGAGAAAGCCACTTATTATCAAATTGCAAAAATACCAAGGAAAACTAAAAAAATAAAAACCACCATCCTGTTGGTTCTACCAAGGTTGAACATAATGATCCAAAAGTGTACCAGGGTGTGTGGGAGTGTTCTTACATTGCATGTAGGAAGCAGGAGGGCAGGTTAGAAGAGGACTTTCTTTTCTCCTTTCATGCAATCCGTAATTGTGAGGTCTTGAGCTGCCCACGGGAAGCAGTCTGGGCCACACGGCCGGAATCTGGGGTGGGCACTGTGGGCACATCCATGAGCTCACCACCCAGGTTTATTTATTTAGCTATATGGCCACAGTTATATTTAACTGGTCTTGTTCCCTGGTTGAAAAAAGCAAGCTGGTTCTGCTGGGATTAGGGCTAGCTGGTGCTGTAAACACTCCAGTACTTCTTCATGCACTATGTGTCTGGAAGACACAGATCATAAAGCACCTCTAAGCAGATGAAAGTTTTAGAAAGACTTTTAAAAATTTATTACATTCATGTAGCAAGTCATTTAAAGGTGACAGCCTTAAGCTCAATACCTGAGCAGCTCAATTAAAAATAAGCGCAGTTAAAAATAAGCTCAATTACTGCATTACTCATGTTATGTAATATCTTCAGAAAAGTTAGACTTTTAAAGCAAACTTAGCAATAAAGTTATCAACACTTATCTGAAATGCATGCTCTTTTGAGATATTCTGCCATCATGCCGTGGTATTTTTATTTAATGTGAAATGTGGGTAAGTAGAAGATTGTCTTTTGTGCTTTTGTGCTTTTGTAATGGAGGATAGGATCAGTGTGATCTGAAGGGCTGTTTTTTCTTATGTGTATGGGGTCCTGTGAAGAGCTTTATATTCAATTCCAAAGTCAGCTGAAGCTTGACAAGGTGTTAGGTCAGCAAGCAATTCAGTAGGCAGTACATTTGCAAAATACCATTGAGGCATGGGATGGTGTCTGCAAGAAAGCTGATAGTGGGTCATGCCAAGAACTCCAAGCTGAACAAGAATCTTTCAAAAAAGAAGTGACTGTTGTGAATTACTGTGGCCAACTTTGTGAAAAATTGGCTGACAGCTTGGCTGTATGCAGGTTGGCAGATGTTCTCCTTCCCCAGCCCTTCTGATGGATGGGTTTATAGCTGGGTCACAATCTTTCTCATAATATCCGTCAGCACCTAGTAAAACCTAGTGCATAATCTTTTTTACTGAGAAAGTCATGTTGTCCTGCATTTACAGAAAATACATGTTCATTTCTATTGAAAGGATGAACAGTAGACTTCGTGCATCATAAATAACAATTACAGTTTTAGAATAAAGGAGATGAGATTAAATGAGCTGTGCCATAGCACAGTAAGGGAGGAAAAAAAAGAATTTTCATACATGTATAGTATCTTGCACTTGAGAAAATGAGAAAGAAAGCAGAGAGGGATTTATCATTTTCCATGAATTAAGAACATATATATGGTCTTTGTATTTATTGAATGTGAATTTAGAGTCAGTGAAAATTATCACTGAATTCTAAATTTAGATATTCATTGACTGAATTGAAGTAAATGCTTTGAGATATTTTATTTTGATTGAAGCTAATATAGAAAACATTTTGACATATACCATTGAATTCCAAGAAGGAATAAAACAGTTATGGAACTGATAGGAGCACCAGATATCTCAAGCATATTTGGATGGCAATTTTTAGGACTTATGAAAGTTTATGCATCCTCTTTGTATTTGGCCTCATGTTTTGGTTCTGATACATTTATCTATAAAATGGATTGTTAACTGAGAGACTTGAAAGAAAAATAAAGAAAGGTTTAGTATTGTCAATGATGAAGCTATTTTTATCTTGACTGTCTTAGATTCACTTTTTTAAAAAGTCCCATAATGGAAAAATGCATTTTGAGTGGAAAAAATTTTCAGAGTTACAAAGGCAGAAACAAACCCAAAACCCATCAGTTTTTGAAAAAGAGAATGTGTCATAATCAGTTCCTTGTCATGGCTTGATCACTGAAGGTGTTATTGTCAGAAGTCATTAAATGAAGACAATGCCCAGTGTTCAACAAGGAGAGGTGCCACATAAGCAGATGGAAAACATCATGAACATTATCCAGAATTAGAGAAAATGCTATTCCTATCTAATATTAATTTTCTCACTCTTTCATCTACTTCAGTTCTAACTCATCGACATATTTGACTTCTATACAGACAGTATGCTTTATTGATTGAAGCATTAAAATCATATATGGAAATTTATTCCCAGATTTCTGTTCATGTAATTGTAATTATGACTGCTGCGATTCATCAAAAGCCTCCTGTTAGCTGGCTCATACTGCTTTGTAAATGAAGAAAAATATTTCTGGTTGGTGGTTAACTATTCATACAAATTTAACAAGAATATTGTTTCTAAACCCAGACTTTTCAGGATTTAGAATTGTGTTCATAAAGAATTAGAAGGAAGAGAGGAGTCCAGTGGGACCCATGGTTTTCAGTGTCATTTTGATTCTGTAGATCAGATACAATGTGAAGAGGTACTCTTGGCTTTCTCTCAGAGAGTACATAAAACAGCTTTATGGAGTTGTGTCTAACCAGGCATTTCCTCTGGAAAGGAATGAGACAGGTAGATTGTTTGGGGGTTTTTAGGTAGTTGGGACTTGGGTGGTTTGGGTGTTTTTTTAACAAAAATGCATTTTGCATGTAGAAGGATTGATGTTATATTTGTTTGGGTTTTTTTTCCCCCCACTGGCTAGCTGCCCATCAGTTTCCATAAGTTTAATTGCCCTACTAGTAGACTATTCTGTTGGTTTCTTAATAGACTGCTGCCCATGTATTCGAGTTTTCTTTTTGTGGATGTTGTATCACCATAGGAGCAGAGTGCACAAATACTTCTAATTGTTCAGATACTGTGTATTGCTCAAAGACAGACCCAGTTATGATGTGCTAAGATCTCAGAATTGCTTCAGGATTTTATGGGTAGTTTCGGTGATGAAATTTCAGTTTAGGATTAGTTGAAAAAGATTGTGTTCTACACATCTTTTGGTGAAGCTACTCAACTATGGACAAAATGGTACTTGTGAAGAGAAACTGACTCTCTGCCTAAACTGTCTGTGACAAAACCACTGTGACATTCAGAACAAATTCAGCATCATTGTCAGATTGGAATGTTCTTAAAAATATAATTTTCAGTATACTTGCTATACTTGCAAGTGTAACTTAGAGTATTTGTAATATTTTTACATATGCAGTGAGATTTTTTAAAATATTCCTTTTTATTTTCACCTGGTGGCTTTTAAAATGAATGACATTGAGTGTCAGGGTTAAGAGTAAAGAAAAGAAAAGTTTTATGAAAGAATATTAATGAATGCTCTTTCACTAAGATATCAATCACAGGAGCTAAATTTAGGCACTAGTTTCTTTTATTATAGGTTCATTCTATAATCAAGCTGGTTTAGGTGGGTTCAGAAAATTTGTGTCTCCTCTGCCTCCTCTTAAAAAGTAGCGACATCAAATTAATATCCAGTGTTTTATGTAGTGCATAAAACATATCTGAAAATCTATCTTGCATGCTTTGCATGTTTTTCTGAATTTCTAACATATCAGAAAATTATTTATGAAAAAACAGTAGGCCTTGCCCTTGCACAAGGCTGTTATTCAGTAAAGGAGTTAGAACATGCACTGTCTTTTATAAAACCAAATTTGTTAAATGCCTTACACCCTACAACGCAGCTACTGCATTTTTGTAGTGTTCTACCCTTTCTTCTCATTCTGCTTAAAGAAGTCAAGGAGTTGAAATGGTATTTATGAACAGAGAGCTTTTTACATGTCTGTGGAATCTGCCAATTTCAGACAATCATTATGTAGCTACCGTTGTCTCTCAGGGTTTATTATTCTTCCTGGAGAAATATAGTTTAGTTCAGAAGAATAAGCAAGACCTATGCTTTGTTGTATTCAGATGAGCATAAGCTGAGAGCAATCAACTGGATGCCTGTGAGGAACACATGTGTAAACATGGCAGGTTTACGTATTCTTTTCAATGGTACTTTGTTATTGTTAATGGTCTGAAGCGTTGCCAGAAAGATGAGGTGGCCGATGAACACAGACATTCATTGGCATCTGCTGCACACTACATCTGCCCCCTCTTCTGGGGATCATCTTCACTTTATGGCCATTTAGAAAGCTTGGCACCATAGGCTTTATTACAACCAAAATCATTACTTACCAAGAGGGAGTGTGCTGAAAACTCATGATGCACAAAAAGACAAGTAGTACACATGCCTCAACATTTCTGGTAAAACTGGCCCTCGTTAATATGTCTGCCACAGAAGAGCCTGATCCAGACACAGGTGCTGCAGCAAGCAGGGCTGTGGAGGCTGGTGCTTCTTCCTTGCAGAGTAATGCCTGTCCAGGCTCTGATGGAACCTACCACAGCAGGTCCTTCCAGCCCACATAAAAGCCTTCTCCAGGAGGGGTGGGGGACTTCCAAGCCTCCTCCCAGTGGGGATCCAGCATCAAATCCTGCACTCATGAGATGCTAAAGCCTGGGACATGCCCACAATGAACAGTTGTTTCAGAGGCCATAAACCCTCTCAGGCATTGGACTTGACTCAACACATGACCAGTAGACAAGTTTGACATGGTCATGTTTGACACGAACACTTGACCAATTTACTCAGATACATATGTGCCCAGATGCATGTTTGCTTTAAAAACATTTTAATAAAGTTCATGCTTTGCTGCAACATTATTTTTAAGACATTTTTTCTTATTTGGCTGAGGGAGAAGTAGAAGTAAATTTTGTTGTCTTAAGGCCTGCCTCAAGGCCTTGGCTGTGTAATTTTGATGATAATATACAATTGAAAATAAAAGTCAATTGATGGTTGATAAAACCAACTGTGAGCATGGAGGACTTAGACACCAAGTCTGCAAAAGGCCCCATATCCAGGGCTATAGCACAGGCTGGGTGAAGGCAGGGAAGTGAACTTGATCTGCTGCTTGAGGGTGCTCCAGAGAGCATGACCAGGGCCTGACACTGGAACAGCAAGAGGGCACTGATGATAGACCAGTCCCCTGGCATGGGATGCAAAAAGAGAAAGTTAAATTAGGCCTGGTTGCTGTGCTGAAAATCATTACTATCTGTGCCATGGAGCAGACACATTCAGACTTATCCTGAGATACCTTCTTTTCCCATCTGTGAAGTCTCCTGAGGTGTTTATCCTGTTTCACAGATGATGTCTCAGACTGATTGCACTGTTCTGCATTATGGAGAATATCTGATTAAATCAGATAAAATGAGACTTGTGGTATTTGCAATGTAGCAGTTGACATTCAGGCAGCAAATTAAAATGAAGGAAAAAAAGAGAATTCTCTGCTTTTAAATCTACCTACACTTAGAATACATCTGCATGGTTAGTGCTGCTTTTCATTCCTCAGCCAGTAAAAGCATCTGGGACTTGACTTCGTGCTCTGTGTCACAGAGCACTGTGGTTTGCCCCACTGTCTGTACCATGTATTACTGCTCTGTGCGTGTTTGCCTTTTATTCTATGGGTAAAAAGCCAAAAATCAGCACAAACAGATTTAATGAAAATGCTCTTGATTTTGAAGATCAGAATAATAGCTACTTGCTAAGAAAGAAAATTATCTTAAATACAGTGCTTACCACAGGTGAAAGTAAGTTTTAAATCATCTCAGTGTTGAGTCTTTTTTCAGCTAGTAAATGCTGTGCATATATAATAAAACGAATAAGACAAGATTAACTGCCTCTTATAGTTTACAAATCAATAAGAGGCACTTAAGGAGACAGATTAAATCTTCAATTATTTTTTTAGGAAAAACTGCCTCAAAGACAGAAATGTTGATGCGATATTATTTGTTATGACAAAAACTGAAATATGAATCTATTGTTTTTTGTATGATCCTACATTTATTCTAATGCAACTCTATTCCCCTTGATTATAGAAACAGTGAAGCAAAATCTGGAATATCCAATCCACAGAAATTCTAATATTCTTGCTTACCATCCCCCCTTCGAATTTATTTTGAGCAAATTTCTACATAATGCTTTAAATATTTCTATTAGAATTTGCTTCTGGACAGTTGAAATATTTCATCTTAGTTAGACTTCTTGTATTTGTTGTATTTCATTATATTATTTTGATTTGTTTTGCTCTCTGGTTTGGATGTTTATGGTTTTAATTATTTCTTAGTCTCTGTATATTAAGGTAAAATTAAATGATTGGCAATACAGATGGTGTTTCAGTAATTGAAATGATACTTGTTTTTTGGCTTGCTCAGAGGTAACTGGTATTCTACATTGTAATTTGTATTGTACTTGATTTGTTAGATTACATTTTACAAAGCATCAGGTAGTTTCAAAACAAAGGCAATATATTCCAGTCAAGATAAGTTCAAAATAATTTTCTGAACAAAACTTTTTACAGTAATTCTTGACTTTGTGGTTTTCTTTTCCTGAAAAAATGGCAATTTTTTGACAGAAAAGCACTTTGCTATAAATGTTTTATCAGCTTCAGTTTTGATTTCTATTGTGTTTGTCAGATTTCAAGGCACAGTGTTTTTCCTCACTGCGATTTTCATACCGGGCCAAGCAAAGGAACTACTTAAATTCCTTTTTGTTTTTTTTTTTTAATTACTCTTCATCATGCATGTGGTTCAAACACTAGTGGAAGTCCAACAGCAACAATAAAGTAAATCAAAATGACACTCAACATACAGAAAGAGACCAGTAAAAACTATAACAATAAAAATGCAGGCAATCTCCAGAAGAGTTCAGGCAGCTGGGATGGTGACAAATGACACTGGTTTCAGGTTGCTGGGTGAACTTAAGTGAGGCACACTTTGCACACAATTGTTAGGCATTTATTCTGGTAGCCTGGTAAGCATAACATATATGCACTCTACAGTGTGTTTGTTTTTATACAGAGGAACTAAAAAATTAATTTTCACCGAGAAGTAAAAGTACAAGACTTAAAAATTATTCAGATAGGCACCTTGGGGATGGAAAAAAAGTTTCATTTATTCACCTGAGTTCATACAACTTGCATAGGCATGACCTTGTGTTCAACACCATGGCCCTGCAACACGCTTGCAACAATCACCATTAGTTCAACAGCAACCCTAAAGAGCTTTATATTCACTGAGCTAAACTTTTCACACTAAAGAAAGACAACTGGTTTTTCAGAGTGCCATGTAGACCATTAAAGTAGGACTATTATGACTCTCTCCAAGACATTTTCCTTACTTCAGTTTGTAATCTTGCCTCTCCTTGAGCACTCTGGGAGTTTTTCAGTTATACTAAATAATCACCAGTGAATGTTAGCTTGTTGTAATTCAATAAATCACGTCCAGGGCTATGAAAACAGCCCTTGGATGGCAGGCTTAAGGTGGGCATGATCTTTTTCATCATTAGGATTTTGACAGACTTAAGTGAACACTGTCTCTGGATGCAGTTTTACCACAGGTAATGTAGCCACTTTTGTAAGGAAGAATAACATAGGAACCTCAAGGAAATAGTTAGAAGAAACAGTTCTGAGTCACTGAAAAATTGCCCAAAGAGCTGGCAAATATGACAGGGAGGCAGAATCCATCTACAAGTATCATGGGGCAAGTGAAATTTCAAGAGAAACAATAAAACTTGAAACTTCATTGTGTCACTGTGTAAATCCTCGGTGAAAGCACAGCCTGAACATCATGGGCATTTCTGATGCTGCTTCCTGAACCTTTCTTAGTGTGCATTTCAGGTCTTCATCCTTTGGAAAAGGCAAGAAACAGAAGAGTGACCAGGGATTATTGGAGATATACAACAGTTTTTAGTAAGGGGCAACAGTTTAAACTAGGTCTCCTAAGCTCAGGAAGAAGACAATAGAGCAGGGGATATGACAGAGCTCTGTAGTACCATGGAGAGGGAAAGGGAAGAGGTCATTCATGATCTCTTTCAATACAGGACTTCCATGGATAACATGTTTCAGACAAAAAAAAAAAAAGGGCTATTCCTCCACCAACTGTATTTCTTAGGCTCTGTGGTGGTTTCTTTCCATGGAAATTATGTATTATAAAAATAAATTCAGAAAGCTAACTGGAAAAAAAAAAGATAAAAAATAAGAAAAAAGTAACATTTAGGGAACATCATCTGAAACTATTACAGAATTTAGAAATCCTGTAATGTCTCCAATATTTGGGAGGAAGCAGACTGGGAGGAGCAATCATGCAAAATCTCAGAAAACCAAACACATGTAGCTTGTCAAAATGTACAGTATTAGTTTTTCCCTCCAGCCAGTGCAGTTCCTGGGAAATTCTGTAAGTAGTAGCTTTTCTGTTTGCTTACCTGAAGGCTTGCAGTTGTGAGGTGTTTTTTACATCTGATGTAGTCACAAGTATTTCAACATTTCCAAAGCTATACCTTGAAACATAACCTTGATCTTAGATATGATTTCATAGTCACATGTTATCAGTAGCAAGAGATTTGATGCTACATGAAAGAGATGATACTTAAACTTTTAAGAACTGATTTAATCTAATATGGGAATCCTCATGATGTTGTAACATTTTTCACCAAGTTAAGGATGCTTTCTGGATGTATTTGCTACCTAAGTAATACATAGGGTGAGGAAAAAAAAAAAGGGAAAAAAGGGAACTGCCTTTAGACTATGCTTTCAGGCATGTGTACAGAGGAGAGCAGGACAATTTTTCTCTCATGTTCCTTCATTTCCACCTGGAATTCAGAGCAAGTAAGAGTCCATCATGGCATCAAGTACAGCTGTTTCTCTGCTGAATCTCAAATTAAACTGGGTTTGCATGAGAAACCTTTTACATAGTTTCCCTTTCTGAGATCCTTACATAGTTTCCCTTTCTGAGATCCCCTTTATCAAAGCTATCTTTAAAATGTGAAAAAGCTGAAGCTGTCCGCAGAGCATCATTGACTTTAATGGGAAATGTGGCAATTTGCACAAGGAAAGGAAAGAGTACTTAGTTTATTAAGGTGGACAAATTAGCTCACTTTCTCCTTCCCTATGTGTAAAAGTTGAAAGGAACTAAAGATCTAATTTTCTCATTTATATACTGCTCCTTAAAGCCTCATTTTCTGCTCTCTGCTCATGCTTACAAAGTGCTTCCTTATGCTCTTGCTTATCTCTGCCTTGATGACTGCAGACTTTCCAGAGCTGCTTTACTTTTTATGGCCATGTGTGAGAGAGTAGGTGAGATTTTCTTCCTCACTTCTTTGTGCTCCCCTGTACTTGGTCTGCTGTGAAAAGGGCCTCGAAAAAAGGGTCTACCTCAATCTGCTCCTAAGGCCCTCAGCATAGGGCTGAAACAAAATAAAAGACACACATAGAAAAGCGAAATAGATGGAGTAATTGGTCTCCAACAGGAGCGCTGACACTAATGATACAATACTGAAAGGACTTCCTGCACCTGCCAGAACTACTTTGTTATCCCAGGAAATATCTACAAAGAAGGTCAGGAGACTTGAGGCTAATCAAGCACTGTCAGCTAATGGATTGTTTGTACAACTTTGTAACTCAGCACTGTCTTATTATTGCCAATTCATGTGCACATAAACTTTGTCTAGAGACAAACCCTTCAGAAAGGAACCTATAAATAAATGCCTGTAACCCAAAGTGATACGAGATGGAAGAAAGCTGGTGCTGACACAAGCCTGATAGTCACTGTGGGGATGCTTTCCCAGGTGGAGAGGTGTCTTAGTCCCTGCACAGTATAATTTGGACACATGGCCTTTCTGACTCAAATTCAAGTTCAAGAGTCTTCTCCATTGGCACTAGAGCCGTGTCACTGTGCTCAGTCGCACAGCAGAGGTGCATGGTGCACAGCCAAAGCAGATGTCCATCAGATGCATGGGCAGAGTGATTTCCGAGTAGTGCTGGATGTTGTTGTTCATCTTTGTAGCATCTGATGAGCCAACAAAACAAATAGTCACACAAAACTTTGCATGCAGGCACACTGTAGTGTTTGGAATGTTAATAATTTCTCCCTCCTTTTTCTTCTTTATTGTTTGATTTTATTGCTTCATGACTTGGAAGTACTTCATTACTCCCTTTTAATGTTCTCATATGCAAGTTTTATCTTGAGCATTATAAATCCCTAAGTGTCATAAGCATATTACCACTTTATTAGAGACAAAATATGCACAATGTGGAAGGATTGATGGTTGGAAAAATTCTATAATAAAAAGACTTATCTTGGAGCAATAAAATTTATCCAGAAGCAGGATAGAAGCTGCTCTTCTCTGCTGGAAAACTGCACAGCTGAGATGTATTGGCAGGAAGGTAGTGAAGGTGTTTGTCTTATATGAACCTGCAAGCTCAGAATCATGGGAGTACAAAAGGTCAGTAAGAAGAGTGGCTCCTCATGGAGACAAAATGCTTGTAGGAGAAAAAAAAATAGAAATACAGGTGAGGAAAAGAAAAGCACGTGGAGATTTGAAAATACAGAGAAGGATTTTTGATGCACACAAGAAAAGAAAAGAGCTGAGTGCTATGTATAATACTTACAGGCTCAAATCTCACCCAGCTTCAAAACACTAAACTACTTCCCATTCTTACTGCAGTCATCCAGGTGCAGCTGGCTGAGCCCTGTCCAGGAGCCAGTCCTCCAAACTGAAAAGTCAGCTGTGGATGCTGGACAGTATTTAAGCCTTTCACTTCCATTTGCACTAAAGCCCTGGCTCAAAGTGGTGTTCGTGAGCCATTACATTAAGCCAGAGGGCAAGGCAGGAGAAACCTCTGATCTTTTTAACATCTGTACTACTTCTCAGAGCATACCAGTGTGACTGCACCCAGCTACTGAGCATGAATGCCAAAAATCACCACGCTGCAGGGACAGGTACAGCCATAAGCCATACAGCCAGGCATGCAATGTTAAGGGGATTTTAGTGTCAGCAGCTATATGGCCAAGTCTAAAGGCAGGAGAAAAACTCCACCAAATACAGTTAGTTGAAGACCCAGACTGCAGTGTGCTGCTGGAGAACTTCTCTTTCTTTCTAGATGTCTTGTGTGGGTATTGTCACGCTGCAAAAAAATAATTGATGTCAACTTTAACATCTACTCTTCAGAGACCTCTCTGCTGTTTTCTCACATCTCTGATCCACAAACCCCAGGATTCATCAGCAGTGTGAGTTATTTGCAGGAAGAATAGGGAGAGTTTTCTCTAGAGTCTGCTTAGTGCCAATAGTTCACCAGGTTGTCATCTACCATAAGCTACATGCATTGTTCCCAATCTCTTTTCTACTTCTGATTGCCCCTCCCTGTCTGTGCTTTTCTGCATGTTATCTGGGGATGTATTTTTGACTGCAAACAATTATTTTAAAAGAACTTTTGCCCACATGAAAACAAGGAAATGCTGCAGCTTGTGGCAGTATTACTGTCTCACATTTTTTAGACTTGTCTTTTAACAAAAGAAATGCACATAGAAAAGAAAGACCTCATCTTTCTGTGGAAAAACCTGAAATTATAATTAAATAAGGACACCTGCATCTTTGTCCTGTATCTCATTCTCAGGAAAATAATGGAAATTAATTCTCCTAATAAAAGGATATATTCCATGAAAAAATAACTGCAGTACCAATGAGATTGCAGTGAAAAACTTCCAAATATACTGTATACATTTGTGACACTCTTGGTGTGGTTAGTTTTGGGCACTTTTAAATTTTAAATATGTCTAAAGAAAATTGTAAAGTTTTCAGTGATGCTGGAACATTCTTCCTCATGTAGTTTGTAGGTATGATTTATCATCTTTAGTAGAAGAAGCAAAAGGTTGTATATAACCAGCAGCAAGTTGTTGATGGAACCTAATTTTGGATGTGATCAATCTGCAAATTTTGCAGTTCTTAGGAACAGCAATCTGGCAGCAGTATCCTTTATTTTGATGTCTGAAAAAAAAAACGTGCTGCAGAAATAGTTTAGGAAGCTCAGTCACAGCTGCACAAGAGTTTATAGACCATTTTCAGAATGTGAAGAAGCAACTTAACTTGAACCTCCGAGTAATGCAGCAGTCAGTTTCTGTTTGGAACCAGTTTCTAAAATAGATCTCTATTTTCATGACCAAATGAAAGCACAGCCTTACTGAGATCCAGCTAGAAAGCATGTGTTGATGACAGGCTCAAGTTCAGTGCTGAACGCTGGCTGACTCCACCATAAGCTTCAGAGTGATGATTGTTCTAAATGATGCAACAACCTGTGGCGATGCTTAAAGAAAAAGGTTTTAGTTAATTCTGTAATACCTTAATTGCTCAATATTTTGAAAATCACAATGTTCTAGTGACTGCAAAAGTAGTAAAGAGCTCATTTTACAGCTGGGGCTTAGCTTCTCACCCTTTGAAGCCTGTTACAGCTGGCATGGTCAAAGAAACGTTGTCCAGGCAAGCTCATTGTCATTCTGTTCCCATGGATTGGTATGCTGCCTTTCACGAGAATAAGGTGACTGGGATTTGCTCTGTATCCTAAGGATGTGATTTCAAGTCTTTAGAAGCTGGCAGTTACATTAACCCTAAAAGCAGGAAGTAGGTGAGCAGTTGCTGCAGGAAACTCCTCATGCCTTCACATTTCCTGCAGGAGATCAGCTCTGGAGTCAAGAAGCAAAGACAAGTATCGAGTGCACAGCTTCAATTCTGAATGCACAAAGCCATCATAAAAGAAAGCAGTTTGCACAGCCTTTGCTCCTGTGTGCAACCCCACTGTTGTCACAAATTGCCTGCGGAAGTGGTAGCTCTCTTCCCCTTGGTAGTATATTATGGATCAAAGTGTGTTAATAATTCAGAGATTCTAAAGCTCTACCATGACCTGGAGGTTCACATACATTGACTTCCAGGGGAGCTAGAAGAGCAGAGTCATTAATGCATTCTAGGACATTTCAGTTCACAAAACTGAGCAATCTAATCGATAATATCTAACGATTTTGAGTGACTGCACTTTACAATGTGCTTACAGTATCCACAATTTCAGTTTTTAGGGTCTGCTTTTCCATCTGCTTTTTAGTTTGCTTTTTTATATCTGGTTAGGGTGTTTCATTTGTTTTCTTTAAAAACAAAGATAGTTTGCTGACAGAAGCAATAAGAGTCACAAGTAAATTAAGCGTAAAACAGCAGTGTGGAACTATCATTCAGCCTTCTTGCCCAAAAGAGATTGTCTGAAGGTTTTCAACCGGAGTATACTGAAATCAATTCAGGTGGGTTTGGAGCAACTGCATCAATGTGAAGAAGAGGAAGTCAGAATCAGCAATTTACTGTAAGATAGTATTTCTTTCTAAGACTGTGCATTAGCCACAAAGGAAATTTCAACTTTGTTTTTCTCTTTGAAAAAATAAAGCCTGTTTTTTTTAATCACAATTTCAGCATAAAAAAAAATGATTTATTGACAAATTTGAGAATTTTGGTGTGAAAGATAATTTCCAGTACTGACGATAAGGTTTCACAAGACAGGAGAAAGTGGAATATTTTCCAATCTTAAGGTCTTACTATTGTCATTTGTAGCCTTACTGCTTTCCTCAAAACAGACCTTTCCTTAAAAGCTAGTTAATACCTCTCTTGTAGCATCTTTTCCATATGATGAAGGCTCATCTCATCCATATGATGAGCCTTCCTAGTATTGGGTAAAGGCTCAGAAGAAAAGAAATAGTTTCTGACAAATTCTAATCCATCTATCAGAAAACTGTCATATAATAAACTTTGTGGTATCTGCCTCATTAATATTGTCCTTTGTGAGCTGTGTGGGTATTTTGAAGGAATGGAAGATATTTCGTCCTGCAGACCAGAAAATTGGTAAAATATGAGTGTGTATTCATTTAAATATCTATTTCTGTGCCTGAATCTGATGCCTACAATATAGCAGAAAAGGTGTTCACATTTTTAATTTTCCAAGAAAATTAATCTTTTAGAGTTCTCTTTTTGCTTTTCTTTTTTTTTTCCCTTTAAGAAGATTCTTTCAGCTCCATTTTAAATCCTGAGAATTTATATTTTAGTTATTCTGTACTGATCACTTGTATCTAATAGTACTAATTCTTATTCCTGTCAGGTATAAATTTATCTATTCATGGGGCTGAAAAGCGTGTGCAAGTCTGTCAGAGGAGAACTGCAGCAAGCTACCCAGTGTCACAGCATCCCCCTGTGGATGGGCATCCCTCGATCCCACAAGCCAGAGGGTCAATAAAAATGGAAGCCTCATCTTCTGGATCTACGATTTCATCAGTCACTGGTGGAAAAGCAAAAACCCATCAGCCAGGTAACAGAATTGCCTTGATTTGCCAGATTTGCCTTTTCCAGTCCCATTTCACATGTGATGTGCCATGACATGGCAAAGCTGGTGTTAATAGCACAAGGTCATGCTCGTGTGGAGATCAACCTCTTGATTGTCAGAATTACCAACTGATGTTTTGTTTACATTTGGTGTTTCTGTCAATTATAGATTATAGGGAGTAACAGCAGTTAGGACAGCTGAAAGTGGGAAATAAAAAATATAAGTTTAATCATAAAGACCCCAACAATGTGTCATGGGATCCAAAATGTTGATGCAGAGAGATTTGGGATATTGCTTTTTAATACTGCTTCCCTTCTATATATTTAATTTTGATAAGCCTAGATCTAATTGCTCTAGAGGATACAGGCATACCCCATGGAATTCAATAACTGACACTAAAATTGGTTTTGACCAAATACACACACAATCCAGGGTGTAGATCAAACTCTTGCTATAACACTAACAAAACCTTCCGATCTGCATGAGATCTTACAACATAGATTAACTGGTTAACAAAATGGAACTTTTCAAAAGAAAGTCAAAATCTCCTGGGAACCATCAAATTCTAATTGGCATCATGAGTTCATTCCTTGTTATGATAATTGAAAGTGCTATTTTAGAAATACCTTTTCTCATAGCAGGGAAGTACATTTGTACTGGCCATGCTCAGTCATTCTTCACAGTGAAAATTAGACACCAAATTTCTTTCCTGAGCAGAGCAAATTAAAGCTGCCCACGAAGTTTTGTAGCATATTTATTGGAGGGTCTCAATAATCTTCTAGTGTTGCTGCCCAGAAAAGAGCATGATATATGATGTATGCAGCTACTTGGGTGCTGGGAGGCAGAGTCTATTTGTGTGAGACAGACAGTTCTGCCTGCAAGCCCTTAACTTGCAGATCTAGTAAATGGCTTAATTTTTACAGAAGTTTAAATTTTAGATTATCTATTGTAAGTTGCTATACGGGTCTATTGCCATGAATTTCATGTACTCATAGTGTTTAGTCACCATAATCTTTGTCAACACAGATTAAAGAATTTACAGTGACTCATAACCATATGCGTTTTAGTTTTTCTGTTCACTTGTTTGTCCTGTTTTTTCAGCTTCTGTCTTATTCGTTCAAGTAGAGAAATTGCTACTACTGAAATGCTGCTGTTGCTAAAGATACATAATAATGTATGCAGCATGTTAAGAGATTGACAAAAAAGTCCTGCACCACAGTTTTTTAAAAAAAATATCTTGAACATGCACAATAACACTCATTTTGAAATGCTGCATATTCTACAGCTATCTGTTGATAAGCAGGGCCTGTGCTTTAACATTAAACGATGTTCATGAAGCACATGCTTGTGCACAGGACTCTGATTGAGAAAAAGTTCCCTTTTTAGGTAGATCCCAGAGGTTTCCTAAAATGGAGCTCATTAGTGAGCATTTGGATGATGATTATCTTCAGTATATGAGATTAGTTTTATCTGTCATATTCTCCTCTTAGGACAGTAGGAGCACCTATGACCTATGGAGAACCCTTTTTGTATGACAGGAGTCTTCCCTTGACTAACTTACAGTCCCATTTTTCCATCTGAAATGAAGAATCATTTCTATGATTTGTGTCAGCCTTTTCAATTCTATTTAAGACCACAATATTTGTGTTTGTGTCTAGGTTAAACTGCAACCATTTGAGCTGTATGCAATTAAATCTAAGAAAGATTATAGCCGGCAGCAGCAGCAAAAAATAGCACTCCTAAGAGGAAATTCTAATTTAAACAAAAAATCATATGCTCTTCACTCAAAGTCAGTCACAAATTAACAGCTGAAGCTTCATAATCAGATTAAGACATCAGTTGTCCAGTGGAAGTGCCTTATCTCAGATATCATAAGCAGCTTGATGTTTTAGAAAGACGATGTTCTTATGCATATTTACTACTCAGATACCAGATCTTACAGCACTCTTTTCTAAGCTGTCATCCTGCTACTGCATACAGTAAGTTTGTAGGGTTTTGTTCCATCTAATTTTAAATAGTTCATATAATTTGGGTTTTTCCTTCTGGAAAAGAGCAGTTCCTGTTGGACTGCTGTTACCAAAATCAAGTAGCTCTCACTGTTGGAGCAGTATATGCTATATCCTGAAATTCTCTTTGTCCAGTTAGCAACACTCCAACATGAAGGCAGTCTAGCATAATAGATGGTATTTCTAGGACTTAAAATGGCATTTTAATTCTTATCAGTAAAAGAGATTAGGACCATGGAAAGAAAAGGTCCTTGATAAAGTACAGGTTGAGAGTATTTTTCTTCTTTGATAGCACACTACTTCACAATACCTTTTTTCCCTTTGCACTGTTTCTTCTTTCAAGACTGACAACTTTTATTACCTATCATGAATTCTATTTATTTGACAGTAGTTTCCTTTGAATGAAGTTCATAGGTAGCTGTATGCTAAGGACAAGAAACAATAGATACTGTTCATTGTTCCAGCATTCCTATCCAGTTACCTCCCTGCCAATTTTATTTGTAACTAATAAGGAGCCTGAAGCTCATGACCTCTATTATTAATCTGGGTGTTAGAGTGGCTAGGGACCAGTGGGTTATCTGTACTGTAACTTATTTAAAAATAAATTAAATTTTAAAACTTGTTTTGTGCGAGCTTGGAAAGAGGTACTGCTCAGCCACGAGCAGAACTAAAACTTCCATGCTTGGATTTTAAGCAGATATTAAAGGCATCAAGAAACTGAAACAAAGCACAGAGGAAAATGGAGAAACAAATGAAGAAAAAGGCTATTAACGGGGAAGGGAAGACTCCTGACACCTTTGCAGGTGCATCCATACGAGGGAACTTACTCTTAAAAGAAGGAAAGCAAAGATGAGTATGAGTGATCAGATGATAAATGTGGATGTAATGGCATTAAGGCAAATGTGCATTTTTCCCCAAAGTCAGGGACAGCATGTTTGTAGTTTTGAGAAAAATCTAGTTATCATCTTCCACCTATATAAGCAGTTGTGGTGTGTTGTGGCTAGTGGGGTACAAGGCTACTGAAGTTTAGAGTTCAAAGCCATTGTTGGCTGCAGTGAATTGGCACAATGCTCCTGAAGATAGTGTAGAATAGTCTTGTCTGTGCTGCACACAGAAGGCTCATTTTGAAAGCAATGGTATCATCATTTAGGCTCTCTGTAAGAGCAACAGAATGAAGCATGAAACAAGCCTAGAGGGGGTTAAGCTGTCATCTCAGTCCATTCCCTCAATGTCATGGTTATGATGGCATTGTGCCTTTGCTGTGCAACAAGCAGTAGTACTTTGGTTTCTGGGCTTCTGCCTGCTCTTTCCATTGTTAATCTATTGTAAGTCAGGACAATGTTACATTGCCTCATTCTCTTGGTGACAAATTCCTTTATTTTCAGATTCTGCAGAACTTGTCAAGCCTCATATTTCTAGGAGTCCCTAAATTTGCTGGCTGTGGAAAAAAATGACTTATTTAATATGTCTAAGCAGCAGTAAAGTAAATTCT